>NC_138775.1:73477558-74677558 GCF_965119305.1 Pelophylax lessonae
TTGGAAATATGCAATTTTGTTTTTTTACACAACATATAAAAGAGCATGGAAATACTGTCACATTGAACCAGGTTATTAAACCTCAACTTCTCAAGCTGTTTAATTTTTTTTCTAGGCAATGTCAACTGCAAATAATAGTCCTTTATTAAGCAACATGGAAGTTACCCCAGCTTATTTGACCTGTGTTTTACTATAGGAATATTTTGGTGCATAAAAAGCAAATATAAAGATTTTTTTTATCCAGCTAAAGTTACGTACCTCCCCTGGACATACAAAATATTCTTATAGTAAAATCATCCTATCAACATTATGGATCAACAATCAGAGAATAATGCAGCCAAATCTATGTTTTGTAAGGGTACAATATCAAATTGAAAATCAGCTCCTGTCTTGTAAATCTATTCTTTTTAATATTTAAAATACAAAATTTAGCAAAGTTAAAACAGGTACAAGACAAAGTTAGAAATGTTGGTGTCGCTTAATATATATATATATACATATACACATGAACAAAACAAATGTCATATTAAATATAAAGAACAGATAATATTAGAGAATTGTCTACTAACCATTGAGTCATTCTTGTTCTTTACTGCATCTTCAGACGAATTTAAAAAAATAAAAGGAAAACAAAAACTTGCTGGAATTTGTAGCTTAAGTGCCTTATTCCATATATTAAAAATCCACATTCTGGAATCAGAATAATTAAAACGAGCAAAGTCTACCAGTGAGAGGGCAAGGTGCCCTAAAATCCCACAGTGCAAGCACAGTAACCTTTCTGGGGGTGTTGATAAGTCAGAGACAAGTCATCATGCTTAGAGCTTATTGGGACTGGACAGTTGGTAAGTGTTTATTTGCTCTTAGGTAGGTCAATATGCTCCTTATATTCCACTATAGACATTTATCCTCCTGATGGTAAGTGTCTATGAGTTCTCTATGAGTCTCTTAATTGACTGTTTTGCCCCGGCACTGCAATGGGGTCCTTTACTCCTCCTGATTAATTTCACAAGGTGAATGGAGGTCCTCAGTCTGTTTCTCTGCCTCCTTTGCCCTCTCCTGCTCTGAAAGCTGTTCACTGGTTGGGATGGAATTTTTCTTAGGACGACCTTTGGGTTTAGTTGGTGATTCAAGTCCCCCACCTTGCAAAACCTTAATAAAAAACATATGTATGTTAGTGGGATAAAGCACATGTAGATATATTAAAACCAGCACAGATACATCAGCTCTTTTCATGTGTGTTATTTAGAACTAGAAAACATTATGTTATTTGTGTTTAGTCAATTACACCAAAGGATCTCTACTACTGGTACACCTATCAAATTTTCCAGAAAATTATGTGATCAGTACATAAAAAAATATAAGAATATGAAATCCGATTGATTGGTATGAATGACAAAGAGAACTTTTCTCAATCTCTGCATATAAGGATCAGTTGCGAGTACATTTGTCACCATAAAACTCTAATTAGTAAAAGTTAGCAAATATTAATATAAAATGTAGCAGCCAAAATATCTAGAACAGAATTATAAGCTTCCTCTCCAGACCCTTCCAGAAATGCATGTGAAGGTGGGAAAAACTGACACTGCTAAAATATATTTTACATAGCCCAGAACATATGCCTGCAGTTCATGAGCTACCAGATGAGCATAGCTAAAGAAAATAAAAGATAAGAAAAAAAAAATGAGGGTCAGTGAAGAATAGAGTAACTAAGACTATAACAGGGACTTACAGGGAGCTAGAAAGTTAGAAATGGTGTGTAGGCAAGAAAAGAAGAACAAAAAGAAGGAAGGAAGAGTTGGAGAAGAAAATGTAAAGACTAGGATAGGGAGGAAAGAGAATTAAATGAAGAGGGATTGGAAATGAAGGCTCAGAGAGAAATACACAAGGGGGAGTAGAGAAGTTAATGGACAGCCATATAGGGTCAATTCACAATTTTTTTTTCTTCATTATGCCTGTTATTTTATTTATATGATATGATATGTAATTGCTGTGCAAGGATATCCAACTCACAAAACTCAATATTCTTGCAAAATGATACTTTTTCTACAAGTAGCAGTGTAGCAGCATGTTAGGCATTATTTATCTACCCAGATGTTTAAAGGGTACATGCACAAAGCTGTAAGGAAAAAAAAAAAAGGTAAAGCGATGCGCAAACTTTTGGCGCTCTATAAATCCTGTATAATAATAATAATAATAACATGCAATTCATATCAGCTTTGGTTTACAGATCTGAAAGCAGGTCTATTATTTTCAATGGTGACATGCACACAAATGTGTTATGTTCAAATCCATTGTCAAAAATAAAATAAAATCTACATCTGATTACATGCATTTTTTGCCGTGTAAATGCACTTATACACAAGTATATAAATGCAAAAAATGCATTCTGGGAGTGAAGACAGAGCAGGAGAATAGAAAAAATAGAAAGTACACAGGCTACATTCACATTGCCATAACACCGGTTTAAAACCTTTACTAGTCATTAGGCAAGGAAGGAAAGTTTAAATGATCAGTAAATAGATTCATTGTCTAATTCATGAAAATTGTCCTTGTTCTCTTTTCAAAATTGTATATGTGTCTTCATATGCAGAGTGTTGGATTTTGTCTTACGGATCTGAACGCAGTGCATGTTTACGCAATTGTGTCAACGTCTCCATTGAAAACAATGTGGCTGCATTCAGATCCATAAATAAAAAAACTGTTGTAAATGTATTTATTTATTACAGGTACTTATATAATGCCATCAATTTTATGCAACACTTTACATATTTATTATACATTCACATCAGTCCCTGCCCTCAGGGAACTTACAATCTAAGGTCTTTAACTCACATTTATACATACAAATACTAGGGCCAATTTAGACAAGAGCCAATTTACCTACCAGCATGTCTTTGGAGTTTGGGAGGAAACCCTGTATTTTTCAGCCTGGTATGAGGCCCTAAATGCATCTAAACACAAACTGATCATTTACACAGGAACTTTTGTGCCAGAAAAGCCATGCCTATATGATCAGTAAAATCCTGACGGCTGTGTGCACAGCCTAGCAACTGGAAGGAGAAAATATGCTTGAAATGAAATTTTAGAAAGAGAAAGGGTCTTTTTATTACTCATTAGTGAGGTGTAAAATGATCATCTCCAAAGGGTGGCATTATGACACATTTCTGGTGTTATCTGGTGCTTATTGCACCAAGGAGAAAAAGAAATAAAACCATATTTTCCGAATTTTTACATGAATTTAATGCAATTGCATAGCACAGAAAAATGTAGTATTTAATTGTAATTTCTAAACAAGTTTTTGTTCTTGTACTGGTTTAAAATATTTTTTACATTTAGAGGTTATCATGAAAATTTGCTTGATAAAAAATGAAATGTTTCTGGGGTTGTCCTGCAAGTAGATTGTTTCACACCAAAATTTAAAAAAGAACTTCAGACCCCCTTAGCCTTGACGTGCCACCATTTTTGTCAGTCTGGCACCTGCGCAAATGTGCCAAAGGGCTCTTTCCCCCGCAGCACAAAAACACAAAAACGTTTAAAAAGGAATTTACAAGTATGAAAGGGAGAAGTCAGGGGACAATTACATTTTTATAGGGTGAAAGTCACCTTTAAAGAGAAACTAAACCTATTGATTTAACAGATTCAATAAACAGTTACATTCCCGGCACGTGTCGGAAAGGTAACTGTCACTTTGGTTGTGCTCTCAATCAAACTGTCAAACCATCCAATGGCTGGTGTCATAACTGATCACATGGGCAGCAGTATGGCAGTTGAAAACAGAGGCTAAGATGGCAGCTTCTGTGGTTGAAAATGATAGGGTGGTTTAATTCCACTTGGGTGGTGAGTGGATGTACTTCCCCTCTCTACACTTCATAATGTCACCCACCTATGTATCTAAATCAACCTAATATTTCAGATAGTAATTCTGCTCAGAAAAACTAATATTGCTATTCCATTATTGCTAATAATTCATTATCTTCAAAATTCAAGTTCCAGGTGACAAAGATTTTCCTTTTACGTGGAACCCTTATAACTCCGGGGAGAGAAAAAAATCCTCCCTTGCCAAGAGACTTCATCTACATTGCAAGGGTTAAATGTTCATTTATGTCTAGGGGACTGGGAACAGCAGTTTTACATTTTAGTTCCTCTGCTCCCACAGCTGGCACTCTCCTCTTCTCCCCTATGCTCCAGCAGTGGACTGTTCCTCAGCATCCTCACATCCAGTGCTGGGCTTTGGGCTTTGGGCTCTGCGTTAGTCTTGATGATGTCAGGGGACCTGTGACCCCAAGAACACAGAGGGAAAGAGGCTGAAGGGACCAGTCTTACAGCCTGGATGCGGCCTCCAGAAAACATAAGGATTGGGCAATTGAAATAGCATTTTCTAGTCCCCTAGACCTAAATGAGCCTTTAACCCTTGCAGTGATGGGGGCAACACCACTTCAAGGGACCTTTTTTCTTCCTCTAGAGATCAGCTTTAAGCATGTGAAAGGGAAATAGTCAATGACAGGGCATCTCTTCCACCCCTTCTGCTACCAAAATACACTGCAAAACTGTTAAAATAGCACTCAAAGTAGCATTTTATCACAGTAATAATTAAAATAGAGTCTTCAATGTAAAACAAACACCAATTTAAGGCTAAGTTCACACTTGTTTAGTCTCTGAAAAGTGATATGCACCCACTGTCAGGTATTCAGGAGGTAATTCTGCCCTTTCTGGATGCCCCTTTTTTTTTTTGTATTTGACAAACAGCAATTTCCATTGGAACCAATACACCAAAATCACAAGCCAAGCATTTAGCTCATTGATGCAGTGTAGCCCCCTTGACTTGGGATCATTGGGATCAATGACAGTGGCTGCCGCTTATCAACGCAACATGCCAAATTTAATTTGCAGTTGCTTCAATGCATCTAAACAGCCCCAAACTGTATTGTAGGCTTTAGGTAGGTGGCCAGAGGGCAGTAAAAACCGTGGCTCCCATGTAACAGAGGCCCAATGCACACATATCACATGGTAACCTGTGTTTGGAACAATAACTCCAGCTTTTGTACATTGTATTTTAACAAGAAAAATGAAAAGTGGTAAAATAAGAACAGATAAATTAACTTCTGCTCTGATAATGCGGAACTTTACATATGGCTTTGGCCCTATAGCGAGATGAGTGGGAACAAAGAGGGAAGTAATAATGTAAGCTCCAACATACAGGGCCCTCGAAATCCTTCTGTATTGAATGGTCTTCCCTCATGTTATAAAGCGCTGTGCAAACTGTTGCGCTATATAAATCCTGTATAATATTAATAATAAGAAGAGAATGGGAAGTGTATAGGGCAGGAGACAAAGAGTGGGGCAAGAAAATGTAGAATTAATTTTATTACACTCATTACAATCTGATCATACAATCTTCTTTAGCTAAGTAGCCTAAGTTAGAACCAGCCTGATTGGATACAAATTGACAGGATAGATTAGAGTCTCCTCATATTACGTTGGTAAAACTAAAGTTAAATATACAAAGATTATATGGTCAGATTGCAATGTGTAGGGTGACCCTAAATTGGAGAAAGAATGGGAAAGCATGAAGAAAAGGAGAATACATGAATGGAAACTATAAGGGACATTATGAGTAAAATATAACCAAGAGGGGAAAGGAGAGGCAGCTTGTGGGAATGGAGATGGGGTGGTGTACTGTATCGGGCAGAAAAGAAAGAGTAAAAGGGACCATAAAATGGAGAATAAGATGGAGACTGGAGGAGAGAGCACAAAGTAAGGGAGATCGGATGAAGGAGGAAAACTAACAGGAACAGGAAAAGTAAACTTTGATCACGAGGGTAAAACAGAGTCAAATTGCAAGGAAATCTAGAATTTCCAGGGACAGGAGATAGATACTGTACAATGTAAAATCTTATTTAGGCTGGAAAGTGCTAAATCTGGTGCAGCTGTGCATGGTAACCAATCAGCTTCTAATTTCAGCTTGTTCAATTAAGTTTTGTCATAAAAACTGGAGATGATTGGTAGAGCTGCACCAGATTTTGCACTCATCTGTTTTAGTAAATCAACCCCTTAGTGACATAAATGGGGAGATGAAACAGGACAGGGTACAAAATCCACTTACAATCTTTTTCCATTTCATGCGCCGATTTTGGTACCAAGTTTTCACCTGTAGTTGGCTAAGCCCCAAAGATTCTGCCAAGTCTATCCTGAGGGTAAAAGAAAAAAAAGGTTTACTACAAAGTGCCCTTTTATGATTGTTAGAGAGTTGGTGGTAAATTGTGAACAAATCAAACAACAAAGAGGTAAAAACAAAAAGCAATGATAATATAATTAGGAATTGGGGTCTGGTCCCTGTACATCAGGGATCCCCAAACTACGGCCCTCCAGCTGTTGCGGAACTACACGTTCTATTAGGCATTGTATAAATATTCCCCAATTATTCGGAATCCAGGATGTGGGTTGCCATCATCCCAATAAGACATGAGCAAAAGGCAAAAGACCCCCTAGTTTGGTAGGACTATATAGGCCACCACAATTAGGGGGTCTTTTGCCTTTTGCTCATGAGGCATTGTAAAACTCTGACATTCACAGACATGACAAGACATGATGGGAATTGTAGTTCCTGAACAACTGGAGGGCCAGATCTCTCACCAAACACAACTGATTCTTAGAATTCTGTCTAATTTGCTGAATTAAATTGCTGCACCACTGGGACCTACTACAATTTTCCTCCTCATCTTGGCCAACATTACAGCATAGTCCAAGTGAGAGGGAGGAAATGTGCCCTTTTTACATGGTGAAAGTACAATTGCTGAAACATGAGGCCTTTTCCAAATTGACGGAAAATCTCAGAAATTCAGAAACGAACACTTTTTATTTTTACTGTATGATTCAACTGGTAACTGTTACATGATCTAAACATCTCTAGCAATGCCCAAATTGGTCTCCTTGCTTTGATTTATAGGATCTGTTATAAATGTTCATTTTAACCTTGCTTTTCTGTAGTTTGAAATTATGGTGCCATTGATTTTAGTGAATCATGCAAGTGCATTTTACCACCGAAGGCATGATTTTTTTAAGTGCACCATAGGCTACAGAGTATATGTAAACTGTGCTATTGTTTAAAGGGGTAAAGTTTTCATGTTTGTTTTTGTATGCAGAGTACCCCTGCTCTAAGGCCGAAAAACAGAAGATGCTGTAACCACAAAGGTGGTTAAATTTGGGTAACTTTCAGAATTCCCAACTTGATAAATTACTCATATTGGAGTTGATTTACTAAAGCAGTAAAGACTGCACACTTTGCAAAGTGAAGGTTTACTGATCTTTTTAAACTGAGTTTGTATGTTCTCCCTGTGCTTGCATAGATTTTACATAGATAGTACTTTGATTTTGCCCACCCCCAAAGACATGCAAGTAGGTTAATTGGCTCCTATCATTGGCTTTATTATGTGTATTTATATACACATACTAGGGTATGTGTATGTATATACTCAGACCCCCATCTTATGTGAAATAGGGACCCTAGATTGTAAGCTTCTTGATGGCAGGGAACTGTGAATGCACAATATGTGTAAAGCACTGTGTACATTTTCAGCGCTTTATAGATACATGAATAAATAAAAATATGTCAGAGATGTGATGGCATTAATCCTTCATTAATGTGTAAGCAATAATTTTCTTTCCTCTTGTATATGTTTGGGTGCTCAAAGTAAACACAGTTTTACCTTATTCAAAAAGCTCAGTAAATTTTCACTTTGCTGAACATTTACATTGCAGATGAAACAGTTTCCAATTAGTTAGTAAACCCCAGAATGTCTATGCAATTTCACCCTGTAAGGAATTCTTTACAAAAAAAAAAAAATTACAAAAAAAGTCAGATAAGCTAAACTGTGTGCAGATAATACTCCCAGCAGCTAATGGCATTCTTATTTTCATTTTTATTATATACAGACAGTGGGGATCTGATTAAAAGCAATGGAGTACACCTCCAAGTTCCTTAACCTCCCATCATATATAATAATCTCTAAGTGCAACCATCTCCAATCACTTCAAACTGACTCTAAAAACCTTTATCGCTTGAGAATGATTCTTGGCTGTAGTTTAGAGACTCTTCTTATTCTTACTGAAGCTCAGTAAATCTGACATTTAATCCACACTGTCACATGCTAATGAGCTGACGTTTACAACAAATGCAACCCAGGCTTTCCAGAACTATCTCCTGACACTTTCTAATCACCAGCAGAAGTTTACAGGGGATTTCATGTTTATTGTGGCTTTTAAAACGTTCTAAATGAAAAAAGATCATTCATATGTTAACTGAAAGGGTATTTTTCTTTATGAATTGACAGCAAAGAGCTGAGTCTGGAGAAATAAAAAAAAAATATTATAAAAATCGATTTGCTGCCCATATAACCCATTAAAATTATTTCATGATTACAGCAAGTAAAAGGTTGATGCTTATTTGGGGCACTTGGAAAAGCTTCCATTTTTATGCTTATTTTTTCCTCCAGTTTCAATTATTCTGTCCCTAAAGTTCAACCTATGGTATTTCTGAAACACACGAGGCAAATTCATGAAAACTGGATAGAAATAAGTAAAAAAATATGAACAATCAGATTTCTGAAGTCTGGTATCTAAATGGTTACTGTAGGCAGCATCCCCTGTCTTCTCATTATTCCAGCTATATTAAATCTGACCCTAGTCTATAGAGAATATGGTGCTGTCAACGATATTTTCAGCACATATTCGCATGCCTCTTATTGTATCCAAATACAGCAGGCAAGTTAGGAAACTGAACATGAATTTTAGTATATATATATATATAGATATATATATATATAGATAGATAGATATATATATATATATATATATATATATATATATATATATATATTTATATATCTATATCTATATCTATATCTATATATATAGATATATATAGATCTATATATATATAGATATATACTTACATTTACACAATATCAGTTTATTGGTCTGTATAGTGCTTAAAATTAACGTTTGCTTTACAAAAAACTCAAAAGTTAAAATCTTACGGTTTCTAAGACTAACAGATAATTTGGATCTCAAAGAAAATTTCTCAAGCTGCTATATTCAGGGCAGAAGCAAATGTATGTCAGTTTCATTGTAATGTCATTTTGTATCCCAATATTTTTAATACATTTTACTATTTAAAAGTTCAAACAGCCCTAGGCACGAGAAAAATTCCCCTATAAATGTATGGTTATATGATATTATCAATATACATGGTTAAGTGGTATTGTTGTTGTTGTTAGTAGTAGTAGTAGTATAGATATGTGTATTATTATACATGATTTATATCGTATAATGATTAAATATCATTATTATTATTACTATTATTATTATTTTCATACAAGGTTATGAGGTACCAATAAAAGGAGACATTACGATTCAAGTACATTACCGTCTTACTTTAATTAACAATATGTTGTTTTGAACATAACTGTATCAATAAATATAATCGCTCATCGCCAGACCCCTGAAACATATATATTAACATTATCGTACGATATTTAGAATCCTATACATATTCGATTTATACATTAAAAAAAAACGAATGCCCGGAGCCAGAACAGCAGTTATAAAATGCAAGCAGTAAACAGCTCAGGTGCGGAATTTAATTAATAAGCAGATTATATTATTATTAATAAATATGTGTCTCTGCTTGATTGGTGTAAAAAATGATCCATAGGACAAGTCACATAGAGGATCGATTTACATAGCTTTAGCACCGAGATATATTATTGTGTGACCGTTATTGTACTCTCATTGAATTCAGATGAAAATAACCATTTTTTTTTTTTTTTTTTTAGGATCCTACACTTTCCCACTGGCTAATTTCTATCTATCTATCTATCTATCTATCTATCTATCTATCTATCTATCTATCTATCTATCTATCTATCTATCTATCTATCTATCTATCTATCTATCTATCTATCTATCTATCTATCTATCTTTTTATTATCTGTACCTTCAGCCCCCATACGTCTCTAATTTTCTTTCTTTCTTTCTTTCTTTCTTTCTTTCTTTCTTTCTTTCTTTCTTTCTTTCTTTCTTTCTTTCTTTCTTTCTTTCTTTCTTTCTTTCCTTCCTTTCCCTTTACATTATGGACCGGTCGTATTATGGGTTGCAGCGTCCCAACAAAAAATTGTACCACTTTTGCTCTACTTTTAATATTATTTCCTTTTGCTCTACAGCATTTTGTTTTTTACTGTATAACAGACTATGATGCATTCTTGTATGTGATACATAACTTACTAAAGGAATGATCTATGCTAAGCAAAGTTTAAGTCTTAGTAAATAAGGTTATGATGTGTTCACTTTAACAATATGCAGGAAAAAAAAAATCCTGGCATAATTTCTCTAGCTTGTGAATAAGTATTTATGAGTATTTATACGTTTTTATAAGTAAAGCCCTATCTATCTATCTATCTATCTATCTATCTATCTATCTATCTATCTATCTATCTATCTATCTATCTATCTATCTATCTATCTATCTATCTATCTATCTATCTATCTATCTATCTATCTATCTGTCATTTTTAATACCCATCTATAATGTTTTTTTTATCCTGAAGCTATAAACCAAATTCAGACTAGAACTTTTTAAAAAAAGGTTATGTCTGTGCTTTGGTAAATATGCGCTACTACCTGAAAAAATAATATTTATTAAGTGGAATATTAAATACCATACCAACATTTCTCACCCACTTTCTTAGGAAATAGTATATTACTTTTTACAGAGTCAAAGATTAAAATGCAGATATCTGAAAAAAACATTTTTCATGTTTTACTCTGTAAGAAAATGCACTCTCTCCCTCTCTCTCTCTCTCTCTCTCTGTATATATATATATATATATATATATATATATATATATATAGAGAGAGAGAGAGAGAGAGAGAGAGAGAGAGAGAGAGAGAAATGGATGGATAGATACAGTGTGTATATTTCTATGTGTGCATTTTATTATGGACTAAACAATAAAGTATGTATTTTTGAAATATATCTTTGTATAATAATATTTTACTCTACAGAAAAGATTTCCCTTTTGCTCCCACATGCTAATTCCTATTACTTGTAAAATCATGCAGAACTATGATTGCTGTATAATATATTGTCCCATAGGCTGTTTTGAGACAACCGAAACAAATTGCATCTTGTTGCCATAACAACCAATGACACTATTATTTTCATTTGACAGCTGAAACCAGATTTGCTGCTGTTCAGATTCCATAAATCAGCCTCCCTGGCACAGCTCATAGCAATGGTGTGTCATCTGTATTTGCTGTAGTTGTGTAAAATGTGCAATAAGGCCACTTACCTGTCAGGGGTGGAAAGATATTTCTGTTTCTCGAACCTTTTCTCCAGCCCCATAAGCTGTAGCTCTGTGAACACAGTCCGGCTTCTCCTGCCCTTCTTGGCTTTGCTGCCCTGCTCGGACATCCCGCTCTCCAGCTTACCCCGCAGGTGCAGTTCTAAGGGCAGGTGGTGGGCGGAGCCGGACCCGCCCTGGAGGCCCGAGCTGGCTGCGAGCAGTGCGGAGCTGATGGGGGAGCCCAGGCCGGGGCAGGACAGGGGGCCCAGGGGGAACTTGAAGACCGAGGCCTGCTCTGCCTTTAGTAGGGCTGTGGGGGAAACCAGACAAAGTGCTATTAGCTAGAATCCTAGAATACATTTCGGCAAAATAGTTTGATTGGAACAGATGTAGGTAAGCATCCACCAGGTTCCCCCTTTAAAAATAAAAAGCAGATTTTTGCTATGGATGTCAGCACCGTTTTCAGGAGTTTCCTGTTCCAATTTTTGTAAATCACAAATACAGTAAACAAAAGAATAGATGATTATCATCCTAGCAACTAGTGAGTTAGGAAATAATTTTCATGGACTATACTACACTTGTACGCAGGTTGTGTATAGAAGCAGACACAGGGTGTAGAAAATAAAATCAATTTAATATTTGTATAATAAATGTAATATCCACATTGGGACCTCCTGGGCCCGCAGTCATCAGTAAACCATTAATGTTACTTTCCTAGAGGAAATGGACCTAAGCTGGATACACACTATACAACTTTTGTTGTTTGATTTCCTTTAGATTTACCTTCAACTATGTGGTGCAAGGGCCTGTCTGATTGCATACACAAAAGTGTTTAGGTTTGACCTCCTATTATATGGTTTTGGTAAAACTAAAGGAAAAAATCTATAGAAAATTGTATAGTGTGTATCCAGCTTTATATTCGATCATGTGGTGTCCTAAATGTATAGACTGCTTTTGTGCGATATATATATATATATATATATATATATATATATATATATAGATATATATAGATATAGATATATATATATCGCACAAAGACAGTCTATACATTTAGGACACCACATGATCGAATATTAAGCTGAATACTCACTATACAATTTTCTATAGATTTTTTCCTATATATATATATATATATATATATTACTTTATACTATATATATTACTATATATTACTATATATACTACATAGTGCCATATATAATAGTGCTGGAAGACTGTACAACATAATAGAGCATAGTGGTCGATTCACTAAACAAGTACTTATATATAGACTTTTGCTACATGGTCATGTATCTTTGTTGACCACCTAATTTCCTTTCCCATCTAAAGTCTATTGGCCAATGTATTGTATTTACAAATATATTACATTTACAAAGGCCTGTCTGCACTTCAGACTCAGGGCTGATTTACTCCTGGCTGAGCCCCACATATTTTAGAAATGACATCAATGTATATTTTAGAAACCATTCCACTGGAAAAAAAACAGGTAACAAGAAGATATATATTTTTAATATCACTTGAATATTTATATATTTGGACAGAACTAACCCAATGATTATCCAAATAAAGAGAACCCTATATTTTAGTACATTGTAAAGCAACTGATACCAAATGCATATAAAATAGCAAAAAAAAAAAAAAATTAAATCCAGAAATGTAATATTCTACATTTATCATAGGTAAATATTAGCTGGTTCATATATTATATAGATATGGGATCTAAATAAAATTATGATAATATGTTGATAACTTGGAAGACTTAAATCAAATCTTCTATACATGGAAATGGAAACTATAAACAGCTCAGGAACAGTCCCAGACTGTGCATTTAGGATAATATGATATAAAAATTCTAAAGTGTGTGGTTGCCAGGAAGATCTGTATAAAACACATAGTTATAAAGTCTATTAATATTATTAAAGTATGGATTTTTTCTTTTTAGTTGTGTAACCCTAGTATATGTTGTGCTGGTTGAGTAAAAGTATAGAAGTGTAGAAGCCTGCAAGTTTACATAGACAGCAGATTACAAATACAGTACCTATATCCCATGTAGGGAATTGTTACTATTTGTATCCACGTGAAAGCCACATTTGGCAATATTTTTAAAGTTTGAACATACAGCTATGAGCCAGCAATGAAATGTATGTTATGGATAGCTACAAATATGAAATATCCATGTACTATACAGAGGCTCAGGCCATGGATGCAATTACAGAGCACAAACATGGTATAACAAAATATACTCTTATTATCATCATCATCATTATTTTTATTATTATAATGATTGTAGTTCCACACTGTTTCTTTACAAAGCTAAAAATATGTAAAATTCTGTGCATGTTTGTTGCAAAAAAAACGCTCTATATGAACGTTGTTACCTAGCAAGGGAACTGGCATTTTTTTAAGCCCAGTGTGCATGGAGCTAAAGTATTGAATAGTTTCTTAAATAGTAATGTTTTACTTTTTTTTTTTTTTTTTACACACACACACAGATTTGTACCTATACAAATACATTGAGCACAGGGGAGTACATACATTTTATCAGAGACGTTGTGTATATAAAGTATAAAACTTTACTGTCTACTCTTTCTTATATATATATATATATATATATATATATATATATATATATATATATATATATATATATATATGTGTGTGTGTGTGTGTGTATAAAATAAAGAGAAGACAGTAGAGTTTTTTTTTACTTATACACAACTTCTCTGAAAAAAATGAATGTACTCCCCCTGTGCTCAATTTATTTGTATAGTTACAGTAGCTTCAGGATAATCAGAACGAAACAGAGAAACAGAGATGTTCACACCATCAAATAGAGGTGACAAGTAGAACAGAATAAGTCTGTCACTTCCAGTTTCTTGGTCTTATGTTGAAAAATAAACACATCACCAGTAACTTTGGAAACACACCGAAGTACATGAGTACTAAAATGGAGTGCAACCGTCTATCTTTTATATATATATATCTATATATCTATAGATATATAGATATATATATATATATATAATAAAATATATATGTACATATATATCTATATATTTTTCTATCTGTTCATATATATATATATATATATATATATATATATATATATATATATATATATATATGATATAATATAATATATATATATATATACACACATATATATATATATTTACACACACATATATCTATATATAGATATATATATATATATATATATATATATATATATATATATATATATATATATATATATATATATATATATATATATATATATATATATATATTAAAGATAGACGGTTGCACTCCATGTACTTCAGTGTGTTTCCAAAGTTGCTGGTATTTTATTTACACACACATAGACTTTGTATAAAAGTTTCATGCCCTGTCTCGGTAAGATCGGTGTACACGTGTCCCGATCCCTATACTGATCCCTACAATGATAGTAGATAGAGTACAATCCTACCGAGGTGGTTGTGGTAGGGTCTGGCAGAGAGCAGAGCCTGCACCCCGAACTTGAGCAGCTCCCCGGTAGGAGGGGAGGTTTTGGGGTCCTGGTGGTCGGTGAGGATCTCTTCTATCATGAAACTCCGGTACCGGTGAGATCTGTGATCGGCGAACGTCTCATGGGGGAAGTAGTGCGCCCCGATATCCAGGGGGTGCTGCATGGTGCTCTCCTCGGTCACACAAGCCCCCCTCCCGATCCAACACTCTCTGTCAGTCCGATGATGAGCTAGAGCGGACAGTCCGAAGCCCCCAGATGCCTGCGGAACTCTCTGAGACCCCCTCTCATTCTCCTCGGGGGGTGACACAGCCCGTGTCCCCTCTAGATGGTGACCCCAGATGAGAGAAGTCACAGATCCTTTCCTTCGTCCTGGCCAGGAGCTGGGTGAAGTCTGCTGCGGGAATGACACCAGCCTGAAAGTTTCCAAACTTCTCTGGGAGTGCTCGCTAGCCCCGCCCCTCTCCGAGAAGCAGCCTATGATACCCTGACCTCCAAGACAGGACAGAGCGGAGGGGAGGGGAAAGGGGCGGGGCCGATCACCCTGCAATCCTCTCCAACATATTATTTCCCACCATGGCAAATTATCAACCAGATTAGACTCTTACTTTTAATTCAAAACAGGCCCACAAGCCAATTATATGATCCTGAGTAATGGTGTGATTACACCTCAACTATGATAGACACAGATATAGATCATAAATCTTCACAGATCACCAGGCATTTCCTAGTTTAGTTTACAGTAAATCACCAGGTGATTGCTGCTTCATGGCCATAAATAAGGCAAAGTGACTTATAGAAACAGGATCTTCTTCGGCTGAGATGGGGAATGCAACAGTGATCATTAGATATAATTACATACTCGGAGACCAAATAATTAGTTTACTTAAGGATAATATTGTAATTAAAACATGTATGTATGTATGTATATATATATATATATATATATATATATATATATATATATATATATATATATATATATATATATCAATATTTATGTATGTATGTATTATACAGGTTCATTTTATTCCACTGTTTCTTCTATATATATATATATATATATATACATATTTATATATATATATATATATATATATATATATATATATATATATATATATATATATATATATATAAAGAGAGAGAGAGAGAGATACATACATAAATAATGTCTCTGAGATCCACACATTCGATTGCTCTACCATGAAATGAGAAACGCCATTGAACAGGTTATGTCCCTCTATAGTATATATGATTATGAGTTTAGTTTTGCTATTGTACTTAAAGAAAATAAAATGTATATCATATATATATATATAGAGAGAGAGAGAGATAGAGAGAGAGAGAGAGAGAGAGAGAGAGAGAGAAGAGAGATATACATACATACATACATATATAGATAATGCCTTTGAACAGGCTACATCCTTTATATATCTTATATTGAGAGAAATTGCACTTGTATGGGTGCATCTATTGAACATGTGCATTTTATTCTACCGTTTTTTTAGTATAATTATTTTAAAACATTATATATATATATATATATATATATATATATATATATATATATATATATATATATATATATATATATATGAGGGGCACCAGCTGTCCCCCTCAGATAAGAATAAAGGGGGTCTCAAGGAGTTAAGCATGCTAGTTTACATTAAATAAATAATTTTAATTATATTAGATAGATAGATAGATAGATAGATAGATAGATAGATAGATAGATAGATAGATAGATAGATAGATAGATAGATAGATAGATAGATAAAAAGAGAGGGAGAGAGAGATCCATACATACATACTGTACATACATATATACCTACATATATAGATCCACAGATTGCTTTACAGGAGCATGAAATGTAGCTATCATCCATGAAATGCCATTGAACAGGCTCATCCATACAGCATTTTATAACACAGTACTGTATTATTATTTATCGGGGGGAGGGGAGAAATCATAGGACTTTTACACTCAGTTTGCATTTATCACTATGATCAGTCAAAACCAACAACTGAATAAATAAAATAAAATACAGTTATCCATAGTAGGATGAGGTGTCATATTTTAGTAAATGCCATCATAAATTACGTGAATTAACAAGATCCCCCAATACATTCGGTACAAAATGGATTACAAAATAAAAACAATTAATTAATCAATCATGAAGTAAGATGTTTTGCATGACGTGTGCATAAAATATAGTACATTTTGGGCAGAAATAGGTATCGGACAAAGAAGTAGATGTTCTGCAGGAATGGGTGAGGATGGATGCTGAACAAGGAGCAATATTCTGCAGATGTCTATAGGTGTAAAAAGGGGGGGGGGATAAGTCTTGAGGTTCTTGGATAGAAAGGAAAATATAAAAAAACACTATGCGAATATGATCTGTGTTTTCCATTATTTACATTTTATCCATTTTTCCCTTTTGTCGGGATTAGGATTTAATTAATCAGCCAATTGCTATTGTTATCTATGCCATAACTTTATAGTTTACGATTTTGTTTTTGCATCCATTGAATTTAAAATCATACAAGTGCATCGTTTTAAGATTAAAATACATTTATTTAAAACGAAAAAAAAAAAAATGAAAACGAATGAAATGCTTTGTAATTTGGCATTAACAAGGATTGTAGAAAGGAGAATTGTCAGATTCCGAAATCCAGCTGATCACCTGTACAGGTCATTTAGAATTGAGCATTTTTAGGATGATTATTGCTTGAGTCTCCAAAATCCAAATAGACAATACAACTAAAATTCACATTCCGAATGTGTGCACTGCTCTGTTCTGATTTCTTGTAGAACCGTCTGAAGACAGCAAAGGTTCATTAGACATGCGATGTTTTAGTAAATCTACACATCAGGGGACCCGATAATAATATTATTGGGTGCTTACTGTATTTGAAATATCCACACTTAGAAGAAACTGTTGTATTATATTATGAACGTTTTTGATCTCCCCTATATTTTAAGATTTATTTTATGGAATTAATGTATGTAGGATTGCAGCATGTATTGCTCTGCAGATTGGTGATGATGAAAATTCAATAAATGTATCTGTACTGGTAGTGATGGTGCAGTGGAAGTGATTGACTAAAGCGTGGAGACTATGTTAACTTAAAATAGATTTTTGCTTACACATGATTGATATGTATACCTGAACACAACTTCACCCTATTTACTAAGCTAAGTAAGCATTCACTTTACATGGTGGTAATTCTCCACTCCGTTTGTTCATCAATCCTAGTGTCTATGAAGCATTGGGAGTTAAAGGGTTCATTGAACAGCAATATTTGGAGATGATTTGTAAGTAACACAAATGGTATACAGCTTAAGTAAGATAGCATTCAGAGTTTGTTAGTACATAACACAGAGTGTAGAGGTCAGGAGTAAGTAACATAGAGTGCAGAGGTGAGTAGTATGTAATACAGAGTGCGGAGATCAGGGGTAAGTAACTCAGAGTCAAAAGAATGTAAGGCAGAGTGCAGGGGTTAATGTAACACACATTTTATAGGTCAGCATTGTAGAGGTCATAAGTAAGTATTGCAGAATTCAGAGGTCATAGTATGTAACACAGAGTGCAGAGGTCAGAAGTAAGTATTGCAGAATTCAGAGGTCATAGTTTGTAACACAAAGAGCAGAGGTCAGAAGTAAGTATTGCAGAATTCAGAGGTCATAGTATGTAACACAGAGTGCAGAGGTCAGAAGTAAGTATTGCAGAATTCAGAGGTCATAGTATGTAACACAGAGTGCAGAGGTTAGGGTTAAGTAACACAGAGTATAGAGGTCAGTAGTATGTAATTAAAGAGGAAGTAAACCCTCCTCTGCAAGTTGTACCTATAGGTAAGCCTATGATAAGGCTTACCTATAGGTACTGTAAATATCTCCTAAACATGTACCGTTTAGGAGATATTTACCTTACATGCAGCCAGTGACGTCACTGGCGCATGTGCTCTGAAGGAATGGCCGCTGGTGCCGTTCCTTCAGAGCCCCGTGCCGTGACCGTCGGCTCCTGCTCGCGTGCGCGGGAGTGACGTCACCGCGGCTCCGGCCAATCAGATGGCCGGATTCCGCGATCCCGGAAGACGGGTGACTGAACATGTCGCCCGTCATACAGGTAAGCGGGCGGCACGGCGGGGGCCCGTTCTGAGGTAAGTATTTCATTATGAGCTAGTATGCGATGCATACTAGCTCATTATGTGTTTCTGTTTCAGGGTGTAAAAAAAAAAAAAAAAATTGGGTTTACAACCTCTTTAAGAGTTCAGAGGTGAATGGGGTAAGTAATGCAGAGTGCAGAGGTCAGGGTAAGAAGTAAGTATTGCAGAATTCAGAGATCATAGTATGTAACACAGAATGTAGAGGTCAGTAGTATGTAATTTAGAGTTCAGAGGTAATGGGGTAAGTAATGCAGAGTGCAGAGGTTAGTTGTAAGTAATGCAGAGTCAGAGGTCAGTATTATGTCATGCAGAATGCAGGGGTCAGTAGTATGTACCGTAGATTTCAGCAGTAAGTAGTATGTAATGCATGGTGCAGAGGTCAGAAGTACATAACATAAAGTGCAGAGGTCAGGAGAAATGAATACGCACCCCCCCCCCCCACCCCCACCAGCACACATACCCCCTTCCAGTACAAGCATCTGCCTCTCTAAGCACAAAATTCCCACAGCACAAATTCCCACATCCTTCTACAATTCACTAACCAGACCCCAAACACATTGGCCTCTGGTACAGCGAGCAAAGTCATGATGTTTCAGATCTGAGGAGGGCACTAGAACTTTTCTCAGCTCTGTAATGCCTATTACCACTCTGATCTGAGGTCTGTGAATCGGAGGGTGGGACCAGGAATTTGCAACTGCCATGGTGGGGTGTGATTTGCCCTTCTCATGGCTAAAAATTACAGGTAGGTGAGAAATGACCTGTTGCTGACAACAAATCTATAGCAAAGACTCATAATATATCATATTAATTATCTATAGATATCTTTTGTATTGCAGCACAAGACAGTAGTGTAAGTGACAGTAGTAGTTTGCCATTGATAGGGTCCAGTTACCCTTGAAGTATAACTAAATGCTAAAAAGTTATTTGTTTTTTTTTAAGTTTTGAATTAAGCGGAGGTGAACTAGAACACCTGTCAGTTTTTATTGCTGTCTGTGTCCCCGTTAGCCTCCGTTCACACTAGGTCGCTCCGACTTAGGGGGCGACCTGTGAAGTCGTGTGCAGCGCGACTTCGGCGCGACTTGCACGGACTTCATAAAATGAATGTCTATGCAAGTCGCCTCCAGGTCGCCCCGAAGTAGTACAGGACCCTTTTTCTAAGTCGGAGCAACTTGTGTCGCTCCTACTAGAACGGCTCCTGTACTACACAATGGGAGCGTAAGGACCGCGACTTGTCAGGCTGACAAGTCGCGGTCCAAGTCGGACTAGTGTGAATGCGGTCTTAGGGAGATTCTCTCTCTATTTGTCCTGTTTACCATTATAATTGAAAGTGAAAGTAAAAGAAAATCCCAAATTTTCGGTTGTCCCCAGATAAGTAATAGAGGGGAAATCTTCCAATGGGGACACTAGTTCTGGTGACCAAGAAATTCCCTTAAATTTCAGGGATTTCCTCTCACTTCCTGTTTGGCTATGGGACAGCAAGGTAATAGGACACAGATGGCGGGGAAAAAAAATCTGACAGGGGTTATAACCCTTCCTTGCTCTATTCAAAATGCAATTAAAAGTTTTGCCCATAGTTCTATTTTAAAGTATATGTAAGCCTTACTCTGTTAAAGTAGAACTACAAATTTAAAATAGTGCCAATCTTAATTGGAAAAAAAGCTTAGAGATCCAAATCAAATTTACCATTGAAAAACTTTTTTTTTATTTGTTAAAAAATTACCTGTTGATCGATTAGAAATTACGAGCTGTCCTGTGTCTTGTGCACTCCTCCTGTGTTATGTCATGGAGAATAGATATATCTCCTAGTTCAAGGATTCCCAAACTACAGCCCTGCAGCTGTTGCAGAACTACAGATCCCATGAGGCATTGTAAAACTCTGACATTCACATACATGACTAGGCATGATGGGCATTGTATTTCCTGAACAACTGGAGGGCAGTTTGGAAACCCCTGTTCTAGTTCATATCGTTGGGCTACAAAACCATAGGTGTCCATGGGGTAGTGATAGAACAGTTGGAGGGTTTAAAGTGGTTGTAAACCTTTTCATATATCCAGTGAAGTGACCGGCCTCGGGTGATGCACAGAGATGAAACAAATCTTCCTACATAGGTTGTTCCTGTTTATCTGTAGTCTTCTGTTCTCTACATCCATTCAAAGTCCAGAACTTATAACGCTTGTCTGAGCAGTCAGAAAAAAAGGCAGTGAAGAGCTGAAATTACACACTACAGAGCTTAGTGAGCAGAGCTCTGACAGCTGATTGGAGGAAAGGGACACACACCCCTTTACACAGCACACAGGAACAGAGCTGAGGTTGTGAATCAACTGGAACTCCCACCCCTGTCACCTTTTTCTCTTGGTGTCAGGAATACTTGTCAGAAAAGATTCATGCTGATAGCACAGGAACGAAGCAGCAGACAGAAATTACACTTAGTGCCCTCAATTGAGACAAGTACACACTATAGATTGAAATGCTTTGTTCATATTTCATGTTTGAGGTTTACAACCACTTTAAGTTATTTTACAAAAGAAAATTGGGCAAGGCTGACACTTTTTAGTTATCAAAACACAGAGTGGGGGGGGGGGGGGATTCAATAAATCTGCTGTGCCACGTTTCTGGCAGTAATTGCTCTTGGTAATATGGTGCACCTAATCCAAAAAACATTTAAGCAGCTTTGTTTATGACAGCGACTTGTGTGCCAAATTCAGGCAGTTCTAATTTGCTCCACTTCTACATTGTGGTGCAAAATCAGCAGAAAATTTAAAACAAAATGCGGGCAGTGTGAATCTCAGGAAAGTGGAGCTAATTAGGATCAACTTACTTGGGGCTTGCAGAGACAGGTTTTGTGAAAGTGTCTCACATGCGTTCTAAAAGTGGCGCAGCAGGCGCCAAATTCAAGTACAAGTTTAAGGTGGCTGAATTTGGAAATGCTTGCTGTGCCACTTTTAGCATGCACCTGAGGCACACAAAATCTGTCTGTGCCAGTCGTTATTATTCCAGGGGATGTGTAGCCAGCCCATAACAAGAACATTGCAACCTAAGCGATTCTGCTGATGCTCATAGTCCTAATGTTATACATAAGTAGTGTTCACATTCACATCGCTATTTTGCAGCAGGATTTGGAAAATATGACCTGTCTGATTTTCTCTTCCTTTCTCCAGCCTTGTAAGGTCTATAGAAGTCTATAGAAAAACATGGAAAAGTATTATTTGTGTGTTTTGAAGCATTGCCAGCCTTATCAAGCCCACTGTTGACTAGTAATGCCCCATATATAAAATGCACTTAAAATGCAGAAAAATTGCACTTTAACCAGTTCTGGACCGGAATGATTTGCCCCCTCAATGACCAGGCCATTTTTTGTGATTCGCCACTGAGTTACTTTAACGGACAGTTGCGCAGTCCTGCGACCCTTTACATAAATAAAAAAGGATGTCCTTTTCCCCACAAATACAGCTTTCTTTTGGTGGTATTTGATCACCTCTGTGATTTTTATTTTTTGCACTATAAACAAAAAAAAAAGCAACATTTCTGAAAAAAAAAACCCAATATTTTTCACATTCTGCTATATAACATTCCCAAAAAAAAAATGTGAAAATTAAAATTTTATATCCTTTCAGGCCAATTTGTATTCTGCTACATATTTTTGGTAAAAAAAAAAAAAAAACAAATCGCAATAAGCGTATTTGTATTTTGATTGGTTTGTGCGAAAGTTATTGTGTCTACAAAGTAGGGGAAAGATTTATGTCATTTTTATTTATTTATTTATATTTTTACTAGTAATGGCAGACATCTGCGATTTTGTGGTGGACAGATCGGACCCCTAACTGACATTTTTGACACTTTTGGGGGAAACAGTGACATTACTACAGTAATCAGTGCTATAAAATTACACTGGCAGGAAAGGAGTTAACCTAGGGGTGATCAAAGGGTTAAGTGTGGGCCTAGGGGAGTGTGTACTAACTGTATGGGAGATGGGCTTGTGAAATGATCATAGAGACCTGTGATCTTATATAGAAGGATCACAGGCAATCTGTGATCATGTCAGAGAGAAGAACGGTCAGCTGTGTTTACAACAGCTGACCGTCCTTCTCTCTCAGCAGGGAGCGATCGCAGGTGCCCAGTGGTAATCGCGGCCACCGACCTGTGCATCGGCATCCCCGCTGCCTAGTGGCTCGCCCCCCAGCATCATGCAGGTGACTGATGTAGGGCTACGCCGGTTCGCGCAGGGGAGGCAGTCTGACGCAGTAAATCTGCGGTGGGCGGTCTTTAAGGTGTTAATTATATAGCTGAAAAAGCAAATCACGAAACGCGTTAGTTGTTTGCTTCTGCTTTTTCCCTGCTGAATTGTGGAGATGTGATTTTAATCAGTATGAACAATAAAGGGGATTTTAGATGTATGGCCAACCACTATTTTTCTGCTTTATTATACAGAGCTCCATCTCTTCGTTCCAAGCAGCTTAATAGAGTGGTGGGGGGGGGGGGGGGGGGGGTTATGGGAGGTAAATATTGTAAGTGCTCCTGGAGTGGTAAGCATTAACTTTAATCTGTTACTTTGCCCTACATGTAGAAAGCCATGTTCATATTAACTTAAAGGGTAACTTCACTTTTGTGGGGAAAAAAATCAGCAAATAAAGAAAAAACAATATAGCGTATACAATTGTGACACGAATCATATTGTAATTGAATGTTATTAAAAATGACCTTTCCTTTTCAGTTTGCAGCTGTTGTAATTTTCTGAAAATGCAATGCAATATGGCAACCTGAAGGTGTTCTGTACACAGAATGTGTACTGACCACACCCCAGAAACATCATTTCCCTCTTGTGTGATTGGCTCATCAATTTTCCCAGAAGTCTGCCTAAGATACAAGTCAGATTTTAGGCATCTCCTGCAACATAAATGTAATTTTTGGCGAGATACTCCCAAAAGGAACACGTCTAAAGGGATGCAGGCCCAGCAGCTTTCCTCATTGGAGCCCTGCAGCTGCCCCAGCTGATAGATAATTATGAAACCACTCTCATTTGACCCATTCAGCACAGAGGCACAGAGGAACAAACAGTGATTTCTTCAGAATAACAAAAGGTTGGAATCTGCAACAAAGGCTGTTATAATCCTTGCAATGTACAGAGATCACCCAGAGGGGAATGTTTTTTCTCAACAAAAGTGGAGTTACGCTTTAAGGCCCAGCCTATACAGTGGAATGAAACAGTGCAGTTAATGTAATACTGTATAAGAGAAAGTTAAACATATTTAAACATATTTAGAAGAACCAGAACCAGATTCAGCAAGCTTTTGTTTAGGGTTCTGTGCAGGACTGCAGCCTCTTGTTATGTGACTGTGCACACACTATTATATAGACTTACAGAAATTATACAGACTTTATACTCTCACTTTTTGTATATCTCTGATACGCAACAACACCTTTTTTGCGATTTTGCACTTCAAAATGAAATAATGTGACTGGCTACTTACCATTTATATTACAACCTCTAATGTTCTTAATTTCCATAAACAATCCCCCAATAATACATTATTACATTGGCTTCAATACTTATTGATAATGAGACGTCTATACATTTTTTTTTTTTCCATAGGGCATCTCAGTTATTTTTTTGCAGCTTCACGAAAGCTGAGGAAAAAAAGGAATTCCTAGGAGCAGACTGGGAATGACTGAGATATCACAGAACGCTTTGATAAAATGTGTTTTAACAGAGCATCAAGTTGATGTGTTAGTAAATGTAGTGGTGATCTTGTCATTGCCAAGAGTCATGAATGCTGGTAGTTTCCTGTGCATGCTGGGAATATGCAAAGCATGCTGGGAGCTTCCAAGGCCTTTCTATGAAGACATTTGCAATGATGGACCAGTCATGGCCAAGCATCTGTTTTCCAGATGTCATCCTGGCATTTCAGTGCAGCGAGAGTCTGGGTGTGCGACTTGGTCCATTAATATCTGTAGAAAGAGAGAGTTGTGTGTTTATAAATTCAGCTTTCATAAACTTCCTGTATAAATTCTGATCGGTTCTGTATGGTGCTTATATTTAGCTATGGGATCTGAATGCAAGTTAATCTGCATGCTGAATCAATTTTAAAAATGAAGGGAGATTTAAAGGAAAGTTTGCTGTTCAATATTATTTTACTATTTTTTAAGCTAATACATTTTAAAACAAATGTTTTAAATCTGTATTTTATGCGATATATAAAATCTTTGTTTTTCAAATAAACATATAATACATGATAAAGGATTCCAAGAGCACAATGGGTTAGCGAAAGCGCAGCACATGAAGTTCCCTTCAAGGCATTCTGTCTCTCATGGAAACTTTAGAAATAAAGGAGAAATCAGCCGCCACACACCACCAGCTGCTAGGAAGATTAATCCTTTATTAACATACGTCAAAGGTACACAGGATACAGATATAGACGCGTTTCACACTTTCAAAGGGCTGGAAGATTAATCCTTTATTACCATACGTCAAAGGTACACAGGATACAGAGATAGACGCGTTTCACACTTTCAAAGGGCTGGAAGATTAATCCTTTATTGATATATGTCAAAGGTACACAGGATACAGAGATAGACGCGTTTCACACTTTCAAAGGGCTGGAAGATTAATCCTTTATTGATATATGTCAAAGGTACACAGGATACAGAGATAGACGCGTTTCACACTTACAAAATGCTGGAAGATGAATCCTTTATTAACATACGTCAAAGGTACACAGGATACAGAGATAGGCGCGTTTCACACTTTCAAAGGGCTGGAAGATGAATCATTTATTAACATACGTCAAAGGTACACAGGATACAGAGATAGACGCGTTTCACACTTTCAAAGGGCTGGAAGATTAATCCTTTATTACCATACGTCAAAGGTACACAGGATACAGAGATAGACGCATTTCACACTTTCAAAGGGCTGGAAGATTAATCCTTTATTGATATATGTCAAAGGTACACAGGATACAGAGATAGACACGTTTCACACTTACAAAATGCTGGAAGATGAATCCTTTATTTACATACATCAAAGGTACACAGGATACAGAGATAGACGCGTTTCACACTTACAAAGGGCTGGAAGATGAATCATTTATTAACATACGTCAAAGGTACACAGGATACAGAGATAGACGCGTTTCACACTTACAAAGGGCTGGAAGATGAATCATTTATTAATATACGTCAAAGGTACACTGGATACAGAGATAGACGCGTTTCACACTTTCAAAGGGCATGAAGATTAATCCTTTATTACCATACGTCAAAGGTACACAGGATACAGAGATAGACGCATTTCACACTTTCAAAGGGCTGGAAGATTAATCCTTTATTGATATATGTCAAAGGTACACAGGATACAGAGATAGACACGTTTCACACTTAAAAATTGCTGGAAGATGAATCCTTTATTTACATACGTCAAAGGTACACAGGATACAGAGATAGACGCGTTTCACACTTTCAAAGGGCTGGAAGATGAATAATTTATTAATATACGTCAAAGGTACACAGGATACAGAGATAGACGCGTTTCACACTTTCAAAGGGCTGGAAGATGAATCATTTATTAACATACTTCAAAGGTACACAGGATACAGAGATAGACGCGTTTCACACTTTAAAAGGGCTGGAAGATGAATCCTTAATTAATATACCCATTAGATTGTAAGCTCTTCTGAGCAGAGCCCTCTAAATCCTCTTGTATTTTATTGTATTGTATATGTACTGTCTCTCTCTATTATTGTAAAGCGCTGCGTAAATTGCTGGCGCTATAGAAATCCTTAATAATAATAATAATAATATACGTCAAAGGTACACAGGATACAGAGATAGACGCGTTTCACACTTTCAAAGGGCTGGAAGATTAATCCTTTATTGATATATGTCAAAGGTACACAGGATACAGAGATAGACGCGTTTCACACTTACAAAGTGCTGGAAGATGAATCCTTTATTAACATACGTCAAAGGTACACAGGATACAGAGATAAACGCGTTTCACGCTTTCAAAGTGCTGGAAGATGAATCCTTTATTAACATGCATTAAAGGTAGACAGGATACAGAGATAGACGCGTTTTAAAGTTTCAAAGTGCTGGAAGATGAATCCTTTATTAACATACATCAAAGGTAGACAGGATACAGAGATAGATACATTTCACACTTTCAAAGTGCTGGAAGATGAATCCTTTATTAACATACGTCAAAGGTACACAGGATACAGAGATAGACGCGTTTTAAAGTTTCAAAGTGCTGGAAGATGAATCCTTTATTAACATACATCAAAGGTACACAGGATACAGAGATAAACGCGTTTCACACTTTCAAAGTGCTGGAAGATGAATCCTTTATTAACATACGTCAAAGGTACTCTGGATACAGAGATAGACGCGTTTCACACTTTCAAAGTGCTTGTTCACAAGAACTTTGAAAGTGTGAAATGCATCTATCTCTGTATCCTGTGTACCTTTGACGTATGTTAATGAAGGATTCATCTTCCTAGCAGCTGGTGGTGTGCGGCCGATTTCTCCTTCATTTCTACTATTGCAGCGGTGGCGAGCCGGGGGGCCAGCCCCCTCAGCACCAGGATTGCTCACCTAAGCGGTGGTTGTCTTCTCATTTTTATCATTGAAACTTTGCATGGGCCCATCCAATAGGAATGAGTCACTCATTCACCAGTGTTTAAATTTCAGTTTGAGCTATTGAGCTCTGTAAAAAAAAAACAAAGAAACAGGCTTTTACAATAACAAAAACCAACAACAAAGGGTATCTAACACCAAAACGTTTTTTTTTTTCAGTTCTGGATAGCGTAGTGAGGAGTTGGAAACTCTGTCAGCTTTTTGCTGCTGTCTATGTCCCTGTTGGAGACATTCATCCTCTATGTTTGTCCTGTAAACCGTCATCACCAGAACTGAAACAAAGGAGAATCCAAAGTTTTAAAGGGGAAGTAATCCAATGACAACTATCAAAGAGGAAATTATTCTCACTTTGCAGAGATTTTATCTTGCTCTCTGTTGTGTCACTGGGAGAGCAAGTGAGGGCTTGCAGCCAGAGAGAGCATTTTTAGAAGAGGCTCAGCTTTGGCAGCCCCTGCAATTTTCTTATTGCCAGTTTAATTTTTGGGGCATGCAGCATTTACCTAGAGTTAGCAGTGGTTACTAATATAAGGAAATGTTTCAAATAAGTTAAATAAATGTTTATGTAAATGTCAAAAAACAAATAAATGTTTATTGACCCCATTTCTGCCTGCTGCCTGGACGGATGCTTTGCCTGTTTGATGACCATGTCTTTGCCTGTGGCCTGAGCTGACCTACCTGCACATCCCCCTGCATATTTACAGAGAATAGCGCACACATGCAAAAGAAATGACTATCAAATATAAAGGCAATCAATAAATAAAAATGGGGATTTAGTCCCACCATATGGCCATATCGTGCTCAAGCCCACCACTACTTCAAAATACTGCACATCCCCCTGACTACATTCCTCCGAGACACTAGGCCAATAAACATGGCATTTCTGGGGGAAGCCACCTAACAGTAAGCTAGACTTGCTAGGCTTGGAACTGGGACTGTTATAGGTGATGCCACACTAAGCTATATTCCCTGACCACCCGTATAGAGGTGACTATTACAGTACATTGGTTTTGACACAATTGGTTGATTTGTGTGATACAGTATATAATCAGCCTAGGCAGTGAAAAAGTCTTACACATGTAGTATTGCCAATTTGCCATTCTTGGTAAGAGTAGCAGAATATCTATTGGGATGAAGTTCTAAGTATGCCCATGCTGTTTATAATAAATATCTTAATAAATTGCCACATTTGTGTAAAAAATAAATTTTAATTTTCTTTCTGCATTTTCCGAAAACTTGTGGCATAAAAATAAAGTCTCACTATGCCTCTTAACCACTTAAGCCCCGGAAGATTTTACCCCCTTCCTGACCAGGGGGTTTTTTTGCGATTTTTTACTGCGTGATTTTAACGGACAATTGCGCAGTCGTGCAACGCTGTACCTAAACAAATTTCACGTCCTTTTTTTCCCACAAACAGAGCTTTCTTTTGGTGGTATTTGATCACCTGTGCGATTTTTTGATCATGCGCTATAAACAAAAAAAGTGAGTAAATTTTGCAAAAATAGCAATATTTTTCACATTTTTTATATGAAATTACCCCCAAAAAAATGTAAAAATCAACATTTTTTAACATTTTCGGCAAATTTGTTTTATGCTACATATGTTTGGTAAAAAAAATCACAAAAAGCGTATTTTGATTGGTTTGCGCAAAAGTTATTGCGTTTACTAACAAAGGGAAAGATTTTTGTCATTTTTGGTGTTTTTTTAACACGTAATGGCGGCGATCTTCGATTTTTTTGCGGTACTGCGACATTGCGGCGGACAGATCAGACCCTTGACTGACATTTTTGACACTTTTGGGGTTACCAGTGACATTTCTACAGTAATCAGTGCTATACATATGCACTGTTACTGTAAAAATGACACTGGCAGGGAAGGGGTTAACTGTATTGGAGAGGGAGGGGTTAAGTGTGTCCTAGGGGCGTGTTTCTAACTGTGATGGGACATGTGTACTATTGTAAAAACAGAGATCAACGGTTCTACATAGTAGAACCGTCTGATCTCCATTTTTACACAGAGGAGAATGACAGGCGGCTTGTTTACATAAGCCGCCCGCCTTTCTCTCGCTCTACCGACGATCGTAGGGTCACACGCGCGGACTCCTCCATGAACTAGCCGGGGCGGGCGCGCACCTCAGCGGGCGCACGCTCGCCCGCTATTGGCTCACAAACCGGTCACAGGCTAGTGACGTATAGGGATGATCGAACTTTTGAAAAGTTCGTTTCGGCCAGAACATCCGAACTTCCCGAAAGTTCGGCCCGGATTTCAGAACCCCATTGAGATCAATGGGACCCGAACTTCGGTAATCAAAAAACACAATTTTTAAGCCCTAAAACCCAATAAATGCCCCTAAAAAGTGCCTAGGGTTCTGGGTCATGCCCCATTAACTATTAATCACACAAAAAAAAGTTCTTAAAAATTGTCATTTTTGATAAAAAAGCCAATTATTGAAAAAATAAAAAAAAAAAAAAGAGAGATTTTTTTTGATTTTGACTTTGGATTTATTATCTGGGGCGTCTAAAAGGTGTACATGTGAAGTTTCAGCTCTGTAGCATGTCCAGAACCATAAAAAAAAGATTGTTTGTATTAGAACACTTTCAGATCACCAATATGGCTTCTCGGTTTGCACAGCACCTTACCGCTTTAATAGCAGGCATTTTTTTGGGTTCTTTAGAGTCAGAAAAAACATCTGAAACACACCATTTTTTTTTTTTTTTTTACGCTAGCGGTTTTTTTGGCATTTTTTTGGGGTTCTTTTGAGGCAGGCAAAACATCTTAACTTGTGTATAGTGGTATAGATACACACATAATTATATGTATATAGACACCTAGCCATATATAGGTGTGATAGTAGCAGAAATATATTACTGTAAATGATTTCATTAGCGCAAGCATATATTTCTGCTACTATCACACCTATATATGTCTAGGTGTGTATATAAATATATGTATGTGTGTATATACACCATTATACACAAGTTCTGATGTTTTGCCTGCCTCCAAAACCCCCCAAAAAATGCCAGCAAAAACACACCTGGGCATTTTTTATTGACGCTAGCGTCTTTTTGGCATTTTTTTGGGTTCTTTTGAGGCAGGCAAAACATCTGAACTTGTGTATAGTGGTATATATACACACATAATTATATGTATATAGACACCTAGCCATATATAGGTGTGATAGTAGCAGAAATATATTACTGTAAATGATTTCATTAGCGCAAGCATATATTTCTGCTACTATCACACCTATATATGTCTAGGGGTATATATACAGACATATATGTGTATATATACCCCCTATACACATGTTCAGATGTCATATCTGACATCAAACATGTCCTCAAAAAAGCACTGACAGTGGCAACCCCTGCAGCATGAAAAATGCTTGCTGGTGAGAAGCCATATTCCTGTCCCGAAGCAACTCAGAGAAATGATCATTTCTCTATAGCGGTCACCCTGCTATGGAAGGGTTTTATCACCCTGCCATAGCAGTTACTGCCAGTTAACCCTACACTACACTACGGTCCCCTTACACTTAACACTTTCCCTACAGAAACTAAATTTTTTAAGCTAACTTAAGTGTAAAGGAGCACTCTAACTACACTAGATATCCCTTTCCTCACACTAATAAATGCTAAATGACACTTTTAAAGTAAAATTAACAGAACTGCTTCCACTCTCTTCCATGTCCAGTATAACAATGCTAGGAATATGGCGGGGGCTATCTTATATACTGGGGGGCGTATTCACTAATGATTGGTCTAGGGACCTCCTAGTCACTCCAATCACATTCCTAGCATTCTCCTGCCCCCTCAATTGGCTTTTGCTAATGGTTCTGGTCCAATCACGGGCTTTTAAAGCCCATTTCCTGAAGCATTGCATTTTGGTCGGTTCTGGTTGCCGAATTCCGAACTTTTTGGGCAAAAAGTTCTAAATTCGGCCGAACCTCGAACACCCAATGTTCGGGCCGAACCGATGGTGGCCCCGAACCGTTCGATCACCCCTAGTGACGTATATATACGTCACTTTGCCTGGCCGGGGGTTAACCGCCGCAGTATATCTACTTGCGGCGGTTGGCAAGCGGTTAAAAAATACCTTGGGGTGTTTACTCTCCAAAATATGGTGATTTTGTGGGTGTTTCCACTATTCTGGCTCTCCATAAATATGATACATAGTCAAGAAATTAGATTGTATTTGTAATTTATGCCACTAGAACACCCGAAGGTGCTTCCTTGGATTTTGGACCCTTCCATTTGGTTAGGCTGTGAAAAAGTCTCACACATGTGGTATCATCATTCTCGAAGAAGTAGCAGAATGTGTTTTGTGGTGTAATTATAAGTATGCCTATGCTGTGTGTTAGAATATTCTTATTGATTGACAACTTTGTGTACACTTGTGGTGAAAATGACATTTTCAAAAGACTCACTATTCACACTTTCAAAAATATCTTGGAGTGTTTGCTCTAAAAAAAAAAAATAATTTTTTGGGCATTTCTACTGTCCTAGTACTCCAGGACCTCCAAATCTGTGATAGGTGGTCAGGAAATTAGATGCATAATGTATGCTCCTTTAAAGCCCCTCTTTGTATCTAGGCTGTAAAAAAGTCTTACACACGTGGTATCCCCATACTCAGGTGACATGGCAGAATGTGTTCTGGGGTGTAATCCTGTGTGTAAGCAATAAGTTGTTAAACTGGCAACTTTGTGAAAAAAAAAAAAAACATTTTATTTAATTTTATTTTCCAAGAAATTGTGACAAAAAAATGTACAACTTCAAAAATGTACAATGTCTCTTACTAAATACCTTGGACTGTCTACTTTTCAAAAAGGGGTAATTTGGGGGGTATTTGTACTGACCTGGTATTTTAGAACCTCAAGAATAGGTTGAATAACACCTGACACTAGAAGCTTATAATGTAACTTAATTATTGTTAACTGAGCCCTACTCATCCTTGTCTAGAGGATGATGGGGGGTGTCGGCGACTCGCGGCTTGGTGACATTGTTCCCCTAGGGGTTTCTGAGCTGGGGTAGTTCGACGCCTCTCTTCTCCTCCCTTCATCAGAATAAACCATATTAAACTTTTACATGTATAATGCAAATGCACTCCGGTACAAAGCTTATAACTATTGTTTGAATACTGTTACGTTCATTATTGGAAAATGTTCTACCTTGTTGTTATTTTCTGATATCACACTTTGTTTGATGTGATTTTCTGTTTTTCACTTATATTTGAAATTCAATAAAAATGATTGATTGAAAAAAAAGAATAGGATAGGCAGTAGGTACAGGCTTTATCAATTTTCAAATATAAAGTATATTTACCATAGTTTGTAGACTCTTAAACTTTCACACAAACTAATTATCGTACACTGATTTGGGTTATTTTTACAAAAGAAATGTAGTTTTGGCCTAAATTATAAAGAAAGATTATTTATTTGCAAAATTCTATTACAGAAATTAAGAAAATTTGTTTTTTACACAGTATAGCAAAAAAAAAAAAAAAAACAGTGGTGATTAAATACAACTGAGAGAAAGCTCTGTCTTAAAAAATGGGTACAGTGTTGCATGGCTTTGTAATTGTAATTTAAAATGTAACAGCACTGAAATCTGAAAATTGTCATGGGCATAAAGGAGAAGAAAGTGTCCAGTATTGAAGTAGTTAAGTTAGTGACAGGATCTCTGTAAATTCTAAATTTTAATATCCATCAGTTATCTGTACAACCCCCGACATGCAAATCTCATCACTCTTTGGGGAAAATAAACCTTTGCAACCTTGCATTACACCAGTAGTGGTTAGCAGGCAATGTTCATGTAATAGGTCAGGACTTGTCATTGGTATCAGTTCATATTGACAGCATATTTGACAGGCTATACACAGCTTAAAAGCACCGTTGAGATAACACAAACATAGTGTGTCTCCAGCAATGTGATACTTTGTGTTTTGGGAGTTCCTGAGATATGCATGAAAACTTCAGCAGTAACATAAATAACTCTAGATAATGACTCAAGTAAAGATCACCTGTCATTAGACGAACCAATACATTTTTTTTTACAAAGCAAATGTGTGCTAACTCCAGGTTAGGTTATTCAAAGCGGTGTCCAATATTCTATAAACAGCACTATAAAAAAAATGACAAAATATGTTTTTCAAGATGAAGAACTCGCTAAAATAGTTGCTAAAGATGTTTTGATGCTGCTAAAAGCCAGGAAACTTTTCTTTTGTCAAGAAGTTCTCAGAGTTCAAAGGTAAAGAGAACCTGCCATTTTGGAAAAAGTGACAGGCTCTCTTAATAGTCCTTCCCCCACCCACTGTTACCAACCTTCCCCATTCTCTGATCCAATTAGCTCAGGACTGGAAGAACATGTGACCTCCTCCCCTTCCTCCTAGGGTGCCGTGGGCTGCCAATTGCCAAGCCTGAGGTCATTAAACCAATGTAAGCTCAGTCACTGACCAATACAAAGCTTAAGCTGGCCAAAAACAAGTAGAATTTTGTTTAAAAAATTTAGAATTTGGAGCTTTGTTTAATTTTCCAACAGCCAGTGGGGTCAAATCGACAATTGTTTTTGACTGTGGAGATGAAAACAATAAGAGGATGATGGTGATGAAATGTTTTTCTTGAACAACTTGAATTCTAGCAGCAAATATAGTTTTCGTTCTGGAAATTAATTCCAAACTTGAATGACAATATCAAATTATCAAATTTACTGACAAGATTTTTCATGTGAATGTTTGTACAAAAATCTACCAGTGTATGGCCAGCTTTACATATCGAATAGATCAGGGTTCTCCAAACTTTTTAAACAAAGGGCCACTTTACTGTCCTTCAAACTTTGAAGGGGGCTGGACTGTGGCCAGAGAGAGTAGAAAATGCCCCAGCGTCAATAAGAGTAAAGCCCCATTATTGATGTCAGTGGGAAGATTAGTGCCCCATCACTGGTGTCCAGTGGGAGGAATAGTGTCCAATCATTGGGGTTAATGGGAGGCATAGTGTCCCATCATTGGTATCAGTGGGAGGAAAAGTGCCCCATCATTGGTATTAGTGGGAAGAACAGGGCCCTATCATTGGTTTCCAGTGAAAGGAATAGGGCCCCATCATTGGTGTCAGTGGGGGGGAATAGTGCCCCATCATTGGTGTCAGTAGGGGGTATTGCCCCATCATTGGTATCAGGGGAAGAAATGGTGCCCCATCATTGGTGTCAGTCAGAAGAATAGTGCCCCATTGTTAGTATCAGGGGAAGGAATAGAGCCCCATAATTGGCCTCAGGGGAAGGAATAGTGCCCCATAATTGGCCGCAGGGGACGGAATAGTGGCCCATCATTAGTGTCAGTGGGAAGAATAGTGCCCTGTAGTTGGTGTCAGTGGGAGGAATTGTGTCCTATTGTTGGTATCAATGATAGGAATTATGCCCCGTTGTTGTTGTCAGTGGGAGGAATAGTGGAAAAGTGCCCCAAGGGCCAGATAAAGGCAAGCAAAGGGCCACATTTGGCCCTAAGGTGGCATTTGGAGACCATTGAATAAGATGAGCATAGAAGTACAGAAGGGCGGTGAAAGTAGATATCAGAAGGTAGAGGGCAAAGTAAGAGCCCTTGTCGACAGACTTTGGGCTTGTGTTTAGGGCATAGATTTAGCACCAGTTTGAGACACTTTTGAGATCATTCAGAATTCATTGACATGTTCATTTAACATGCAGGTAACATGCAGTTTTGCAAAGACTTCCATGGTAATTTACAACCATCCGAAAAGAACAAAAGCCTGTGAACACAAGTCGTAATAGATTACCTTCAAATAAAGTCTTCTAAGGTTCCTATAATTTCTGTAGGCACTGTACAGTAAACCCCCCTCCATTGCGGGGGTTACGTTCCGGACCCAGCCGCGAAAAGTGAAAATCCGCGAAATAGAAAAACCCTATTGTAGGCATGTTTTTTTTACTGTCACTGTATGTGTAAAAGCATTTTAAGGTCTTTAAACACACTTTTAAAACAATAGAAACTCATTTAAACACATAAAAGATACTGAGAGACATAGCAAGAGCTATGGAAAACACAAACATTTTTCATTTTTAATGATTTATATAGTAAAATAACATTACAGAAAAAACACAATATACCGTGACCGCAAAAACTGAACCGCGATGGAGCGGGGGTTTACTGTATTATTATAGAATAGGTAGATATTGTGCATGGTTTCCAGTTCCCAAAGTACTCCTCCAAATGGATTTAATGTATATTTTAGTAAAGGAATGGGAAAAGTTCCATTTATAAGCATTTGAGACAAATGGTTGTCTTGGAAGGTTTCCCTGGCAAGTTGTCTATACAATAATAGATATTTTTTTCCATTTAGTCTACAGTTTTTCTCCATCCACTCTATACAGGGCTGATCTGATTGGATGTGGCTGCTGTTCAGACAACAGTGTTCCGCCTGACTCCTTTGATTTTTTCAATTGGAGAACGCCTGATGTGATGGGGCCACCCACAAAGTGAATTTTGATTAATTCAACAGAACCCGGACGAAATTTGCTCTGTGTATGGCCAGCTTTAGGAAACCCTCCTGTTCTGTTCTGAGATTTGAGGGGTAATATCTTGTTTTAGTTTGTTGCAGGAAATACACACTTCTAAAGTACATGTCTGGAAGGGACACATGGTGGTCAGGGGAGGACTGGGCCAGGGGGCAAGGGGGCAATTGCCCCCTGGACCGCTCTGATGCCCTGTGAAAAGGCTGCACTGCTTCTGCCACAGACATGCCTAAAGGATTACTGGTGAAGAGAAGCAAAACGTCCCTGCCGATGACCTACTGAGTGTGGGATGAAGACAAGGACAAAGCACAGGCCTCCCCCCCCCCAGTATGGATGGTGTAAACTGTGTCTGAGCAGAGGCTGGTTCCATGCCCCATTGGAGACTCCTCTGCCACGGCCAGCCCCAACCGAGCTGTCCCAGCTCCCCCCAACCTCCCCCTGCTGGCCAGGTTGGGAACCCGGATTCAGCCGGTAAGTAGAGAGAATCTGGACCCAGGCTTCAGCGTGGAATGGGGGTCAAGAGGAGGATTGGGAGAGTGGGGGGGGGGGTGAGGGAAAGTGGGAGAGGGGCCCAGTCGCTGCACCATGGGCCTCTGGTTTGTACTTGCCAGTCTGCCCCTGATGGTGGTCATTTGTTGCACTGGCCATTGGTGTAACTAGAAATCAAAGGGCCCAACAGCAAAATGTTAAATGGGGACAGCAACAGTGGTGGTGGTGGCCAATAAAGCACTTCTTGTTTCACCCCTGAACACTGGTCATTAGTGGCAGATGGTCTAGACTTCACACCCTATCTTCAGATATCAGCAGTGAAACAGAGTGTGGACATTGTCTGCCTTTTCTCATTTCATCACCATTATGAATTGCTGTATGAGTAATTTTGCTGTCACCATGAACATTATGGCTGGAATGTGTTAGTGTTTACAAATGTGTGACACTGCTGTATCTGGAGTATAAAAGTACTGTGTGGTACATGATAAGACAAGATACCAGACAGCAGTCTAAGTGTGTTTCCTCTGTATCCCCACAGGCCTCAGCCCATTTAATCCTCTTTCTCCATGTCTTCTAAAAAAAATCAACTTATATACACTGAAAACCTATGTGTTTTGCTGGAATTGTGGTCTGTAAAGTATTTATCAGCATAAACATAGGCTTCTTAGGTGCTATATGATAGTGAGAGCAGCACCCCTCCAAACACACAGCCTATGGAAGAAGTAGTGTTAAGGCTCCGTTCACATGTAGGCGTTTTGGGGCGTTTTTGGGGAGTTTTTCTGCTCTAGGATCAGCTCTCAAAATGCCCAACAAGACAAATCCTACTCATTTCAATGGCCCCTGTTCACATCTGAGCGTTTTGACGCTGTGAGCAAAACGCCCAACGCTCAAAAAAGTACATGAACTTCTTTTTGGGCAGATTACAGGCGTTTTCCATTGGTCTCTATTCAATCTAAAAACGCCTGCACAAAAAACGCCTGTAAATCGCTGTAAAAATCGTGGTAAAATCACGGTAAAAAACGCGCGAAAACACTAGGCTCTGGTGTGAATGTAGCCTAAAGGAACGGTCAGAAGATGTCCTTTCTTTGACAGTTACTTATTTAGCTGGAGAGCAATAACAATTTTTATTTTGCACAGTGAACTGGGGCTGTCTATTGTGCCTGATTTGTAACTAGTTATGAGCTAAGGTTTTGGCCAAATTGGGCCTGAACCTTAGCTATTACATGATATCAGGCTGCTGGCCGGGGAATTCTCCATCCATCCTGCAGCCACATGTAATAACGGGCAGGGATGCTGGTGGACACATTGACCTAATATGGACACATAGACATTTTTGGCCAATGTCATTGTACAAATATGCAGCTCTGGGAGGGAATTCCCTGGAACCAACTGATTGAGTTGGTAACCTGCTATCATGTGAGGGCTTCCCACAAGTTCAGGCCACAACTGGATTCAGCCCAAACGGGGCGTGGCCTGGCGCAGCATGTAAGAGGACGTGTGTGAGTGGAGCTCCGCCGGACCGATCTCCTATAACGCTGATCCTGCAGCCCTACGGGCACGTTAATCCTCCCTATACCTCTCGCACATCCGCGGCACTTACCTCCTCATGTCCCCGCCGAAGGAAGGCTCCGAAGCCGCGGCAAATTGGCTGCATTCCGGAGACTGGAGAAGCAGGCCCCGATCCAAGATGGCGCCAGCTCGACTCCGGAGGTGGGGACAGCTGAGGGCCCTGCTACATCCAGGGTATTGGAGGCGATTTCTACGTGCCAGACCACGCTGACATCTAAAATCGAGGAGGTAAAGGATTCAGCCCAAACCTTAGCAGAAAGCAGTCACATGACAGCAGGTTGCCAACCCAATCAGCTTTGGCCAGGAAATTCTCCACCCCGCAGCCACATGTAATCAAGGACGGAGATGCTGATAACATCATTGACCTAATAAGGCCACATGACCATATTTGGCCAATGGCATTGACCCAATATGCGGCTATCTATGGGGGAATTTCCTGGCCACAGCTGATTGGGCCGATGGCCTGTTACCAAGTGGCATCTTCCCACGGGTTCGGGTCAAAGTTGAGTTCAACCTGTACCTTAGTTTATCCCTATTCATAAACTTCAAATCCTCTGAAAAGAGAAACAGGGACACCATTTAGAGCAAACTATGTTGGCAAATGACACTAACACCAGTTACGTGGACCATAAAGAACATGGCAAAAAGGATTGGTTAAAAATCCCAAGTGCTTTTTTCACCTCTCTTTTTTTATACTGGATCCTTTATACTGGTTTTTATTTATTACTGGAACAAATGCAATAATTTAGAGGTTAGATGAAAATTTTAATCTGTAGAACAGCTTTGGTGGTTTAATAGTACATTTTTTTTATATAAACTTAAAAGACAGAAGAAAAAGAGGGATGAATGAGGACAGATTGCTTCCAAAAGAAGGATTATCCCTACAGATAAGGGGGCTTTAGGAGCTGTGCTTGCAATGTACATGTATCTTTGACTATCACTTCTTTTTTTTTTTCAATAGAAAACCTAAAGTGTAATTTCAGCTAGCACATATTTAAAAGTGTATCTAAAGTAAAAACTTTTTTTTTTAGATTTGGAAAGATTAAGGAAGGATTAGAACCCCTGTAAAGTTTTTATAGCTGTTTGTGATCCTTCTGGGTAGATTCACTCTCACTATGGGGTTACTTACTAAAGGCAAATTGACTGTGCACTCTGCAAATTCAGTAAACCCAGAGCTTACAAAATGAGCAGAAGCTCTGCTGATTTCCATCATCCAATCATGTGCAAGCAAAATGCTGTTTGTTTTTTTGTTTTTTATTTTCCTTGCATGATTGGGTATTATTTGCAATGTGAAACTTTGCCTTATTTACTAAACTCTAGGGCAACTGTACTTGCAGAGGGCAACTACACTTTACAAAGTGCACAGCCTATTTGTCTTTAGTAAATCAACCCATATTTGTCCTGTTATAGAATGTCAGCGAGACTAAAGATATGGGGAAATCCACAAAAATAGGATATCACCAAGAACACAAACAGAAGGGAAATCCTCCAATGCAGACAACTGTTTGGTGGTGACTGCATTTCCCTTACATTACAGAAATGTCCTCCCACTTCCTGTTGTGTCAGTGGAGAAGGAAGTGCCAGTTATTCTCCCCAATTGGACACAGATGGAATATTGTAACCCTTCCCTACTTTATCCAAAACGAACAAAAAGTTTGGCCTTAAGTCCCGGGTAAACACTATAGCAATGACAGACATCACATGTGATTTGGAGTGCACTGCTCCGAAAACCACATGCGATGTCTGCGCGATGCGAATTCAGCCATACAGATTGTCCCTTTTTGGTTCCACAGCAGAATTGGATCGCATGGTGGTTCACACCAATGAGATCCGATTCATGTCCAAACTTACTGCGATATGGGAACTGACCTAGGGGTGTCATTAACTTTGTATTGACACCCCCAGCGATTTGCATATCGCAGTGTGAACTGCCTGCAATTTAAATGCGATGCGGGAACCCGCAGTGAACCGGGATTCGCAGGGAACCGGCACTTAGATATTTTGGTCATTATTGTAATATTTACCTTGAAGTATGAGCCCCCGTTCACACTGGGGCGACCTGTGAGGCGACCTGGTCGCCTCACAGGTCGCCGTAGGTCACCTGCCATACAGAAGCTGTGGACCCGTTCTAATAGTCGCTCCGACTTAGAAAAAGGGTCCGGAGCTTCTTGGGGCGACCCGGAGCGACCTGCATAGACTTCAATGTTATGAAGTCTGTGCCGGCCGCTCCGAGGTCGCGGGGCGAGCAGCGTGCCGCGACCTGTGTGGTCGCCCGGCAAAGTCAGGTCGCTGCAATGTGAGCGGGGCCTTACTGTGAATGTTCTCATATTTTCAGGTCATGGTATAGCAAGTAGAGGTTACATTTTGCTAAACTTGCCCTGTAATGTTGAAGACATTTCATAAGTGTAGCAATTTTTTTTTGGAAAACAAATCTGCAAAGACAACAATCTCTGTGGAAAAAAATAGTACTGCTCAGGCCAAGAAGAAGTAGATAGACTCCTGAAAGCTTTACCTTAAAATGTGACTTTTAGTGCAAATAAGTATCATGAACGTTACTCCCCTATCTTGTTGCAAATTCGCTAATATAGCTACAATTACCTTCATTGCTTTTCTATCACAGTACCTGCCTATTAAACATCAGATTGGTGGACGATTATGTGATGGGAGTCACTTTAGTTGGCGGGCCTGTGGAACCCAGCTTACCTTAGAGAGGTTGAGAAAGTCCTCTCTCAGCTCCCTAGGCTCCTCTAGTTAATTCCAATCATTGGTGTTATGTTGGTGTTATGTTAATTAAAAGTCATCTATTAGTTGCTAGTGGGAAAGTAGAATACTGTTTGTGTTGGTTGTTCCTTAGATATGTTAATTATATTTCTGTACACAATTTCATCCGCATAGGATAATGTAATCAAGTACCTGACCTGGTGGGGTATATATTCGGTGTGAGTTTGTTCAATAAAGGTTCCAGATCTTATACAAGCTATTCTTGGCTAATTTTGTATGGGGTCGGCCAGAATATCTGATATTTATGTTCAAGACTGAAGGAAGCGGTATTCTGACGGAAGCCCACAAGCACATTGTGGGTCACAGTTCCGATACAGATCATTTACCCAGTACCATTTATAAATGGCAGTGGATAACTAGTCATCGGGTTGCTGTTGCACCCACTAATCACTGTAAAGCACGCCAGCTCTGTACACAGAAACAATGTACCGAGCTGATCCAGCAGCTTGGTACATTGTAATTGCTGTGCTGACCAATCACAGCTAATATATAATGTTGTACACATAGTTGATCCCTACCCTTCCTCTGGGAAGAAGAGGAATCATAATAATTTGTAATCAGGGACTTTATGAATGGATCTGCAGCAGACGTTACAGATCCATTCTTCACTTTCCACTAAAAGTGAGACCATTTTTTAACCCCCCCCCCTTCTCCCCTACCACCCCCCCTACACATCTGATCTGCAGTCTTTCTGTTTGTGTGACCTGTTTATTAACCCCTCACCTCCCTTATCCTGCACATCTGCTCATTACCCCTTCATATTCATCCTGACACTTACACCTCCTTCCTCTGTGTTGACCTAAATCCAGGACCCTGCATTCACTATATCTGTTAAATTACTTGCGCACAGGACTAATACGATATTGTGAAAAAATAATTCATTAAAAGCAGCCCGTCAAAAAGCAAATCATTTACCAAAAATAAAATGAAAAATGTATATATAACCTGTATACATCAAATTGACCGTGCTTATAAACAACCAATGATTACGAAGAAAGGAGATATTTACTGTAAAAGTAGCCAGTGACATCACTGGCGCATGCACTCTGATGGAACAGCCACTCGTGCCGTTACTTCAGAGCCCTGTGCTGTAATTGGCGGCTCTCACGCGCATGCGCGGGAGCGACGTCATCACGGCTCCAGCCAGTCACAAGGCCAGGGTCCGCGAACCTGAAAGCAAGACGGGTGAATTTGGGTAAGGTAAGTGCTATACTAGCACATTACGCCTTTACCTTGCAGGGTAGGAAGAAAAAAATGAATAAGTCCAGTGGTTTATAATCACTTTAAAAAAAAAAAAAAAAATTGCTCACTGCCTCCTTCAAATGTTCAAATTCCTATTTTATTGCTGCTCTAATCTGATTTGGTGCTTAAGGGGGAGCTAAGTTATTCTGCCATGGTCCTACTGTATGTAAGAATGTAACCTCCTTCTCTTGGTCACTGCAAAGGTGGTCTGGGAACTAATGGACTTTAAGTGTGCATAGAGCAGTGCACATGAACACAACTAATGTGCACTGCCCATTTCAAACAAAGGGACTCAAGGGGGAAAAAGAGATTTGGAAGGTCATGGAGGATTTTACAAGGAGGAGGAAAAACAAAGTAATAAATTATTTTGTGAAAAATAGGTACAGAAACAATAAAGGGATTGTAAGAGCAGAAGGTCTTTTTTTTTTATCCTAATTCATTCTTTGCATTCAAGAATAAAAATGAATGGGTTTTGGCACTGCTCTAAAACTGATGGTTGGTATTCCCACAACTGTGCTTCAGTTAGTACATAGTAAAAATATTCTATGCATTAATATAAAAAAAAAAAAACCTTCTGTGTGCAGCAGCCCCCCTCTGCCCTCCTAATACTTACCTGAGCCCCATCTCTATCCAGTGATGTTCCAGGAGTTTCTCATCTGCCCGGGACTCCCCTCCTCATTGGCTGAGACAGCGTGATTGGCTCCCACTGCTGTCAATCAAAGTCAGTCAGCCAGTCAGGAGAGAGAGTGTGAGCGCAGCGATCGCGGGCAGAATCACCGCGATTCTGCCCGCGATCCGGAAATCATTGCAAATTGCGGGACGCCTGTGCGTTGCCCGTTTTTTGCAATAGCACCCCAAACGCTGTGCGATGTTGCCGCCATTTCAGCCTGCCGAATCGCAGTAACATCGCGCAAACATCGCATGACGCCCAAAAAAGGTACAAGAGCTTCTTTGGGGCGTCATGCATTGTTTGCTTGATGTTACCTCGATTTGGCAGGTGGAAATCGCAGCAACATCGCACAGCATTTGGGGTGCTATTGCAAATCACGGGCAACGCACAGGCGTCCCGCCATTTGCAATGATTTCTGGATCACGGCAGAATCGCAGTGATTCTGCCTGCGATCGCTACGCTCACATGTGAATGTAGCCTAAAATTCACCGGTCACCAGAGACTGCCATCAGTACCGCCGTGCACCATCGCCCGTCACCTGTCACCCCATCAATCACCGTCACCTGTCACCCCATCAGTCATCGTCACCTGTCACCCCATCAGTCACCGTCATCTGTCACCCTATCAATCATCGTCACTTGACACCCCATCAGTGATCGTCACTTGTCACCCCATCAATCATCGTCACATGTCACCCGGTCAGTGATTGTCATCTGTCACCCCATCAATCATCGTCACTTGTCACCTCATCAATCATCGTCACCTGTCACCTCATCAATCATCATCACCTGTCACCCCATCAGTCATCATCACCTGTCACCCCATCAGTCATCGTCACCTTTCACCCCATCAGTCATCGTCACCTGTCACCCCATCAGTCATCGTCACCTGTCACCCCATCAGTCATCGTCACCTGTTTGCCATATACATGCAATCACTTACTGACCGCCTAACGACTATATGCGTCGGCCATTAAAAGCTAAATACTGGGGTTATGGCAGCAGATAGCCCCCATAACCCCGGTATTTTTTGAAACGGCGGGCGGTCAGCTTTCAGATAAGGGTGGTCCCAGTGGCGGATTCGCCGCGGAATTACCCTTACGGTGCAGGGGAAGAGGTGCCCCCCCCCCCTCCTGCCGCGTCCCAGACGTTTTCCCAGCTTACCGGACCCGCCGGCAGCGGGGAAAACTATCCGGTCCCGGATCCTCAGAGACAGGAAGTCGAGTGAGGGCAAGATGGCCCTCACTCAACTCTATGGTCTTGGAGGACCGGAGCTACGTCAAAAGACGTTGCCTAGCAACCGGTTTAAAGGGCCGCTTTTTTTTTTGCTTTTTTTTTTTTCCTCTTTCAACAATTTTTTTTTTTTTTTTCTTTTTTAGTGTAGTTGTGAGGTGTGAGGTCTTTTTGACCCCAGATCTCACAATAAAGAGGACCTGTCATGCCTATTTCTATTACAAGGGATGTTTACATTCCTTGTAATAGGAATAAAAATGATCAAAACATTTTTTTTTTTTTTAAACTGTGTAAAAATAAGAAAATAATAAATAAAATAAATAGGAAAAAAAAAAAAAAATGAAAGCGCCCTGTCCCCGTTAGCTCGCGCGCAGAAGCAAACGCAAGTCCCGCCCACATATGTAAACGGTGTTCAAACCATACATGTGAGGTATCGCCGCGATCGTTAGAGCGAGAGCAATAATTTGAGCCCTAGACCTCCTCTGTAACTCTAAGCTAGTAACCTGCAGAAATTTTTAAAATGTTGCCTATGGGGATTTTTAAGTACCAATGTTTGGCGCCATTCTGTGAGCATGCGCAATTTTGAAGCATGACATGTTGGGTATCTAATTACTCGGCGTAACATTATCTTTCACATTATGGAAAAAAATTTTTCTAAATTTACTGTTTTCTTATTTTTTAGATCAAAAAAGTGATTTTTTTTCAAAAAAATCGCATTTGGAAGACTGCTGCGCAAATATGGTGTGATAAAAAATATTGCAACGATCTCCATTTTATTCTCTAGGGTCTCTGCTAAAAAAAAATATATAATGTTTGGGGGTTCCAAGTAGTTTTCTAGCAAAAAAAATGATTTTAGCTTGTAAACACCAAGTGTCAAAAATAGGCCCAGTCTTAAAGTGGATAAATGGACAACTTTGTGTAAAGCGCTACTTGGATGTTAGGCCTATGTATGTGGCCAGGCTGTGAAAAAGTGTTACACATGTGGTATCGCCATACTCAGGAGGAATAGCAGAATGTATTTTGGGGTGCAATTTTTGGTATGTACATGCTATGTGTTAGAAATATTGCATAAATGGACAGCTTTGTGTAAAAAAAATGTGTTTTCATTTTCTTTCCACATTTTCCAAAAACTTGTGGAAAAAAATGACATATTCAAAAGACTCATTATGCCTCAAAAATTATACGTTGGGCTGTTTGCTTTCCAAAATGGGGTCATTTTATGGGGGTTTCCATTGTCCTGGTGCTCCAGGGCCTTCAAAAGTACGATAGGTTGTCAGGAAATTATATGTGTAATTTGTGCTCCTAGAATACCGGACGGTGCTGGTTGGATGTTAGGCCTCTGTATGTGGCCAGGCTGTGAAAAAGTCTCACACATGTGGTATCGCCATACTCAGAAGGAGTAGTAGAATGTGTTTTGGGGTGTAGTTGCAAGTATACATGTGCTGTGTGAGAGAAATAACCTGTTAATACGGCAATTTGTAAAAAAAAAAAAAAAAATCTTCATTTTGCAAAGCATTGTGGGAAAAAATTACAACTTCAAAAAATTCACCATGCCCCTTATTAAATACCTTGGAATGTCTACTTTCCAAAAAGGGGTCATTTGGGGGGTATTTGTACTTTCCTGACTTTTTAGTGTCTCAAGAAATGAGATAGGCCTTCAGTACATCAGGTGTGATCAATTTTCAATGATACCCACCATAGCTTGTGGACTCTATAACTTTCACAAAGACCAAATAATATACACTTACTTGGGTTATTTTTACCAAAGATAAGTAGCAGTATAAATTTTGGCCAAAATTTGTGAAGAAAAATTACTAATTTGCAAAATTTTATGACAGAAACAAAGAAAAATGCGTTTTTTCACAATATTTTCAGTCTTTTTTTATTTATAGCACAAAAAATAAAAAACCCAGTAGTGATTAAATACCATCAAAAGAAAGCTCTATTTGTGTGAAAAAAGGACACAATTTTTGAATGGGTACAGTGTTGCATGACTGAGTAATTCTCAGTCAAAGTGTGAGAGCGCTGAAAGCTGAAAATCGGTCTGGGCAGGAAGGGGGTGAAAGTGCACTGTAGGTAAGTGGTTAAATAGTGGGTGTGAATGGAGAATAACAATATTGTTTAGTGTCATTTTAAAATAGTTTAGTGGGCACCGGGTGGAACAACAGTGCCCACCAGGGGAAGCAGTATTCCAAAATACTCAGAAGTGCTGAACGCTAAATTTTCCAGCTCTTAAAGTTCCTTTAAAGACAGCAGAGAATCCATTTACAGTCAACTTCTTTTACAGGATTTTTTTTTTTTTTTTTTTTGTGACAAAGAGACTTTAAAGAAAACCATACAAAATAAATGCCACCCCAAGGCTCACAAAAATCCATAAGTTTCTTATAATACCAAAATCCAAATCTGAGGTTTAAAAAAGTTATTTTATTAGAGGAAGGTCTAATCCTAAAAGGCTGCAAAAACTATTAAGTATTTTCAGTGGTTGCTATTTCAGTAAAATGCTTGTGGCCTGTAGCTTCTTGCTTAAAATAATATTATTTTATGTAGCTAAATGTACAAGCGACAGTGTCTGTGTGTCTATTTTAGAAAGAGAGGAGATGATGTTTTGGCATATGCACATTTCCACTAGCTAGAGTCAATCTTTAACTAACGCCCCTTCAATAGCAAGTATTGCCTACGGGCAAATATGCACTTTCCAGCAAAATGACTGCAAACAGCTTTTAAAGGATGTGATATTTTACTCGTGGACACACTGAATGGATACTTATATTCGCGGCCCTCCGGTATATACAGCTGACATAGTTCTGCTGTATCTTCTTACTTGCTACTCTGCAGTGGTGTTTATATTGTTATTAATGATACAATAGTGTCTGTGTTGTATTAGATAACAGTTGGTAACTCGAAAATGTTCACTGTCAAGAACAGCACTTTTTGCAATATAACTCTAAAATTGGTTTAATGGGAATGATGGGTTTCAGCACCAACGTTGTGTGTACAGTATAAAATTGCTATCTCAGTTTCTTGCTAGAGAGAAAACGTAAATCAGATGTGAGTGAAAAAATATTTTTTACAACATTTGCAAGTTAGCAAGGTCAAGGTGACATGTTATAAGTAGCACTGCCATCGCTTGACACTTGCTTGCAAAATCTATTCATTGTGTGTTCATTTTAGACTGTAGCTTTGGCAGGTGGGGTGTCCAAAGGCATATTTTTTCAAAATGAACCTATGCTGTGCCTATGCAGGGCAAAGTAACAGGTCCACTTTAATTATATAAAATACACAGAGGGCACTACCATCGCTTAGCACTTTCTTGCAAAATCTATTGATTGTGTGTTCATTTTAGACTGTTGCTTTGGCAGGTGGGGTGTTCAAAGGCATTTTTCTCAAAATGAACCTATGCTGTGCCTACTATGTAGGGCAAAGTAACAGGTCCACTTTAATTATATAAAACACACAGAGGGTGCACCAACCTAGCGCATTATCCCGAGACAAATCATTTATTCGATAAAAGCACGGAAAGTAATGTACTCACAAAAACAGCAAGAAATTGTGCATTATGGATCACTGTACATTCCATCCAATGTATCAATACGTATGGGTGTAACAGTCACTGAGGGCTGATGCGTTTCGAGGAATTCCTCTTCTTCAAAGCCACATGAGAAGACCACCCATACCCTTCTTATATAATGGATAACAAGAGGTAGTTTCAAATATGGGCATTACCATCCCACCCCACTTGGGCGGGGTGTCTGTCGTTAACAACAGCAACAACCAACAACCCCCAAAAAAAAAAATTTAATGTATACACATATACCCAATCATGGCATAGACATATATTATTGTGTGTGTGCGTGCATGTACAGACTCCCAACTATGCACATCAGTACATATAGAAACACACATATACTAAGTCCACTACATGCTCATTAAGCCCCGGTTCACACTTATGCGATGCGGGAAGGCTGCGAATTCGCAGCCTGTTCCCACATCGCAAAGCACCCCCGGCTGTTCACACTGCCATATGCGATACGCTGGGGGTGTCAATGTAATCTTAACGACACCCCCAGTTTGATCGCATATCGCAGTGCGATCCGATCCTGATGTGGCTGCGTGTTTGCTGCTGGTGCGGTGCGAATTTAGCCATACAAAGTGTATGGCTAAACTCGCACCGCACAGCCGATCGCATGTAATGAAGGAGCAGTGCGCTCCGACATTACATGCGAATGCCACAGCCGCACAAATGTGAACCGGCTCTTAACAGGTCCACTTTAATGGCAGCCCAACAAACTGTATATACTGGGGGTTTATTTTCTAAAGATAATTAGAAAAAAAAACATTTTGGGAGTGGGTAACAAAGATGAAAAAAAATCGCACTGTATGTGCTTTTAAGGTACCTTTAAAGTCCTCTATCTAGTTTGTTAGAAACAATTTTTGTATATAAAGACAATTAGACTGTAAACGCTACAAGTGCAGTTGTTCAAGAGCTTACTAAATGAGGGGAAGCTCTTCTGACTACCAAAACACCACAAAGGAAACAGCACCTACCAAGACTGCCAATTCAAAATTAAGTTTATTGGACATTCACATTAAAGGGAAATAAATTTGTGGCATAGGCAAGACCCACCCCCCCCACCACTACCACCACCACCGACCAGGCCACCCCAAGGCCCCTCCTAATACCCGATACCCACCCCTACCCCTCTATCCCCCTCCCCTACCCAGCTAAAAAAAAACGTACTCCCTCCTCGATTTAATGGGGTTCATTTTGTATTGGAGCTCTCAAAATACCATTAGCCTGTGCACAAAGAACCCATATGATGCAAGAATAACATGTACAAAATATGGATGTAACTGCTCGGTCCCCTAGTAGTGCAATCTGCTGAACCTGCTGTGTCCTGCCAACTATGCAACAATACTGCACATATGTGTTTGAAGCGGCTGATGGACTAAAATACAGGCAAAGGTGCTATTCAGGGAGACTTATGCAGCAGGGGTGACTGGGAATGTATAGGTGAGTGTCAATACAGGCATTGACATCCTGAGATGTACATATTTCCCACTAGGAGTATAGGAGTAGTGTCCCCTGATATGCCCTCTCTTGACCAGGCACCTTATAAACCATACTATCCAATGGTTAATGAGGCCTCATGTCTCTTGTCTCCGCTCCTACACAGTCCTATTGCATCCAGCCTGCCATGCAAATATAGTTTGTGCTACTATAGCACTTAGCAGCTGATTGACCTCAACCAGGTGTAGGTGCTCATACGAGATCAGGAATTGGTCGGCTATCTGTAAGTGTACTGTATATTCACCTGGAGATGGTCGTCTCATGTGGTAATATGTATGCTGTTCAAAAGATACTGCAATATTCCAGTGTAGGAGATGATACTGTGCTAGCCAAGACCGACCCTCTGGTCAATAAGGGGTGATAGTCTCTAGCCGTTCACGATATCTGGCAGATGCTGTATCCGCCTCCTCTCCAACCCATATAGGGGGTCTAGAGTGTCAATGCTGCTCCTCCTTCATAGATACAGTACAATGAGGGAGAGTTGTCTTTCAAGAGTAGGAAGTGTATTTCTGGCACAATCACCAGTGACATAAGACTGAAAAAAAAAGGAAAAATAATGTATCCACCCTATCTAAAAACTAGTAAGCTGCAAAATATAACATGTTTGATACTCTTTAGGTTTTGCTTTTAAAGGAGAAGTAGGGCTAAATCTATTTTGGCCCTACTTCTCCTGCACACCTGCAACCCGTTTTCAGGCAAAGTCCACTGTAGGCTGATATCACCCAGGGAGTCCAGGCTTTGGATCAATCCTGACTAATTTCGGGATCTGCCCAAGATGCTTGGACTGGTAGCTGGCTCAGCCTCTCAGGGAGCCGCTAGGAGAGTCAGCCAGCCACTCCCACCCCCTCCACAGTGTGGCAATCCAGTGAGCGCTGGAGGGGCAGAGCAGAGATCCAGTGACTGACACTGCTCACTGAAGACTGAGAACTGAGTGATCAGCAGACTTTGATCACTCAGTTCTCAGTCTTGGAGGCAGCAGGGGACAGATGCAGCATCAGACCAATCTTGCATCCACCTAGGTGAGTGTGTATGCTTGTTTTTTTAAATTCCCATACATTAGGAAGATAAATTGTGGGTTGGGGGGGGGGTAACTTTTCATTGTATTATTAAGTTTTGGACTAAGACTGTGTAAAACAGCAGGAGGGTTTTATAGTAGTCTATAATTATATCCAGAATTGTACTGAGGGCAAGTGTAAATTTCTTGTGGTGACTCCTCTCAAAGGAACTTATTGCCTTGCCAAATAAAAAGAAACCTATTATTTTCCTATGTAGGGCAAAGTAAAGGGTTAACCTAGAATCTCCATTTCCTCAGCAGTTCATACTCACCTTTTCTTTGTCTTCAATGTCTTGTCACTCTGGGAGCAAAGTGAAATACCTGACACTTTTGGATATGGGTAAGTAATTTACTCACTCTCCCACTCTCATGTGAAAGCTCTGGTGCTTCATGATTGGCCCAGCACTGTCACATGGGGTCAGGGAAGGAGTACATAAGTCCTGTGTAAGCTTTGATAACCCTGTTTGGGCTTATACAGGGTTTTCTTTCTCCCATGCCAATTACTGATACTGAACAGAGGTGAATCTCAGTGCACCATTTACTTTGTTTTGAATGGGCAAAGGAAAAGTTCACTTAGAGTGTAAAGGGGAAGGGATAGAGTTTAGTTTTAGGCTAAGGATAAGAGTTAGTATTAGATGATATTTGGAGCAGTTGTTGAGAATAAAAGTCACTTTTGTTTTTGGTACCAAAAGACCTGGGTCATAGGATCCTAACATCAAAATGTGTCATCTCTCCCCAAGAGAATGTGCACCACCTCACAGATGGCTGGCAGCTAAGGATAACCATACACAGTAGCTAGATGCAGGGTATTTTTAGAAACTGGCTTCTTTACCCTCTCCTAATTGAGAATTACAAATCCAGATTTTCAATTTTTCCTTTAAAAAGGTATAAAAAGATTAACAAAAGTGTGCAACAAAACCTACCTTTAAGGAGGGGTGGGCTCCCTCCAGACACCTCTCCCTAAATCTCTCCAATTGCCGTATATGTGCTCCAATTCAGGAGACTCTCAAAATTAGAGAGTTAGGACCGTAGTAAACTGGGGTGCCTTGATGTGGCCACTGCAGCTTAAATATATGTTTGCAAATGTGTGCAACTAAACCCCTTGTTTTTAATGAGAACTGTTAGACGGGTCCATTTGGTTTTGCTACAGGCTAGCTCGTAAGTGGGCTGGGAACTTTGTTTGTTTTTGATGTGTGTTGCCCTTCCATGTGCTCCATGCTGCAAAGGCTAGTGCGGGCATGCGGGATACCCTCAACTGCCATTGTGCCCTTGCTGTGTGTCCCATGCGTCCCTATTCCTTTAAGGAGAGGTGAGCTCTTTCCAGGCACAACTGTCCTTAATCTTTGCAACTGCTTTATATAGCATGTGCTCCAATTTGAGAAACTCTCAAAATTAGAAACTTAAGACCACAGTAAACTGAGGTGCCTTGACGTGGCATATCTTTGCAAATGTGTGTGACTAAGCCCCTTGTTTTTAATGCGAACTGTTATCCCGGCCATAGACAATTTGAATCTTGGTTGGTTCATCAGGAACCGATTCGAACCGTGTATGGGCAGGCTGAATGTACCAAGTTAATCGATCGATCAACTTGGGTACAATCAGCCTGCCGGATTTTACTTGTGATTATCACTAGCAGCTTGTATAGCCACTAGCAATAATCACTGTCTTTCGCCGGCAGGGACAGAAGAAATTCTCACAGTGCATTGGCTGGTTCAATAGAAACAAGCCAACATTTGGCCCTTGTGTACTACAGCCGGTTTGACAGAAGTCGGTCATTCGGTCTGCTTCTGTCAAAGGAGCATGCCGGAAAAAGGTCTGCAAATCGGCTTCTGATCAGCGCTCTCAGCCAATGGCTGAAAGCGCTGACCAGAGAGTTCTGGTGGGGGGGGCCCTCTTCCTATCAGAACAGAATAGAACAGCAGGGAAGATCGTTTTACTAACATCCAAAGTTAGTACAGTGGCTCCGACCTGAGCTGTCAGTTTTTTTTTTTCATTCAGCCCACTGGGTTGAACGAAAGAAAACTAGTAGTGTGTACAAGGCTTTAGACAGGGTTTTGTTGCAGGTTACCTGGTAAGTGAGCTGGACATTTTTTTTTTTTTTGATAAAAGCATTAACAAAACCAAAAGCGTGTGAGCAAAGAAACAAACATAAATTATCAGATAGGATAATCACATTAAGGTAACTATTGTACAATGTTCATAAAGGCATTATCTATTAAGTAACAGATGTAATCCCAAAAAGAAGAGAAAGAGGTAGACAAATAGAAATTATATATAGGGCTTTACCAGCAAAATGACAACATTCACACCAAACAATTCTGTGAACAGTGGTTGAAATTTATTGATAAAACTGTTGAAACATAGTTACATAGTTAGTCAGGTTGAAAAAAGACACAAGTCCATCTGGTTCAACCAACAAAAATAAAACAAACAGTATTGAAAACCCAAACATACAATCCCATATACACAATCCTATACCCGCAGTTGATCCAGAGGAAGTAAAAAACCCCAACAAAGCATGATCCTATTATCTACAGCAGGGGAAAAAAAATCCTTCCTGATCCCCCGAGAGGCAATCGGATATTCCCTGGATCAACTTTACCTAAAAAAAAATGTTAGTACCCACTTATATTTAGTACACCCAGGAAAGAATCCAGGCCTTTTTTAAAGCAATCTAGTGAGCTAGCCAGGACTACCTCTGGAGGGTTCTATTCCACAATTTCACAGCTCTTACGGTGAAGAAACCATTTCGTATTTGTAGACAAAATCTGTTTTCCTCTAGATGTAAAGAATCCCCCCTTGTTCTCTGTGTTGACCTTAAAGTGAACAACTCAACACCAAGTTCACTATATGGACCCCTTAAGTATTTATACATCTTGATCATATCCCCCCTAAATCTCCTCTTCTCAAGAGAGAATAAATTCAGTTCCTCTAATCTTTTCTCATAGCTGAGCTCCTCCATGCCTCTTATCAGTTTGGTTGCCCTTCTCTGCACTTTCTCCAGTTCCCCGATATCCTTTTTAAGAACTGGTGCCCAAAACTGAACTGCATAATCCAGATGAGGTCTTACTAATGATTTGTACAGGGGCAGAATGATACCTCTCTCTCTCTGGAGTCCATGCCTCTTTTAATACAAGAAAGGACTTTGCTTGCTTTGGAAACTGCAGCTTGGCATTGCATGCTATTATTAGGCTTATGATCTGCCACCAAACACCAAAAAAAAAAACCTGTAAATTCTTTCAGCTTTTAGATATACAGTAAACCCCCCTCCATTGCGGGGGTTACGTTCCGGACCCAGCCGTGAAAAGTGAAAATCCGCAAAATAGAAAAACCCTATTAAAATGCATTGTAGGCATGTTTTTTTTACTGTCACTGTACGTGTAAAAGCATTTTAAGGTCTTTAAACACACTTTTAAAACAATAGAAACTCATTTAAACACATAAAAGATACTGAGAGACATAGCAAGAGCTATGGAAAACACAAAAATATTTAATTTTTAATGATTTATATAGTAAAATAACATTACAAAAAAAACTGCAATATACCGGGACCGCAAAAACTGAACCGCGATGGAGCGGGGGTTGTACTGCTCATTGTGCCAAAGAAGTCTTCAAAGGTATTATAGTTAGGTTCTGAACCATAACATTTACCTAGGTGGGTTCTAATCAGCTATCTGCACATGTAGGCATAATACTTCTGCAGTCCAGTCTATTTGAGGACCTGCTTTCAATTCCAAGCCTTTCTTTTTCTTTTATTACCTGCAGAAAATCATCATTAGGGAAATCACTTGAATCTAGTTGTTTCTTTTTTTTTTCCTTTTTGGATAAATTAGATTGTGTCACTTGTCAGATATGCAAATGCCATATAGCTTTTGTTTATTTAAAGGCAGACCCAAACATATACTACATAAGGCCCCGTTCACACTGGGGCGATCCGACTTGGGGGGGCGACCTCCGAGGTCGCGGTGCGAGCAGCGCGCCGCGACCTCGGAGCGGCCGCCACGGACTTCATAACATTGAAGTCTATAGCGGTCGCCTCCGGGTCGCCCCAAAGAAGCTCCGGACCCTTTTTCTAAGTCGGAGCGACTTGTGTCGCTCCTATTAGAACGGGTCCGCAGCTTCCCTATGGAAGGGACCTACGGCGACCTGTGAGGCGACCAGGTCGCCTCACAGGTCGCCTTAGTGTGAACGGGGACTTAATGTCCCACCTACCAGACATTCGTTGTAGATAAAATTATGTGTCTCTCCAGTTCAGGAACAGCTTTCTTACTCTATAATGATTTTAGTACGATCCTGCTTTTTTGTATATTTCATCCCTATATATTTCCCAGCAAAGATGATAAATGTAAAAAATTATGCATTCAATATTAAGTTATGGGCACAGGCATGCGGTGGGATGAGCAGCAACTTTGTAAATTCCCCAAAAAAGGTCATTATGTTGTGTAAAACATTTGTCTCTGTGTATTTTTCCCCCCAGCAAACCATGTGGCTAACATCATAGTAATATTCAGGAGGACATAATATTGTTTTTAATTCTAAGTGGTCCATCCGAAACGTAAAGCAAACCCCGATAACAAGCTTTTCATTTTGCATACTTATTGCTTTAATCTCTGTGCTGTATGTGACACAGTAAGGCCAAGCAATTACCTCCAGCTACCATTGGCCTCTGCACACACCGCAATAAATGCTCTAACAAATTATTACAGCTGTTTTACATCAATGAACAAGGTGTTTCTAATATTTTATATTCAAAATAACTCAGGTGGAAGTAAGCGGTGAATGTGATAGTTGTGGTGATATTTACAGTTTGACATCATAAATTCAATGATAGAAATAACACGATTTCTGGAGGAAAAATGTGTTTTATTTGACTCCCATTCATCCATGCCTGTGTAAAGGAAGGATTTATGATGGCAAAGACACCAGCTAGAACCGGGGCCTCTAGCACCTTATTAAAATTTTATATTTTGGAAAGGAAAGACGGAGGCACGGAGCTATAGGTGTGTTTATTTACCTCTTCCATAGACATTTCTGTGTACAATCCAAAGAATGTCACAATTTATAAAATGATTATAAACCGCCATAGGCATTACTTTATTTCATAATTGCACCATATGTTTTCACTTTACGGTTTAGAAGAATCTTTAAAGTTTGCAGATTAACACCTTCGAGACACAAAGGATTTGATGTATCGTACTGTTGTTCAGAGACAAGGTTTGTAGTTTCAGAATGGCTGGACAAAAAAAATTGCCAACACCATTGTAGTCCTTCTTGTATCAAAGACAATACCCCCTGTACCCCCCTTCTTCACCCATTACTCCCAACCCTCCTAACTGCCTTATGTCCAAGACCCTTATACCAATTATTCCTGGGGGCAAACACACCTAAAACGTAATCTCCCTAAGCCCATCATGCATCTAACATCCCACCCCCATGACTCCTCTATCTAGTACTCCCAGCCCTTATAGCCTTCCAGTGTACAATGTGCCTATCCCTATCATTTCTGGCATCAAAAGTTCCCAACACAAAATCTCTTTTTGCCCATCATGCCTCTAAGATCCCTCCCCTAGTTAGTTCTCACCAATTCAGTACTTTCAACCTTCATATGTCCAGTGACCTTATCCCCATAATTATTGGAAACAAACAATCGCAACAGATAATCTCCCCAAATCAGTCATGCATATAATTCCCCGCTCCCCTTCCTTCCTCAATCCAGTACTACCAAGCCCTCATAACACCAGTACTCCAAAGTCCTCACCGCCATAATTTATGGTGTCCCACTCCCTAACACAACATCCCCACAAGAATAATGTGTCCATACCATAATTCCCAACAATAAGTCTATTGTTTCCAAACAATACCATCCCCCCTCATTCACTACCACATTGACCTTCGTGTCCAACACGTCACCCCATATACAGGATATAACAAATTGAAAAGGATTAAATTGAATCCTTTTCAATTTGTTTTTTCTGATATAGGGATGGAGACGCTGGGCATATCTGCCGGTGTCTCACTTAAAGTCCCACATAGCCCGGTGTCTATGTAACCAGGGATGGAGGCACCTCGCCTACAGGCTGGTGCTTCATTTAAAGTCCCACCGTGCGATTTTCGTGCGTTTTTGGTGGATGCAGTCTAATTTGACCCCAGTTTTTTCATATACAGGGATGGAGACCACAGCATGACCTACTTGTCTCATATAAAGTCCCAAATATTTTATAAAATTAGGGATGGAGGCACTGAGCTATACAGGCAAATTGCCTCATATAAAGTCCCAATCTGTGTTTTACACTGCATCCGCCAAGGGATTGGAGGTGTATGCTTCTCAGCTGGTCGTTTTCAGTTTGTACCATCTTAAGAACATTGCTATTAGAGCATTGAGATACTATACCAGTCGTGGATGGAGGTGGGTTGGGGGAAGTTTGGGCTGCTCCCTCCCACCTGCCTCCTATCCACCCATTAGCAGCCATGTGCTCCCAGAGTGGAGACACTCAAATTTAAAAGTGTTAGGGACTGCAGATAAAACAGGGTGCCGTGTCGTGGCTCTGCAGCTTACACATGCGTTTGCAAATGCATGTCAACTAATCCCCTGTTCTTTATTTATATCGAGACAGGTCTACTTGGTTGGTGGCAGACTGGAGGGTGAGTACATCAGACTGGGGGCTGGCTGGCTTCCATGCATCTCTTTTAATCCTTTTCAATTTGTTTTTTCCGATATAGGGATGGAGACGCTGGGCATACCTGCCGGTGTCTCACCTAAAGTCCCACATAGCCCACATTGTCTACATATACAGGATATATAACATTTCCACCTTCATAATAATGCCATTCAGATTTTACCGCAGACACAAGAGACAAGGCTCATTTATGACTTACAGGGGGTTATTTACAAAAGCTGGAAAGTGCAAAATATTGTGTAACTCTGCATAGAAACCAATCAGCATCCAGGTTTTATTACCAAAACTTAATTGAATAAGCTAAAGTTAGAAGCTTATATGATATCATGCACAGCTGCACCAGATAGTGAGTGCACCAGTTTGAGTAAATCTCCCCCTATGTGACATAAGTCAATGGTGCAAATGATGTTGTTATAAAATATATGTAGATGATAACATCTTTGAATCTACAGAATCATTTACTAGAATATTACCTTGCATTAGCTTGTTTATAGCTTGAAGCTGTGGTTTAAGAAAATAACACTTTCTAAGTGGCAGAGAACACCTTATGATCACTTAGTGGCATGGTCCTAGGTTCATCGTCTCAGGCTGGCCTACTGTGCTGCAGCAACACCCAGATGATATCCAGAAATACCAGCCAATGGGGTTGTTTTGGTTAAGTTCTCACGATTTTAAATGGTGCAACTATCCAAAACTGATTTTTTAGGTTTATTTGGTAAATGCTGGAGAGTTAAAGCAGAACTTCACCCTAAAGGGGAAGTTCTGCATGTTTGCCTCCTCCTCCCCTCCCCCTCCTCTGCCACATTTGGCACTGAGGTTTTTTTTGGAGGGGATCAGGTACCTGGTTTTGACAGGTACCCGCTCCCACTTCCGCTGCCTGGATCACCCCCCCCATCCCTCTTTGCTCATCACAGGTCCCAGAAGACTGCATGACAATTCACAAAGCGCATTGCGGATCACACATGCACAGTAGGAAGCCGGCTGTGAAGACAGATGGCTGCACTCCCAGGTTCCATTAGTTGAGATGCTGGCACCTGGCAATGAAGCCCATTAAAGAATTGGCTCAGGTGAGAACATTGCTGGATCCCTGGATAGGTAAGTGTCCTTATATTACAGTATTTGTAGCTGCTGACTTTTAATTTTTGGGTGGATACTGAAGTTTCTCTTTAAGCCACCTAAGAGTTTCTTTTATCTGTAGACCCTATTGGTGAGATGAGATCTCTGGGCTCTTCATTTTGAGAGGGTCCTACTTTTCCTGCTGTTTTTTTTTTTTATAATAGAAAATAGAACAAGATGAGCTAGAACGTTCAAAGCAATACCTAAAATTTCCAGGTGGACAGGAACAGAAGTTAGTATTATGGCAGAGACATTTTGTTGCTGGTGTGTTCAAGACATAAAAGAAGCCAGGGGTGACTCAGTCCATCATGCCACTAGGCTATGCCAATATGTAATATATCACTTTTGGGTGAACTGACCTTTTACCAAAAGCAGATTGGATGAATTGGGAATCCTTAGATATCCACTAAAAATGTATGATGAGTGTAGATGAGAACTGTTACCTTTACTGCACACAAAGTGAGGATAAGCCTTCCAATGTGGAGACCTATTCTAGTGACAATTGTCTAATTGGAAATTTTTTCTAGATTTGTAGAGAAATCTCTCTAAAGAAAAAAGAAAACAACTGACAGTGGTTTTAATTCCTCTCTACTCTATCCAAAATACATATGCTTGACCATGTCACTTCAGGGCCAATTGTAAACTAAGCTTAGCCTGTAAAAGAAGAGCATGCATACTTTCTGATGTGTCTTCAAACTCCACCGCTCTGCGGTTTCTCAGCCACTGCAGGTATTCCATACTGTCAGGTGTGATGAATACCTTCGCCACACACTGTGGTTCCTTCCACAGGCTCATACATCCTGTAGTGACATACAAGCTGGTGAAAGGAAATACAGGGTTGTGGAGAGAGGTGCAGGTATTCAGAAATCCAGAAGAGGGGAATACCTGCAGCAGCCAGAGAGCAGTATTGCACCAGAGTTAGAATTCACGGGCCATCAGAAAGGTAAGCAAACATGATCTTGTTTTACAGGCTGTGCCTAGTTTACAAGTTATCCTGTGGTGACAGGGTCACTTTAAAGTACTTAAGCTTAAAGCTTAAACTGCATTTAAAAGACCCTTATGATTTGTAATGAATACATATGAATACATGGATTTACCAGTGTTTTTAATATCTATCCAGAGGTCGTGAGATGAACAGTCCCTTGTAGCCCCCCTACCAACCCTTGTACTTTCTTAGGTATAGCATCCATTCTTGCTAATGCTAAGATTGCAAAATTGTCCATTCTAACTTTATCCATGTGTTAGTCGAATCATAGGTGGAATTATGCCAGATCCCGTACCTTACAGTGGTGTGACGATCTGATCCTTCGCCAAACATGGCTCTCAGTGAGAGAACTGTGCATGGCAGGTTTAAAATCATCTTTGCAATAGCAACAATTACTTTTTAAATCTAATTTCACTAAAGAACTACACATTACAAGTCTAGCCAAGAACAATGTCAATCTGGAGCACTTGTGGACATCTCTCAACTTGACCTGAATGAAATGATTGACATTTCAGGAAATGGCTTCCATTATTCTATTGCCAAAATAAATGACTATGAAGCCAAGCTAGCTGTACTTTTAACTAAGGTTATTTTCAGGTGAGCTTAGCTAATATTTTGAATAAGCACTCTGTTCCTGAGTAGCCCCAATAAAATGAATTTCCTATGTTATTCTTATGTCCCTGAATAAAAATAGAGCATGAACTACAGTTTTAAAGAAGTTATCCACCTTTAACTGATTCACTTTTATTGGGGTGTACTCACCTAATGTTTATTTACAAATTAATTCTACAGTAAAATACCCCAACACCATCAATCTGGAGAATAAAGCATCATTTATGGTGGAAAGTGGTTAGTCCTCTTGCAGAGCAGCTCTGGGTCCTGGATTTGAATCCTAGTAGATTTTCTATTCTCATAGAGTTTGTATAGTCCAACTATGTGTGTATGGATCTCCTCACTATAACATACAGATAGATTGATTGGCAAAGAAAAAACTGATCACACAGAGTGTACTGGGGGATTAGATTCTAAGCTATTTTGGGCAACAAGGAGGGTAAAATACAGACTACATAGACTGGTGCCACAGCAGTGCAGTGCAGGGAACCAGAGAGTGGGACCTGTTACTTGTATCAGCCCATGCAGAGACCAGAGACAGAGTTAATAAGGACCTCACCCTGATCGTGAGGAACTAATTGGGAGGTCTAAGCTTTCTGAGACAAAAGACCACCAAGCCTACTGGCCTGGACCCGTTGCATACCAGGGGGGAGCTGAACAACCATGCTTAACCACTTACTGCCCACAGGTAATGCCAATAGAGACTGATCCATATTAGCAGGCCATCACCCATGCATTGTGCACAGCCTTAAAGAAACTGCATAACGTGCACCACCTTATGGATGCGCCCCAATGTTAACTGGCTTAATACTGCCATTTAAGCCCCAGGTACTTTTGCACCATCACCAAAGATACCCCTCTTCATAGAATGCATACACCAACTCACTATTAGTGGTTTATGCACCAAGTGCACTTAGGTGCAGCTTTTTTGTTATTTATTTTTGGTTGAGGTTTATTGCAGTATAGGTTTTTGCCACATTATATACTGGTGTTTGCCCTATTAAGCTTGTCCTGTTCAAACAGTCAGTTTACTGATTTATACACTGTCTAACTTGGTTTGCCATAATATACTTATTTGATTTACCACCAAGTTGCTTGTGGCCTATTTTCTAAGCATTATCTTAGAGTGGTAGCATACTTATGCATCAGGTGAGAAAAGTCATCAACTTACAACCAGGTTTGTCAGTGGGGGACTGAGCAGCTAAAAGAGTCATGGCAGAACCTATCATCACCAGCAGCTACTGTGGAGGTAAGCGCTACATACTATATCTTTATGCTATCTATCTATCTATCTATATATATATATATATATATATATAAACACAGTATATATACAGTACCTCACAAAGGTGAGTACGCCCCTCACATTTTTGTAAATATTTTATTATATCTTTTCATGTGACAACGCTGAAAAAATGACACTTTGCTGCAATATAAAGTAGTGAGTGTACAGCTTGTATTAAAGTGTAAATTTGCTGTCCCCTCAAAATAACTCAACACGCAGCAATTACTGTCTAAATCACTGACAACAAAAGTGAGTACACCCCTAAGTGAAAATGTCCAAATTGGGTCCAATTAGCCATTTTCCCTCCTCTTACAAGGTCTCAGGTGTGAATGGGGAGCAGGTGTGCTAAATTTGGTTTTATCGCGCTCACGCTCTCATAATGGCCACTCCAAGTTCAACATGGCACCTCATGGCAAAGAACTCTCTGAGAATCTGAAAAAAAGAATTGTTCTACATAAAGATGGCCTAGGCTATAGGAAGATTGCCAAGACCCTGAAACTGAGCTGCAGCATGATGGCCAAGACCATACGGCAGTTTAACAGGACAGGTTCCACTCAGAACAGGCCTCACCATGGTCGACCAAAGAAGTTGAGTGCACATGCTCAGCGTCAATTCCAGAGGTTGTTTTTGGGAAATAGTCAGCCTGTCAGTGCTAAGACCATATGCCGCACACTGCTACAAATTGGTCTGCATGGCTGTTGTCCCAGAAGGAAGCCTCTTCTAAAGATGATGTACAAGAAAGCCCACAAACAGTTTGCTGAAGACAAGCAGACTAAGGACATGGATTACTGGAACCATGTCCTGTGGTCTGACGAGACTAAGAAAAACGTATTTAGTTCAGATGGTGTCAAGCGTGTGTGGTGGCAACCAGACGAGGAGTACAAAGAAAAGTGTGTCCTGCCTATAGTCAAGCAGGGTGGTGGCAGTGTCATGGTCTGGGGCTGCATGAGTCCTGCCGGCACTGGGGAGCCACAGTTCATTGAGGAAACCACGAATGCCAACATGTACTGTGACATACTGAAGCAGAGCATGATACCCTCCCTTTGAGGACTGGGCCATAGGGCAGTATTCCAACATGATAACGACCCCAAACACACCTCCAAGACAATCACTGCCTTGCTAAAGAAACTGAGGGTATAGGTGATTGACTGGCCAAGCATGTCTCCAGACCTAAACCCTATTGAGCGCAAGGTCTCTAACATCTACCAACTCCATAATGTCATCATGAAGGAGTGGAAGAGGACTCCAGTGGCAACCTGTGAGGCTCTGGTAAACTCCATGCCCAAGAGGGTTAAAACAGTGCTGGAAAATAATGGTGGTCACACAAAATATTGACACTTTGGGCCCAATTTGGACATTTTGACTTAGGGGTGTATTCACTTTTGTTGCCAGCGGTTTAGACATTAATGGCTGTGTGTTGAGTTATTTTGAGGGGACAGCAAATTTGAACTGTTATACAAGCTGTACACTCACTACTTTACATTGTAGCAAAGTGTCATTTCTTCAGTGTTGTGATGTGAAAAGGTATAATAAAATATTTACAAAAATGTGAGAGGTGTACTCACTTTTGTGAGATACTGTATATATATATATATATATATATACAGTGCCTTGAGAAAGTATTCGGCCCCCTTGAACTTTTCGACCTTTTGCCACATTTCAGGCTTCAAACATAAAGATATAAAACTGTAATTTTTTGTGAAGAATCAACAACAAGTGGGACACGATCATGAAGAGGAACGAAATTTATTGGATATTTCAAACTTTTTTAACAAATAAAAAACTGAAGTCGGTTTATGCATCACCTTGAGAGGCACATATCCCTTATTGAAACTTGGATCAAAAGTAAAAAATACCTTGAAAATTCCTTTTTCCTTGGACAGGAGATAGTTTGGATGATATGTCTTAATATACCAAGGAACTCTACTACTTACAACCACTGACCTTAAGATACCACCCATAGAATGCTCCAGCAAGGATCCGGCTCATGCAGCTATCTCAGTTTATTTTACACCCCCCATATGAGCGGTGTAAGTGTTTGGCCTTCTCCATTTCCTGGCACAGTCACCCACCTGACCTCTTGCAAGTCTCAGATGGTTTTGCCCCTCCTGAATCACAGTTGGGGTGCCCGAAGGAACACCTGATTTTTAATTGCTCTAGTTTGTATTTATTAACCCCAGGTTGTAGGATATCCCTGATCTCCCCCTGATGAAGATTGTGATTTTTTGTAATCGAAACAAGTTGGGGTTCTTTTTTGAGGCAGGAGTATAGTATGCCGCTAGCGGGGTTATCTTTACATTTTAAATTGGGAAAAAATACACCAAAGCTCATATTTTAAGCGTTTTGTTTTTAACTTTGTTTGAATAAAGTCATTGTTATTATATTTTACATTATTGTATTCTCTGACTCACATTTTACTGCCTAAAAGACATCCCTAATCCTTCTGATGAAGATTGTGATTTTTTTGTAATCGAAACACATTGGGGTTCCTGTTGTGGCGCAGGAGTATAGTGCAGAATTTTTTTGTATAGCATGCCTACTGCTAGCAGGGTATCTTTGCATTATAAATTGGGACCAGAATACACCAAAACTCATATGTTAAGTGTTTTGTTTTTAACTTTGTATTTAATAACTATTGTTATTATATTTTGCATTTTTGCATTCTCTGACTCATCCTTTATTGCCTAAAAGTCCTAGGGGGAATTGAAATTGTTTTTGTAAAATTAAAGAAAAATCCCCAATAAATCCAAAAGAAACTAAAAAAAGCTTCAAGAGGTGAGGGGTGCCAGCAGCTAGGAAAACAATATATTTATTGTTGAAAAAAGGTAGTCCTAAGGAGGACTGGTGGTTCTATAGAACTGGAAACAAGTGTAGCCCACCACTAAAACTCACAGTATAGCACACATCTCTCCTTACCCTCTCCCTATACAAAATTGGCATTTCTTCCTAACAGCTTAAATACATTCTTACAATATGTCTACTGTAAACCTATTCTTCTATAAAAAGGAGACTGGGTTGTCTATTCCTTCAGAATATTGGCTCTTGTGACTCATCTGAACAGGCAAAGAGCTAAGCAGTAAATTATGAGTTTATTATTATATCTAGCAGAAATTTGCAAACCTATTGGCCAATAGTTTAGTATTTAGCCTGAATGCAAATTCTGGGGATCCATCTCCCACTAAAGGCTAAGACCAACGCAAGCTCATCCCTAGTAATTACCCTGAGGACTGAGACTGCTGCTAAACTTTGTTTAAAGGGTACTTATCATATGTTTGAATTTTCCTACCTTCATGTATTTAAAGTTTATACTCGGCCCTTGGGAGGAAGGGATGCATTCCTGTGTGTCCCTTCCCTGCAATCCATCCACTTGTTTTGTTCCTGTACCCCAACCTCTACTTCTGTCCTCTGGTAATTTGCCTAGGTTCTTGCCCTCCTTCCCTGACTTTCCTTTAATCCCTTCTACTCATAATTAATCCCCGATATCTCCTGTCTTCACCCTCTGTCCTGCCCTTCCCTTTTTGCTTTTCTGGATCTACTTTTTCAAGCATTGGATTAGACAACATATTTGTGACTATTGGCCCCTAAAGGGCCCAAAACATTATTTTCATATAGGTCCTGAATGTTTACCAATGCAACTGTTTGCTCATCTTTACCCTAATTGTTTTTTCTGTCAGATGTTTTAGCTTTGCTTGGGTGTTTGCGGTTTTCCCTTAACAGCCACTACAAATTATTGTAACAGAAAAGGCACTTTTTCTTTAAAGTGCATTTAATGCTAAAAAAATGTTTATTCTAGTTTTGGATAGCGAGCGGAAAGATTAAAGAACTTGTCTGTGTCCCCACTGGGGAAATTCCCTCTTGTCCTGATGACCATAGCCTGAAATTTCCTTAGCACTTTTTAAATGGCTGTCTACCATGTGTTTGCTGTGACAACCTAGACTGTATGCAGAGAGGTGCTATCAAAAGCTAAGTGAAGCAGTAAGTGAATAAGGTCACGGCGTGCTGACGTCACCTTCACGTAGTGTCCACGAAGGACGGGCGAGCGGAGCCGTCCGGCCGGCGGCTGTTACCTCTCTCCTTTGGTTTATGCAATCTGATGTTTGTAAGTGTCTTTCTTTTATTTAATAAATTACTCGTGGGATTTTATGCTATGGCGTCCTCTTCTGTGTTTTATGGTTGATGCCCCTCTCCTGCATGCTGAGTCCCCATTGGAGTTCTTAGTGGAGGTCACAGAGGATTGGTCGTATGAGCATATCTACCTTGCCCAATATTTATCTGGAGTCGGTAAGGGTATTCAGAATCGGTGTTGCCCTCTCTGGTTTTGCATGGTCGGGACCCTCTATCTATTTTTCATGCTCTTCACATTGTCATTTCGGTAAGCTGCAGTCCTATCGGGGGAGGTGTCTGACTTTATCTTTTTTGGCTATTATTTTCTCACACTCTGGTAAGAAGTACCTATTGAGTTCAAGTGGTGGTTAAGTTTCCTGCCTATATTCACGCCTACTCACTAGATCCATCCTTCAGCATTTGAATTTTGGCGTTTTCAATCACTTTGGGTGTTGCTTTTTCATTTTGTTATTTTGGTTTTACGCTATGGCGTTTTGCATTTTTGTATTCCACATGCTATCATCATACTGAGGCGATCTACGTGGGAACCGGGAGATCCACCGTGGTCAACTTCCTGAGTGCATTTGGAATTGTTGTCACCTTTGGCTTTCACTTAGTTTGTTTCCGGTAAGCGGTACCTGCACAGTTACTTCACATCACGTTCCCAATTATTGGACATTTATATGGACATTTTTTCTTTACCATATAAATTATATTATATGTTTCATTTTTTTAGCGCAACTTATTTATATTACTGTTCTTTTGGGGTGTCGGTCACACTTGAAGTTGCTGCTTTTTTCTTTTTGGACTAGCGCAGTTGTCTCCTATTTCCCTATTGCCTTTGGAGTGTTCCTTGCACTTTGGGGGGATTTGTTTCTCTTCTACACAGGTTTTTATTGTTGTTCAATCATAAAAACAGAGCCAACAATTAGACATTAACATAACAAATTAGGTAAGTGCAAAATGAGCCAAATCATACACCATTGCGCATGCGTGAACCAGCCACGGTGATCTTGGTTGTAAGCAAATTGACTTTCCATGTGTCACAAATTGTTTGAACTACATCTCTGTTTGTAGGTGCATTTGCTTTTATTAAATCGGTTTTACCTGACTGATTTGCATTATGGAGAGTGTTTCTTCTTTCTTTCATGGCTTTATGTTGGCACTGAGCTTCATTGCACACTAATCTGTGGGTATACCCAGAGATGTAATCAGTGGTGTAGATCTCAAAAGGAATCTGGGGGTGCTACAAAACATCATAATAAGCATGATTTGACCTCTCTTCAGTGGGGATTATCCTTGTCTGGTAAGCCCACACCGTGGAGGTCTGTGTGATGGTCCTATCGTTTAAGGACTTTCAGGCTATTGGGATATACATCTCTCTTTCTTTTTCTGCTATAAACTGAGAAGACAACTCACTTTTTGTATACTTACTTTAGGACTTTTTCATTGTTTATGATTTTTGTGTACTTACTGTATATATTTAACAGCTGTGAATATATGTTTATATGGTGAAATGTATATTATGCACACCACTTGGTATAGGTACTGTACGATTTTTAGAAGCGCTGCACTTTTGTTTACTTCTATATACATTCTATGCATACCATGTATTAAGGTATTGTGCTAGCTGCTTCATAATATTTAGAGGTTTAGCGTAGTTTTCCCCCCTTTTTACACATATTTAACAGTATGGCTGCCAACATCACATTGACCTTAGTAGCATTCATGTGATGCCTGACCGTCTCAAAACTAAGAATTGGGGTTTTCCAGGCTCTCGCTATAATTAATTTGGTCGCCGTAAAGAGGTGTGATGCCAATTGCTGTTCAGGATGAAATAGTCTCTCGGTTTAAAGAGAAGAGCTATGTACGGGTTTCTCTTGACATCAGTAAGAAACAGAGTGCGAAGAAGGGCGTAGACGCAGACCAAAAGTCTGCACACCTTAGGACAGGACCACCAAATGAGTGTCATCATTCCCACCTGCAAGCATCCTCGGAACCAAGACGGGGGGATAGAAGGGGACAAAGCAAGCCAGCCAGGCCAGCATGTAACACTGTCTATACAGGATTATGTAAGCAATTTCCAAAATAAGAATATTCCTGGACGACAAGGTCATGATCTGCTAGTCCTTCAGATCCAGCCTCACCGCTATTTCGCTTTCCCAGTAAAGATGGTAAGATTGCACCGGGGGTTTCCTAGAAGATATTATTGAGGAATAAATCAACAAAATAAGACCAAGAGAGTGGGGTTAGGCTCTACAAAGACTTATAAAAGGAGACAATGTATAGGGGTGGGTTGGAAACTAAGGAGTTGTGAAATAAAGTGACAGAGTTGAAGATAACTATAATGCTCCCACAGTGGAATGTCATGGACCTAAGGGCATCAAACGTTAAGATCCTACTGGGAGTTTTTTTTTTTTTTTATTATATCTGGGAGACAGAAAGTAAAGAGAAATCACTCAAATGGGACACTGGCAAAAATAAAACATTTACAGGAGTTTTAACTATCCCCAAACCTATCCAAAGCGAATAAAAATATGTTGGACTTCGAAGATATTTTCAGGTCTTAAATGAAGAAAGGTATAAAAAAAAATGCTGTTAATGTAAAAAGCTGAAGGGGGTATGTAAAACTGATATGATAAAAGGTACAACAAAACAGGCAAACCCCTGACTGCTGATGTAAGCACTGTTAATCCTGAAAGTCGGTGAGCAATAAGGGATAATTTGTGGACTGCAGACCCCCTCTAGTAGTCAGCTCCTGATTGTTAAAGCTTTCAGCAGCCTAGTGCATACAGCTCTTACTGCAAAACATCATCTGCCAAAAATGTCATTGGTAATTAACCCAGGACTCCTAATGCTTTGAGGACTTAATATCTATCTATGGAAGTCTCTGTTCTTCAGGCAAATGAAATTAGTGGCTCACAGCACAGTGAATGGTCAAATTATAGATAAAGGAGCAATGTTTCTAAATGCTTACAGATGAAAGCCAGATACGAACCCTCCCAGGAGACTGGAATCTGGAGGGCACAAATCATTTTGTAAGTCTATTGTTAACTCACTTTTTGGTAAACATTAAGAAGAACTCCAGGTGAGACACAAATTCATTTATGAATATGATCAGCTATTTGCCTGTGTTGCTTTTCATTTCCGGAAGCTCCTTTTGAGAAAAAAAATTATAAATACACATACAGTATCTCACAAAAGTGAGTACACCCTTCACATTTTTGTAAATATTTTATTATATCTTTTCATGTGTCAACACTAAGACTCGATTCACACTAGCACGACTTGTCAGGCGACTTGTCAGCCTGACAAGTCGCGCTCCCTCGCGGTCCATTGACTGCTACAGGACCCGTTCTAATAGGAGCGAAGTGAAATTAGATTACACTTTGCTACAATGTAAAGTAGTGAGTGTACAGCTTGTATAACAGTGTAAATTTGCTTTCCCCTCAAAAGTATAGACCTCTGGCAACAAAAGTGAGTACACCTCTAAGTGATAATGTCCAAATTGGGCCCAAAGTATCAATATTTTGTGTGGCCACCATTATTTTCCAGCACTGCCTTAACCCTTTTGAGCATGGAGTTCACCAGAGCTTCACAGGTTGCCATTGGAGTCTTCTTCCACTCCATTTCTTAAAGATATCCATAAAAAGTGTAGTTTAAAGTTTGCCACAAGCCACCTGGGAGACACACCAAACATATGGAAGAAGGTGCTCTGGTCAGATGAAACCAAAATCAAAACTTTTTGGCAACAATGCAAAACGTTATGTTTGGCGTAGAAAGCAACACATCTCATCAACCTGAACACACCATCCCCACTGTCAAACATGGTGGTGGCAGCATCATGGTTTGGGCCTGCTTTTCTTCAGCAGGGACAGGGAAGATGGTTAAAATTGATGGGAAGATGGATTGAGCCAAATACAGGACCATTCTGGAAGAAAACCTGATGGAGTCTGCAAAAGACCTGAGACTGGGATGGAGATTTGTCTTCCAACAAGACAATGATCCCAAACATAAAGCAAAATCTACAATGGAATGGTTCACAAATAAACATATCCAGGTGTTAGAATGGCCAAGTCAAAGTCTAGACCTGAATCCAATCGAGAATCTGTGGAAAGAACTGAAAACTGATGTTCACAAACGCTCTCCATCCAACCTCACTGAGCTCGAGCTGTTTTGCAAGGAGGAATGGGCAAAAATTTCAGTCTCTCGATGTGCAAAACTGATAGAGACATACCCCAAGCAACTTACAGCTGTAATCGCAGCAAAAGGTGGCGCTACAAAGTATTAACTTAAGGGGGCTGAATAATTTTGCACGCCCAATTTTTCAGTTTTTTATTTGTTAAAAAAGTTTGAAATATCCAATAAATTTCGTTCCTTTTCATGATTGTGTCCCACTTGTTGTCGATTCTTCAAAAAAAATTACAGTTTTATATCTTTATGTTTGAAGCCTGAAATGTGGCAAAAGGTTGAAAAGTTCAAGGGGGCCGAATACTTTGGCAAGGCACTGTATATATGCAATGCACTGTATATATATATATATATATATATATATATATATATATATATATATATGTTTTGTTTGTTTTTTTGGATAGAGTGGGCAAGAGTTAGATCCACTGATCCAGGATTTTAGTATTGTCTCCTATTGACAATTTTCACCAAGGACAAAGATGGCAAAAACCCCTAACAGGTGTTGTAACCATTTCCTACTCTATCCAATACTAAAACAAATTGTATTTGAACTCTAGGCAGATAAAATAAATAATTTACATACAAAATAATTACCAATTTTTTTTTTTTTCATAGGGCTATCATAAATATGAGTCTCTCCTAATACCATCCTCCTGTAACCCCCTGAACATAAGCTTTCACATTGAGAGGGACAGTACTCTGACCCAATCAGAACAGTCAACAGTCTGAACATGGTGACAAGAGGAGAAAACAAAAGGATGGATAATCAGCACTGCTTCCCCTTCATTGTCCCGTTGTAAGCTGGAAAAGGGGTGATGATGAATTACCTTACCAATAACAAAGAATAGTGAGGTCACTAACTTGACTATGCTGACTGGCAAACATGCATGAGTCACAAGACCAGCTGAACACACGTGAAAATCATTTGGCAGGGAAACCAGTTCCCATATGTAGATTTCAACGTGCTGTTCTATGCTTTGAGATTATCATTAATAAGAAATAATAACCTACTGTTTAACCTCATTTACATGTACATTTGTCATACATTAAAGCCCAGCTTCAGAGCTTCAGGCAAAACATTTTTATTTTATTTTGTATAGAATGGGGAAGGGATGTTTTTTAAAAGTTAAATGTTAAACGGAAATTTCCCCTCACTTTCTATTTTGTCTGACACCCGTCACCTCAACAGGAGCTGGGGGAAAATCTCTCCAAAGGGGACATAGAGAATAATCCATTTTCCTGCTATATCATTTTCTGTAAGCTGCAGCGGTCTCTATGATTCCAGCTCTCCCTTGCCTGCTCTGCCATGCTGATCACTGCCTGCTAATAGCTGCTAAGTATTATATGTGATCTGTAGCGGCATTGGTACTGGTCAAAGTCCCCTCTGACTTTACTTAGTCAGCCAATGAAGATAATAAAAAAAATATATATATAATGAATATTTATATTAGTAAAAAAATATTCCCTGCCTTCAAATGTGTTGGATGGTCTGGATGACATGTGCACTTATTTCATGAGCTTCTTCTACTTGCACTACTATGTGCAATATCACAACTTTTGTGATTGCAAGCCCATGAAAATCGCATCACTCTACCAAATTATTTTTATTTTTATTAATAAACTTTTTTTGTGACTGCAAGGTACAGCATACATTACAAGTGTATTATAAAGACACAAGGTTAGAGCAAGCAGGATCACAGTGTGTATTATAGTAGAATAAGAAGAATAGCTTCTACAACTCTTTGAACATTCTAGGGGTAACCTTGGCAAACAGGGTGTTGAGGAGGCTGGGGGAACATTCCACAAAAATCTGTACCCTGACATAATGTAGCACTAATTATTTATGCAAACAGATTTTTTTCTATGAAAACCTAATGAAATACCAGTAAATCCTGTATATCCCAACATACATTACTACCAAACTAACCAAGGTGTCCTGCAGGATAAATCACTAAAATCTCCTTCCAAGTACCCTTAAATCTGAGCTTGCAAAAACTAGGCTTGGTTGTCCCCTTGTTCTAGCACCAACCCCTGTATGCTCACTCTGCAGCCCCCCTCACACACATTAAGACTAAATAGACAATTGCATGCACAGAATCACGTGGAATGAGCCTAAAGGCTAGAGGCATTGTTTTAATAATTTCAAAAATTGCACAGTCTTTCTGAATTTGGCATAGTGGCAATATAGTTGGATAGTTTTAGTAGATCAATAAACTTTGGGATAAACTCACGAAAAGTATTTTATTTATCGGTGCCTTACCCCCTGACTGCATCCCTTGGGTGATATCTCAGCACCTGCTGCTGCAATTAATGTGATATATAATATGCGTATTGGACAATGGGGCCCCTCCATCGTGGCCTTGGTAGACGAGCAGTTCTAAGTTAGATCTTAGCTTTGGAGTCCCTGAGAGACGTAAATAAGTGGGTGGAGGGCCTTTCCTGCCAGGAAAGAGAATGCACATTTTCAGATGATGCCCTCTTGGAAAGCACAGGACAAGGTTTTTATTTTTTTATATGGTCCTTTTGCTAGTAGGTTGACTGGATCCAAGTGGCACTGGAGGGTATCAAATGTTTTCTTTTTAGTGATGAATACCCACCACCACTGGGTGGCGCTCACAGTGTACCTACAGTCAAAAAGTAACTTTTGAGGAAAATGGAAAAATAGCGCTGGACCCATAGGGTTATCTTGCTGGTATTGTTATCTTAAGGTAAATATGTTGATGTAAATTATCTGATTCCTAGGCAGGCAGCTTCTACACTGCAGAGGATCTCCAGAGTCTTATTGGCTTGTAGTGTAATGTAACAAAAATTGAGATTGACACGTTACACCACTGTTAAGAGGTCCAGATACAACTTTAATTCAATAAAAGTCAGGGGTACAATCCAAAAAATATCCAATGCGTTTCAGGGGTCCAAGAGCGCCCCCTTCATCAGGGCTTGATTGACAACAACATGAACAAACAAGTTATGAAATTGACCTGCACTGGTATTTTTTCCAGTGTGAATTAGAAGCACAAGCCCTGTCATCAGAATGTTTGACTGCCAAACAACCAGCTGGCAAGGCCTGTGTTTGTAATGCACACTGGAAAATATACCATTGCAGGTCCAGTTAACTTCCGGTTTGTTCACATTGTTGTCAATCAAGCCCTGATGAAGAGGGCACTTTTGGACACCCGAAATATGTTGGCTGTTTTTTCAGTTGTACCCTGATATTTCATAGAACGAAGTGATATTTCATAGAATGAAGTTGTATCTGGACCTCTTAGCAGTGGTGTAATGCTACAATTAAATTTAAAAAAAAAAAAAGTAACTATGCATCTGCAGGCCCCTCTTACTGTGCATAAAAGTAACTGTTTTAGCCCAGAAATACATAGCAGATAACCCACAATGAGCTCACTTCAGGTCTGACTGGCTGCTGTTTCACCCTTAGTAACATACGACCACCATGGCCAAGGGTGGGTTGTTCATAGGGCAGAGTGAGGAAGAAACTGATCAAACTTGGAGGGATCCAGGATTAAGTCTGCTAGCAGGGCCACAGAAAGAGACTAGTGTTAACGAATCTGAATAATTCAACTTGCCAGAGTCCACTGAAGACGTGATATTGTTTTCTGATAGACTGACCCTATTCTTTGAGAAATTAAAGTGATTAAATAAAAGAAGGAAAAAATAAGAGAGGATAATTATGACGCCTGGCTGCAATGAGAAGTACCCCGCCACTCAAGATCTAGGCTTTTTAGGCATCCACACAAGTCTACATACTTAAGTCACTAGCAGTCAGTAATATTATACTACGAATAACTGTACTGTTACTGGTAAAATTCTATAGAACCCGATGTTCCCTGTCTCAGTTTTAGTAGTTAGACCCCAGACAAGTTCATTAGCAATGTTTGAATAAATACCCAACTAAAGCTCAGACAATATCTACTTTATTATTTATAAAATATAGTAAAATTTAATTATATATGTACCATTTAATTTTAAACATAAGTGTATAACTGTAAATAATGCAGTATATTCATATATAAGATTTTAATTATATGGTAAAAATGATATGTGAAATTTATTAACATTTTATTTGACATTTACATTTTTAATATTTGCTTTGAGTGTAGAACAATTGTAAATGGTCCTTTCCGCTGTTTTTAAAAGACTGAAATGTTGCTATAGAAATTAAACTAAAAAGGGGTACACCTGATTTTTCCTATAAAATAAATTATAGAGATTAAATAAAGAATAACATTCAAATTTTAGGCATTAACAAGGAACCTTTTGCTTTTTAACTATGATAGATTGCAGTTGAGTCATGTACATTATGAGGCGCTTGTTTTATATTAAAAATGTCTGGCATGTAAAAACTGCTATAAAATATGTTTTATACTATTAGAATGGTTTCTATAGCTTATATATTTTATTAATAGCAGCTAATTAAATTCATGCCATTTTTGTGATACTTCTTTGCTCTAAATATCAAACATTTCAATAAATTCTTTCTTTACATCCATATACACACAAAACTATATTCAAAATGAAATAAGCAACTGACATAATTAACATTTCTTTTTTTACTTTTTCCTGCCTTTAGAAATATTGAACAGAGTAAAAAAAACACGGTGATCAATTTATCATCATCAATTTATATTACAGTTTGCAGACATCTTTTATTTAGAATTATAATTATAATAAGTGGCACATTTCAGGTTGAACTGGAATTGTCCTTTATGCTTCGTGAAGGTGTTGTTTTATTTTTGATTAATGCATCTGTTTGATAGATGTAATTATTTATTATGAATTAATTTAATTATTTTGAAGTGTTTACATGTATATATAAAGATGTAAAGCCAAATGTTATTTTTTTTTTACTTTTAGAATAAAACACAACAGAAAAAAAACCCACTAAGCAGTAATGGGTCTCTGCAAACAGCCTGATGAAGCTTTTGCCAGTTGTGCCCCTGAGCTATGACCCTAGCAGGTAACTGCGAAAGGCCGATTATCCTAGCCTGTTTTTCCTCTGTGTACCTGACCTGCATCTGGATGTAATTCATACTGACCTTGGTTCTATTCTTGGCCATCCTCAAGCACTGCAGGGCATCTGGAAAGGGAAGTTAGCCGTTGTGTCGACCATCTTCTGCAATCCCGAGCCCCATTTGTGTGTTTCTTGTTGACTTTTGCTCAAAATCTTCACGCTCTATCCCCCTGCTCTGGTCTCTCCATGGTCCCTCCAGAAACATAGGCCTGTGTTCACTTTCTGAGAGCATGTGAAATTCAGGAAACCCTCTGCCTGGAGGTGCAAGGTGTTTGGAAAATGTGACAGCAACATATGTAGGAATGGAAAATGAATGTTTGGGGAAGCTCAGAGGATTGAGCTTACAGACTATGTAAAACATTTTGTACCGCAGTGTGTATACATCGGACGGCGGTGGTATGAAATACATTTATATGCTCCATGTGTGACAGTGGTTAACCCTCTTTATTTGCTACAGCAAACTATTTCTCTGGATTTTTTTTTAGACAACGTATTTTATTAAATCAAATCTGTCACATTTTTACATCAATCTGGACACAGGCTGTTAGTGGAAAGGTCTTTTAATGTATTCCGTGATTTACTGTCCATGTGGCTTATACTTTTTTTTTTTTTTTTTGCTCTTTGACAGATTCCCTTTATGAAGAATACATGGTCATGAATTAAAAAAAAGTATAACTGCATTTATCAAAGCTAAAAACTTTGCAACTGGAGTATAATAGCTATAATTACTAAATAAATAAACAAAGAAAAATGTGGATTGCACATTTTGAACAGCAAATAGAAAAAAAAATGTGCATAAAAGGAGCTTAAAGAAAGCTGTGTGATAGTTTTTGGGGGAAAAAAAGAAAGCTGTGTGATGAAAAGCTTGATTAAATTCTTAAAGTAGAACTAAACAGTATCTGAAGCTAAAAAATGCTATTTAATTAATTTTTAATATTCAAAGCAAACTCACCCAGCCATCCATGTCTCCATTTTTAGTTTTGTTGAGAAATCACTTTGAACAACACCACCCCTTGCATTTCTGTCTGTGTCCATCTTGGGTTAGGGCAGATGTAGCATTTGCCCTTTAAAATCCATCTGCCCTTAGCTCAGGCTTGCTGGCAGAAGGGTGTGCTTAGTTAACCGGTTGCCGACCGCCGCACGACTATATACTGCGGCGGTCAGCCCCGGCCAGGCAGAGTGATGTAGGGGTACGTCACTCGCCTGTCACTGACTTGTGAGCCAATTGCGGACTCGTTCACTGACAAGTCAGTGCGTGTGACCGGCGGACCCGATCGTCCGCCGGTCACTCACGATCGCTTCGGTGAAGGGAGAAAGGCTTATGTAAACAAGCCGCCTGTCATTCTCCCTAGTGTAAAAATGAAGATCAGACGGTTCTACTATGTAGGACCGTTGATCTCTGTTTTTACACCAATAGCCATGTCCCTTTACAGTTAGAAACACGCCCCTAGGACACACTTAACCCCTCCCTCTCCAATACAGTTAACCCCTTCCCTGCCAGTGTCATTTTTGCAGTAACAGTGCATATGTATAGCACTGATTACTGCAGTAATGTCACTGGTAACCCCAAAAGTGTCAAAAATGTCAGTCAAGGGTCCGATCTGTCCGCCGCAATGTCGCGGTACCGCAAAAAAAATCGCAGATCGCCGCCATTACGCGTTAAAAAAAAAACACCAAAAATGACAAAAACCTTTCCCTTTGTTAGTACACGCGATAACTTTAGCGCAAACCAATCAAAATACGCTTTTTGCAATTTTTTTTTACCAAACATATGTAGCATAAAACAAATTGGCCAAAAATGTTAAAAAATTTTGATTTTTACATTTTTTTGGGGGGGAATTTCATATAAAAAAATGTGAAAAATATTGTTATTTTTGCAAAATTGACGCTCTTTTTTTGTTTATAGCGCATGATCAAAAAATCGCACAGGTGATCAAATACCACCAAAAGAAAGCTCTGTTTGTGGGAAAAAAAGGACGTCAAATTTGTTTAGGTACAGCGTCGCACGACTGCGCAATTGTCCGTTAAAGTCACGCAGTAAAAAATCGCAAAAAAAACCCTGGTCTTTTAGCAGCCAAATCCTCCGGGGCTTAAGTGGTTAAGAAAGCCCCTCCTCCCCTCTATAGATGAAAGAAAATAGATGCCCATGAAAGCTTCCGGAATGTATGACATAATTTTGGCATAGGCTAGAAACAAGAAGCAACTGAAAAAACGTAAAAATCAAAAAAATTAAAAGAAGTAAAAGTAATATACCTTCCTATCTATTTACTAACGATGGAAGCATAAGGATTAAAATGGTTAATGTTGATTTAGAGAGTTTAGTTCCGCTTTAAGCCCGGTAGGGCACTTTATGGGTGCACATACATGCATAAAAATCTCTATATCCCTATTGGTGTATCTACTTATCTATAGCTCTGTCTATTCAACTTCTGTACCTACACTTTATGGCCATCACTCCTATATGAGCATGTTGGACATCCCATTCCAAAACCATTGACATTTATATAGAGCTGGCACATCTTTATAGTTATATCAATTTCCACTCTTCTGGGAAGGCTTTTGGAGTATCTCTTGGATTTTCCTAGAATTTGTGGCCATTTAGCCAAAAGAGCATTTGTGACCTCAGGTGATTTTTTTGATTTTGAACAAGTAGACCTGTCTTGCAGTGTGTTTGTTAATTCATCTCAAAAGGTGTTTAATAGGGTTGATGCCAGGACTCTGTGCAAGTCATTTGATTTCCACCACACCAAACTCATCAACAGAGGTACAATCATGCTGGAACAGAAAATGGTCTTTTCCAAGCTGTTGCCGCAAGGTTGGAAGTGTTTAAATGACAAAAATTGGAAGTGGAGCTCTAGCCCTGACTCAGGGTCATATTAGACCTCTGCGGAGAGATGACTGCTTCCATTTAACCACTTTAAGAACGGAAGGATTTGCCCCCTTAATGACCAGGCCCTATTTTGCGATTCAGCACTGAGTTACTTTAACGGACAATTGCCCGGTCGTGTGACGCTGTAACCAAATAAAATTTATGTCCTTTTTTCCCCACAAATCGAGTTTTCTTTTGGTGGTATTTGATCACCTGTGCGATTTTTATATTTTGCGCTATAAACAAAAAAAGAGCGACAATTTTGAAAAAAAAAAAAACAATATTTTTCACATTCTGCTTTATAACATTCTCAAAAAAAAAAAAACAAATTTAAAACTCAAATTTTTTTAACATTGTAGGCCAATTTGTTTTCTGTTACATATTTTTGGTAAAAAAAATCACAATAAGCGTATTTTGATCGGTTTGCGCAAAAGTTATCGCCTCTACTAACTATGGGAAAGATTTATGTCATTTTTAATGTTTTTTTTTTTTTTTTTACTAGTAATGGCGGTGATCTGCGATTTTTTGTGGGACTGCGACATTGCAGTGGACAGATCGGACCCCTAAATTACATTTTGACACTTTTGGGGGTACCAGTGACATTACTACAGTAATCAGTGCTAAAAATATGCACTGTTACTGTAAAAATGACACTGGCAGGGAAGGGGTTAACTTTATTGGTGATCAAGGGGTCAAGTGTGTCCCTAGGGGCGTGATTCTAACTGTTAGGGGGCGTGGCTAGTGAAGCAACCACAGAGACATGTGATCCTATATAGCAGGATCGCATAGCCTCTGTGCCTACTTCAGTGAGAATGACAGACGGCTGTGTTTACATCAGCCGTCTGTCTTTCTCCCTCTCCTTTGGGAGATCGCGAGTGGCCATCGGCCATTGGAGCCTCCGGTCACACACGCTGGCTAGGCAGGGAATGAGCGGGGCAGGAGCGGGCCTCCGGCGGCATGCGCTCACCCCCTACAGGCTCTTTGGCAAGCAACGTAGTACTACGTCACTTTGCTTGTAAGCGGTTGCATGCCACAGTAAATGTACAGGAGGCGGTCGGCAAGTGGTTAAAAGAGCTTTTCTACTTATGCTGTGGCTATATCTAGCAGTAGTACACCAGAACTATTTTGACCCCTTTCTGCCCCCTCCCAGTGGCCCTTTAACTGGGAGTAACACCAGGAGGAATTGGGACTTCCCAATCAGGTAATAATTGTGATTGGCTGTCACAGTTGTCACATGATCAGGAGTTCATCCTGCTGGCTCTCAATCTCAGTATAGAAACCTTGTTCATCCATGGACCATGGATTTGTGTGATGCCTGTGTGTTAAAGTCCACCCTCCCTGCAGCCGAATATATGCGTTAGGTGGTCACTGTCAGCAAGAGGTCGTTTTGGATAGATTTGGGAAAACGTAATACTTTTCTCATCATTTGTATTATCTATGACTCTCCATTATGGAGAGTTTGCCTCATTTCCTGTAAAATGCCCCTTTCACACTGACGGACCAATCGGGTCCGCCTGTAATTATTTCAATGGAGCAGCAGGAGTCAGCGGATCTGAGGGATCTGATCAGATAACAGTTGGATGGAAACGGACAGGCTGTCTGTTTCCATCCGACCGCCCCTTAGAGAAGAGCGGACTGTGTCCGTGTCAAGAGCGGACAGGGACCTGTCATCTGCCTGCTAAGCGGGGATCAGCGGATCTGCTTGGTGGAGTCCGCACCGTCTGCAAGGGGCCTAAGGCTGTAACAGCAAGGCAAGAAATTCTTCCAAATATTGGCAGCTGAATTAAACCTGGAGTTCTAAAGACTCATCCTTTTGGTGACCAGATCATGCAAATATTTACAGATTCTAACCAAACAGTAAAGGAATTTGAAAACAAGCCCCCATTTAACTCTGTATCTATAAGCAAATCAGGAGGGTGAGTCCTGGATGGCAGAGGGACTCGTGGACATCGCTGGACAGAGAGGGGGCACAGGTAAGTATTAGAGGTGCTGGGGGGCCTGCTACACACAGAAGACTTTTTATCTTAATGCAAATAGATTTTAAGGGGGACTTCACGCCAAATTGTTTTTAAAAAAAGGTGTGGGGTCCCCCCCAAAATCCATACCAGACCCTTGCACGAGTATGCAGTCTGGCATACCATGAAAAGGGGGGCAAGCGAGCAGCCCCCCCTCCTGAATTATACCAGGCCACATGCCCTCAACATGGTGGGGTAGGTGCTTTGGGGCGGGGGGGTCTCTGCTGTTAATGGGGACAAGGGCCTCTTCCTAACAACCCTAGGTTGTGGTTGTGGGGGTCTGTGGGTGGGGGGGCTTATCAGAATCTGGAAGCCCCCTTTAACTGATCCCGCCCCCCCCTGCCATGTGAATGGGTATCGGGAACATCGTAGTCTTTTTTTTTTTTTTTTAATTTTGGCGTGGGGGGGGGGGGGGGCTCTACACGGTTTTGCATTACAGCCATGAGCAAGTTTAAATTACATTTTTTCCTTTAGAAATGTCAATATTGCTGCAGCAGGCTCCATACATCGTACAGATGCGCCACTTTACAGGCACATTAAGGGGCCCCCCAACGATATTTAAAGGAATTTTTCATTTTTATTGATTCACTTTAATCATCAATATAATCACTGCTCCTTTAAAAACTATCATTTTTAAAAACAGTTTTTGCATTGATACATGTCACCCAGGGCAGTACCCGGGTCCCTATACACTTTTTATGGCAATAACTTGCATATAAGTCTTTAAAATTAGGACTTTTGATTTTTCATGTTCGTGTCCCATAGACTTTAATGAAGTTCGCATGTTCACTAGAACCTTTTCTCTGTTCAAGATGTTCTGGTGCGAACCGAACAGGGGGGTTCCTAGTTAGAAGCACTGTCACGTTTTTATTGATGCCTCAGCCCCCAAGGGGAGAGTCATCCTATATGTATGTTCAATAACCATGTATGTTCAATAACCATTGGGACTGAAAGAAAGTTCAAGCCCCCGTTTACACCGGAGTGACTTTTCATGCGATTTGACAGGTCAAATCGCATTATAAGTTGCTCCCTATTGTCAGAAATAGCAGTGTTAAAATTGGTGTGATGCAGACTTTGTGGTGCCACATCGATTTGCAAAAGGAGTTCCTGCACTACTTTTGGTGATTTCCGGTGCGACTTACAGAACATAGACATCTGTGCATGAAGCCGCACAGATGTCTTCCAAGTCGCATCTGAAGTAGCACTGACATGTGGCTTTGAAATCGTGCGATTTCAGATGAAACTGTGCGATTTTAAAGCCGCGCTCAGTATGAACGAGTTCTTATAGGCATTTCCCTTACTTTAGAAGAATTTCCTTGCACATCCCAGTGTGTCTGGGGAACAGGAAGTGCAGGGAAATCTCCCCAATGGGACATAAAAAATACATTGAAAGAGGGTTTAACCATCTTCCAGACAAAACAGTTTTGGTTTAATGCGGAAAGAAACTGTATCTGATCACCACAAAATGAAAACCATATTTATTTTATGTTATTATTCAAAGCAAACTCACCCATCCATCCATATCTTAATGTTTTATTTTGTTGAGAAATTACTTTGAAAAACTTAGCATTTAAAGTCATGACCATCTTGAGTAAGGACAGATGATTCATGTAACTTTTGTTTCCTGGACTCCATCTGCTCTTAGCTCAGACATGTGGGCAGGAGGGTGTACTCTTCTTCTCCTCCAGATGAAAGAAATAAATGCCCATGAAGACTCCTGGGATGTATGACATCATTTTGGTAACTGAATAAATGTACAAAAAAAAATATTAAAACAAAAAAAAAAAAAATTAATATACCTTCATATCTTTTTGCCATTCCTAGCAGCATAAGGGTTAAAAAAAGATAACGTTGATTGAGAGAGTTTAGTTCCACTTTAAATATACTTTCAAATATAATTAAAGTCAAAACGTTTTTGCACAAGGATTACAACACCTGTCAGTTTTTTATGCTGTCTGTGTCCCCGTTAGGGAGATTCATCCACTGTTTATCTTGTTTACCATTATCATTGAAAATGAAAGTAAAAGAAAATCCTACATTTTGGGTTGTCCCCAGAAAGGTAATAGAGGGGAAATCTTCCAATGGGGACACTAATTCTGGTGACCTGCGGGAACCCGAGAGATTCCCTTAATTTGCAGGGAATTCCTCTCACTTCCTGTTTTAGCTAGGGCACAGGAAGTGAAGGTAAATCTCCACATCAGGACAAAAAGGTCAAAAATAAACCCTACATGGGGTTATAACCCTTCCTTACTCTATCCAAAATGAAAAAAATAAAAAAAGTTTGACTATAGTTCTACTGTATAATAAAGTATATTCTCACTTTTGCTGCTTAATGGGTATAACACCTACTATACTGTATATTTGTTACATGTCCCCATTAACATAGTATAAAGTAACATAAATATTTAAAAATGGTCAGTTACCTTTTTAGGTGCTTTTTATTTGCTTAAAAATCCTCACATGCTCTCCTTGCTTTGTAATATTTAGCAGGGGACTGTGGAGTATTGCTGAACATAATCAACCCTGTCTGTACTGTGTTCGCAGTTGTCCTAGCAAAGGGTTAAACATTTAGAAACACCCTCCTGCATTGTATGTTCATGAGGGATATCTCACTTAGTGGAGACAAAGACTGTCCAGAAATGCTGAGATTCAACTATTATGTATAAACAAAAAGTCCTGGCGCTGTGGTTGCGGTGGTCAGACGGCGGGGCTGGGATAAAGGGGTCGGACAATGTCCCAAGGGGGTCCACCTTAAATGTCACGTCCAAGTCTGGGTTGCTGCCTACCCTAACCCAGATTCCAACTGGGTGGAGAGAATAGCAACACAAAAAAATCGGGTATGATGGCGCTCCCGGACAAAATGACATGAAAAGAAAGAAAGAACTTGGATGCTGCTCGGGATCTGGATGATAAAATTGTTTATTAAAATCAATAAAATAGGCTCCTGGTCAAGGAGAAACCAATGGTGTGCCAGGGAAGTAATACTGAGCATGTAGACATGGTACCAAAGGAGATAACTCAAAAAGCAAGGAGGACCCAGAGGCAGGAAAACAACGCCTTACCACCAGTAAGGTCTGGACAGTGTGTCACCTGTTGATGGACTGACTGACAGCTTCGATCGAATCGGGAGCCTTTGCTGCGGGTGAGTCTCCGGATGGGGCGATGCCTGGGGTGAGAAGAGGTTGATGGAGGGGTGGTATCCTCAAACCCCGACCTACAGCTCCGGTGGTGGTGCGCGCCCGAGGTGGCAGCGGCCGCTGCTCGTCAGTCCCTGCTGATCTGAAGAAGGGCTTGACCCGAAACATGTCATTTCCCTCCAATTGTGGCATTCCCCATTAGCTCCGCCAGGTGACCCTTTGGTGATGCAAGAGCCGGGTCGTTGGTGAGCCACCTCCACACCTCCGGCTACATCGTGGGTCCAGCCCCTGGTGCGCAAGTCGGCGCTAGGCACCTGGTGACGTCATCTCCCGGCGCCGCGTCAGCAGGGACTGACGAGCAGCGGCCGCTGCCACCTCGGGCGCGCACCACCACCGGAGCTGTAGGTCGGGGTTTGAGGATACCACCCCTCCATCAACCTCTTCTCACCCCAGGCATCGCCCCATCCGGAGACTCACCCGCAGCAAAGGCTCCCGATTCGATCGAGGCTGTCAGTCAGTCCATCAACAGGTGACACACTGTCCAGACCTTACTGGTGGTAAGGCGTTGTTTTCCTGCCTCTGGGTCCTCCTTGCTTTTTGAGTTATCTCCTTTGGTACCATGTCTACATGCTCAGTATTACTTCCCTGGCACACCATTGGTTTCTCCTTGACCAGGAGCCTATTTTATTGATTTTAATAAACAATTTTATCATCCAGATCCCGAGCAGCATCCAAGTTCTTTCTTTCTTTTCATGTCATTTTGTCCGGGAGCGCCATCATACCCGATTTTTTTGTGTTGAGATTCAACCATGACACCTTCTCCCTAGAAACATCTACAAAAGTAAGAAATATTTTTGTTTGAATAAGACCAAGTGTAGTATCTGTTCTTATCAGTGATCCAGAAGGGGTGCTGTGCTAATATTCTGACCTGACCAAGGTTGGAGCTATGGAAGGTTAGTACCGGCTGGGTCAGAAATCAGGGTGTCCACAGGCAGTTGGGGCACGAGAGTAATTCCCCTGGGAAGCTGGAAGAGCCTGGTACCTCCTGATTTGAGTGGATCTACCGTGTCTGGCCATGGACTGGGAAGGCAGAAGGTCCACAGTGTCTGTGCCCCCTGGAAGTGGTCACTCTAGGGGTGCTCTTAGTAACACTTGGTTGTAGGACCCCACTTTGTGAATAGGCACATGGTCACAGTAACCAAATGCTTATTTTTCTGCACTGCGTCTTTTTGGGCTAGGGCATTTGGCTAAGTCTGGGGCAATGTTTGTCTTCCAGGCCTCAGGGCCCGGCCAGTGCACTATTGCACAGCAACTTATTTATTTTATTTATTTTTCTCCCATGTTTTGTCTCACTTTCATTTTTGTGTGTGTTTTCTCACTGGATGAAGGGTTTGAGTTCTCGTGCTTGCCCGGACATCTAGGGGAAGGATGTATGGCCCTCAGGTTCCTTCCTTCCCTGCCTCTGGGGGGGTCTCTCTTCGGGAAAGCCCCTCTACCAAGTATTCGATGATCGGCTTCAGGTGATATAAATGAACGGGGTCTGCAAGGCCTTCTGGCTAGCAGACCATTATAAACCCTTGGTCCCTGTCAGGAGTCTTGAGCCCCGGGGGATCAGGGTGGAGGTCCTACCCCTTCGGAGGGTGGACTAAAGCACACCCTTATGTGTGACAAAAGACGGCCGATCGTTCGCCGACGATCGGTACGTGTGTACGGGGCTTAAGTGTGTGTTTCACATGCCGGTTTTTGTTCACTTAATGGTTTTTCAGTTTCAGGTTCCTTGCACCACTGCAGACTAAAAACAAAAACTGTGTGAATAGGAACACATACTAAAAGTATAGTTACGTTTTCTTAAATTTGACTTCAAAAGTAAAACTATTCTATAGGCAAAGCCTAAGAAAAACAAAAACTATGTAATTTTTAACTGTAATTTCATATTATTTTATTAATGAATCCAATAAGTTTTCTGAATTACTTTGACCTAATATACAACCAATTAATTCCTTCTGCAGAAGCTGTAGTTAAAAAATATTTTGCATAATTACGTGCCATCTTCTATGATTACCAAATATTGATTGCGACTCTTCTATTACATTCACAATTCATAATATAAAATTACCCGGTATATGTACATGCGATGAATCACCTGAAAAACATAGACCAGTGAGACTGTTATTACCTTGTATGATTGTTATTATTGTATATTAACAATTGTTATGCTATGCACAGAGCTCATCCACTGAATAAACCAAAGAGAAACGTTAGGATAATAATCAGTGTAAAGCCTGAGAGAGCAGCCCCTAAACTTATTGTAGAAGAAAACGAACAGCAGGGCGCTGAGGTCAGTATCAAATAAAAATCACTTTAATAAAATAAGCAGAACACTTACATTGAAGTTAGCATGAAACAGCATGGATAGGGAACACCTGAGACCAAGCAGCTGTGATCAGTGTGAGGCTGTAGGCATCACTGAGCAAACAGAGACTGAGGATAGCAGAGAGCCAGCCAGCTCAAGGTATGGATATTAGCGGCGACGTTTTCTTCTACATTGAGGTGATCCTACCCAGATCTTCTGCAGAGATTCCAGTTTCGGTCCCTTCTCCTGCTCAGCCATCCATCCATCCAGTTCCATCATCCATTCCTCTACACTGTTGATGGTCTGCAGATGCAGATAAAAGTTCCAATAAACTAAGTGACTTCTCCTAGGATCGCCATATGTACTGTGTACTTGTACTCTCTTTAGATTTGCCGCTAAACTTATTAAAGGTGTTTTCCTCAAAAAATATTTAAATTGAGAATTTATTTTGCTTTATGTTTCTTAAAAATAAAACCAAAATTTAATATATCACAGTTGCCAGTTCTTAGATATGATGGCTACATTCATTTTCTATTTTAGTCTTTTCTCTGTATTTTAACTTGGTAATCCTGACAGTAGGGATGAGCTTCGGGTTCGAGCCGAACGTAAGTTCGACTCGAACATCAGCTGTTCGTGTATACGCTGAACACAGGAATAAATGGGGCGCTCATGGGGAAGTTTGCTTGCTGATGAGAGCCCCACAATATGCTGCCCTGGTGCAGTGAATAAATTACAGATGATCTGATGATTGGACAAAGCATGCACATGATCTGTATGCTTTGGTCAATCACAGCACAATGTCCTGTCAGAGGCATGATCGGCCAAAGGCAGGCTGCCTTTAGCCAATCATGACTCAGGGGCTAAGTCCACGCCCCACACTATATAAGGCTGCTGCTTACACGGCAGCCATGTATAGTGTATGATAACAGAGGTCAGGCAGGTAGTTAGTGGATAGTGAGTTGAGTTAGATTAATGCAGTCAGTGTAGTGAACAGGCATACCCCACTTTTATAATGTATGGATATGTTGTAGTCCTGGGTTCCCTCTCAGTGCTCCCCAAGCTTTGTGTCCCTGTCACTTAGAGTTCATGAGCAGTGCCATGCCAAGCTGACCGAGATTTCCCATAGATGCCAATGTTAGACAGGGAACACTGCCATGTCAAGCTGACTGAGATTTCCCTTAGACGCAAATGTTAGACAGGGAACAGTGCCATGTCAAGCTGACCAAGATTTCCCATAGATGCCAATGAAGGCTGAAAATTGGTCTAGGCAAGAAGGGGGTGAAAGTGCCCTGTATTTAAGTGGTTAAGGGGAACCCTATGACAGAATAAAAAAAAAAAAAAGACATGGGGTCCCCTTTGGGTCTGGTACAGATTTTAAGGGGAACTCCACGCCAATTTTTTTTTAAAAAAAACAGCGTGGGGTCCCCCCCCATAATCCATACCAGACCCTTATCCGAGCAAGCAGCCTGACTGGTCAGAATTGGGGGGGGGGGGGACGAGCGAGCAGCCTCCCTACTTCTGAACCATAACAGGACACTTGTCCTCAACATGGGGAGGGTGCTTTGGGGTGCCCTCCAAAGTACCTTGTCCCCATGTTGATGGGGACAAGAGCCTCTTCTGGACAACCCTGGGCTGTGGTTGTTGGCATCTGGGGGTGGGGGGCTTAACAAGCGGGCCCCCAGATCCTGCCCCCCCCCATGTGAATGGATATCGGGTACATTGTACCCCTACTCATTCACCATAAAAGTGTACAAAAAAAATTAACGGCAAAAGTTTTTGACTAGTCCTTTATTAAATATTAAAAAAATAGTGTCCCCCGATGTAAATCCATCGTCAATCACGTCGCCCGCCGCCACACCCGAAAAATAGAAAAAAATAAGATGCTCCTGCCTCTTCACACGCCTCCTGCGTAATGAGCTGTTTGAGTTGTGACAGCTCTTTTATGGGAAAGGGGCGGGGGCACCCAACCCCTTCTGACATCACAAGCGCCCCATAATGCACTGCGTTGGTGCAGTGAACAAATTACTGGTGTCACGTCAGAAGACGCGGTGCCACTTGGTGATGTAACTGGTTTCCCCGCCCCTTTCCTATAAAAGAGCTGTCACAGCTCAAACAGCTCATTATGTGGGAAGCGTGTAAAGAGGCGGGAGCATCTTTTTTTTTTTTTTTTGATTTTTCGGGTGTGGCGGCGGGCAACATTATTGACAATGGATTTACATCGGGGGACACTATTTTTTTATTTTTTAATAAAGGACTTGTCAAAAACTGGCTGTTGTCTGTATTTTTTTTGTACACTTTTTGGTGAATGGGTAGGGGTATGATGTACCCGATAACCATTTACAAAGGAAGGGGGCTTCCAGATTCTGATAAGCCCCCCACCCGCAGACCCCGACAACCACAGCCCAGGGTTGTCCAGAAGAGGATCTTGTCCACATCAACATGGGGACAAGGTGCTTTGGGGGGCAGCCCAAAGCACCCTCCCCATGTTGAGGGCAAATGGCCTGGTATGGTTCAGGAGGAAGGGGGACTGCGCCGTTTTGTTTTTCAATTTTGGTTTTTTTTTCATGTTTTTTTTATCTGTATTGCTGGGAGCCGACAATACAATACAGCCGCGAGCAATTTTAAATTACATATTTTCCTTTAGAAATGTCAGTATTGCTGCAACAGGCTCCATACATCATACAGATGCGCCACTTTGCAGGCACATTAAGGGGACCACCCAGGCTTGATATTGGTGTCACAAGGGATGTTTACATTTGCTTGTGACAGCAATAAAAGTGATCAGATTTTATTTTTTTTTAAAAAACCTGTGATAAAGTTAAAAAAATAAATAAAATAAATAGGAAAAAAAAAATTTTAGCCGCCCCCGTCACCATTAGCTCGTGCACGAAAGAAAACGGATACGGAAGTCGAGCCGGGAATGAAATCGCTGTTCAAACCACACATGTGAGGTATCGCCATGATCGCCAGAGAGTGAGAAATAGTTTAAAAACACTCTAACTCTAAACTAGTAACCATTAAAAATTTTTAAAGCGTGGCCTATTGAGATTTCTATTAACCGTAGTTTGTCGCCATCCCACAGGTGTGCGCAATTTTAAACCGTAACATGTTGGGTATCTATTTACTCGGCGTGACATCATCTTTCACAATATACAATAAAAATGGGCTAACTTTACTGTTTAGTTTTTTTAAATGCAGTGAAATTAGATTTTTCATAATTTCTCAAAAAAAAAATGGCGTTTTAAAGACCGGTGCGTAAATACCGCGTGACAAAAAATATTGCAATGACCGCCATTTTATTCTCCAGAGTCTTTGTTAAAAAAATATACATAATGTTTGGGGGTTCTAAGTCGTTTTCTAGGAAAAAATACTGATTACGTGGTTAAGCTTCATTAAAATCAGTGCTTCTGCAAAAACGATCATTTTAAAAAAAATGTTTGCATTGCTGTATGTCCCCCAGGGCAGTACCCGGGTCCCCATACACTTTTTATGGCAATAACTTGAATATAATGCCTTTAAAATTAGGACTTTAATTTTTCATGTCTGAGTCCCATAGACTTTAATAGAGTTTGCATGTTCACTAGAACTTTTTCCCTGTTCGAGATGTTCTGGTGCGAACCAAACATCACTACCTGTCAGTAACATAACCCTGATAATATTTACTCACTGTACTGTATCTAGGGAGGGGCAGTTATGTCTCCCTAGTCTGCTTGCTCCTGACTTGGACTACAGAACACACCCTACCCCCTCATCTCAATCACATAGGTAGAATATGTTCTGTAGAAGGGTTGATAGGTAACAGTGCTTTACATTTCAATGTGGTAGAGATAGAGTGTACTGGATGTTATCAGTGCTCCAGAATTCAGGCAGAACCAACAGGTATTTTTTACACATCAAATACAGTGATGCTTTCAATACTGTGTATAGACCACAAAGAGCAAATAAAAAATACATTTCCAGGGTTTACATGTATTTTAAGTAAAGCGGATCAGGAGGTCAAAAAGCTTCAGAAAGCATATTGTATCTCACCAGTACAAGTTATGTAGTTACATATCAGGAATGTGTGATGTGGGTGCCGGAATTGCATCTAAGGTGAAATTAACCCACTGCCAATCAAGATGGATGGATCAGTGCCATAGTCCTGAGGTCCAGTATCTCTGGCAGCATAAGCTCTAGCGAGCAACTGCGAATCAAGATGGATCAGTTCCATAGTTCCAGTGTCTAGTATCCCTGGCAGTATAACCTTTGGTGAGTAACTGCCAATAAAGATGGATCTGTGCCGTAGTCACAGAGGTCCAGTATCTCTGGCAGTATAGTCTCTGGTGAGCAACTGTCAATCAAGATGGATCAGTGTCATAGTCACAGAGGTCCAGTATCTCCAGCACTAAAACCTCTGGTGATTAACTGCCAATCAAGATGGATCAGTGCAATAGTTCCATAGTCAAATATCTCTGGCAGTATGCCCTCTGGTGAGCAACTGCCAATCAAGATGGATCAGTGCCATAGTCCCGAGGTCCAATATCCCTGGCACTGGCAGTATGACCTCTGGTGAGTAACTGCCAATCAAGATGGGTCAGTGCTTTAGTCCTGAGGTCCAGTATCCCTGGCAGTATAACAACAGGTGAGTAACTGCCAATCAAGATGGATCAGTGCCATAGCACAGAGGCCCAGTATCCCTGGCAGTAAAACATCAGGTGATTAACTGCCAATCAAGAAGGACCAGTACCATAGTCAAAGAGGTCCAGTATCCCTGGCAGTATAATGTCTGCTGAGTAACTGCCAATCAAGATGGATTAGTGCCATAGTCCTGTGGTCCAGTATCTTTGGCAGTATGACCTTTGGGGAGCAACTGCCAATCAAGATGGATCAGTGCATTGTTCCGAGGTCCAGTATCCCTGGCAGTATAACCTCTGGTGAGTAACTGTCAATCAAGATGGATCAGTGCCGTAGTCCCGAGGTCCAATATCCCTGGCAGTATGACCTCTAGTTAGAAACTGCCAATCAAGATGGATCAGTGCTTTAGTCCCGAGGTCCAGTATCCCTAGCAGTATAACCTCTAGTGAGCAACTTCAAATCAAGATGGATCAGTGCCATAGTTCTGAGGTCCAGTATCCCTGGCAGTATAACCTCTGGTGAGCAACTTCAAATCAAGATGGATCAGTGCCAGAGTCCTGCGATCCAGTATCCCTTTCAGTATACCCTCTGGTGAGTAACTGCCAATCAATCTATGGCAGTATGACCTCTGGGGAGCAACTGCCAATCAAGATAGATCAGTGCCGTAGTCCTGAGGTCCAGTATCCCTGGCAGCAATGGCATATCACTCATGTGTGCAGGGTGTTCACTGCACACGGGCCCCTGAGGGGGCCCACTGTGACCCACACTGCACACATGGATGGTCCCCTGGTTTACAGCCGAGGATGATCAGTTCGGCATGAGGGACAGCTGTGAGCACCGATCTCCCTGCATGGCTTTAAAGCTAACAGCTGATCCCCACTGTCCTCCTCCTCTGGCCCCCTCTGTGTCCTCCTCTTCCGCCCCCCGCGTTCTCCGGTTGCTCCTCCCCCGTGTACTCCTCCGGCCCCCTGTCGTCCTCCTCCTCCGGCTCCCTGTCCTCCACCCCCACTCCCCCCACAGCCGGATTCCCTCCTCTCCTCTTCCGCCGGCTGCTGGGGGGAACTGTCAGGGTGGAGAGAGGAGGAAGGGGCCAGTAAACAAGTCATTTACCGGCCCCTTCCTGAACTGGACACAGTGATCGATCACTGCCGGTCGCTCTTGTGTCTTGTGTTAACTGAGAAGGGTAAACTGTGTTTACTCTGCTTCAGTTTATGAATGAACAGGAGCTCCTGTCTCCTGTTCATTCATTTTCAATGCTGAGGCTGCTGATAAAGGGACTGGGGAATCTCTGTCCTCAGTCCCTTTCTCTGTCTTGAAGGGAAGATTTCAGGTATCTGTTTGTACCCCTGATATCTCACCAAGGCCCACCAACAGGGCTGATAAAAAAAATCTGCATTACAAATTAAAAAATCTAATTGTAAAAAAAATTATAAAAAATTAAATTGTAAAAAAAATAAAATAAAAAACTACTGACACCACTTCCCCCTTCCCTATCGACACTGTCCACTGCCCCAACCCCAACCCCCTCCCCCCAAAAAGCATTGTGACAAAAATGAAAAACAAATTTAATTGCAAAAAAATAAATACATAAAAAACGACTGACACCGTCCACTGCTCTACTGACAATGTCCACTGCCCTATTGACACCGTCCACTGCCCCATACCCCCCCATCCCCACACCCTTCCTCAGAAGTACTGTAAAAAAAATATTTAAAAAATTATTTAAAAAAAGGATGAACAACAACATTTTAAAAAATAATAGATAAAATATTAAAAACAAAAAACTGCTGACACCGTCCATTGCCCTACTGACACTGTCCACTAGTAGTCCCAATGTTCAGTATCCCTGGCAGTATGACCTCTACTGCGAATCGAGATGAATCAGTGCTGTAGTCCTGAGGTCCAGTATAACTGCAAAAAACACACAGGGGGGCGCAAACGCTTAGTGGATTACCCAAGATTTATTCCAGGAAACCAAATAGTCAAATAAATACATGACAGAATAAATGACAGAATTAATACGCATTACACTTTCTAATGGTCAATCAACGTGGCGGCAGATGATCAAACGATTGGCTATGTTGGATTCCCCTGGCTGAGGAGGGCTGCACCGCTGAAGCATTGTCCCTGAGATTACATAGACTGTGTGCCTATCCCGGACTGGTGACTTTCCTTATGCGCACTTGAGTAATATTTTGTTATTTTGCTGAGGTCCAGAATTCCTGGCAGTATGATGTCTGGTGAGCAGCGGCCAATCCTGAAGGATCAGTGCCATAGTCCCGAGGTCCAGTATGCTTGCCAGTATGATCTCTGGTGAGCAACTAAAAATCAAGATGGATCAGCGCCATAGTCCCAAAATCCAATATCTCTGGTAGTATGACCCCTCCTTGATGGACAATGGGCAATCAAGATTGATTAGTCACCAAGGTTCAGTATCCCTGACAGTATACCTCTGGTAAACAGTGTACCCACAGTCACCAAAATTGCCATAGCCTTTCAGTACAGGTTCTAGTACCACACTGAATAGGGACCAGCTGCAATTGTCACCACTGATTGATGTCCTTACTGTCATTAGGAGATGCTGTGTGGGGACAAACAAATGACATAACAGCTAAACCACAGTGCCTGCCTGGAGACCTTGGATAATGAAAATTATTTGGCCACTGTAGCTCTTTGTAGTAGAAATTGGAATAACCCTTGACAGATTAAGTTCATCTTTTTAAATTTTTTTGGTGACTATAGTCTCTAGAAAAAAACTTTTTGAAAGTGCTAGATTTGCCATTAGGCAAAAGGCCTGCCTCAGGGGCAAGTGGGCAATGTTTTCTCTATATATATCAGTGACACTGTTTGAGAATGTCCACCAATTGAAATAAAGCCATTACATGTAAGCCTATTTACAAATTATAATATTTTAGGCCAAGTTTGGACAAAAAAAAGGTTCTATATAGAAGAAGTGACCCTAGCAGAAGGGTGTTTCTTGTTTTGGGCATCAAGATTGTATACCTAAAGGCACCAGTGGTGGCAAACAGTCTGCATGGATGCTGAGCTTTCATTAACTGTTCAATTTACTATACAGAGCACATAGAGAAAGGGGAGATGGATTTTGAAGCTGCAGAGACAGAGCTGTATTTTGGCCTAGGCCAACAAGGCCCAGGCCTAGGGCGGCACTTTGTAGGGGGCAGCAAAAAAGCCACCCCCCTCCACCTGAGACTTTTTTGGCCACTGGTTGCTAGACCCGCCTCTCTTACCTCTCTCTCTCACCCCCCCCCTCTCACCCCTCCTTTCTCTCACCCCCCTCTCTCTCTCACACCCCCCTCTCTCAACTCCTCATCTCTTACCCCCCTCTCTTTCTCTTTCTCTCTCTCTCACTCTCCCCCCCCTCTCTCTCCCTCCCTCACCCACCCCCTCTCTCTCTCTCTCTCTTTGTCTCCCGACCTCTCTTACCCCCCCCCCCCCCTCTCGTTAGATCTCAGGGGTTCATGCTGGGACTTGGAGTCCTTCAGTTTTGGTGGGAGTCACATCCGTTAAAAAGGAAGGAGTGGGGCAAATTTACATAGGAGTCAGAAAGGGGGGCGCCTAATTTTAATCTTGCCTAGGGCAGCACAAAACCAAAATTCACCATTGTGCAGAGAATCTTGTAAATCTTCTCCTTAAATTAAGGCCTCTATCCCCACCCCTACAGTTCATGTGCTGTATTTACCCCTGAAAATCCAAAGATGGCCAATCAAGGTTAAAGTAAACTGTAACAGCCAAGCTCAACAAGAACTGATTGTGGTTTGCGGATAGCAGTATTCACAATAAAGTCCAAGCAGAAGCTGCACTGATCACAGTACTGGACCTTTGAATAATTGGTGGGTGCTCTGGATGGTGCTGTGCCATTTCACATATTTATTATGAAGACCGCATCAAGCAGTGAACCACAGAGAAATACGCTGCACTTTAGCAAACTCGCGGATGCCATCAATACTTAACGGTACTCCCATGGATCAGCACACCCTGCGTTTTTATGTATGCCAAGCCGCATGGTAGGGTAGCTCATTAAAATAAATGGGCTGCCTACAGGCAAAACATAGGTGACAATTGTGTGAACCTAGCGTTATAGTAGATGTTTCCAAAACATTTCGGTGATTTCACGGCAAGCTGCCTGCTGCTGTGAGTTACACTGTGTACAGGAATTATAGCCAGGTTAGAATAACCCAGATGACAATTTTGCTCCATACACATACAGTAGCAGGCTTTTCATATTCAGATCACTTTTGGCAACCAGTAAAATTTGGAAATTTGGGCTGGGTACTCAGATCTCAGCAAAGTGATGCAAAGGGAGAAAAACAGAATTAAAAAAATCATGACATGGCTAAATCAATGTATGAAACAAAAGTTAATATCAAAAAGTGAATGTGCCATGGTGTAGTGTTAGAAAAATATTTGAATAGGTTTATTTCAGGTTCTGAATACCAACATATAAACCATAAAATATACCCAGAATTGATATCTTTTTTTTTACAAGACTAATGCTGTAGCTCCCTCTTGTGGTACCATTGTATGATTGCAATAGCAAACAGGAACTCTGTTCAACTACTGTATATTGTTAAAGGGAATCTTTAGTCACTAGAAAAAAAATAGAAAAGTTAGCAGCTAAAAATACTGTAGCTGCTAACTTTAAATAAAAGGACACTTACCTGTCCAGTGATCCAGCGCTGCACATGCGGGAGTTGTGCTGCAGCTGGTGAATGGTTCTTCAGCCTGCTGGGACCTGGGACGTATCCCAAGAGGTTGCAGGCGGGGGAGAACTTCCAGTGAAATCACCTGGGCGATTCCAGCAAAGGAAGGAGTAGGGACCTGCCATAACTAGGTACCCGCTCTCCCCCCAAAAAAAACAAATTGGAATAATGTTAGAGGAGGGGAGGAGGATTCTTAAAAGTAAAACTTCCCGTTTAGGGTGAAGTTCTGCTTTAAAGCCACACTAAATAGCATCCTTATTCTCCAAAAATAATCCGTGCACATCCACTGCCTAATGGCCATGTAATCTGTTTGTCATTAAATCATTTCTTTCTGTGTTTTTCTGCCTTCTTCTTTTCAAGCTCCCGAACCTCTCCTTTTCTTCCTCAGTTCTGTATGCAATCTGTGTACGTTAGTTGCATTCATTCGCATTGATCTATGCATATGACAAATCCCATAGTCCACAGCCCCTGGTCCACCTACAGAGCAAACAAGAGTGGGTGGCAACGTTTCTGTATACACTTAGACTTTGGGGTCCAAATAGTGAACTTGGTGTTGAGTAGGGTTGAGCGGACACCTAGATGTCCGTGTTCGACGGGTTCGGCCGAACTTTAAAAAAAAGTCCGGGTCCGTGTCCCGGACTTTTACCGAACTTTTCCCGGACACCGAACCCCATTGAAGTCAATGGGGACCCGAACTTTAAGGCACTAAAATGGCTCTAAAACACCAAAGGAAAGGGCTAGAGTGCTGCAAATGGCAGCAAAACGTAATTAAGAGCATGGCAAGTGCTCTGCAAACAAATGTGGATAGGGAAATAACTTAAAACAACAAAAAAAAACAGAAAAATAAAACAATGTTCTTCTTCATCTCTGAAGGACGAGGCCCATATGGAGTAGGAGGGAGGTTGAGGTGGTGGTGGATGTGGCGGTGACATAGGCGTGCGCACAGGGTGTGCTGGGTGTGCCTGGGCACACCCTAATCACCTAGGGCACATAGCATTGCCAGTGAGGAGATGGGAAAGATCTCCCTGGGACCTGCTCTGCTCTATTTCTCCTTGCCTACAGGTACATGGCCCCGATACATTACTCTCCCTGCTGGCAAACACATGCATGTGTATTTCAACTTTGGGGTGCACACCTTAATGCAATAGGCTGCGCACACCTATGGGCGGTGTAGGTGGAAGCGGCGGTGGAGGAGGACCAGGGCCGGATTAACAGCATCATGGGCTTGGTGCTGAGGATTTTGAAGGGCCTTAGGGCCGTGCCTTGCCATGCACCCAGAGGAGGAAGGGTGCAGCCATGCATGCCTAATTCAACATGGGATGCTGTCTCTGAAGCCCATAAACACATCCATGCATCGCCAACTGTCCCTCCTTGTCCGGCCTTCACGCTGTGTGGGGAGGTTCTGAGGGTGCTGCCTGGGGAAGCGAGCATAGAAGCCAGACTTCTGTGTTTACAAGTGACAGAAGAGCGGTAACAGTGAATATGGCCAACCCGGGGCCTATATAAAAGGTAGGGGCCTGGAGCTGCAGCTCCAATAGCCCCTACATTAATCTGGCCCTGAGGAGGAGGACGAGGTAGCCAACACTGCTTCTTTTCACAAATTTTAAATGAGGGTACACCCCAAAAGAGTGAGAAAGAGCAAAAATGGAACAATGGGTGGGTAAGGTCGGTATCCATTGCTATTCTGCATAAGGTACGGAAAAGTCCCGTGGGATCCATGCCTGGTTCATTTTAATGAACGTGAGCTTGTCCACATTGTCTCTGGACAGGCGGCTGCGCTTGTCTGTTATAACGCCCCCAGCCGTGCTAAATACCCGTTCAGATAATACACTGGCTGCAGGGCACGCCAGCACCTCCAAGGCGTAAAGGGCAAGCTCAGGCCATGTGCCCAATTTGGAGACCCAGAAGTTGAAGGGGGCAGACCCGTCATTCACTACATGTAGGCGTGTGCACACATACTGCTCCACCATGTTAGTAAAATGCTGCCTCCTGCTAAGACGTTCCATCTGAGCTGCTGGTGCTGCTGTTTGTTGTGGCGTGCTGACAAAGCTTTTCCACATTTCGGCCATGCTAACCCTGCCTTCTGAGGTGCTGGCGGTGCCCTGGTTGCGTTGGCGACCTCCTCCTCCTCCTCCTCTGCCTTGTGCTTCCACTGTGGCCCCGCTGTCAGATGGGAATGCCAGCAGCATGGCGTCTACCAGCGTGCGCTTGTACTCGCGCATCTTGCGATCGCGCTCCAGTGAGTGAATTAAGGACGGTACGTTGTCCTTGTAACGGGGATCCAGCAGCGTGGCCACCCAGTAATCAGCACAAGTTAGAATGTGGGCAACTCGGCGGTCGTTGTGGAGACACTGCAGCATGTAATCGCTCATGTGTGCCAGGCTGCCCAGAGGCAACGAAAGGCTGTCCTCTGTGGGAGGTGTATGGTCCGTGTCCTCTGTATCCCCCCAGCCACGCACCAGTGATGGCCATGAGCTGGCCTGGGTGCCACCCTGCTGTGAACATGGTTCCATCTCCTCCTCCAGCTCCTCCTCCTCCTCATCCTCCTCATCCTCCAGAACTGTGCCCCTGCTGGACAATTGCGTCCCTGGCGTTTGCGTGTGCAGGAACCCACCCTCGGAGCCCCTTGCGAATGACTGCCCTGAAAGCCTTGGAAATGTTACCTCTTCATCCTCCTCCTCCTCCTCATCCTGTGCCACATCCTCTTCCATCATCGCCCGAATTGTTTTTTCAAGGAGGCATAGAAGTGGGATAGTTAAGCTGAGAACGGCGTCATTGCCACTGGCCATGTTGGTGGAGTACTCAAAACAGCGCAACAAGGCACACAGGTCTCGCATGGAGGCCCAGTTATTGGTGGTGAAGTGGTGCTGTTCCGCAGAGCGACTCACGCGTGCGTGCTGCAGCTGAAACTCCACTATGGCCTGCTGCTGCTCGCACAGTCTTTCCAGCATGTGCAAGGTGGAGTTCCACCTTGTGGGCACGTCACATATGAGGCGGTGAGCGGGAAGGCCGAAGTTACGCTGCAGCGCTGCCAGGCGAGCAGCAGCAGGGTGAGAACGCCGAAAGTGCGCACAAACGGCCCGCACTTTCTGCAGCAGCTCTGACATATCGGGGTAGTTTTTAAGGAACCTCTGCACCACCAAATTCAGCACATGCGCCAGGCAAGGGATGTGCGTCAAACCGGCTAGGCCCAGAGCTGCTATGAGATTTCGCCCGTTATCGCACACCACCAGGCCGGGCTTGAGGCTCGCTGGCAGCAACCACTCATTTGTCTGCTGTTCCATGCTCCTCCACAACTCCTGCGCGGTGTGTGGTTTGTCCCCCAAACAGGCAAGTTGTAAAACTGCCTGCTGTCGTTTACCCCTGGCCGTGCTGAAGTTGGTGGTGAAGGTGTTACGCTGTCCGGATGAGGAGGCGGTAGAGGATGAGGAAGCGGAGTAGGAGGAGTTAGGAACAGGAGGCAAACTGAAGCGCCCTGCAATCCTCGGTGGTGGAAGGACATGCGCCAAATTGCTATCCGCCTCAGGCCCATCCGCCACTGCATTTACCCAGTGTGCCGTTAGGGAGATATAACGCCCCTGACCGTGCTTACTGGTCCACGTATCCGTAGTTAGGTGGACCTTGGCACAGATGGCGTTGCGCAGTGCACACCTGATTTTTTCCCCCACTTGGTTGTGCAGGGAAGGGATGGCTTGCCTGGAAAAGTAGTGGCGGCTGGGCACGACGTACTGTGGGACAGCCACCGACATAAGGTTTTTAAAACTGTGCGTCTCCACCAGACGGAATGACAGCATTTCAAAGGCCAATAATTTTGAAATGCTGGCATTCAGGGCCAGGGATCGCGGGTGGGTAGGGGGGTACTTCCTCTTCCTCTCAAGTGTTTGGGAGATGGAAAGCTGAACGCTTCCACGGGACATTGTGGAGATGGTTGTTGGTGACCCAGGTGGTGGTGTTGCTGACAGATCGTCTGTTTGCGGGGTGGCAGGTGCCGGTATCACTACAGATGTGGCTGGAGCGGCCGAGACTGCAGCAGAAGAGGAAGCAGGATGAGCCAGAGACGTTTCTTGGTTTTGAAGGTGTGTACTCCACTGCAGCTCGTGCTTTGCACTTAGATGCCTGATCATGCAGGTTGTGCTCAGGTTGAGAAGGTTCATGCCTCGCTTCAAGCTCTGATTGCACAGGGTGCAAACCACTCGTGTCCTGTCATCAGCACATTTTCTAAAGAACTTCCACGCTAGAGAACTCCTTTGAGCTGACTTTGGTGCGCTCGTTCCCTTGCTGCGTTGGGCAGTAGCGGGCGTAGTGTCTAGGGCACGGCCGCTCCGCTTCTGCACCCTGCTCCCTCTTCTGCTGTGCTGGTGGCTCTGTGCGACCACCGCCTCTTCCTCCAAACTACTCAGTTCACCTGCATGACGTTCATTCCATGTGGGGTCGAGGACCTCATCGTCCTCCACATCATCTTCCACCCAGTCTTCACCCCTGCCCTCCTTGTCGGTCTCCACAATGCTGAACGCCGCAGCAGTTGGCACCTGCGTTTCGTCATCATCGGAGACGTGCTGCGATGATCCTTGCATGTACTCATCTTGAGAAATAAGTGGTTGGGCATCGCTGCACTCAATCTCTTCCACTTCTGGGGCAGGGCTAGGTGGATGGCCCTGGGAAACCCTGCTGACAGAGTCCTCAAAAAGAATAAGAGACTGCTGTATGGCTTGGGGCTCAGACTGCTGGCCTGATTTGCAAGGGGGTGAGGTGAAAGACGGTTGGACATTGGCTGCAGGTGCCAACTCTGACCTTTCTGCAGTAGACTGGGTGGGAGACAATGTGAAGGAACTGGAGGCACTGTCAGCAGCAAACCAATCTACTATCGCCTCAACTTGTTCTGGCCTCATCACTTCTAGGGGCGTTTGATGCCCTACCAAATACTGATGCAGGTTCTGTCGCCTACTCACACTTGAGGAAGGTGTTTCACTTGTGCGTGTAGCTGGCACAGATCGACCATGTCCTCTCCTTGCAACAGGAGCTCTACCAGCAGCACCACGACCCAGGCCACGGCCCTTATTTGACGGTCTCCTCATATTTCTGTAATTTAAGATCTTGCCCTAGAAAGGTTTTTATTGAATAGCGGAATAGAAAATATGATCCAAAAAAAGTGTATGTATATCACACGTACACAACCACACTAGGCCCCAATTACTATTGTTTGTACCCCTAAAAGGCTAGATGAGGAGTAGGGGGGGTATGGAACAGGCAGCACCCTCAAACCTTCAGAAGTATGAGATGAACCCCAACAACTTGGAAAGGTGGATCTCTCTCACACGTACCGACACAGACTATCCCGCAATTCAATTGATCCTCAAAGGTTTTTATTGAATAGCGGAATAGGAAATATGATCAAAAAAAGTGTATGTATCTCGCACGTACACAACCACACTAGGCCCCAATTACTATTGTTTGTACCCCTAAAAGGCTAGATGAGGAGTAGGGGGGGTATGGAACAGGCAGCACCCTCAAACCTTCAGAAGTATGAGATGAACCCCAACAACTTGGAAAGGTGGATCTCTCTCACACGTACCGACACAGACTATCCCGCAATTCAATTGATCCTCAAAGGTTTTTATTGAATAGCGGAATAGGAAATATGATCAAAAAAAGTGTATGTATCTCGCACGTACACAACCACACTAGGCCCCAATTACTATTGTTTGTACCCCTAAAAGGCTAGATGAGGAGTAGGGGGGGTATGGAACAGGCAGCACCCTCAAACCTTCAGAAGTATGAGATGAACCCCAACAACTTGGAAAGGTGGATCTCTCTCACACGTACCGACACAGACTATCCCGCAATTCAATTGATCCTCAAAGGTTTTTATTGAATAGCGGAATAGGAAATATGATCAAAAAAAGTGTATGTATCTCGCACGTACACAACCACACTAGGCCCCAATTACTATTGTTTGTACCCCTAAAAGGCTAGATGAGGAGTAGGGGGGGTATGGAACAGGCAGCACCCTCAAACCTTCAGAAGTATGAGATGAACCCCAACAACTTGGAAAGGTGGATCTCTCTCACACGTACCGACACAGACTATCCCGCAATTCAATTGATCCTCAAAGGTTTTTATTGAATAGCGGAATAGGAAATATGATCAAAAAAAGTGTATGTATCTCGCACGTACACAACCACACTAGGCCCCAATTACTATTGTTTGTACCCCTAAAAGGCTAGATGAGGAGTAGGGGGGGTATGGAACAGGCAGCACCCTCAAACCTTCAGAAGTATGAGATGAACCCCAACAACTTGGAAAGGTGGATCTCTCTCACACGTACCGACACAGACTATCCCCCAATTTAACTGATCCCCAAAGGTTTTTGATTAAATAGCGGAATAGAAAATATGATCCCAAAAAAGTGTATGTATATCACACGTACACAACCACACTAGGCCCCAATTACTATTGTTTGTACCCCTAAAAGGCTAGGAGTAGGGGGAGTATGGAACAGGCAGCACCCTCAAACCTTCAGAAGTATGAGATGAACCTCAACAACTTGGAAAGGTGGATCTCTCTCACACGTACCAACACAGACTATCCCCCAATTTAACTGATCCCCAAAGGTTTTTGATTAAATAGCGGAATAGAAAATATGATCCCAAAAAAGTGTATGTATATCACACGTACACAACCACACTAGGCCCCAATTACTATTGTTTGTACCCCTAAAAGGCTAGGAGTAGGGGGAGTATGGAACAGGCAGCACCCTCAAACCTTCAGAAGTATGAGATGAACCCCAACAACTTGGAAAGGTGGATCTCTCTCACACGTACCAACACAGACTATCCCCCAATTTAACTGATCCCCAAAGGTTTTTGATTAAATAGCGGAATAGAAAATATGATCCCAAAAAAGTGTATGTATATCACACGTACACAACCACACTAGGCCCCAATTACTATTGTTTGTACCCCTAAAAGGCTAGGAGTAGGGGGAGTATGGAACAGGCAGCACCCTCAAACCTTCAGAAGTATGAGATGAACCCCAACAACTTGGAAAGGTGGATCTCTCTCACACGTACCAACACAGACTATCCCCCAATTTAACTGATCCCCAAAGGTTTTTGATTAAATAGCGGAATAGAAAATATGATCCCAAAAAAGTGTATGTATATCACACGTACACAACCACACTAGGCCCCAATTACTATTGTTTGTACCCCTAAAAGGCTAGGAGTAGGGGGAGTATGGAACAGGCAGCACCCTCAAACCTTCAGAAGTATGAGATGAACCCCAACAACTTGGAAAGGTGGATCTCTCTCACACGTACCAACACAGACTATCCCCCAATTTAACTGATCCCCAAAGGTTTTTGATTAAATAGCGGAATAGAAAATATGATCCCAAAAAAGTGTATGTATATCACACGTACACAACCACACTAGGCCCCAATTACTATTGTTTGTACCCCTAAAAGGCTAGGAGTAGGGGGAGTATGGAACAGGCAGCACCCTCAAACCTTCAGAAGTATGAGATGAACCTCAACAACTTGGAAAGGTGGATCTCTCTCACACGTACCAACACAGACTATCCCCCAATTTAACTGATCCCCAAAGGTTTTTGATTAAATAGCGGAATAGAAAATATGATCCCAAAAAAGTGTATGTATATCACACGTACACAACCACACTAGGCCCCAATTACTATTGTTTGTACCCCTAAAAGGCTAGGAGTAGGGGGAGTATGGAACAGGCAGCACCCTCAAACCTTCAGAAGTATGAGATGAACCCCAACAACTTGGAAAGGTGGATCTCTCTCACACGTACCAACACAGACTATCCCCCAATTTAACTGATCCCCAAAGGTTTTTGATTAAATAGCGGAATAGAAAATATGATCCCAAAAAAGTGTATGTATATCACACGTACACAACCACACTAGGCCCCAATTACTATTGTTTGTACCCCTAAAAGGCTAGGAGTAGGGGGAGTATGGAACAGGCAGCACCCTCAAACCTTCAGAAGTATGAGATGAACCCCAACAACTTGGAAAGGTGGATCTCTCTCACACGTACCAACACAGACTATCCCCCAATTTAACTGATCCCCAAAGGTTTTTGATTAAATAGCGGAATAGAAAATATGATCCCAAAAAAGTGTATGTATATCACACGTACACAACCACACTAGGCCCCAATTACTATTGTTTGTACCCCTAAAAGGCTAGGAGTAGGGGGAGTATGGAACAGGCAGCACCCTCAAACCTTCAGAAGTATGAGATGAACCCCAACAACTTGGAAAGGTGGATCTCTCTCACACGTACCAACACAGACTATCCCCCAATTTAACTGATCCCCAAAGGTTTTTGATTAAATAGCGGAATAGAAAATATGATCCCAAAAAAGTGTATGTATATCACACGTACACAACCACACTAGGCCCCAATTACTATTGTTTGTACCCCTAAAAGGCTAGGAGTAGGGGGAGTATGGAACAGGCAGCACCCTCAAACCTTCAGAAGTATGAGATGAACCTCAACAACTTGGAAAGGTGGATCTCTCTCACACGTACCAACACAGACTATCCCCCAATTTAACTGATCCCCAAAGGTTTTTGATTAAATAGCGGAATAGAAAATATGATCCCAAAAAAGTGTATGTATATCACACGTACACAACCACACTAGGCCCCAATTACTATTGTTTGTACCCCTAAAAGGCTAGGAGTAGGGGGAGTATGGAACAGGCAGCACCCTCAAACCTTCAGAAGTATGAGATGAACCTCAACAACTTGGAAAGGTGGATCTCTCTCACACGTACCAACACAGACTATCCCCCAATTTAACTGATCCCCAAAGGTTTTTGATTAAATAGCGGAATAGAAAATATGATCCCAAAAAAGTGTATGTATATCACACGTACACAACCACACTAGGCCCCAATTACTATTGTTTGTACCCCTAAAAGGCTAGGAGTAGGGGGAGTATGGAACAGGCAGCACCCTCAAACCTTCAGAAGTATGAGATGAACCCCAACAACTTGGAAAGGTGGATCTCTCTCACACGTACCAACACAGACTATCCCCCAATTTAACTGATCCCCAAAGGTTTTTGATTAAATAGCGGAATAGAAAATATGATCCCAAAAAAGTGTATGTATATCACACGTACACAACCACACTAGGCCCCAATTACTATTGTTTGTACCCCTAAAAGGCTAGGAGTAGGGGGAGTATGGAACAGGCAGCACCCTCAAACCTTCAGAAGTATGAGATGAACCCCAACAACTTGGAAAGGTGGATCTCTCTCACACGTACCAACACAGACTATCCCCCAATTTAACTGATCCCCAAAGGTTTTTGATTAAATAGCGGAATAGAAAATATGATCCCAAAAAAGTGTATGTATATCACACGTACACAACCACACTAGGCCCCAATTACTATTGTTTGTACCCCTAAAAGGCTAGGAGTAGGGGGAGTATGGAACAGGCAGCACCCTCAAACCTTCAGAAGTATGAGATGAACCCCAACAACTTGGAAAGGTGGATCTCTCTCACACGTACCAACACAGACTATCCCCCAATTTAACTGATCCCCAAAGGTTTTTGATTAAATAGCGGAATAGAAAATATGATCCCAAAAAAGTGTATGTATATCACACGTACACAACCACACTAGGCCCCAATTACTATTGTTTGTACCCCTAAAAGGCTAGATGAGGAGTAGGGGGAGTATGGAACAGGCAGCACCCTCAAACCTTCAGTATGAGATTGTGTTCACTGTACCCCACAAAGATTGAGTTCACTGCACCCCACAATGATTGTGTTCACTGCACCCCACAAAGATTGTGTTCACTGCACCTCACAAAGATTGTGTTCACTGTACCCCCCAAAGATTGTGTTCACTGCACCCCACAAAGATTCTGTTCACTGTACCCCACAAAGATTGTGTTCACTGCACCCCAAAAAGATTGTGTTCACTGCACCCCAAAAAGGATGTTGTTCACTGCACCCCAAAAAGGATGTTGTTCACTCCACCCCAAAAAGATTGTGTTCACTGCACCCCACAAAGATTGTGTTCACTGCACCCCAAAAAGATTGTGTTCACTGCACCCCAAAAATGATTTTGTTCACTGCACCCCAAAAAGGATTTTGTTCACTGCACCCCAAAAAGGATGTTGTTCACTCCACCCCAAAAAGATTGTGTTCACTGCACCCCAAAAAGATTGTGTTCACTGCACCCCACAAAGGATTTTGTTCACTGCACCCCAAAAAGATTGTGTTCACTGCACCCCAAAAAGGATGTTGTTCACTGCACCCCAAAAAGGATTTTGTTCACTGCACCCCAAAAAGATTGTGTTCACTGCACCCCACAAAGGATTTTGTTCACTGCACCCCACAAAGATTGTGTTCACTGCACACCAAAAAGGATTGTGTTCACTGCACCCCAAAAAGATTTTGTTCACTGCACCCCAAAAAGATTGTGTTCACTGCAGCCCAAAAAGATTGTGTTCACTGCAGCCCAAAAAGATTGTGTTCACTGCAGCCCAAAAAGATTGTGTTCACTGCAGCCCAAAAAGATTGTGTTCACTGCAGCCCAAAAAGATTGTGTTCACTGCAGCTCACACACAGAAAAATGGATGTGGATCACTGACACCTGCCTATCTCCAATCCCACACCACACAGCAATATCGATTGTAGTTTGTAGAACACAGTTTCCCTAAAATTCAGCAGACTCTGTCCCTAACAGGATTGAGAAGAGATCGTAGATCAGGATTGAGTGCAGACCCCACCCCCCACACAGCAATATCGATTGTAGTTTGTAGAAGACACTGACCCTATATAATTCAGCAGACTCTATCCCTAAAATGCCTACAACTCGCCCTGCCTAAACACTCCGACCTGTCCCTCAATTCTATCCGGACACAAATGGTTTTTTCCTGCCTATCTTTCCCTAATCAGCAGCCAGCACGTTGATGTGTGCTCTGTCCCTGAATCTAAGCAGCATAATGACGCCGCTGCGGCTGCCTCGAACTTATAAAGACTTGGTCACATGCTTCAGACGGCCAATCACAGCTACTGAGACATTTGCAGGCATGGCTGGGATGGCTTAAGGCACACCAGTTAAACGATTGTTGATTGGCTGTTGAAAGCCCGCCATGAAAAGAGCGCCAAAGCATGCAAAACCCGGAAATAAAACGACCGAACACGGATTTTTACCCGAACATACAGTAAAGTGTCCGTGTCCGTGTTCGGGTACAAAAAATCCAATTATTCGGTACGAACACGAATAATACAGTCCGTGTTCGCTCAACACTAGTGTTGAGTTATTCACTTTAAAGAGGAAGTAAACCCTCCTCTGACACTTGTACCTATAGGTAAGCCTATGATAAGGTACTGTAAATATCTCCTAAACATGCACCGTTTAGGAGATATTTACCTTACATGCAGCCAGTGACGTCACTGGCGCATGCCCTCTGAAGGAACAGCCGCTTGTGCCGTTTCTTCAGAGTCCCGTGCCATGACAGTTGGCTCCCGTGTGTGTGCGCGGGAGTGACGTCACCGCGGCTCTGGCCAATCAGATGGTCGGATGCTGCGATCCCGGAAGACGGGCGACTGGACATGTCGCCCGTCATACAGGTAAGCGGGCGGCGCGGCGGGGGCTCGTTCTAAGGTAAGTATTTCATAATGAGCTAGCATACTAGCTCATTATGTGTTTCTCTTTCAGGTTACAAATATATATATATATATATATATATATATGGGTTTACAACCTCTTTAAGGTCATCACAGACGACAAGGGGGCACTCTTTACGACAAGAGAAAAAGAGATTTCATCTCCAAATACTGAAAGGTTTCTTCACAGTAAGAGCTGTGAAAATGTGGAATGGACTCCCTCCAGAGGTGGTTCTGGTCAGCTCAGTAGATTACTTTAAAAAAAAGGCCTGGATTCTTTCCCAAATGTACATAATATAACTGGATATTAACATTTATAGGTAAAGATGTTCCAGGGAATATCCAATTGCCTCTCGGGGGATCAGGAAGGAATTTACTCCCCTGCTGTAGCAAATTGGATCATGCTTTGCTGGAGTTTTTCGCCTTCTTCTGGATCTACTGTGGGTATTGGGATTTTTTTATTGATTGAACTAGATGGACTTTTTTCAACCTGACTAACTATGTTTTGCTGTACTTTGTAGTAGTTAAGGGATTTCTGGTTCCTTTTCATCTAACTTATCATAACTTGTCTGGTTATATATCCTTATCGATCCCTAAGCGGTACTCCCTCGTAACTTGGTTTCCATGTGCTGTACTAATGATGATCAACAAGGCAGAAATAGCTGTATGCACTGAAATAAATGGCACTTTTTAGGCTGTTTACTTCCTATTAACCAAAGGCTTTGGATGCATAGTTGGGCAGAGATGTATAGTAACTAAGTAGAACTACTTCACTACTGTACTTAAGTACCGAAAGGCGGTATCTGTACTTTCCTAGAGTAGAATTTTTTTCTCCTACTTCCACTTTTACTTCACTACATTTTTTCAATGATTTCAATACTTCTACTCCGATATTTTTTTTTTGTGCTGTATAGTCACTCGTTACTATTATAAAAATTACCACTGCCAGAACAGTAGATGGCAGGTTTCATGAATCTCAAAACATGTGTATTATCAGCGCATACGAAAATAAATGCTACTGTATGTATAAATAAAAGCTGCATTTGAAATAATAAAAAACAATATGATGTTCAAACTTTTGACTTCTTTCTTTAATAACTACATAACACAGTACTTGTACTTTTACTTTCAGTACTTGAGTAGCAAATTGTTTTTCAAAACTACTGGTACTTTTACTTTCAGTACTTGAGTAGCAAAATGTTTAAAAAAACTACTTGCAATACTTAAGTACAAAAAATGTTGAATACTTTAGTACTTCTACTCAAGCCACTTTTTGATCGAGCACTTCCACTTCTACTCAAGTCACTTTTTGATCGAGCACTTGTACTTTTACTCAGGTATGGGTTTCGAGTACTTTATACAACTCTGTAGTTGGGTCAGGGGCATAATAATTACTAGTTGTGCAAATTGAAACACTGTCAGGGGTGCTTATAAAGGTCTCCATTTATTTCCATGGTTTAAAATATATTCTGTCCTAGGTACCCTAAGGTGCTTATGCTTACCTTTACCACCACTATGTTCCCTCAAAGCCACCAGCAAATGTTGACAGTACCTAGCATTGCCCATAATGGAAAACTGAAAGGCAAGCTCTCCATCCTGGTGATTAGTCACTTGTGACTTGTCAATACCTAGACTTTGAAGGGTGCCATGGACAGGGTTGTAGTAGGTTGGGGATTTTTCTTTTTCTTTTTTTTTCTCTTACATGCTTGCTGTTAATCCCTAAAACATGTTGTTGCAACTACTTAAAGTGGTTGTAAAGCAAAACATGTTTTTCCTTAATGCATTCAATGCATTAGGGCAAAAAACATACCACTACTTGCTATGCTCACCATCCCTAAACACTAACCTGACTCCACCGATCCAGCGCTGTCCCATCTGTGGCAGAGCTGCTCCCCCTTTCTGGTCTCACAGGAGACTCAGAGCAGTGGAAGCTATTGGCTCCTGCTGCTGTCAGTCAAATCCTGTGAGGAGGAAGTGAAGGGAGTGGCCAAACCGCACTGTGAATGCTATGGATGCACACATCCCGGCTCAGAAGACTGCCCACACAGGTGATCCCTCAGCACACAGCTTGCTGAGGGGGAACTCGTATTAAGAGGAATTGGAGAGTGCTAGGGAGGAGGTAAGGGACCTCTCTGTGCAATGCCACTGTACAGAGCAGGTAAGTATAACATCTTTTTTATTTTAAACAATAAAATTAATTACCTTTAGTATTACATTAACCACTTGCAGACCAGCTGCCGCACTTTTAATATGGCAGGTCAGTTCTATTAGGCAAAACGACGTACCTGTACCAGAGGGGAGACAATCATTGTGTCCGGCGGACGCGGTGTCCACCGGACACCTGGGATCGCTCTCCATAGAAACAGAACAGCGGTCTGCCTATGTAAACACTGCAGATTGCCATTCTGTCAGAGATGAACAACACAGGGATCCTGTGTTCCTACTATTCAGGAACACAGATTTTTATGTTCATCTAGTGAGTCCATCCCCCCACACAGTTAGAAAGCATCCTCCAAGGGAAACACTTAACCTTTTGATTACCACTGGTGTTAACCCAATCCCTGCCAGTGTCATTAGTACAGTAACAGTGCCTATTTTTAGCACTGATTACTGTAGTAATGTCACTGGTCCCCTCAAAAGTGTCAGTTAGGGGTTCGATCTGTCCACCGCAATGTCGCAGTCCCGCTAAAAATCTCTGATTGCCGCCATTACTAGCAAAAAAACAAAAATACAATTAACATAACTCTATCCCCCAGTTTGTAGGCACAATAACTTTTGCGCAAAACAATATATACTTTTTGGGATTTTTTTTACCAAAAATATGTAGCAGAATACATATTGACCTAAATTGAAGAAAAAATTTGATTTTTAATTTTTTTTTTATTGACTGTGTTTCATATTAACCACTTCTGGACTGGGCCTTTTCTGACACTTGTTGTTTACAAGTTAAAAATCAGTTTTTTTATGCTAGAAAAATACTTAGAACCCCCAAACATCATATATATATATATATATATATATATATATATATATATATATATATATATATTTTTTTTTTTTTTTTTTAAGCAGAGACCTAGAGAATAAAATGGAGATCATTGTAATATTTTTTATCACGGTCTTGCAAATGCAATTTTATTGGAAAAATTCACTTTTTTTGAATGAAAAAATATAAAAACAGTAAAGTTAGCCCAATTATTTTCTATAATGTGAAAGATAACGTTAGCCGAGTAAATAGATACTCAGCATGCCATGCTTTAAAATTCTGCACACTCGTGGAATGGCAACAAACATTGGTACTTAAAAATCCCCATAGGCAACACTTTACAGTTTACCAGTTTAGAGTTACAGAGAAGTTCTAGGAACAGAATTATTGCTCTCACTCTAACAATTGCGGCGATATGTGTGGTTTGAACACCGTTTAGTTATGTGGGCGCAAATTGCATATGCGTTTGTTTCTGCGTGCGAGCTAACGGGGACGGGGCGTTTTAATTTTTTTTTTCCTATTTATTTTATCTTTTATTTTTTATTTTTACAAAAACTTTTTTGATCACTTTTATTCCTATTTCAAGGAATGTAAACATCCCTTTGTAATAGAAATAAGCATGACGGGACCTCATTAATGTGAGATCTGGGGTCAAAAAGACCTCAGATCTCACATCTACACTTAAAAAGAAACAAAAAAAGTAATTTTTTTCATCTTGAAAAAAAAAATGGGTTCTTTAAATCCATTGCTTGGAGGCGATGTATGATGTCGCTCTGGTCCTCCAAGGCCAAAGAGTCGAGTGAGGGCCATCTTGCCCTCACTCAACTTCCTGCCTAAGGGAACAGCAGAACGGATCGTTTTCCCTGCTACCGACTGGTCCGGTAAGCAGGGAAAATGACCGGGAAGCGGTAGGAGGAGGCACCTTTCCCGCCGCCCATAAGGGTGATCCTGCGGCGAATCTGCCGCTGGGACCAGCCTTATGTTAAAGCGGACCGCAGTTTAAAAAAATACCGGGGTTATGGCAGCTATGTGCAAAAGTATGTCAAAGTACCGACGTAAAACTGTGGCGGGCAATCCGTAAGTGGTAAAATATTGGGGTTTTTTTTCTCAGAATTGTCAAATTTTTTTTTATAGCGCAAAAAAAAAAAAAAAAAACTGCACAGGTGATCAAATACCACTAAAAGAAAGCTCTATTTGTGGGAAAAAAAGGACATCGCTTTTATTTGGGTACAGAGTCGCACGACCACGCAATTGTCCATTTAAGTAACGCAGTGCCGTATCGCAAAAAATGGCCTGGTCATTAAGGGGGTAAAACCTTACAGTCCATAAGTGGTTAAATGGTAACTCCACTTTTGAAAGGATAATTTCACCTGTTTCTGCTCTGACAAAAAGCTGTTTGTTGCCTGCAGAGTGAATCTGAATAGGGGTGACTTTTTCATTATTAATCGGATGATGCACTTCTGGGGCTCTAATGAGGAAAGTTTCAGGGTCTGCACCCCTTTAAAAGTGATTAGTATCTGACCAAAAATTACATTTTTTTTATAGGGGATGCCTAAAATCTGACCTGTCACTTAGTGCAGACTTCTGGTTAAATTAGTGAGCCAATCACACAATTAAATTCCTTAGGGGCATTCTGTACACCATCCATGCTGCCATATTGCCTTTAATTTTATAGAAAATTACAACACTGCAGACAGAAAAGGAAAGGTGATTTTTAATAACATTCAATCACAATATGGCTTGTCTCACAATTGAATATATTATATTATTTTTCTACTTGCTATATTTTTTTTAAATGAAAGTGGATTTATCCTTTAAGCACCCCTGGCATTGTTATAGCGTGTCCCAAAACCTGTCACTGTCACCTTTGCTGGCCAGCTAAGTGTAGATGTAAATGGGGAGAAAAATATAATTAAAGGCATGTGAAATTAAAAAAAAAAGGAATTTAAATACAAAATATCATAGCAAATATTAACAATTTACAATGATTAGAATACAATATTGTTCTATGGTAATGATCATTTAACCACTTTAAGACCGGAGGATTTTCCTGCTTTACCGCCACTTTTTTCAACTTGGCACTGCGCGGATTTAACTGACAATTGCGCGATCATGCAAGGCTGTACCCAAACGAAATTTACATCCTTTTTTTCCCACAAACAGAGCTTTCTTTTTGTGGTATTTGATCACCTCTGCGCTTTTCATTTTTTGCGATATTAATAAAAAAAAGCGAAAATTTTGCGAAAAAGTGACATTTTCTATTTTGACAGTTAAAAAATATCCAATATATTCAATTTTTGTCATATATTTAGGCCAAAATGTATTTAGCTACGTGTCTTTGACAAAAAAATTCTCAATGACCGTATTTTTAACCACTTTAAGACCGGAAGATTTTACCCCATTCCTGACCAGGCCATATTTTGTTATTCAGGACAATTGCCGTGCAATGCTGTTTTATGTCCTTTTTTTCCCCACAAATAGAGATTTCTTTTGGTGGTATTTGATCACCTGTGAGATTTTTAATTTTTGAAAAAAAGAGCGACAATTTAAAAAAAAAAAAACATATTTTTTACATTCTGATGATATAACATTCCCCAAAACAATTTACAAATCAAAATTTTTTAACATTTTAGGCCAATTTGTTTTCTGCTACATATTTTTGGTAAAAAAATCACAATAAGCGTTTTTTTTTTTTTTTACTACTGATGGCGACGATCTGCAATTTTTTTGTGCGGCGGACAGATCGGACTCCTAACTGACATTTTGACACTTTTGGGGGGACCAGTGACATTACTACAGTAATCAGTGCTAAAAATATGCACTCTTACTGTAATAATGACACTGGCAGGGAAGGGGTTAACAGTATAGGTGATCAAGGGGTTAAATGTATGCCTCATGCTTAATGACGTGTGTTGGGGGAGGGGGTTGTGTGACACAGACACAGATCGCAGGTTCAGCTATGCTGAATCCTTTGATCTCTCCCTGCCTGTCACAGAGGAGATCCGCCCACTTTGTTTACACAAGCGGCGGATTTCCTCAGTCTTTCCCCGACGATCGGGGAAGAGAGACGGTGATCACCGCCTCTCCTCCACTGGCCCGACTCCCGCTGTGTCTAAACACAGCGGGAGCGAGGATCCGGTGGCTCGCGCGCGCCGCCAAGAGAGGGAGGTATCTGGCGACGTAGGTCTACGTCGCCTGACCCAGGGCGGCCGCGTTGGTGCAGTAGCAGCAACGTGAGCAGTGCTAAAGTGGTTAAAGGCCAGCTCTGAGCTCAGGATCCCCCCCAACCCATTAAAAAAATGTATATATACTTTTTTTCAAGGTGTCTTCTGGTTCCTTTTTAACATGCTGGGGACTGATATAGTCAGTGGACATGGGCTTTAAAGCCAGCCATACATTATACAATTTTCTTATTCAATTTCCTTTAGATTTACCTTCAACTATGTAGTGCAAGAGCCTGCCTAAATGCATACAACTTGAAAGTGTTTAGGTTTGACCTCATATTATATGATTTTAGTAAATCTAAAAAAAAATTTTGAAAGAAAATTGTATAATGCTCTTAGATTGTAAGCTCCAACGAGCAGGGCCCTCTGATTCCTAGTGTATTAAAGTATATTGTATTTGTACTGTCTACCCTCAAGTTGTAAAGCGCTGTGTAAACTGTTGGCGCTATATAAATTCTATATAATAATAACATAGGGCCAGGCCTAAAGCCAGCCATACATTGAGCAAATTTCTTTCCTGCAACCACGGGTTGATTGATCGATCAACTTGGTTTATTCAGTCTGCTCATTCACGTTTTGAATCTTGGCCGGTTCAGCAGGCACCGTGTATGGCCAGCTAAGATGAATTCTGACCCTGCCTCTCAGTTTTCTGAGTCAAATGCAGACAAATGGTCCAATTCACACAGATAACATCCCTGGATAAGGTTCTTTATTCTATAAAAAAAAGAGGTCAATTTTCTAACTAACCACTTGCCTACTGGGCACTTTTACCCCCTTCCCGTCCAGGCCGATTTTCAGCTTTCAGTGCTCTCACACTTTTTTTTTTTTTTTGAAAATCTTTTTATTGTACAATAAACAAACAACAAAAATACAACAAGGTGCAAGGAGTCTTCCATTGGCACATGGAAGGGAAATCAAATAAAATAAAAGGGTCACCCACGCAGGGGCACTCAACATGTTATTCACGGTATACCAGCAGAAGAAGCACTCAATAAGGCACAGATTCGTCAAAGCTACATATGGGGCGCCAAGCCCATCAGCTAGGAAAGCAGGGAATCCAGCAGGAGGAAACAACAGACTAAACCCCCACCCGTGCCAGCGTCTCAGACGTAGAGTCCGAGAGCCAGCGGGCCCACACCCTGTCATGCTTCTTTGGACACCCCCTGTGCTGATAGGTGTCCCGGTAAAGTGGGATCGCTGAGTCCACCAGCGTCCTCCACCGCTGAAACGATGGGGGAGACTGCTGTTTCCAGTGTAAAACAATATTTTTCCGGGCATAAAAGAGAAGGAGACCCATTAAGGTGCGGTCCGCCACCCTGGGAAGTAGATCATCAAGAAGGCCCAGAAGCGCCACTGCAGGCGTGGGATCAAAAGAGGTCCCCAGCACCGCGTTGGATACTTCAAACACTCGCAACCAGTAGGGCACAACATTTGGGCAGTTCCAGAAAATATGAAAGAAATCGCCCGGGGCCTGGCCACAGCGCCAACAGTCCGGAGAATGAGAGGCACTCATCCTGTGCAGGCGATGGGGGGTGAGGTAGGTCCTATGGACAATTCTATATTGAACCATTCTGTCCCTGAGGGAGACCAGGATTTTGAAGGGGGTGTCCCAAACCTGTAACCAGTCCTCCGCTTCCATGTCCGGCACATCCCGGGCCCAACGAGAGTGGAGGCCCGAGAGCTCCGGAGAGAAGACCCGAAGGAGATGGGCGTAGAGCACTGAGGCGGCACGCTCGGAACAATCGAATCGGAGAACCCTCTCCAGATCCGACTGCACCACCTGCGCAACCCCCCGCGGGAACTGGGCCCTGAAGGCGTGGGACAACTGCAAATACCTGAAAAGGTGGGAGGGAGGTACACCCCTCGAGGCGATCAGTTGGGCAAGTGTGGGAAGGGCAAGATTCGAAGACAGATCCGAGATCCGTTTTACACCATATTTTGTCCAACCCGCCGGGTCCGGAAGGGAAAATAGGTGAGACAACGTGGGGTTGAGCCAGAGAGGTGCCTGGGGAGAGACAGCGGTGGCCGGGTAAGACTCCAGAGCCAGGCCCTGGCGCCAGGCCCGGAGAGTCGTGCGCATGGAGGAAGTCAAATGGTAGGGGGCTTTGGGGCCCCGAAAGAGAAGATGAGAGAGAGCCTCCACCGACCCGAGCACCGCCGCCTCCACCACCACCGCAGGGTTAGAGGTATCCGGAGTCAACCACCACGCTGCCGTGACCAGCTGGCAGGACAAAAAGTATTTGTGACAGTCTGGAAATGCCAATCCCCCCTGCGAGAGCGGGCGCATCAATGTGGAAAATTTAATCCGGGGGGGGGCGGGATCCCCACAAAAACGAAGAAAAAAGAGCATTCAGACGCAAAAAAAATGCCTTGGGGATCCATTGAGGGGAATGGCGAAACAGATACGTGAGCTTGGGAAGAAGTTTCATTTTAACCAGATTGATACGCCCCAACAAAGAGAGTGGAAGGTTCTCCCACGCCTTCAGCCTGGCCTTAATGTCTGTCACCACCGGATCCAGATTGAGGGAAACAAAGTCAGAGGGATGCCTAGAAATCCTCACCCCCAAATACACAAAGCTGTCTACCCATTGCAAGTGCTCTCACACTTTGAATGACAATAGCGTGGTCATGCAACACTGTACCCAAATGACATTTTTATTATTTTTTTCATACAAATAGAGCTTTTTTTTGGTGCCATTTAATCCCCATTTTATTTTTTTGCAGATAAAAAAGACCCTAAAATTTTGGGGAAAAAAAAACATTTTTCATTGATATAAAATTTTGCAAACAGGTAATTTTTCTCCTTCACTGATGGGCACCGATAGGCTGCACTGATGGGCACTGATGAGGCAGCACTGATAGGTGGCACTGATGAGGCTGCACTGGTGGGCACTGATGAGGCTGCACTGAGAGGCACTGAGAGGTGGCACTGGTAGACAGCACTGATTGGTGACACTGACAGGTGGCAATGACAGGTGGCATGGATGGGCACTGATTGGCAGCCCTGATGGGCACTTTTTGTCATCACTGGTGGGCACTGATTGGCAGCACTGGTGGGCACTGTTAGGACTGCACTGAAAATCAGGGGACGGATAATCAGTGCCTTGATTATTAGTGCACAAGTCCCCAACACAAGCCGGCTGTGGGCATGAGGAGAGAAAAGTTGGCTTGTGTTTAGATCCTGTAATCCACTGTCATTGGCTGACAGCTGATCATGTGGTAAAGGGCCACTTTCATCGGCCCTTTACCCTGATCCAGGGCAGACATCAGAAATTTTGGGGCCCCTTGCACAGCTTTAGGCCTGGGCCCCTCGGGGCCTGACCACCAACTCGCCCTCTGGCCGTCCAACCGAATGCACTCACTGGCCACCCCACCAGGTCCTTCAGTGCACCCACTTCTATTTTAACACTCTTACAACTTGGCAACAATGAAAATGAATCCAAGCCAGCAAAGAGACATCCCCATATATTCAGCAAAGAGATGGCCTCATATATTCAGCATAGAGACATCCCAAACAAACAAAGAGACAGCCTCATATTTTCACCAAAGAGACAGAGCAATCCAGCAAAAGAGACATCCCTTCAGCTGCATTGGCTTACTCTGCAGCCACCCTGCTTTAGCAATTGCTAATTACTACAGTAGCACCAACTCAGTCTCGTTGATTAGGGCCTGGGCAGCCGGGCCCCTCGGAACGCCCAGGCCCCCTACATGTGTATAGGCTGTCCCCCCCTGATGGCTGCCCTGCGCGCAATTGTCCCTTAAAGTCACGCAGTGCTGAATCGCAAAATAGGCCCTGGTCAGGAAGGGGGTAAAATCTTCCGGGGCTTAAGTGGTTAAAGAGAATTGGAACGTTTTGGGGTTTTTTTTATTTATTTTGTCTATCTCTGGGTTCTGAGGATGTAGATTTTAAATTGATTTATTTTCATCAATTGGACATTTGTGTTCCCCCCTAATTATTGAAAGTTTTTTTGGGGGGTGGGGGGAGCGGGTACCTGGTTTTGTAGCTGCTGACTTAAACATTTTTTCTGGGGGAGACTGAAGCTCCTCTTTAACTGTAAATGGACAAAGCTAAAGTCACTCTCACATCTAAAAAAAGGTTTATGAATTCCATTACATTTGTACCACAGGTGGTCCCTAATACCGGTAATATGTTCCCTGGTGCATTTTATTAATGCTCATTATTATTTGCAAGCGTATAGCTTTGAAATAATACATTTGCTTGTGGATTATTCTGTGTGAAATATATTGCACATTTCTGGTCATTATGTTCATAATAAAGAAAACAAAACAGTCATTAGTGTCGTTATCCTGAACAACCATTTATGTTAGAAAAGAGGTTGTGATTATAATTTATTCATTAGATGTACCGGCATGATAAAGAGTAATTAGCATGTATTAAAATTTGATAGGAAAGTGGCAGTGACTCAAAGTTTATTGTTTCACACAATCTGCTAATGAAAAGTGACTTTAATTTTACTGGATAATTTGTAATGTAAAAAAAACAGGTGGTTTATGAGAACCCAGGAGGCACAGGTGCAACGTACAGCCTGCTGCCAGCAGCCTGTCAAAATCAATGACAGGCTGATATATGAGGGGATTTTGCATACAAGACCGTATACGTGCAGGGGTAAATGCTTCGAACACAGAATGTCTGATTCCAGGGCATACGTCGCTGTATGCCTATGACTCCATATGTGAGTACCGCTCCCAACAACATCCAACCACATCCACCCTGTCATTGATTTCGACAGGCTGCGGGCAGAAGCCTGTAAGGTGCACTTGTGCCTCTCGGGCACCCAAAAATGCCCATTTTTTATGGTGTAGTAGATAAACTACTCATGAGCATGAGGTCCAAGGGAAGATTAGCTTCAGTGAAGACTGATGAAACTGTGCAAGAGTGCTTTGAAATATTATCACTGTTATCCTTATAGTGCTTATAATTCTGAGATAGTACATTATAATTAAGAGATATTGCCAGATTCCAATAATGTTTCAGAATTGATACATATTAACTAAGATGAGATCGTATATCAGAGTTCTGAGATATTATTTCAGAATTCTAAGTTAATAAGTCATGTAGAAGTACCCCCAAAAGGACCGCAGATGTTACCAGGGTCTTTCCCACTATAGTACAGAGAACTCCAGGCACACAGCAACAGTCCATTCACTACAGCTCATTAAACAGTCCATGGGATGTCTTTTTTCTGTAATTTATTGCTTAAAAGAACTGGGGAGGGAATCTGGGGTGGTGCGGGATACTCCAAAAAGCTGGGACAATCGCCAAGAGGTCAACTCTCTAAACAACAGCAGTACACTTTTGTTTCACTCACAGCTGGGGACCATGAGATGTCCAGTAAATCAAATGCAGCAAGACTGGAACAGTCTTTGGATTCATGGCTGGGGACCATGAAGTTGTAGGAGTACAGATAAGACAGACTGGGGCAATCCACAGTTCACGGCTGGGGGAACATAAAGTAGTATGGGTACAGATAAGACAGACTGGACCAGTCCATGGTTCACAACTGGGGGCCATTAAGAAGTATGAGTACAGATAAGGCAGACTGGAACAGTCCATAGCTCACAGCTTGGGGCCATGAAGTATTTTGAGTACAGATAAGGCAGACTGTACCAGTCTATTGTTCACGGCTTGGGACCATGAAGTAGTAAGAGTACAGAAAATGCAGACTGTACCAGTCCATGGTTCATGGCTGGGGAACAAGAAGTTGTATGAGTACAGATAAGGCAGACTGAAACAGTCCATGGTTAACAGCTAGCTGACATTCTAGCACCAAGATGTGGATTTTAACAGCAACAGTCTCTAGGATCCCTTGAGGGAAGTCTCTAATCACAAGGGCCTGGTCGCATGTCACTTTCCTCCGTGATACCAGACAAGATCCATGGATATCCTCCCTTGGTAAGATCTCAAGAGAATCCCCGGGTTTCAGCATCTCTGTTTCTGGCCCTCAGGTCGACCACCTGAGGCCGCATGGCAGCATTTGCTAAGAAGTGGCTGCAGCCCCCTCCCCACCTGAACCTCACTCTCCAGCTGAAGACCAGGAGCCCCAAGTGCAGTCACCCAGCATGCACCAGGGCACCTCCCATGCCTATTGGCCAGGGCTGTACAGACATCCGTGCTCTCATCTGCATGGTTTCCTCCCACTGTTCAATACACTGTATCACTATTGGATCAGTGTGAAACATCAAGCCAAAAAAGACAGCATCAGAACACACTGGGCGGGTTCTATCCAACAATCACAGCTCTCTGTCAAGCACAGACAGCTCCTAGATATACCTGGCTGTCTCCCTGTTAAGCAGAGAAACCAAAAACTATATACACCCACACTAGCACCTCTCTAGGAGGGTGCTACACATTCAACCTCTTGGGATACATTGCAGATCCCAAGAGGCTGCGGGACCATTCACATGGAGCAGCGTGGCTCGCGCATGCCCAGTGGGAATCCGGATGTGAAGCTGCAAGGAGTCACAGCCGGCTTCCCACACTAAACATGGTGGCGCCAGGGACCCAAAGACCGGCGAAGAACCAGCCCTGGGGAGGATGGCACTGGATCTTTTAAGTTTCCTTTTCTCAAAAGTCAGCAGCTACAGTATTTGTAGCTGCTGACTTTAAATTTTTTTGTTCAAACAGGCTGAAGATCCTTAGTAAGGACAAGTTTAAAAGCGAATACTATAATAAAGCTGTTACAGCTTTTTCCTTTTTGGATGAAGGTTGTGCTGCCTGAGAAACGCAGTTGCATTCATATTTGTAGCTTATGTTGTTTTGTGGTTAGTTGTTTTTATTAGACTGACACCTTGTGACCATTTTTTGTATTGCATGGTATTTTCTGTATTCCTGTGCCCTTCTCGTGAGGTTTTTCCTGTTCCTTTTGTTTGGGCTTCTTTAATCCTTACTCCTCTTAAGACACACATTGGGGCTAGGAAGGGCAATATTCATTTTTGACCGCCTTAAACTCTGCTATATTAAGTTTACTGCATTTTATTGTATTGCCAAAGCATTCTGCATACAGTAAAGACTCTTGTTGATTTCAAATGTTTGGTGAGTTCAGCTACCTGACAAAGATAGTCCACAGTGATTGTGTCTGCTATATTCAGGCAGGCATTGAGGTCAGGAAGGGAAAGTCCCTATTACAACACTTAGCCTCAGAGTAAAGGTTTTACATAAATGAATAAAAGCTGATCATTGTAAAAACTGACCCCTGTCAATGTTAAAGCCGTACTAAAGGCACAAAAACTCATATATGCTGCAATTGTTTGACACCCACAAGGTCCCTCGCTGATGCCAGCATCTTCTCCCCAGCTTCTTCCGAGTACCAGTCTTCGGTCGTCTTGAGTAACCAGCACGGGAGGACGTCACTCCGACAGTCGCATGCACAGGAGTGCAATCATCCCAGCACGGTCACAATTCCATCATGTGCAGCTCAGTGTACATTCTGAAAGGGATTGTGAATAGGCAGGAAAGTGTATATTATTGCCGAAAATGCACTGCATGTCTTTTGCAACAAAAAGCCTGCCTGTTTGTAATTTTAACTTTTTTTCCTTCAATTCTACTTTAAATGGTTTGTCTCAGTCCTCTAACTGCTATTTTGTCTGGACAGCTTGGTCTGTTAAAGGAAGAATAAGAAAAAACAGACTTACTGGCTGCATCACCAGGTGTAGATAAAGGAAATTGGGATAAAAAAAATCAAACGATAAGGCAGTCACCACATTTATAGGATTGGTAAGCTGCAATATATTTAATATTTCCTAATGAGTTTAGATACTCTTTTAAAGTAGCCTTTAAGGCAAGAAGCAGTGGACCAAAATCAACCATTGGAAAAACTTGTCGCTTTTTGCATTTTATAGTGCCAGCCTGCAAGAGATCATGAATGGCAGGAAGGTACTTAGAGGTGTCGGCTACCTAATGTAAGTAGAACTCTAAACACTTTCTGGCCACAGGTATTCTTTAAAAAGAGCAAGCACTACCTGTTAATTCCCAGGGCTAACTATTAAAGCCCTGGTGCCCTACCTGCAGCCCTTTGGCACTTTTTGTGTGACCTTATGGGCCTCTGCAGAGACTAATCTTTCTTTTCCTACTGTACTGTTCTAGAAGTGATTTCTAACAGTCTCATGTAATATTTCACCAGTCTTTGACTATCTCCTGAAGTATTTCCCCAAGTCTCTAACAACTCATATAGCATGTTCACAGTCTGTGACAGTCTCCTGCAGCATGTCTTCAGTCTCTGACCATCTCTTGTACCCTGTACAAGAGATGGTCAGAGACTGGTCGTTGACCATTTTCCTAATTATGTCCACAGTCTCTGATCATCACTTGCATCATGTCCATAGACTTTGATCATAGCCCGTTGTCTTTGACATTAAATATTCACTGAATTTTATTTGTAGTCCTTTAGTGATATTGAGGGCCACACTTGAGGCCCTCCCATCAAGAAAGTTGACCACCATTTCATTATTGGCTTCGTATAAGCACCATGGTTATATTTTAACCTAATTATTTGAACTTTTTGAGACAATAGCCAGTCGTGAATGGGGATGGGTTGGGGGAGGTTGGGCTGTCTCCCTCTCACCTGTTCCCCATCCACCCATTAGCGGCCATGTGCCTCCAGTGTGAGGACACTAAATTAAGAGTGTAGGACTGCAGATTTAAACAGGGTGCCGTGACGTGGCTCTGCAGCTTTCACATGCGTTTGCAAATGTGTGTCAACTAAACCCCTGTTCTTTGTACCAAGAGACAGGTCTTATTTGGTTGGTGACAGACTGGAAGGTGAGTACATCAAACTGGGGGCTGGCTGACTTTCATGCACCTCTTACAATCCTTCAACCTCATTTTGTGTTTTGTTATAGGGATGGAGACGCCGGGCAACACCAGCTTGGGTCTCATCTAAAGTCCCACCTAGTCCAATATGTTTAAAGCAACCAGGGATGGAGACGCCTTGCTTACAGCTTGGTGCCTCATCTAAAGTCCCACCGTGCGATTTTCGTGCGTTTTTGGTGGATGCAGTTTTTGATTTGACCCTAGTGTTTTCCGTATACAGGGATGGAGACCAATAGCATGACCTGCTTGTCTCATATAAAGTCCCAAAGGAAATAAGGGATTTCAAAGGCAGTGTGCTTTACAGGCCATGCCCCATATATATATCTTTGTACCAAGAGACAGGTCTTATTTGGTTGGTGACAGACTGGAAGGTGAGTACATCAAACTGGGGGCTGGCTGACTTTCATGCACCTCTTACAATCCTTCAACCTCATTTTGTATAAGCAAACAATAATCCCAACTTTAATATCACTTAAAAATGATTATGCTGTTTCAGATTTTTTTAGAGGGCGATGCCACCTTTCTCATGCAGTATGAGATGTTTATTAACAACCGAAAGCTTTTGCAACTTGTTCAGAGCCAAAGTTCTGCATGACAGTATACTACTTCCAGCAGGTCCTTGTATTTAGTTGTAAGGATTCTGCTCCCTAATCTCATGAGATATATGCTCCCATATGAAAAGCCTTTGGGCTCTCACTTGGTATGCATGTCATACTTAAAAAGGAGCTCCAGTCCCCCCCCCCCTCCAAAAAAAAATGAAGTAGCTGCTGACTTTTATTATAAGGTTACTTACCTGTCTGGGGATCTAGCAATGTCAGCACCCAAGCTGACTCTTCAATCGGCTTCGAGTGCAGGCACCTGTATCTTCACTAAGGGAAACCAGCAGTGAAGCCTTCAGGCTTCACTGACAGTTTCCTACTGCGCATGCCAAAACGCGATGTGCTTTGTGAATGGTCTGGGACCCGTGTTCAGGGGAGGACTGGGAAGGGGGGCAGGGTGGCAATCGCCCCCCTGGACGCTCTGATGTCGGGTAAAAAGGCCACACTCGGGGCTGGATTAATGTAGGGTCCAGACACGGTATACAGCTGCCGGTTTGCTGCTACACAATGTTATATTTGCAGATCTGCAGTGGAGCGCTATGAGTATGCAGAGTACGCTCCTGTACCCGGATGGCACAATACTAACACAGTCACTTCTCTGTCAGGCAGAGTGATCTCCACCCGACAGGAACTTCCTAGGCCCCGCCTGGCGTGATGTCCTGTATTTTTGTTAAACCTCCTTTATTGCTATGAACATTAAATTATGTTACCACATTGCATCATGTTTGTCTTGCTTCCTAACATCAATATCTGTTATAAAGCCGGGTGGGCATGGATGGTGAGCTGATTCGATGGTTCAATGGGCCACGTGACTGGACTTGCCCCCCCAAGCCTAAGACTGCCCGCTCTCCCCTGCCTGTGTGTGTCCCAGAAGGCAGCAGGGGGAAGGAGGAGGATCCAGACATACTCGTAGATCACTGCGGAGATCTTATGCAGAAGTGGGAGCGGGTGCCTGCCAAAACCAGGTACCAGCTCCCACCAAAAAAGAGGAAAAATAATGCTGGACCCAAAGGGTATCTTAAGGGTATTGGTATTGATGTAAATAATCTGGTTCCCAGGCAGGTGTCTTCTACTCCCCAGGGGATCTCCATGGTCTCCTTGGCTTGTATGCAATGTAACACTAAATTACACTGCTAAACCAGCTGCTGACAAGGCCTTTGCTTGTAATCACACTGGAAGAAATAACAATAAGGGTCCTTTCACACAAACGATCCGATCAGATCCGCCTGTCAGCTTTGCAGGCAGACCTGATCGGATGCTTCATGCATCCCTATGGGGCAGCGGATGTCAGCGGAGACACGCGCTGCTATCCGCTTCCGATCTTATCCGTGAAATCCGGAGGGATGGAAACCCTATTTTCCATCCGTCCATCGGATCGGATCGGATGAGAACGGACAGGCGGTCCGTTCTCATCCGATTCCCCCATAGAGGACAGCGGGGATCTGACAGCTCCGTCTCCGCACACAGAGCAGAGACAGAGCTGTCATCCGCCTGCTCAGCGGGATCGGCGGATTGATCCCCCGCTGAGCAGAACGGACTCCGTCGGCGGATTGCCGACTGCCGCAAGTACATATACTGCGGCGGTCAGCCCCTCACAGGCAAAGTGACGTACCGGTAAGTCACTAGCCTGTGAGGCTCTGGGGAGTGAGCGTGCGCCGCCGGAGGCGCGCTCCCTCTCCCGTGTGGTCACGAACCCCCCCGCGCGTGTGAGCGGCGGATCCGATGGCTCACTCACGATCGTCCGTGACAGCGGGAGAAAGGCAGGTGGCTAGTGTAAACAAGCCGAATGTCATTCTCCCCTGTGACGAAACAGTGATCATACGGTTCTACTATGTAGGACCGTTGATCACTGTTCCTACACTTCAAGCCACAGCCAATTACAGTAAGAATCACGCCCCTAGGGACACACACAGCCCCTCCCTCTCAAATAAAGTTAACCCCTTCACTACCAGGGTCATTTTACAGTAACAGTGCATATGTATAGCACTGATTACTGCAGTAATGTCACTGGTAACCCCAAAAGTGTCAAAAATGTCAGTCAAGGGTCCGATCTGTCCGCCCCAATGTCGCAGTCCTGCAAAAAAAAATCGCAGATCGCCGCCATTACTCGTTGAAAAAAAAAACAACAAAAATGACAAAAATCTTTCCCTTTTTTAGTAAACGCGATAACTTTTGCGCAAACCAATCAAAATACACTTTTTGCAATTTTTGTTTACCAAACATATGTAGCATAAAACAAATTGCCCGAAAATGTTAAAAAATTTTGATTTTTACATTTTTTTTGGGGAATTTCATATAAAAAATGTGAAAAATATTGTTATTTTTGCAAAATTGACGCTCTTTTTTTGTTTATAGCGCATGAGCAAAAAATCGCACAGGTGATCAAATACCACCAAAAGAAAGCTCTGTTTGTGGGACAAAAAGGACGTCAAATTCATTTAGGTACAGCGTCGCACGACCGCGCAATTGTCCGTTAAAGTCACACAGTGCCGAATCGCAAAATACTCCCTGGTCAGGAAGGGGGTAAAATCTTCCGGGGCTTAAGTGGTCAAAGGCGTATTGAGATCCCTGTAATGGGGATCATATGATTTTGGTAAGAGAACACACTTGTTGGTGTCTGGTGGAGGTTATCTCTTCAATTTCAATTTTATCACCTGGTTTATGGACTTCTTATAGGACTCCTCTCCTCATGGACTTTCTATATATTGACCTATAGATTTAGTCGTTTTTATTTATTGTGTGTATTATTATCTCAAGCACTGGCTGAGATTGAGAAATTTGTATTAAGCGCTGTATATTTTGTTTCCATTGCTTGTCTAATTGAGGTCCAACAACTTTTTTATGCTAGCTGCTGATACTACATCTCCACTATTTTATTAATCAAGTGCAGTGTATTTTGTTTTTATTAAGTAGTTAAATCACCCTATAATGTTTAATTCCTACAGCTATAAATGAACATTGGATTAACATGGATTAGCAGTGGATTTCTTGACAATGAACTGAATTGCTATAGTCACATAGCGCAAAAAACTTTATTTGATCATCGAACATCCTTGACCAAAGTTTGCCATCTTGTTCCAGTCTTCTTGTTTTGACGACACAAGCAAGTTTTAAAAGACATGACCTAGGACATCAAAAGCGGTGGTGATAGGAATGATTGCACATTTATTTTTTAAAGATAATTAAACTTTCTTTAAGGATACAGTTCACCTTTAAACTAAGAGCAACTTTGTACTTATCAACGTGAGTGGTCTATAACATACCGCGCAACATTCCCTGTTCACTTGTTTATATATTTTGAAATAGTTTGAAATAGTTCCTTTGTCCCATCTATCAGCACATCAAAACTAATTCCTGGATTAATCCGTACAAGGAAAATGTCTATCTTTTTTTGACAAGATGCTCTGTAGAGCTGTAGTCTTTGCAATTAGGATAAGTGAACGGTTAATTGTAACATCCTTGACATTTCCAGATAGCGCGAGATGCGGTATGTATTCTGGACTCCGTTCAATTCAATTTTCTTAAGATCTCTCCGAAAAATGATCATCGGTCTAAGCAGGTTGAATAACTTAATTTAGTTGTGTAATTTCACAGTCCAAAGTGATTAGTCTCCAGCGATGTGAGCGTGCCCCGTTTCACTAGCAGTTAACCTATCATAGCTTGCAATCAAGATTTAGTTACTTGCGGTCTAATCAGAGCAGAACACCGGCATTGACTGACAATATTATTTTAGTAATGTGCTTGGTTCCTCGCCAGCTTTCTCACAAGCTCATTTAGTATAAATAAACTCATCTGACTCGTATGGGGAGAGTTATCACAACGATGAACGTCACCCTCCCGTCTTGTATCAAAGGGAAGGTTAAGCTAGTTCGGCTCAAGATGTTAAAGAAAAATTTGGATCTGAAATCATTGAAGGCCAGGAGGAATCAAAAACTTTTTAACTTTATTGTTATGTAGCACTAGCCCCCGTAGGGGTTGCAGATGACAGGATTCTCCATTGATGCACAGCCAGGCACACAACATCTCCAGCTTGCATTCAAACACAGTGAACAGTCCGTGAGCTTTTGTTTTGTGTTTTTATTAGGGGGTAATAACTTGGATGGGATTGGAATTATGGGATGCCCAATTTGATAGTGACAAAACAAGGGACAACTTCATCCCAATATACAGCTTCAATTGATTCCTCTGTACAGCTCCAGTTGATTTCTCTTTAGTGGCTAACAGTCTCTGTTAGATCAGCAACAGCCCCTTACAGGCTAGGAACTCTCAGTCCCTTTAGAAAGTAGCACAATGTGTTGTGAACTGCATCCTGGAGTACCTCCAACTCCCAGACACTGGTCCCAGTTCTACCACTGTAAAAAATGCTAGCCCACCTGGCCGCTTCTTCACCATCCCACCTGGCTGCTTCTTCCCCAGTCTACCCAAATGACTCTCTTCACCAGTCAACCCCACTGACTCTCTGGAGATCTCCCAGGGCAAGGTAGAGAAGATTTAAAGCGGAGCTCCACCCAAAAGTGGAACTTCCGCTTTAAATAGTCCTAACCCCCTGACATGCCACATTTGGCATGTCATTTTTTTTGGGGGGGGGGAGCGGGTACCTAGTTTTGACAAGTACCCGCTCCCACTTCCGCTCGGAGCGCCGCGGCGCGCTGAGCGGAAGTTCTCCTCTCTCCCTCCCTCCCTGCAATCTTCTGGGACATGTCAGAGGTCCCAGAAGATTGCCGGCCAATCACGACGCATAGTGCAACTCGCGCATGCGCAGTGCGTACCCGGCTGTGAAGCCGCAAACTGTCACAGCCGGGTGCCCACATCAGTGATGCCGGTGCCGCAGAGCAGAGAGGGAGAAGACGGGGCATTGCTGGACCGTGGGACAGGTGAGTGTGCGGTTAGGCTGGAACTCCGCTTTAAGCACACCACTATTTATCAAAGAGACCTGTTACATGTGGCAGTCTCTCCCCATGTACAGTATCTCACAAAACTGAGTACACCCCTCACATTTTTGTAGATATTTTATTATATCTTTTCATATGACAACACTGAAGAAATAAAACTTTGCTACAATGTAAAGTAGTGAGTGTACAGCTTGTATAACAGTGTAAAATTTGCTGTCCTCTCAAAATAACTCAACACACAGACATTCATGTCTAAACAGCTGGCAACAAAAGTGAGTACACCCCTAAGTGAAAATGTCCAAATTGGGCCCAACTAGCCATTTTCCCTCCCCGGTGTCATGTGACTCATTAGTGTTCGAAGGTCTCAGGTGTGAATGGGGAGCAGGTGTGTTAAATTTGGTGTTATCACTCTCACTCTCTCATACTGGTCACTGGAAGTTCAACATGGCACCTCATGGCAAAGAACTCTCTGAGGATCTGGAAAAAGAATTGTTGAAAAAAGATGGCCCAGGCTATAAGAAGATTGCCAAGACTCTGAAACTGAGCTGCAGAACGGTGGCCAAGACCGTTCCACTCAGAACAGGCCTCGCCATGGTCGACCAAAGAAATTGAGTGCACATGCTCAGCGTCATATCTAGAGTTTGTCTTTGGGAAATAGATGTATAAGTGCTGCCAGCATTGCTGCAGAGGTTGAAGGGGTGGGGGGGGGGCAGCCTGTCAGTGCTCGGACTATACGCCGCACACTACATCAAATTGGTCTGTATGGCTGTCTTCCCAGAAGGAAGCCTCTTCTAAAGATGATGCACACGAAAGCCGAAAACAGAATACAAGCAGACTAAGGACATGGATTACTGGAACCATGTCCTGTGGTCTGATGAGACCAAGATAAACGTATTTGGTTCAGATGGTGTAAAGCGTGTGTCGCGGCAACCAGGTGAGGAGTAGAAAGACAAGTGTGTCTTGCCTACAGCCAAGCATGGTGGTGGGAGTGTCATGGTCTGGGGCTGCATGAGTGCTGTCGGCACTGGGGAGCAACAGTTCATTGATGGAACCATGAATGCCAACATGTACTGTGACATACTGAAGCAGAGCATGATCCCCTCTCTTCGGAGACTGGGTCACAGGGCAGTATTCCAACATGATAACGACCCCAAGCACACCTCCAAGACGACCACTGCCTTGCTAAAGAAGCTGAGGGTAAAGGTAATGGACTGGCCAAGCATGTCTCCAGACCTAAACCCTATTGAGCATCTGTGGGGCACCCTCAAACGGAAGGGGGAGGAGTGCAAGGTCTCCAACATCTACCAGCTCTGTGATGTCGTCATGGAGGAGTGGAAGAGGACTCCAGTTGCAACCTATAAAAGTCTGGTGAACTCCATGCCCAACAGGGTTAAGGCAGTGCTGGAAAGTAATGGTGGCCACACAAAACATTGACACTTTGGGCCCAATTTGGACATTTTAACTTAGGGGTGTACTCACTTTTGTTGCCAGTGGTTTAGACATTAATGGCTGTGTGGTGAGTTATTTTGAGGGGACAGCAAATTTACACTGTTATACAAGCTGTACACTCACTACTTTACATTGTAGCAAAGTGTAATTTCTTCAGTGTTGTCACATGAAAAGATGTCCAGTTACAATTGATGATGGAAATCTGCCTGCACAGTATAGACAGGGGCAGTTATGGTAAACAAAGCTGCCCAGTCCTCTCATAAATAAGGAGAACTGCCAGTCCTTATGATGTACCCGTACTTCCTGGGGTTTGAGTGCTTATACTGGGGTCATCACTGCAGCTGCAGAAACAACCCAAGTATCTTTTTTTTTTCCAGCCGGTGATGCTGAATAATGTAAAAGTGATCCCAGTGGCTATAGAGCCACTGGGTTGCTTTTAGATGTGGTGTAAGGGCCCCCATTACATGTTGTTCATCCCTTGTGATAGCAATAAAGTTAATTAAAAATGTAAAAAAAAAAAAATTTAAGAAAATGAATAACAAAAAAAAAAAGTAAAGTGCCCTGTCCCCCCATATGCAAAGGTGAACGCATAAATCGGTCCCACATGCATGTGTATACGGTGATCACACCACACATGTGAGGTATTGCCATGAATGTCATAGTGAGAGCAATAATTCTAACACTAGCCTCCTGTATACCTCTAAACTGGCAACCCATCCATGAAGGATCACTGTAAAGCCTAGTATACACTACTCGTTTTTTTTTTCCTTCAACCCAGCGGGCTGCTGTACTAACAATCCGATGTTAGTACAGCGATCTCCCCAGCTGAGCTATTGTGTTCTGGCAGGGGGACAGCCCCCCTGCCAGAACACTCTGGCCGGTGCTCTTAGCAATTAGCTGAGAGCGCTGATCAGGAGCTGGTCGGCTGCTAGTTTTCCAGCATACACAGGGGCCGAATGTCGGCAGGCTTTTAACCGCTTAACGACCGCCAGCCACAGTTTTACTGCAAACCGAACCGCCGTCGGCGGTGTGCTACCGCCCCTGCTCGTCAGCGGGGAAGCCGATGCAGCGGGCAGGTGGCTTTGATTGCCGCCTGACACCCGCGATCGTTCTCTGCTGAGAGAGAAGAACGGTCAGCTGTTGTAAACACAGCTGACTGTTCTTCTCCCTGGAATGATCATAGAGCCCCTGTGATCCTTCTATATAGGATCACACGTCTCTATGGTAATTTCACAAGCCACAGTTAGAATCACTCCCCTAGGCTCACATTTAACCCCTTGATCACCCACAATGTTAACCCCTTCCCTGCCAGTGTAATTATTACAGTAACAGTGCATATTTTTAGCACTGATTACTATAGTAATGTCACTGGTCCCCCCAAAAGTGTCAAAAATGTCAGTCAGGGGTCCGATCTGTGCGCCGCAATGTCGCAGTCCTGCAAAAAAATGGCAGATCACCGCTATTACTAGTAAAAAAAAACAACAATAAAAATTACATAAATCTTTCCCGTAGTTAGTAGACGCAACAGCAAACCAATTAAAATACGCTTATTGTGATTTTTTTTTTAACAAAAATATGTAGCAGAAAACAAATTGGCCTAAAATGTTAAAAAATTTAGATTTTTTTTTTTTTTTTTGGGAATGTTATATAGCAGAATGTGAAATTTATTGGCTTGGGCAGCTAGCGGTTAAGTCATGTAAATACGTACACTAAGCAAAGACCATATGGCATACATTGCCAACACTATGGTAAGGGGGAGGGAACCACAAAAAAAATGCAACTTGGGGACTTAGAAAGAAACCCCCTTTGTTAAGCTCTTCTCACCTCACCTTTAAGTGGGAAATACTTTACTTCTACTTACATCAGTGATTTCTTAGTAAAAATAAATCCTAATACAACTGCTTGCTAACAGTTTGCTGTATATTGGTACAAGCAGTAGCCCTTGTGTCCCTAATGCTAAATCTATTATTCACCCAAAAATGGGTCTTTGCCCCTGCCTGAAACCCCCCCCCCCCCCCATCCCCCACACACACAGCCTGCCCAGAATGACACAACCCCTCTGTCTCAAAAATGGCTGCCCCAATCTTGAGAAAACTCTGTGTCTGGCTCTCCAAAGATGGCGGCTGGGGTCCATGGTGGAGGACACAATAATGTCATGTCTGGCTTCCTGCCTTGATATAATAAAAAGGAAGAACATCCCAAGCAAAATCATTCCAGTTAAAGCTCAAGTCCATCTTTTGACATACTATACTTCCAGTCTCATACCCGGAACACAGTAGAGTCTATCACAGCATACGGCATTGTTTTCTGGGTTCTAGCCGAGGCTTCCAGTCTCATACCCAGAACACAGTAGAGTCTATCACAGTGGTGCTCAGCCATTCAGAGGAAGCAATGTGTTCTATCAATGAATACAAAGCTTCCTCTGACTGGCAGAGAGGCACAACCTCTGACTCAGCCAGTCAGAGGAAGCTTTGTATTTATTGATAGAATACATTGCTTTCTCTGAATGGCTGAGCGCCGCTGCGATAGACTCTACTGTGTCTGGGTATGAGACTGGAAGTCTCGGCTAGAACCCAGAACACAATGCCGTATGCTGTATATAGCCGTAGCTACATACAGTTTATACTTCACATCCAGCGGCCTCACATGTTAGTGACTTAGGGGGAGATTTACTAAAGCTGGTGAACACAGAATCTGCATAGTAACCAATCAGCTTTCAAACTCAGCTTATTCAGTTAAGCTTGGACTATGAAACCTGGAAGCTGATTGGTTACTATGCACGGCTGCACCAGATTCTGTGTTCACCAGCTTTAGTAAATCTCTCCCTTAGTTACTTTCTGCTATATAACATTCACAATAAAAAAAAATCAAATTTTTTAAGGCCAATTTGTATTCTGCCACATATTTTTGGTAAAAAAAAATCCCAATAAGTGTATATTGATTGGTTTGCGCAAAAATTATCACATCTACAAACTAGGGGATAGATTTATGTCATTTTTATTTATTTATTTTTACTAGTAATGGCGGCGATCTGCGATTTTTACCGGGGACTTCGACATAGCGGCAGACAGATTGGACACCTAACTGACATTTTTTACACTTCTGGGGGGACCAGTGACATTACTACACTAATCAGTGCTAAAAATATGCACTGTTACTGTACTAATGACACTGGCAGGGAACAGTTAACACCAGGGACGATCAAAGGGTTAAATGTGTCCCTAGGGGGGGCTTTCTAACTGGGGGTGATGGACTTTCTGCATGAACCCAGAGGCCTGTGTTCCTAAATAAGAATAACACAAGATCCCTGTGTTCATCACTGACAGAACAGCAGTCTGCTGTGTTAACAACGGCAGACCGCCGTTCTGTCTCCATGAGGAGCGATCGCGGGTGCCCTGCGGCAATCGCGGCCGCCGGACCCACTAATTGGCTTCCCCTGTGGCGATTGACGCGCGCCCCCCGCTAGCGGTCCCGCGAAGCGACATACAGTTACGTCGTTTCATGGCACAGAGCCAACCTGCCATATTAAAACTGCAGCGGGCGGTCGTTAAGAGGTTAAGAAACTAAAGACAGATGGGGGGAATCTAGTAAAAAGTGAGAACTAAACCAAAATCTCACTTAAGGGACAAACACACCTGCACAGAGCCTGGAACCTTCCAGGCGAGTCCTTACATAGGGTTGTAGGAAGGTGCAGTCTGTATACCCCACTGCAGGTGGCGCTTGACTGAAGCAGCAATGCAGACGGGGAAGGAAGTTGTGAAGAACTTTGTTCCTCTATAACTTTCTGCCAGTCACCAGGGGGACAGCTATCTGATTGGTTAAAGGGGTTTGGGGTTTTTTTTTTTTTTTGCCTGTAAACTTCCCTGCCACTGAACTCCTGAAAACACCTATAGTGTGCATGGACACATGGGCTAACATGAAGGGAAGTTAATCACTTGACCTTTGGAAGATTTACCCCCCTTCAGGCCAAACTTTCACTGACAATTTTGTTGTTGTGTGACACTGTACCCAAATGAAATTGATGTCCTTTTTATTCCCGAGAAAAGGAGCTTTCTTTTGGTGGTGTTTGATCACCACTGTGTTGTTTTTTTTTGTTTTTCTTTTGTGCTATAAACAAAAAAAGTCAGATCATTTTGAAAAAAAAAAAAAAAAATAATTCTTACTTTCTGCTATAAAACATGTCCAATGAAAAAAAAAATGAAAAACTCAAATTTCTTAATACATTTAGACCAAAATGTATTCTGCTACATATTTTTGGTAAAAAAAAAAATACCCAATGAGCGTATATTGATTGCTTTGTGCAAAAGCTACTGTATAGCATCTACAAACTATGTGATATTTAAATTTTAATTTTTTTTATTTTTTTACTAGTAATGGTGCAGATCAACGACTTATAGCAGGACTGTGACATTGCGGTGGACAGTCGGACACTAACTGACACTTTTTGGGGACCAGTGACACGAATACAGTGATCAGTGCTAAAAATATGCACTGTCACTGTATCAATGACACTGGCTGGGAAGGGGTAAAACCTTAAGGGCATTCAAAGTGTTTTTACTAGGGGAAGGCATTGATCCATGTTCCTGCTTTGCAGAGACACAGGTTCAATGCCTTCCCTACCGACAGAATGGTGATCTGCCTTATTTATATACACCTTTCTGGCTCTCTGCCTAGCAATTGCCCGCAGATCAGCTCCTGCTGTGTCTAATCACAGCGGAAGTGGGTTCATCGGACCCTGAAGTGTCAGATAACGTACCTAGCATGTGATCCGGCGCACCAGTGCCATCTTGCCGCATTATGCCTATGTTATACTGGTGCCAAGTGGGTAAGCAGAGAACAGTAAAAGCTCAGAACAGGCTTGTAGGAGCAGCTTCTTTGAGCTGCAATGTGTATAACGCCTGGGGCTACCAGTAAAGCTGGAGGTGATCTTTTCTATGAGATGGACAGTCTTTTCCTATGTCCATACCTATGTTTGTAAATTAATTGGACAGTCAAGCACACCTATTCCTGTGTCTGGAATCATCATTTATCAATTATTTGGTACTGTGGCATAATGTGTGGTTGGCAGTAAACACCCCCAACCACACATTATGTTAAAAATTTCATATATGCAATAAAAGCAATAAAAGTTCCAGCCTGCCCCCCCCCCCCCCTGCAACTACCATCTTCATTGATTTGCCTTCATGGTTTGTGTTATTTTGTGTTGGAATAGTGTACTGTGTAGTTACAGTTTACACAATCTTAGTCTGACAAACTAGAGTCAAACTTCTAGGTGACAGTTTTATCTTATTTTTCTTTCCAGGTATCCAAACTGCCCCTTTTTCTTTTGCTCAGCAGAGTATGGTGTAGCTATAATGTCTGATTTTGGTAGTGCGATACTAAGACCAGCTATTCAACTGTGGTAAGAGGGGCACAAGGCAGTTTGCCTTGAGAAGCTGAAAGTATAGATATAGGCTCTGGTTGGTAGGTTGGAGTAAAAATGCTTCAGTATCCTTGGTAAATAGGTGTAAAAAATTTATTTTCTACCACGGACACTACTACTAAAAAGCGCCCTGGTGGTACTATCCATGGTAGGAAAATGCACTAGCACTGTACCAAAGGAAGAAAAAAATATGATTATTGTTGTTGGCAGAATTAAAAATACCCCATAGTTGGTGTCAATGGGATGAAAAATGTTCTATCATTGGTGTCAGTTTGAGATCTGTGTTCTAAGGAGATGCTCATTGTCCTGCACCACTGCCAGATAATGTCAGTGTTGGAACTATGGAGAAACCATTGGGCGGGAGATTACTCAACCTGAGAATGACACTTAGTCCAAGTGCAAGCTCTGGAATGCTCTAGCACCCACTGCCCTTCTACAGGGTACCCTATAGAAAAGCCTGTGAGGGACAGACACTGCAGGGCAGTGTTCAGAATCACTGGAATGACCCCTCTACAGTAGATTCGGGACCCTTGGATACCATGATAAATGTTAACACGAAAGTCTTTATTTCTCTTATTTGTCCACTAGATGGAGCTAAATTCCCTCACTGACAATGAGATGCTACTTGATGTTTAGTCATTTATTTTTAAAGCTCCTGTATGCATGTGTGTATGTATTTGTTTATTTTATGTTATGTTACACTGGTTTTACAGAAAATATTAATTTCTAAAAAGGAAAGTGGAATTGATTTACATAATCAGATTCCAACTGTTCATTTTCTAATAGAAAATAAAGGGGAAAGCCAAGTAGGTGCTATAAATTATAACCTTCATCTTTCCAGTTTTAAATCAATTAACTTAAAGCTGAACACCAGGCATTACATAGGCGTGCGCAGGGGGTGTGCCGGGTGTGCCTGGGCACACCCTAATCCAGGGGCAGCTGCAGGGGGTTCTGGGTTCACCCCCCATCTCTGCGACCATCTCTGTCACCAGGTTGGCAAGGTCTGCCTTTGACTTGCTCAAGTGGTTAAGAAATGTTTTAATATGATTTAAAATGTTTGTTTACATATATTTATAGACGTATATATATATATATATATATATATATATATATATATATATATATATACACACGCAAGCACATGTGTTTGAATTTAGGGGTGCACACCCTGCACAGGTGTCAAACTGGCGGCCCTCCAGCTGTTGCAGAACTACAAGTCCCATGAGGCATTGCAAGGCTCATAGTTACAAGCATGACTGCCACAGGAAGAGGCATGATGGGACTTGTAGTTCTGCAACAGCTGGAGGGACTCCAGTTTGACACCCCTGCGGGATTGAATGCAATAGGCTGCGCACACCTATGAGGCATTCCAACAAAATTGCTGAAATTTCCTCCTAACTGCTAAAGGATTCGATGCTCATTTTGTCTAGGAGATAATATAACAGAAGATCACTTACCTTAATCCAGGGTCCCACAACAGCCATCACTTTGCTCCTCTTCTTTCCAGAGATGGAATGTAAGTGGGCACTCCAACATCATTATGTACATCAGTGGTTCTTAACTCCTGTCCTCAGGGCCCACTAACCGGCCAGATTTTAAGTATTACCTTGGGGAGATGCAGACTAGAGTACTGCAATCACTGAGCAGCAAATGATATCACCTGTGATGTATTTCAGTAATCTTGCAAACCTGGCCTGTTAGTGTGCCCTGAGGACCGGAGTTGAGAAACACTAATGTACATTTACAATGTAGGACCAGTGGCAGTTGCTAGACTTGCATAGTACATAATAATATTGGAGACCGGCAAGAAGCACAAACTGGGAAGGGTGCTAGATTAGAGTGGAAGATAAACATAACTGTAAGTATATTTAAAGATATTACCCCCCCCCCCTCTTCCCCTTACCTGTATAAAAAAAAGATATGCTTACTTATTTTTGGTCATGTCTGGTCACATGATCCCATAGATCTGGCTCCCCTGTATCAGTGAGTGGCTGTTGCAAGGGAGTGGAGAGATTGCCAACAATGGCTGGGTCATGGGAGCCTATGGGTGACATCACAGCTCCTTGAATTCACAGCTTTTATTGAGTGCTCTCTTACACAGAGCTGCAGGATAATGCGACCCGACCAGAGCAGACTGACAATAGGTAATACATGTTAGGTATACAGGTTGGGCAGGATAGATAGGAGAGGGGGGAGAAAACATTTTTAAGAATTGCTATAGTTAGACTTTTCTTCCACTTTAACCTCCCTAGCGGTATGATTATGTCAGGAATTATGTACCATAAGCTGTACAATTTTTTGATATTTATAATTTATAATATATATAATATATATATATATATTATAAAATATAAATATATTATAAAATATAAATATTATAATATATAATATATATATATATATATATAATATATATAAATAATATAATTTATAATTTACAATTTATAATATTTGATATTTTTCTGATACTAAGGTGATACAGTGTAATCCTCTCAGATTACACTGTATCGCCTCCTTTTTATGTGTTTGTCTTTTGTGCAACTTTTGAATTTCCCTACCAGTTCCGCTCCCATGCACCATTGCTGCTGCAGGGAACGGAACCAGGAAGTCCTCAGAGCGACGGACGAGCGGCGGGGATCTCGGCGGCGATCACAGCAATGGGAGATCATCGCTGGATCGTCAGGAAAAGGTAAGGAAGCCCGCTGCAGGCTCTGCACATCTACCCCGAGCGTGACTCGGGGACAGGGCCGCCATCAGGGGGGTACAGCCAGTACTCCTGTATGGGGCCCCGGTACAAAGGGGGGCCCAGACAGCAGGAAGATCGGTAGGATGACAACATACCTCCCAACCTGGGCAGGACTGTCCCGCTGTACAGAGGCTTTGTCAGGCATAATTCTGGTGATAAATGTTACCTTCTAGCTCAGAAGGACCTGCAGCAGTGGGAACATTTAGAACAGCCAGGGATTGGCTAACAAACCAGCTGGGTGTGCACTATGCAGCCACAATGAGAGACTGCACCTGTCAAATTCATGCTGTGATGTCGGTAATGGTAAATCTTGGTCAGCTTAGTAAGGCACTACTCCCTATCTAGCACTCTCCTGAACCCTGTGCATAATGCACTCCAGAACTCTGCATTCTGTATCTAGCATTCTCCTGAACGTATTCCTGACCCCTGCACTCTGTATGGGGATGGGGTGGTGAATTTGTGGAGGGATTAGGGGCGTTGCGTTGTGAGGGGTGATTGGGAGGGATTTCTGCTAGGAAGAGGGATTGGTTAATATAATTTTGATATTTTCGGTGGGGGGGGGGCCTGTCAGGTAGGCTGTATGGGGCCCCAGGATTTCTAGCGGCAGCCCTGCTCGGGGATACCGATCCTAGCATGAAAAAAACACCCCGAGTCACGCTCGGGGTTACCGCTAAGGGAGTTAAGGAAAGGCATAGCCTTTTTTTCCACCCCCTAGAAAATAAGAGTATAAAATACTTTATTAGCTGGGGGATGGCATTTTAACAATTCTGTGAATAAGTTAGGCTTTAAATTACCTCTTTTTGTCACTGCTTTACCTGTAGCTCTTTCAAATAAGTGTCAATCCCTCTCATAATGATATACACTAAAGATTCAATGCATAGCCCCCAAATGTCCCCGATTTCGAGGGACTGTCCCTGAATTCGAGAGACTGTCCCTGATTTCGAGGGACTGTCCCTGATTTCGAGGGACTGTCCCTGATTTTCTGGGAATGTCAAGTAATAGCAAACACAAAATCTCCTGCTCTTGAGAGTGGGCTCAGAAATATTAGTAGACTATACTTCCATCCTGGCTTTTAAGGATAAGTCTCGCCTTGCTGCCCTCATTAGACTGGGGAAGTCTGGACACACTGAAAACCTAAAACAAAACAGAGGGCGCACCGGCCTAATGCATTATCCTAAAAAGATGACTTTATTTATTGTAAAATATGGTAAATATTATACTCAATAAATGACAATTGCATCAAAGCTCATCATAAAAAACAGCACCATCCAGTCCACGGTGCATCATGACATGTGATAGGACAATTGTACATCCAACAGGCTAACGCGTTTTGAGGGCTTGCCTCTTTCTCAAAGCCTCCTGACTCATGGCTCTGAGGAAGAGGCAAGTCCTTGAAACGCGCTAGCCTGTTGAACCTCCAATTGTCCTGTCACATGTCATGATGCACCGTGGACTGGATGGTGCTGTTTTTTTATGATGAACTTTGATGCAATTGTCATTTTGTGGGTATAATACTTACCATATTTTACATTAAATAAAGTCATGTTTTTAGAATAATGCACTAGGCCGGTGCCCCTGTTTTGTTTTATGTTTTCGAGGGACTGTCCCTGATTTGGAACAAAGTCTCTTTGTCGCCCTCATTTTGGTCTGATCTATATAGTTGTTTTTAAAATGTACTTTTTATCTTTTAAAAAGTGTTTCCTAGTGCTAAACCTTTCATCCAATTTCTAAATTGCTGCATTTGTGAATTTCAAAAGCCAGTATAAAGGAACGGTAGTGGTAAAAAGAAAAAAAAATTGGTTTTAGATAATCATTTTTTATTTTTTTTTATATAATTTTCCTTTAAGGGGGAGTGACAAGTGATGTGTCCTATGCCTACATACTTTTGCTAATAGGTGTCCCTCGTTCCCATTTCAAAAAGTTGGAAGTTTTGTAAATGTAGTTACAAGACCATAACACCTACCCTGTTTCCCCGAAAATAAGACAGTGTCTTATATTAATTTTTGATCCCAACGATGCGCTAAGTCTTATTTTCAGGGAATGTCTTATTTTTCCATGAAGAAAAATACGGTACACATTTATTGTTACACAAAAAAAAGGAAATGTATTACCAGTACACGGTACGGTAGTAGTGGGGAATCAGGGTGGGGGAGGGGGATCACTTCAAATGACACAGGGGGGATCAGAGAGGGGAATCAAAATGGCACAGGAGAATCAGAAGGGGGGGATTACCATTTTAGTAACCCCTTCTGATCCTCCTGTGTCATTTTGATCCCCCCCCCCTTTTGATCCTCCTGTGTCATTTTGATTGCCCCCTCTGATCCTCCTGTGTCATTTTAATTGATCCCACTCCCCCCACCCCTGTGCCAGTGGACACCTTCACCAGACATCCCCCCCACCCCTTTATCAGACATTTTCCCCCCCTACCTCAGTCACCCCTGTGTGTCCACACAATGTGCCCCACTTCTGCCCCGCGCGACTCACTGTCTAATTGTGAGTCAGCCAGACTCCATCAGGGAAGAGCGAGCAGCAGGCAGCAGCTTGTCCTGGCAGCGGCGCGGGCTCTCTGATTAAAGGAGACCTCGCACTTCCTGTCTGCTCCGGCTGCGCTGCGGCGCCCGCCGCTACGGTCCAGAGTCCAATGTTACGGTAGCTTCGTTGGGCCTTATTATCTGGGAGACCTTATGTTCGGGGAAGGCCTTATTATCGGGGAGGTCTTATTTTCGAGGGGGGGGGTCCCTTAAATTTCAGCGAGAGGCAAAACTGTAAGTAGGTCTTATTTTCGGGGGATGTCTTACTTTCGGGGAAACAGGGTAAAGTGGAGTTCCAGTCACCTGTGGTGAAAAATAAAAGTCAGCAGCTACAAAAAGTGTAGCTGCTGACTTTTAAAAAACAGCCACTCACCTGTCCCATGGCTCAGCGGTGAGCTCACCCCAGTCAGTCACACCCTCTGTCTTCAGTCCCCGGGGCCGGCATCTTCACTATGGGCACCCGGCTGTGACAGCTTGGGGCTTCACAGCCAGGTGCCCACTGCACATTCGCGAGTCGTGCTGCGCATCGTAAGTGGTGGATGCAGTCTCCTGGGACCTGTCAATTGTTTAAGAGGAGCAGGGAACAAGTCCCTAAACCAGAAATTCCCCTTTTGGGTGGAGCTCCGCTTTAGGGTGAATAAAAGTACATGCTACATTGTGTCCCGTGTCCTTAGACTATTTAATTCCAAGTGAAAAAAGACCTTGTTTGGACTGTCCATAGAGGAACATAAACCTCCTCAAGTCACTACTACAAAGCCCAGTCCACTCTTTACTTGTACAAAGGCTTGGCTCACAGTTCTACAAGAGAAAGTTAATAAGCCTGAAGAGTGACTTGAACTGTGTGATTGCTGCAAGGAAACTACTGGGAAAAGGATCCAGGCAAATGATCTAGCGAAATCTTTGAGGATAGGGCAACACATACACTATATAACCAAAATTTTTTGTACTCCTGCCTTTACACTTGAACTTTAATGGCATCCCAGTCTGTAGGGCTCAATGTTGAGTTGGCACACCCTTTGCAGCTATAACAGCTTAAACTCTTCTGGGAAGGCTGTCCATTGGGCTTCCTCAGTCGGAAGGCCAATAAGAGGGGGCAACGGGTCTAGGAAGGAGAAGTCAAGCCACCACCGGGATACGAGGGTAGTGACGAGCTGGCTGACGGATTTGTTTCAAATACATTTTAATTGTCTTTCTTGTAAGTGTTTTTATAGGTAGGGTATTAATAAAGAAGTTTTATATGGAGAGCACTATGTTGTTGCCCTTTAATCACATTTAATACAAGGTGTATGCCAGACAAGTGGAAGGAGAAGGTGTTACCATCCAAAGTCTGAGGGGATTAGAGTGGAGGTCTATTTTCCTGGGAGATTAATAGCCAGTGGAGGACACAGATGAGCCTATTTTTATTGTGCTGGAGGTGAGCAGAAGAAGAATTTGAAAGAATTATTCACATACAGAGCACTTTTGGGTACAGGACTGTGTTACTGATTTTGAAGAATTTATTTTTGTTTTTGTACAAACCCAATTCCAAAAAGTTGGGACACCGTACAAATTGTGAGTAAAAAAGGAATGGACTAATTTACAAATCTCATAAACTTATATTTTATTCACAATATAATATAGATAACATATCAAATGTTGAAAGTGAGACATTTTGAAATGTCATGCCAAATATTGGCTCATTTTGGATTTCATGAGAGCTACACATTCCAAAAAAGTTGGGACAGGTAGCAATAAGAGGCCGGAAAAGTTAAATGTACATCTAAGGAAAAGCTGGAGGACCAATTTGCAACTTATTCGGTCAATTGGCAACATGATTGGGTATAAAAAGAGCCTCTCAGAGTGGCAGTGTCCCTCAGAAGTCATGATGGGCAGAGGATCGCCAATTCCCCCAATGCTGCGGCGAAAAATAATGGCGCAATATCAGAAAGGAGTTTCTCAGAGAAAAATTGCAAAGAGTTTGAAGTTATCATCATCTACAGTGCATAATATCATCCAAAGATTCAGAGAATCTGGAACAATCTCTGTGCCTACGGGTCAAGGCCGAAAAACCATATTGAATGCCCGTGATCTTCGGGCCCTTAGACTGCATCACATACAAGAATGCTACTGTAATGGAAATCACAACATGGGCTCAGGAATACTTCCACAAAACATTGTCGGTCAACACAATCCACCGTGCCATTCGCCGTTGCTAGCTAAAACTCAATAGGCCAAAAAAGAAGCCAAATCTAAACATGATCCAGAAGCACAGGCGTTTTCTCTGGGCCAAGGCTCATTTAAAATGGACTGTGGCAAAGTGGAAAACTGTTCTGTGGTCAGACGAATCAAAATTTGAAGTTCTTTTTGGAAAACTGGGACGCCATGTCATCCGGACTAAAGAGGACAAGGACAACCCAAGTTGTTATCAGCGCTCAGTTCAGAAGCCGGCATCTCTGATGGTATGGGATTGCATGAGTGCATGTGTCATGGGCAGCTTACACATCTGGAAAGGCACCATCAATGCTGAAAGGTATATCCAAGTTCTAGAACAACATATGCTCCCATCCAGACGTCGTCTCTTGCAGGAAAGACCTTGCATTTTCCAACATGACAATGCCAGACCACTTACTGCATCAATTACAACATCATGGCTGCGTAGAAGAAGGATCCGGGGGCTGAAATGGCCAGCCTGCAGTCCAGATCTTTCACCCATAGAAAAATTTGGCGCATCATAAAGAGGAAGATGCAACAAAGAAGACCTAAGACAGTTGAACAACTAAAAACCTGTATTAGACAAGAATGGGACAACATTCCTATTCCTAAACTTGGGCAACTTGTCTCCTCAGTCCCCGGACGTTTGCAGACTGTTATAAAAAGAAGAGGGGAGGCCACACAGTGGTAAACATGGCTTTGTCCCAACTTTTTTGAGATGTGTTGATGCCATAAAATTTAAAATCAATTTATTTTTCCCTTAAAATGATATATTTTCTCAGTTTAAACATTTGAGTTTAAACATTTGATATGTCATATATATTGTCTGAATAAAATATTGAAATTTGAAACTTCCACATCATTGCATTCTGTTTTTATTCACAATTTGTACAGTGTCTCAACTTTTCTGGAATCGGGTTTGTAGTCATCCATGATTTTATATGGACTTATACATACTATATTTGGGCTAGCTTAAAGTTTATAGTGTTGGCTACTCTGTATTGTATTAGATACAAATTTGGTTGTTGTTGAGGTGAAACACTTTATAGTGTTATAGCTGGCAACACAGAGGTTCACAACTTTAATTCATTTTTGTTTCAGTTTTTGTTTTGGCTGCGCAGATTGAATTATTATTGGGAAAAAAAACTGACATGCGTTATACCCTCCTTTATTCTAACCAAAATAAAAAAAAGTTTTGCCTTTAGTAATAAATAAACAATAAAAAAAATAAAAAGGACAGCAACAGGACTTTCACCATCCACAATAAGTCAGCAAAGGCAGCTCCACTAGTCCTATCTAGACAGGTTTCCTTTAATGTGAGTTTAAGTGGAAATTAGCCGAGACAACCATAGCATAAGATTGTCACCACCCATATAAAACATGGGTAAACTAAATCTGAAATGAAAAGGCACTTTCTGTAGTTCAATGTTTGTCTATGAAAATCTGCGTCCAAACCAAACAGCAGCTGTTTCGCTCTAATGCTGCAGCTTCCACCACTGGAGAAATGAACTTCCTGATGGTCAATGACTGGCAGAACCCATCATAGAGTGCAGAGAGTGCAACAAAACTGAACTGACTGCTCCATGCCAATAAGTGCAATGATAACAGGACATAGTAAGTATGGCAGCCTTAGATGGAAGCACGTCGCACACAGAGCATTAAGGCCGTTCTTGTTCACTGCATCTCTATGCCAATGTTGTGAATAAACAATCTTGCTGGCTTTGAACTCTGGTGGATGGATCTTTGGACGTGACAGATCGTCTTCTCTGTTATTTATGTTGTGTTCAACCTGGGAAAGGCATGAGGATAGAGAGTAGGTGTGCCCGCCATCCCCAGCGGTAACAGTTCATTTACAGTATGTTGGTATAATACTACAGACTTAACCCAAGAAGAGTGTGAACTGAATTGAAAACCAATATTGAGACTTACAAAGATCTACAGAACTCACAAAATACAACCGGTTAAAGCAGAACTCCTGTAAAATGCTATAAAGATGCCATCACCATTCTCTGCGGTATTTCACTGTGAGCCCAGGACAGATGAATGTGGTTTTACACCCCCAGGGTATGTTCATGACAACCTGGGCTCAAAAAAAGTGAATTGAATGATGCTTGCCATCATTTATCCTGGTAGAGGATTGGAAGTGAAGCAAACTTTCTACAGGGAACGGCACTGGAGACAAGCAGAATATTGCAGTAAGGGCTTATTCACCCAATGTCGATTGATCTGCATAGACCAGTGATGGCGAACCTTGGCACCCCAGATGTTTTGGAACTACATTTCCCATGATGCTCAGGCACAATGCAGTGTAGTTGAGTATCAAGGGAAATGTAGTTTCAAAACATCTGGGGTGCCCAGGTTCGCCATTACTGGCATAGACCAATGCAGGCTCAACACAGAAACATGAGGAAAACTACTGTTTTCTGTGTGGCCTTTTCACCCCATAATGCTGTGATGTGGTGTGTAGCATGTCTGCATGTTTACGCAGCACAACCCATGGCACGGCATATCGCAGAGTGCTGCAGCACCTAACATTTGAGTAAAGTGTCAATCTAATAACACCTAAATAAAGTTAAAGAAAAAAGTAAACAGTAGCATGTGCTGTAACAACACATAACACCACCCCTCACCTTCCCTTCACTACGTATCCCAGCGGGCTGGCATTATATTGTGGAGTCTGGTGTGAATAAGCTCTAGGCGCCTAATGTTTTAATTTAAATGAACAGATGGTTAAAAAAAAGAAGACCAGAGATCTGATTTAAAAAATTCTCTCTTTTTTTCCAAATGGGACAACAGGTAGAGGAACCAGGCTGAGGGCTTATTTATGCCATCATCCTTGCGTTTAGTGTGCAATTCTGCATGTTTTTGTAATGCATTTGCAGCATGTTTGCAGTTTGTTTGCAGCCCATTTTTTGTATTCTATTGCATTGCATTTATATGCATTTGAGGTTCGTTCATTTGCAGCATACTGTAACCTTTTTAAAATGCACAGGAAAGCACACTAGTGTACACTGGCTCATTTAAACAAAAACATTTTGTATGTGTTCATTTTGCTTTTGTCCTCCTAGACATTACAGGTGCTTTATACAGTGAGGGAAAAAAGTATTTGATCCCCTGCTTATTTTGTACATTTGCCCACTGACAAAGAAATGGTAGGTTTATTTTAACAGTGAGAGACAGAATAACAACAAAAATATCCAGAAAAACGCATTTTAAAAAAATATATAAATTGATTTGCATTTTAATGAGTGAAATAAGTATTTGATCCCCTATCAATCAGCAAGATTTCTGGCTCCCAGGTGTCCTCTATATGGGTAACAAGCTGAGATTAGGAGCACTCTCTTAAAGGGAGTGCTCCTAATCTCAGCTTGTTACCTGTATAAAAGACACCTGTCCACAGAAGCAATCAATCAGTTTGATTCCAATCTTTCCACCATGGCCAAGACCAAAGAGCTGTCCAAGGATGTCAAGAACAAGATTGTAGACCTACATAAGGCTGGAATAGGTTATGAGATCATTGCCAAGCAGCTTGGTGAGAGGGTGACAACAGTTTGTGTTTTGTCAATAATCTCAAGGCAGCTGGGACCATAGTCTCCAAGAAAACAATTCGTAACACACTATGCTGTGAAGGACTGAAATCCTGCAGTGCCTGCAATGTCCCCCTGCTCAAGAAAGCACATGTAAAGGCCTGTCTGAAGTCTGCTAATGAGCATACCAGCTCCATCCATCCCCCACACCCATACCAGCTCCATCCATCCCCCACACCCATCCCAGCTCCATCTTTCCCCCACACCCATACCAGCTCCATCCATCCCCCCTCATCAATACCAGCTCCATACACCCCCCCCCCTTACCCATCCCAGCTCCATCCATCCCCCATACCTATCCCAGCTCCATCCATTCTCCTCTCACACATGCCAGCTCCATCCATCCCCCCTCACACATACCAGCTCCATCCATCCACCCTCACCCATCCCAGCTCCATCCATCCCCCATATCTATCCCAGCTCCATCCATTCTCCTCTCACACATACTACTCCATCCATCCCCCCTCACACATACCAGCTCCATCCATCCACCTCTCACACATATTAGCTCCATCCACCCCTGCCCCCTCACCCATACCAACTCTATCCACCCACATACCCATCCTAGCTCCATCCATCCATCCCCCCCTTACCCTATTCCCCATGCCTCCCTCCTTTGCAAGTCTCATGTACATAGAAGTAATCACATACCTTTATATCAGCCCCATTCTGCAGAGTGGTGTGCTGCTCCCCGCCTCCTCCGCTGTGTACAGGAAAACACAGGAAAGAGGTGGGGCGGGCTCAGTGCACTCAGTTCTGCACTGTGTGTGAGTGTCAGAGGCAGCTGGGCATACGTAGATGCCGGCTGCCATGTGCTGCTCGCGGCTTGTGGGAATCAAGCCGCCCCACACTGTGACTGGCATTCTGGGACTCAGCCCTCATTCCCTGGGACTCCGGGACACGGACCATTTTCCAGGATAGTCCTGGCGAATCAGGGAAGGTTGGGAGGTATGCACGTACTAAAGCCAATTTAGACAGAAGCCAATTACCCTACCATGTCTTTGGAGTGTGGGAGGAAACCCATGCAAGCACAAGGAGAACATGCAAATTTAAGGCAGGTAGTGCAGTGGTTGGGATTCTAGGCGACGACCCTAAGGCTGCTAGACAGAAGTGCTAATCACTCAGCCACTCTGCTGCCTCCGAAACTGCCTATTCATGATGAAATCTGATTATACATTCTCTATAACTTTTTTTTAAATATTTACTAAAACGATGTAATTTAGGGACCTGCCTAAATAATCTATTTACTCTTTAACCACTTGACCACCGGAGGATTTTGCTGTCTTCCGTCCAGGCCACTTTTTGCGATTCGGCGCTGTGCGACTTTAACTGACAATTGCGCGGTCGTGCGACGCCGTACCCAAATGAAATTTACGTCCTTTTTTTCCCACAAACAGAGCTTTCTTTTGGTGGTATTTGATCACCTGTGCGATTTTTACTTTTTGCGCTATAAACAAAAAAAGAGCGTTTATTTTGAAAAAATAACAATATTTTTAAAAATTTTTTATATGAAATTCCCCCCCAAAAAAGATCTGCGATTTTTTTTGCGGGACTGCGACATTGCGGCGGACAGATCGGACCCTTGACTGACATTTTTGACACTTTTGGGGGTACCAGTGACATTACTACAGTAATCTGTTTATCAGTTACTGTAAAAATGACACTGGCAGTGAAGGGGTTAATTTTATTGAAGAGGGAGGGGTTAATGTATGCCTGGTGCTTACTGACGTGTGGGGGGGGAGGTGAATGAGTGACAGAAGGACAGATCGGATGTCCAGCTATGCTGAACACTCCGATCTGTCAGTCCCTGTCACTATGGAGATCCACCCGCTCTGTTTACACATGCGGGCGGATCTCCTCACTCGATTCCCCGACGATCGGGGCAGAGCAGCGGCGATCCCCGCTGCTCCTCCCCTGGCCCGACTCCCGCTGTGAATGAAAACAGCGGGAGCGCGCCTCCGGCGGCGCGCGAGCACCGCCTACAGGGGGAGGAGTCCAGCGACGTAGGTCTACGTCGCTGGACGGGATTGTGCCACTTTGCCGCAGTACGCTCCATGTGAGCGGTCGGCAAGTGGTTAATAAATAATGCAGGTCCTTGCACTATTGAGTTGTTGGTAGAACTAAAGGAGATTACATAATGGTATTTCAACATATATACCTGAACAGGTAAGAATACAGACCTCAGATCAGACAAATATGTGTTTGCTTCTTGGACTTTGGGCCTCATGCTCACTGGGCATTTAGCCCATGTATGTAAAATCCTAATTTTCTGTGTGTTCATGCATTAGAAGGCACTGGTGCAGCATCCAGCCCCACTGCCTGTATATAGGCAGGTAGTAGGCTGCAATACTGTATATCCCTGACCTGAAGGTGACAATATGCTGCTTTTTCAGGCTTGTAGGGGACCACTGAGTCTGTTTTTTTTTTCTTCTCTCTTCTATGAGCTGCAGAAGTCCACTTTGAGAGGAGGCATATCTTATTGGATTTGAGTGGACATGTTGACACATAGGGGTTTATTTACTAAAGCGCAAAATCAGGCTCGCTTCTGCATAGAAACCATTCAGCTTTTAGTGCCATCATATAGAGCGGTACCTGATAAGGAGAGAAAAAGAAGGTTTTTCCTTACAGGGTGTCTCCTCTCAGCCATAGAACTGTCTCCCACCCGCAGCCATATAACCACAAAGACATTGCAGGATGACTCTGTAATATTATACCTCCACTATGGGAAGGGCTCCTCTGGCATTCTGTGATCTGTAAGTTTAGTTCATAACGCTACCTTACCGAGAGGTACACGCATTTAAAGACATATGCCAATATCACAGGATTTCTGCATTCCAGGCCTTAAAGGAGAAGTACAGTTAAAGTTTGTTTGGCTGTACTTCTCATATGGATCTCAGGAGTGCCGTTCATTCTGCACTCCTGTGACCTGTTTTTAGCAGACAGGGGGCTGAAGTCTGCTGTCTGCTGATGTCACAGACTTGGTCCAGGCTCGGGCAAGATCACGACAATGGAGTCGGGATCCGCCCAAATGCCCATACTGGCACTGGGCTCAGCCTCTCAGCAAGCCACTGAGAGCCTAAACCAGCAGCTCCTGCCCCCTCCATAGCCCAGCGCTCCAGTTTTACTGATGTTTGTAATAAAGATGTAGATTTTTTAAATACCTTGTTTTGTTTTTGGGTATGTGTATCAGTTGTGGATTTTTTTTTTTACAAATGTTCCCAATACATGTGTAATAATAATCTCTCTCACCCACAGGTAGTTTTAAAATGGCTGCTGCATATTTAATGAGCTATGTGGAAGTGGGGGATGATGCAGCCATGTGTGGCTGCAAAGTGACCTAGGAGTGGTCAAAAGATATGACCACATCCTGTGGGTGGTCTTTCTGTGTACAGGACTATAATGGCACTTTTTCACTGCAAGTACCGGCTAGTACCGGCTCGGCTCTATTCGGCCCTGCTTGGCCCAGTTTGCTTTTCCACTGCGGTACCGCATGGTATAGTGTCGGAACGGTTCGGTACGGTACGGTATAGGTTTGCTTTTCCACTAAAGTAGTACTAAAGTTAAGTGGGTGGGATAACAACGGGGTGGGTGTGATTCTCTGACCAATCAGTGGCTAGTAGTGACTGCATGCAAAGGATTGTGGGATATGGTACCAGTTTGGTACCTGTTGGAACCACAATCGAGTAGGTACTGTTTTTTCAGAGCCGTACCGTACCGTTCGGTTCCATGCAGTGGAAAAGCAAACCTATACCGTACCGTACCGAACCGTTCCGACCCTATACCATGCGGTACCGCAGTGGAAAAGCACAAAAGCGTGCCGAGCCGGTACGGTTCTATGCAGTGGAAAAGCGCAATAAAAGGGTCAATTTGCATGAGAAAAGTCCCTTCTACCTCACCATTTGGCCCTTAAACATCCATGATGCAGCCTGGCTTGTTTGTTAGTTTGTAGTTGGAGAAAACATGCGGCGAGGACCTCTTTGTCCTGTTGCTGCAGACATCCATTGGAATCTGCTGAGCCCACCACCAGAGCTAAGTATTTATTTGATTAAGAAGCGTATTTCTGCTGTTTACAGACCATAGGCTGTTCATGTGTTAGACATTGTTATATCTTGTGATATGTTCCTAATATTGCAATAGTTTGTATGTACAGCATGCTTTTGTTTAGTAAAAGTACATTTATACCCTGCAGAGGTCTGAGCTTCCTTGTTTATACTGCAAAGTAACCCTTGCTAGATATACGAAAGCAAAATAGTATGGGACAATTAAAGGAGAAGTACAACCATAGTTTGTTTGTCTGTAATTCCCCTGTGAATCACAGGAGTACAGTTCCTTCTGCACTCCTGTGACTCATTTTCAGCAGAAGTCCACTGTCGGCTGACATCACAGAGCCAGTCCGGGCTCAGGAAAGATTTGCCATCATATAGTTGGGATCCGCCCATATGCCTGGATCGGCACCCAGCTCAGCCAATCAGTGAGCAGCTGAGAGCCTGGTAAGTAGGTATATAAGGTAAGTCCGATCCCCCCCCCCCCAAAAAACCCATGCTCTTTTAAAGTCCCTTTTATTCTTCTCTCTCCCCTTGGGGGGGGTAAATAATTTGCTTTTGTGTACTATTTATAGGGATGGTGCCTGAATAAGATTATTTTACTTCATCCACATTTTAAATTCTTAAATGTACTTCATTGTATTTCAACGTGCCATAGACTTTGACAGCGGTGCTGGACACTACACCTGTGCACATGGAAAATGCCAGGATTTGACACCCAGGGGCTAAGTAGCCAGTGTGCATGAGGTCTTAACCACAGTTGCTTGTAAATTATCCCAGGACTACACTTTGTTTTTTAATACCATTTTTTTTTCTTTATTTTTAGCATAGGTTTGATAATTACTGTTTGATTAATGATCATTAATGATTAGCAAACCAAATCTGGGACTATATAGGGTCAACAAGATGACACTGTAGGAATTATTTACAGCAAATAATCATTCTAGCATAGTGAACTAAGCCTGTTCTCTGTTTTTAAGTCAACTCAAAAGTGAAGACTAGGCACCCCTCAAAAGTCCTAAGCTGATATGCAGACTTGGTATGGGAGACGAGAAATTCCAAACAAATGTCAGTTTTTGTTGAGTAACCCTTTAAAGTGAACCTATGCTTTGGCCTTGAAGGGAGCTACCCCTCCAGAAGCACATGTGCCCAATGCGGACAGGTTTCAGAACTCTCTAAGCCTAGGATAGGGTACAGGCAAGGGTTGGACCTATGTGTCACCTACCTATGGGGGGCAAGCAATGTGATAAGCCAAGGAAATGGTTTGGAAGTCCTTTATACTTCTAACTACTTTACTGTTTGTGTTGATATAAAAGTGGAATGAAAATGGAAACCTCCAGATATTTTAAAAACATCTTTTAGGGCTCTTTCACACGGGCGTTCCGTATGTCCGTTTTTCATCCCATCCGTTTGCGGATGAAAAACAGACTTAGGCTTCTTTCACACGGTCCGCCTCCGCAGGCGGATCCGTGTTGCTCAGCGGGGATCGATCCGCGATCCCCGCTGAGCCGGGCGGATGACAGCTCCGTCTCCGCTTGCAGAGCGGAGAGGGAGGTGTCTCAGCACCCGCTGCCCTCTATGGGGGATCGGAGGAGAGCGGACCGCTTGTCCGCTCTCATCAGATCCACTCCGCTCCGATTACTGAACGGATGGAAAAATAGGGTTTCCATCCGTCCATATTTCAGCACAGGATCGGATGCGGAGGGCAGCGGGTGTCAGCGGAGGTCACCTCCGCTGACACCCGCTGCCCCATAGAGCTGCATGGAGGATCCGATCAGATCCGCCTAAAAAACTGACAGGCGGATCTGATCGGACCGCCCGTGTGAAAGAGCCCTTAGGCTCCTTTCACACGGCCGCTCCGTGTGAAAGGTCCGCTGCGGGACTTTTTTTTTTTTTTTACCACGGAGCGGATGACATTTCTGTCATCTGCTCCGTGTGCCCGCATATCATCCCATCCGTTTGCGGATGATATGCGGACATAATGTATGTCTATGGCACTGCGGATGTCAGCGGATGACACCGCTGACATCCGATTTTCCTTCCTTTCCGTTTTTTACACGGAAGAAAAAATGGGTTCTGTTCCATTTGTAAAAACGGAACAGAACTGAATGGAGGAAAATCGGGTGTCAGCGGATGGTATTCCGCTGACACCCGCAGTGCCATTCACTTACATTATGTCCGCAAATCATCCGCAAACGGATTGGATGATTTGCGGACACACGGAGCGGCCGTGTGAAAGGAGCCTTAGGGCTCTTTCACACGGGCCTTCCGTATGTCCGTTTTTCATCCCATCCGTTTGCGGATGAAAAACGGACATAATGTATCTCTATGTAAATACGGATGTCATCGGATGATCATCCTCTGACATCCGTTTTTTGTCAGTTCAGTTCAGTTCAGTTCAGTTAAGTTTTTTTGAACGGAGGAGAACCCTATTTTTTCTTCCTTTCAAAAAACGGAACTGAAGCAAAAACGGATGTCAGTGGTGTCATCCGCAGACATCCGTATTTACATAGACATGCATTATGTCAGTTTTTCATCCGCAAACGGATGGGATGAAAAACGGACATACGGACCGGATGACACAAGTGTCATCCGTGTCCGTTACAAAAAAAAAAAAAAGGACCTGATCGGGCAAAAAAAAAGGAACGCCCGTGTGAAAGAGCCCATAATGTATCTCTATGTAAATACGGATATCAGCGGATGACCATCCGCTGACATCCGTTTTTCGTCCTTTCAGTTCAGTTCAGTTTTTTTGAACGGAAGAGAACCCTATTTTTTCTTCCGTTCAAAAAACGGAACGGACGCAAAAACGGATGTCAGTGGTGTCATCCGCTGACATCCGCATTTACATAGAGATACATTATGTCCGTTTTTCATCCGCAAACGGATGGGATGAAAAACGGACATACGGACCGGATGACACAAGTGTCATCCGTGTCCGTTTCAAAAAAAAAAAAAGGAACTGATCGGGCAAAAAAAACTGAACGCCCGTGTGAAAGAGCCCTTATGCTGGCTTTTGTTCTTTACATTGCAGTAGCACCTTGAAAATGTCCTCCAAACACACTTTGCTATTGATCCCTAACACATGTGCATTCCATCGCACCACATTTCACAGATGGGAACCATCTCTTTATTGTGGTGCTGAAAAGAAAAAAATGTCCTTGATTATTTATTTGTTGTGATGCCTTGACAACCTATTGAAAATTAATTGGCTGCCTCAGTGAAATGCATGTTAGCATGTGAAACACCACACTTCCGCCTGCGTGCAGTGAAGCACCTCATCACACCATAACAGTGTGGAGAGAGCTTAATGTTTCTAAATTTACTAATACTTACCTACCAGGATCCAGAAGCATCTAAACCTTTCCTTCTTTACATTTCCTCCAGCATCATATTCCATAAAATAACAGAGTTCTTTTCCAGTTACTCTTAAAGCGGTAGTATACCGCTTTTTTTCACTTTTAACTACAGGTAAGCCTATAATACCTGTAGGTACAATTAATATCTCCTAAACCGGCACGGTTTAGGAGATATTTGCAGTGCATGCAGCCGCTCACGCGAGCGGCGCATGCGCTCTGAAGGTCCGGCGGACCTTCAGCTTCCCTTCCCGGGAGCTTGCCGAAAAATGACTCCCACGCGCATGCGCGGGAGTGACGTCATCGTGGCTCCGGCCAATCACAGCGCCGGAGCCGCCGAACCTGGAAGAGACGCCGTGGGATCATGTCAGCGCCCGCAGCGGGGTCCGTGTCGGGGCTTAGTTCTAAGATAAGTAATTCATAATGAGCTAGTATGCGATGCATACTAGCTCATTATGCCTTTGTCTTGCAGGTTTTTTTTATTTTTTTAATTTTAGGTTTACAACCGCTTTAACTAGTGGCATTTATAGTTAAACAGGTCCTACTGCATCTTTGTATGTCACTTTGCTTGTTGCAAAGCTAAAATTTAGCATGTTCTCTCTGTGCCTGCGTAGGTTTCTTCTGGGTACTCCTTCCACATTCCAAAGATATACTAGTATTTTAATTGGCTCCTGTCAAAATTGGCCCTGGTATATATGATTATGAGTTAGGAACCGTAGATTGTAAACTCCTTGAGGGCAGGGGCTGATGTTAATGTACAATATGTAGATCGTTGGTTCTAAATAAATACCTACAGTAAATAAAATACATGTTGCACCCTGATTCCCAGTAGTTGTTACAACAACCTGAAAACCTATGATCCCACCCTGTATGGTGTGTGATAGGATTATGTTCTATATTTGTCTACCACTGGACCCAAGGGATAATCAGAGATGATCAGATGGTCTGTAGCATTAACAGGTCAAAAGAGAAAAGCAATTGTAGGATAACCACTCAAAGGTAATTAGCTGAGATGATGATTAAAAAAAGTGTACTTTACTGGCACGGCACATGATTAACTCCTGTCATCTGAGCTGCTGGATGCGATCTTTCTCTTTCACTCTCTTTATCTATCTATCTATCTATCTATCTATCTATCTATCTATCTATCTATCTATCTATCTATCTATCTATCTATCTATCTATCTATCTATCTATCTATCTATCTATCTATCTATCTATACAATATATATATATATATATATATATATATATATATATATATATACACACACACAGTATCTCACACAAGGGAGTACACCCCTCAAATTTTTGTAAATATTTTATTATATCTATTCATGTGACAACACTGAAGAAAGGACACTTTGCTACAATGTAAAGTAGTGAGTGTACAGCTTGTATAACAGAGTAAATTTGCTGTCCCCTCAAAATATCTCAACACACTGCCAATAATGTCTAAACCGCTGGCAGCTATAGTGAGTATACCCCTAAGTGAAAATGTCTAAATTGGTCACGTGACTCATTAGTGTTACAAGGACTCAGGTGTGAATGGGCAGCAGGTGTGTTAAATTTGGTGTTATCATTTTCACTCTCTCATACTGGTCACTGGAAGTTCAACATGGCACCTCATGGCAAAGAACTCTCTGAGGATCTGAAAAAAAAGAATTGTTGTTCTACATAAAGATGGCCTAGGCTATAAGAAGATTGCCAAACCCTGAAACTGAGCTGCAGCACAGTGGTCAAGACCATACAGGGGTTTACCAGGGCAGGTTCCACTCAGAACAGGCCTCGGGTGGTGTGGCCAGTAGTGTGTGTATTAGGGCTGGGCGATATGGCTGAAAACTGTATCACGATATCAGTGTTTCATATCGGTCGATATCGATATATATTGATATTTTTTTATTACCCATTTAAAATAAGGACCCTAGGGTGAGAATGCAGGGCGGTGGGCATGGTGCAGGAGAATGCAGGGTGACTGGCATGGTGCAGGAGAATGCAGGGTGACTGGCATGGTGCAGGAGAATGCAGGGTGACTGGCATGGTGCAGGAGAATGCAGGGCGCCTGGCATGGTGCAGGAGAATGCAGGGTGACTGGCATGGTGCAGGAGAATGCAGGGTGACTGGCATGGTGCAGGAGAATGCAGGGTGGCCGGCATGGTGCAGGAGAGTGCAGGGTGACTGGCATGGTGCAGGAGAATGCAGGGTGACTGGCATGGTGCAGGAGAATGCAGGGTGACTGGCATGGTGCAGGAGAATGCAGGGTGACTGGCATGGTGCAGGAGAATGCAGGGTGGCAGGCATCGTGCAGGAGAATGCAGGGTACTGGCATGGTGCAGGAGAATGCAGGGCACTGGCATGGTGCAGGAGAATGCAGGGTGACTGGCATGGTGCAGGAGAATGCAGCGTGACTGGCATGGTGCAGGAGAATGCAGGGTGACTGGCATGGTGCAGGAGAATGCAGGGTGGCAGGCATGGTGCAGGAGAATGCAGGGTGACTGGCATGGTGCAGGAGAGTGCAGGGTGACTGGCATGGTGCAGGAGAATGCAGGGTGACTGGCATGGTGCAGGAGAATGCAGGGTACTGGCATGGTACAAGAGGATCCGGGGTTGTGGGCATACTACGGGAGATGCAGTGCTGTGGGCATGGTACAGGTAGACCATGCCCGCAGCACTGCATCCCTTGTAGTGTGCCCGCAGCCCTGCATAACGGCAGGTAGTGAAGCTGTTTCACTTACCTGTTCCAGAGGCGCCTTCGTTTTAAAAATGGCGCCGCCCGGCGCCGATACGTCATTGCGCACCCGCCGCCACCGCTCGTGTAATTTCGGCTATTCTCGGCCTCTCCCGAGCGGCGGCGGCGCGTGCGCAATGACGTGTTGGCGCCGGGCGGCGCCATTTTTAAAAGTTTAAACCCGTCGGAACGGACTTTTCGATTTATCGTTCAAGTTTTCTTATTGCTATCGAGCACGGGACTATCGCGATACCTATCGGTATCGTTTTATCGCCCAGCCCTAGTGTGTATCTGTCATTGTGATGTTTTTAATGCTGTCTCATGTGTGCTTTCACTGCGTCTGATCCGTCAGTGTGTATCATGACCCCTATTGTTTGAGGCATGTTTTTATCTGTCACATTATGCCCTGTTTTTCAATAAAGTTTATCTACTTTGAAATATAGCAGTTGTGAGCATCCCTTTATGCAACCTCTTTTTAGGAACAGTCTCTCTGGCTCCTTCACTCCCCTTTTTTGCTCCCGGTTATTTTGGTTGCAGTGGCTCCCTGTGTACCATCTGGACTGAGTGGGAATTCCCGCTGGGTCCTAGGATGTTTTGGTGACCACTTGTAAGTCACAATTGGCCCAAGAGGTCTCCATACTAGGTCACTCTTACATTACACATGCCAAATTTAGCCTAGTCAATGAACTGGCACACTTTTGCTAATGCAGTATATACTATACAGTAATTTAAATAATTAAATGTGTGACGGCAGTCACTTTGGTTGCGGGGCCCGTGGAACCCAGCTTACCTTAGAAATGTTGGGAAATCCCTCTCTCAGCCTCCTAGGCTCCTCTTATGAGTAAGTCACCCTGTGTATATTAGGGACACAGGGTGGCCAAGGAAATGATGGACAGGTACTTAATGGACACTGAGAATATGGTTTGGATTACTTCAAATGGAACAGTAATATTTATCAACCGTATCAAGACATATATGAAAACTATTCCTGGCCTGTTTGATTCTGAACATGTTCACTGAAAGAGCTGGTCACATTGGCCTCTGTTCCATGTTCTTCAATGTAAGAGATGGACAGTCTGTTACGGGTGGTCTCCTGCTATTGTCTGTGTAATAAGGTGTGATGTGTTTATACATAGGATAATGTGCAATGTATTTTGTTTTAGCCTTGTTGCAGTGCTGAGTTAACTAACATGTTATTTATAACATTGTCTAGATGTGGATTCCCATTCACCTATTGTTTCTATCCAGATGGCTAGGTATTTAGTTCAGGTTAATTTTATTTCTGTACACAATTTCATCTGCATAGGATTATGTAATCAGGCACCAGACCTGGTGGGGTAATCTGATCAGGAGGAGGATGTCCTCCTGTGAGGTATATATTCGGTGTGAGTTTGTTCAATAAAGGTTCCAGAACTTATACAAGCTAAGTTGTTGGCTAGCTTTGTATGTAGGATGGCTGTAATATCTGATATCTATGTTCAGACTGGAGGAAGCCGTATACTGACAGAAGCCCACAAAACACAGTGTGGGTCGTGGTTCTATTACATTAGTGGCAGCGGTGGGATAGTGCTTCCTTCCTTTGAACATGTCTAAACCACTACCAGGATCCAAGATCGGGATAGCAGACTTTGGTCACCCCAGCAGAGATCTGGACTTGTCATCAGAGTTCCAGGGGCTGCTGTGGATTGCCCTTTCAGTAATACCTAGGACTGTCTGTGGATCAATACCTGAAGATTAGGCAGCAGATTCAGGTGGAGGTCTGGATTGGAGCCCCCAGGTTGCTGGTATGCACAAGGGCAAGTGCTTTCCAACCCCAGGGCAAAGGGCCAGTGAACAATGGGAGTTGCGGATGGCATTCCCGGGAGAGCGGCCCCAGGAGGAATGGGTATCCGAGTTGGACAGGCTGGTCCAGCAGGAGATTAGGCTGGACAATCAGTATCAGGCTCTGCAATGGCACGCACAGCAGGAATATTTAGAAGAGACATCAGGAAGCTCTCCAGAGGGGTATGACTTTGGCGGCCCTGGATTGCTGTGGGAGAGCCTTACAGATGTGTTTGTGTTTGACGGTGTAGGAGAACCTACACTTAAAGGACCTGCAAGAATACAGAGAGGCTATGCTCGGTCTCGCAGGGGTCTCAAAGGTTAAACCTGATCTAGAGCACCAGCTAAGGATAGAACAGCATCTGGAAATGGCATACAGGAAACTGCTAGAACATGTTCAGCAGTATGCCTTAGAATCGGCAGGGGAAACTCTGTAGATTGCCGTCCCCAAAGCTGAAGTGCTGACAACAGGGCAGAGCTCTGCTAGCCTCTGCCCAGCACCGATAACATCTTCTGGGTTCCACAGACAGAAGATGGTGAATCTCGACCCCCCAGACACCCCCTAAGATTTAATAGACTTTTCTGCTGAGGAGGAACAACCCAGTGAGCCACCAGCAGAAGAGCTGGCTTCAGAGCATGGTGCTGTTGACCCCTGCATACAACAATCGGCAGCCCTGAATAATTTGTGCAAGGCCATCGAGGTTTCACTTTACTTCCCAGTGGAACAGCTGGCAGCTGGGTAGAACACTACTGGCCTCTCTCCACAACAATCAACTCCGCAGGAGCTCCAGGGAGAGAATGCAATCGGCACCTCACAACTGTAGCTTGAGCTGATATCTGTGTATGGGACGGCGATATTCACTGTCAGCAACCCAGCAGAAGAGCTTGCAACAGGGCAGAGTGCTGCTTGCCTCTACCCACAACTAACAGAATATGGATCACCTGTGGTAGTGGATGGGACTTCGGTCTCCACTGACAAAACCCCAGGAAAGGCTCTGGTATTGGGATAGGAGGACATCAGTCTTGCTCTGCAATCACATGGGTATTTTCATCTAAAAAAAAAGTGGATGAGACTACGGTTTTCACCTTGATATCCCAGGGATGCTGGGCAGTCGGCCCAGATTCCCAACAGCATAATGGAGTGAGCCCAGCCACCCTGTCTTCCCTCCAGTGGCTGAAAGGACTCCAGGGAGAAGGGCCAGTCCACACTTCTCCCCAGCAGGGGTTATGTTCTACGAGAGAGGCAGAGGTTGGCTGGGCGAGTAACGCTCCATTCCGAACAATATGTTTGTGGTACTGTGTGGGTACAGGCATTGGGGGATTGGAACTACAGATTAACTTTGAAGTCACTTTGGTTGTGGGGCCCGTGGAACCCAGTTTACCTTAGAGAGGTTGGGAAATCCCTCTCTCAGCCCCCTAGGCCCCTCTTATTTGTAAGTCACCCTGTCTATTAGGAACACAGGGTGACCAAGGAAATAAAGGACAGGTACTTAATTAACACTGAGAATATGTTTTGGATTACTTCAAATGGAACAGTAATATTTATCAACCGTATATCTCAAGAAATATATGAAGACTATTCCTGGCCTGTTTGATTCTGAACATGTTCATTGAAAGAGCTGGTCACATTGGCTTCTGTTCCATGTTCTTCAATGCAAGAGATAGACAGTCTGTTACTGGTGGTCTCCTGCTATTGTCTGATTAATAAGGTGTAATGTGTTTATACATAGGATAATGTGCAATGTATTTTGTTTTAGCCTTGTTGCAGTGCTGAGTTAATTAACATGTTAATGTTAATTATAACATTGTCTAGATGTGGATTCCCATTCACCTAATGTTTCTGTCCAGATGGCTAGGTAATTAGTTCAGGTTAATTATATTTCTGTACACAATTTAATCTGCATAGGATAATGTAATCAGGCACCTGACCTGGTGGGATAATCTGATCAGGAGGGGGAAAACCTCCTGTGAGGTATATATTCAGTGTGAGTTTGTTCAATAAAGGTTCCAGAACTTATACAAGCTATTCTCGGCTAGTTTTGTATGGGGGCGGCTAGAATATCTGATATCTATGTTCAAGACTGAAGGAAGCGGTATTCTAACGGAAGCCCACAAGCGCAGTGTGGGTTGTGGTTTTGTTACAAAATGTATCACATAATGCAACATGAAATTGAGTTTGAACCTATTACAGTTTTCTGTACAGCAGAACTCTGAAAGGAGCAGCACTAAATACCAAAAAAAAACCTTTGCTGTCATGCATGAATGAAAAACGGTTGAAAAACACTGACTTAGGCCTAGTTCAAACCTATGCATTTTTTTTAGTGCATTTCAGTTTTGCAGAAACACACTACAGTCCATTTAATATGGTTTCCAATGGAACAAGTTCACATCTGTGCCTTTTATGGAAAGGGCCTGGGACCAGCTAGTTGTGTTTTTGGTTCCATATACTTCAATAGGTCAAAAATGTGTATTGAAAAACGCTAAATGCACCTGAACTATGAATCAACTTCATCCGGGCCTAAGGTGTTGAGCCACAGCCAGCTCCTACCCTCCTAGTCGGAACGGGTGGCAACTTACTTTTGATTAGAATAATGAAAAAAAATGTTGAACAACAATAATCAAATTAAAATATATTCTCTCCAAACATACAAATTTTGGCTGAATCGTGACACTAGCTGAGATATTGAGATAATAATTGTAGCACCCTCCTAAGTAGGTGCTAGAAGAGAGAGTATAGTTTTTGGGTCTTTCTGCTTACCAGAGAGATTGCCAGGTCAATTTATATTGCTCTCTGCCCAGTGCCTACCAGAGAGCAGGATCCATTGGTGAGGTCTGCTTATGGTGCTCAGGTGCAGCTCAGCTTGTCTGAAATGTTTCACACTGGTGCAATAGGGAGGTATATTGGACAGTGGGAGGAAACCTAACAAGCGAGGGCACAGGCATTGTTAAAGCCCTGATAAATGGCAGAGGAAAGTGCCTTGTGGATACTGTATAAATAGGAAGGGCACATGTGTTTGGGGTCTTCAGCAGGAGAGCGGGGTCCCAGAGGGAGGGGGTGGCAGCCCCTCCTCTGTAGAAGTTGCCATGCAGCCTCAGGTGGTCGACCTGAGGGCCTGAATGTTAGAGAGGGGCTGAACCCAGATGTCCTGCAGAGCTGACTGGAAGGGAGACACTGGAAAGGATCTGATTCTGCCTACAGTAAGTACAGATCTGTGGCATAGGGCGTGTCATGTGAGGGCCATACCTTCAGTGGAAGAGTCCGTAGACTGGTGTTAGTCAAGGGGATGCTAGAGAGTGTCTTAAAGATAAAGTAGTTTGCATCAAGTCTGCTGCTAGAGAGAGCAAAAGGACCTAAATTCTTCCGGGAGTGTATCTGCTTCCACAAGTAATCCGGTGAGGCCAAGTAAGAGTTGTCCTTATCTACTCTGAATAGTTCAGTTGGAGGATCCCACCATTCCCTTCTCCCATCCAAGTTCCACAATAAATATTAAACAAAATGCCCTGGACTTTTTATTAAGTAACAAGGAAACGGGAGTAAGGATGGATGTGTGAAAATCCCCTAGTGACTGTCTGCAGGTAATTGACCCAAGAAGTCAAAACATAGCAATCCCTACCGGGCCAGTGCTACATAATCATCAGGTGATGTTATTAAAACTGGTGCGATAAGTAATATGGTATGAATGTTAAAATTACTGCATATCTACACGTTATCCTTTTGTATCCCATATTAGCATGGACCTAATATTAACTGTACAATCCTGCATGAATACATTATTGACATATCACAATATACTGCAGAGATTGAATTAAAAAATAATGACCTTTTCTCATTAACCTCTTGCTGTCCACAAAATGTATATGTGTGGCAGCAAGGAGGTGGGCTTAAACGTCCACATGCTGCACATATGCGTCTATGGACAGCATAGGTTTCTGTGCTGAGAGTGCGGTCACTGCGTGCTCACGGCGCACTCCCAGCACAATGACCGAGCTGTCAAAGACTATTCTCAGTCTGGATTAATGATTGGGAACCAGTGGGACCAGCTCCCAGTCATGTGACCCCTGTGACAGCCAACTGCAAAGGTCAAAAAGATGCGCCTCTTACGAGATTGGTTGAACCATGACGTTATAAATGGTCATACACGCTCAACATATCAGATCATGTCAGCAACTTCCAGCATTGAGGTTACCAATTGAAAACAAATGACATACGAGCTCCCATGGTGAAGTATGTAGCAAACTTAGTCCGTTTATTTAAATCCAGTTCCAACGTGACAATAAATGTAGATCACTCGATCTGTGCATAGAAAGTCTTATAGCAGGCTGATGGCTCGAAAGAGAGACGCCGAGTCAGACCGACAAGCCGCATGACCAATGCCACTATGTAATATTGTCACAGACAAGCCACCCCCTACATATCTAGTCAAAATGACGTCTTTGAGGGACAGGCTGAAAGACATAATTTTTCACGGATCGAGTGATCTACTTTAATTGTCACGTTGGAGCTGTAATTCAATAAATGGAATAAATTTGCTACATACTTCACCAAAGGAGCTTGTATGTAATTTTTTTCAATTTGTAACCTCGATGCTGGAAGTTGCTGACATAGATTGGAGGAATCATTTCTAACTTTGATATGTTGAGCGTATATGACCATTTATACCTTAATGGTCCAACCAATCTGGTAGGAGACGCATCTGTTAAGTCTCACTTGGTGGTGGAGTTTTCCTGCACATCAGATCGGAGGGAATTTGAATGTGGATCACTTATGAGTGAAGACTCCCATGATTATTAAGACTTTCTTTCTGGACACTTTTCTTTATTTATATTTATTTCTGATACTTTTGTATCTATATTGTCACAGCATCTATATGTTATAATTGACAACAACATTATTATTTGAATTAGCGCTGCTTTCTTTGCACATATTTTGTTTAACTGGTATCACGGTTTTTAAGTGGCTGCTTGTTCACATGAATTGACCTAGCGCAGATATAATTTTGGCAGGTTGAATCGCAGAGGCCAAGTGATTAGGCAGACCTTCCTGCCACTTAGGTGTAATAGCCCAGTTAAAGGGACGCCAGGGCGGGAGAAAAGGGGGTTAGGCCCCTTTCACGTGGGGTTTTCAGTCAGGTCTGTCTATCTGCCAGTTTTTCAGGCAGACCTGATTGGAAGCTCCATGCTGGTCTTTGGGAGGTCGGATGTAAAGGGACACAAGGTACCCCTTCCCCGATTGCTACCAGAGTACTCCATTTCCAGTGAGGCCCTTTGCAGTACCTGGGGGTATGATGAGCGATAAGATTGCTTAACACTAGAAGGACTTTGATTCCTGGATGTTGCCACACAGATTAAACGATATCTGACTGTGATATGAGCTTACTGGTGTGAAGCCGCCTTTGCCTATGCAAGCCAATAGCCTCTATTTATCTTCTTCCCCCACCACTACTTTGATCTAGTTTATATCCACACACCAGCAGCCCCCATTGTTTGAAGGGACCTTCATGGGGACACTAGGGGCTCCGGGGCGTCAGCCCTCCCGCTGATTTGTCCTACCCTGGCTGGGACATTTGTCCGTCTGCATTAAACCACACGGCTAGATTCCACTCTTACCTCCCAGTGAAACGAATGAACATATGCATCTCCTTTTCTATACCCCTGAGGAAAGGTTACAGATCTGAAACGCGTTGGGTGCTATGGAGAGAGAATACCTTAATTGTTTATAATGACAATAGGATGGTTGTATTATGAGCTGTTTGTTTTTACATTTATAATTTTGTATATATGTTCATGTCTTGTTTCATGTAAATGATCTCTTTTGGTCAATATTTTAATATGTTGAATAAAATGTATATTTTTATATAAATGTCATTATTATGGTGTCGTGCTTGCCTATCAAGTCCCAATCCTAATGGGGGATTCTCTTGTTTGATTATTGTTTATCGAGACTTTGGCAGACAGACACCAAACTTTGTACTAGTAGAAACATTTGCATTCTGATCTCATGCCTTGGTTCCCTGTGTTACCAGAGCTACCCTTGACTTCGCTGAGAGGGACGCTGCCTCTGAGAATAGTCGCAAGTAGCTGCTTGTGTTCTGAACTGGTTTATGGAAGTAGTAATTCTCAGTTAGGCTGGCCATAGGAGGACGTGTTTTTTTTTTATCCAGCGGGCTAGGAAGGTGGATGGAGGATTCCACCCCACTGTGCCATTGTATTCTGACAGTGAGACTTCTCTGCTGTCAGAATACACTGACCAGTGGCTGCAGCTGCTGAACAACAAAAATGTTCCAACCGCTCCAAAAAGTTAATCGCTAAATAGAAATTCAGCTGGTTTAGCAGAGATTGACCGAAGTTTGATTTTGGGACAGCTTTATGTCATTGTAGGGTCTTATAGAGACTGTGCCTGCTCCTCTTTGTCCACTAGATGGCGGAGCCCTTAGTGCCTATAGCAGCTTCTACTGCGCATGTAAGGACCTGATAATGTCATGACATCACACAGGGGAGGACTGGGAAGGGGGGCTGGGTGGCAATTGCCCCCTGGGCCACTCTGATGCTGGGTAAAAAGGCCGCACTCAGGGCTGGACAAATGTAGGGGCCAGACACTGTATACAGCTGCCAGTCGCTGCTACACAATGTAATATTTGCAGAGCTGCAGCGGCACGGTATGAGTGTGTAGAGTACGCTCCTGTACCCGGCTGGCACAATACTAACATGGTCACTTCCCTGTCAGGCAGAGTGGTCTCCATCCGACAGGAGCTTCCTAGGCCCCGCCTGGCGTGATGTCATGTATTTTTGTTAAACCTCCTTTTTTGCTATTAACATTAAATTATATTACCACATTGCATTATGTTTGTCTTGATTTATAACATCAATATCTGTTATGAAACCAGGTGGGCATGGATGGTGAGCTGATTTGATGGTTCAATGGGCCACTTGACTGGGCTTGCCCCCCAGGCCTAAGGCTGCCAGCCCTCCCCTGACGTCACATACGCAATGACGTTGTAACGCTGCATGCAAGATAATGTCATTGCACAGGAAGGGGCAGTGCCCATCTTTGGTTATAAATAGAGGAGATTTAGGCCAGAGCCACCATTTTTGCGGCTGTGCAAGTGGTGACTGACATACAAACCCCTTTTTTCACTTTAAGGACCCCTGACGAAGCTCTCTATTTAAAGAGCGAAACATGTTGGGTTTTTTTTCTTAATTTTTTATTTTTCACTATTATGTTTTGGTATTTGTTGGGCACATGCTTCTTTTGAAGGAATAGTTGGGGACTCCTCTTGGAATGTGAGCTCAGATCTGGTATATGAGGGAAGTAAGCATTAGTGCAATTTGGGCAGAGGCTGGAACAGTTGATGTGCTGGGCTTTAGGCTAGTTAAGCCCTTCAAAACCTTTCACTGTCTGTGCCTCCCTCCCCTCCCTACACCTGACAGCATTCTCGATTTAGCAATGTTCCTTCTGGCAGCCCTGCTCTCTCTTTCTCTCTCTTTCTGTATTCACCGGCTTGGCTGAGAGCCACTGGCCATGAAGAGGGAGCAGGGGGCGGGGCAAAGCAGCAGTGTGTGTATCAACAGATGCACACAGCCTGGCTGGGGATTGAGCCTGCACTAGTGCCCCATAGCAAGTTGCTTGATAAGAGTATGTGCCTAGAGCACTGGCAGGGGATTCGGGGCTTCTCTGTGCAATACAACTGCACAAAGTAGGTAGGTATAACATGTTTGTTAATTAGATTTAAAAAAATGTAGCTTTACAATTACTTTAATTATACAGACAGTAATGTTAATATTATTCTAAAGGGCTTGATAGGCAATGAAAGAATAAGCTTCATCTTCTGACAATTTTATAGAAAAACAAAGTTGCCAAGACACCAATTATGCTAAATAAAAACATCACAGTCCCTCGCTGTATGCTGCCAGGATAATACGTGTATTTATATGTATCTGTAGCTTCCCCTGGGAAAATAGAAAGCAGTTACAGCTATATGATTGCTCCCAGCATGGGTAGCAGCACATCCAAGCCATATGCTGGATGGTAAATTAATAGGTAAGGTCGTGAAAGGAATTATCCTGTTAGATAACCCAGCTGCCTATTAAAATTAACTGTTCTTTTTAATAACATGAGGAAAAGGGTAAAGAACCATTCTAATTTCTAGAAATAAACTAAATTCGCCATGAAAAAAGGTAAAATTAATGTGCTGATCCATCCTTTTTCAATAAGATCCAGTGAAAGCAGCTCTGACCACAGGTGTACATTCAGCAAATACCATATAGATTTTAACCTCTTCCCGCAGGCCGCAGCCATATATGTGGCCTCTCAGCAGGTGGGCTTTAATGTGAAGAGGCTGCATATATGGAGCTCTATGTAGCGCTCAAAAGAAGGCGCTGGTAATCGGGTCCCCCAACACTGCATGGCCAGGCAACACGTATTCTCCACACTGTCTCCAGACACAAGGAACAGTCTTTGAGCTTGGCTCTTAGGTTTTATTAGGGGTAATAACTTGGATGGGGAATAGGAATTATGGGATGCCCAACTAGATAGCAACAAACATCAGGGACAACTTCTTCCCTATGTACAACTCTGATTGATTCCTCTTCTTCCTATGTACAACTCTGATTGATTCCTCTTCTTTTCTATGTACAACTTTGATTTATTCATCTTCTTACCTATGTACAACTCTGATTCCCTTTCTTCCCCTATGTACAACTCTGATTGATTCCTCTTCTTCCCTATGTACAACTCTGATTGATTCCTCTTCTTTCCTATGTACAACTCTGATTGATTCCTCTTCTTCCCTATGTAAGACTTTGATTGATTCCTCTTCTTTCCTATATACAACTCTGATTGATTACTCTTCTTCCCTATGTACAACTCTGATTGATTCCTCTTCTTCCCTATGTACAACTCTGATTGATTCCTCTTCTTCCTTATGTACAACTCCGATTGATTCCTCTTCTTCATATGTACAACTCTGATTGATTCCTCTTCTTTCCTATGTACAACTCTGATAGATTCCTCTTCTTCCCAATGTACAACTCTGATTGATTCCTCTTCTTCCTTATGTACAACGCTGATTGATTCCTCTTCTTCCCTATGTACAACTCTGATTGATTCCTCTTCTTCCCTATGTACAGCTCTGATTGATTCCTCTACTTCCCTATGTACAACTCTGATTGATTCCTCTTCTTCCCTATGTACAGCTCTGATTGATTCCTCTACTTCCCTATGTACAACTCTGATTGATTCCTCTTCTTCCTTATGTACAACTCCGATTGATTCCTCTTCTTCCTTATGTACAATTCTGATTGATTACTCTTCTTTCCTATGTACAACTCTGATTGATTCCTCTCTTGGCAGCTGACAGTTTGCATCGCTGATGGTCTGATGGAGGAGCTCTAGAGCGCATGCTTCGAAACGCGTCACCACCACCTGACGTCACTACGTTCCTTGCGGTCCACAAGCGAGGCGTGCCTTCCACCGAGGCCTCGGACCGGAGTACCTGTTCCTGTATGGGCCCCACACTTCCAACTACCCCGCTGCTGGACGACTGAGGGCTTTGGAGCTGGAGGGTCAGGAACGGACCCCCAGTGACACTGTTATGTGCCCGTTTTTACGATAATTGTGTAAGTTTTAACCCTTCATGTGCCAATAAACGATTGTCTGTGCTGCACTTAGAGGTGCCTTCTTTCTTATGCTTTTTGATCTACTGCAGGTGATAATACATTGTTATTCCCAGACATAGATCGCAAACGCAGGGAATGCAGGGTTCAAGAGTGTGTTACGCTCAGAATGCAGGGATCAGGAGTGCGTTACGCTCAAAATGCAGGAATCAGGAGTGCGTTGCGCTCAAAATGCAGGAATCAGGAGTGCGTTGTGCTCAAAATGCAGGAATCAGGTGTGTTGCACTCAAAATGCAAGGATAAGGAGTGCGTTACGCTCAAAATGCAGGGATTAGGAGTGCATTGCGCTAAAAATGCAAGCATCAGGAATGCGTTGCGCTCAAAAAGCAGGGATTAGGAGTGCGTTGTGCTCAAAATGCAGGGATCAGTAGTGCGTTGCGCTCAAAATGCAGGGATCAGTAGTGCGTTGCGCACAAAATGCAGGGATCAGGAGTGTGTTGTGCACAGAATTCAGGGATCAGGAGTGCGTTGCGCTCAGAATGCAGAGTTCGGGGGGGGGGGTGATGTGAAGGGCGGTAGAAGACACTGCTATGGGGGTTGCCCTGCCCATAGCAGTGTCCTTTTGTCCCCCTTTCCTCTATAGCAGTGACCTCTGGACCCCTTCCCTCCCAAAGCATCGTTCCATTGCATCCTACCTCTGCACACAGCAGAGATCGAGAGGAAGCACGGTTCTGGACAGGGGGTGGGAGCTGGCCGGGTGACTTTTCATATTAACAAGCTGGTAATTGGTTGCTTAGGACCTAGCAGCCAATCACCTGCGGGTTAACTTTAAAAGTTAATTTGGCCAGCGCCTCCTCCGGCCCTCCATCCTGAGCTGTGCTGGCTCTCACTCCCCACTGTTAACTGATGATGGAGGCTGAGGTGGGGGGGGGGGGGAGAGAAGGACCAAAGACGTGGTGGAGGAGGCTGGTGGAGAGAACCAGTCTGGTACCTACAAATAGAAGGCAGGAGTCGGCGGTGCAGATTGTGGTCTAACTGTCACCTGCCCAAGGGCGACATCTAGACTGCCATCGACAGGTTGCCGACCCCAATTTAGAAACTAACCAGAACCAGACCTAAATCCAATTGAGAATCTGTGACAAGACTTAAAAATCGCTGTTCACAGACACTCTCCAGATGTGACTATCTAGATGTGCAAATCTGGTAGAGACATACCCAAAATGATTACAGCTATAATTGCAGCAAAAGGTGGTTCTATAAAGTATTGACTCTGAGGCTGAATACAAACGGACGCCACACTTTTCACATATTTATTTGTAAAAAAAAAATGAAAACCGTTTATCATTTTCCTTTCACTTCACAATTATGTGCCACTTTGTATTGGTCTACCGCATAGAATCCCAAATAAAATAAATTTAAGTTTTTGGTTGTAACATGACAAAAATGTAGAAAATTTCAAGGGGTATGAATACTTTTTCAAGGCACTGTAGATTTTTATTGAACAGCAGCACATATTACACACACTAACACTTGTTGGGCACACAAATAACCCCTTGATTAACGGGAGATATTAACCCCTTCCCAGCCAATGTTATTAGTACAGTGACAATGTATAGTATTATTATTATTATACAGGATTTATATAGCGCCAACAGTTTGCGCAGCGCTTTACAGTGTGGGGGAAGACAGTACAGTTACAATACAATTCAATACAGGAGGAATCAGAGGGCCCTGCTCGTTAGAGCTTACAATCTAGAAATCACTGATCACTGTATTAGTTTCACTGGTGATGTCGGTGTCAGTTAGTGTCAGATTATCTGCCACGCTATCACATTCCCACTAAATGTCGCTAATCACCGTCATTACAAGTATGTAAAAATAAAAATTCCAGTATCTATTTATGAAGAAATTCGATTTTTTTTTTTATTTGTTTATTGGCTATAAAATACAAAATATTGCGCTAGGAGACAGATCTATGAACTAATATGAGTATGAGCTGCTAGCACAATATCCCATTGGCAATGAACAAATACAAAATAGAAAATGAAAACAGCAGCGCTCAAAAGTTGCAACATAAACAAAGCCCTCCAGTGAGATATGATGAACACTGTGGCAAAACTTCAGAAGGATCCACCACAAAAAAAGGAGCCACAAAGAGCAGCCTCTTACTAGATGAGAGTAATAAACCAGGCGTCCAAACAAAAGTATTATTGATGGGTCACCAGTTCTGGCAATAAGGATCCCACCGACTCCAACTGTGTGATATATTTAAAAAATAAAAAATAACGATCATTGCGCAAATATCTTATATATGTCTTCGTTACAGACAAGAGATAATATATAGAGTATAGAAATAATCCCTCAGTGAAATAAGGTCAAACACTGTAAAGTGAGGATTAGCACCAAGGGGAAAGAAACACACAGCCTCTTACCACAAGTGTGTATTAAACAGACATCAAGGCTTGTGCTGCTGTACGATCAATGGATCCAGCGATATTCACCATACTCATTCCAAAAAAATATAAGGAAGCGATCATTGCGCAAACATCGCATATAAGTTTATTAAAAAGTATAAAAGACAAACAGGGTACTCACATTTTTCCTTTAAAATATAAGCATATCACAATATGGCATAGGCTTGTTTCCAACCGACAAAATGGCCGACCTCCAATAGTGTATGGCACTTGCATCAGGCAGCTGTGTACACCATATATCAAAAGTCCAAATACATATAATAATCTAGTGACAATGAATTTATAATTTAACAGTGGTCAGAATAATAATTTTCATCATCAAAAATAATCAAAGATAAGCTGTGATATAATAAAGAAATATGTGATCAAGTGATCAAAACATATTTTGTCAGTACTTTTCTAAACACTATAGTGCACCTCCTCCTTTTAAACACGGAGACTATTGAAAGTCCATCAATATAGTCCCTTATGTGTCAATGCCAAGATCCAACTCCTTGCTTGTGCACCCCCACCCATTCCACCACAGGGCTGCTGTTAGAAATCGCGGGGCCCCATACAGACTACATGGCAGGGCCCCCTCAAGAAAATATTAAAGATATATTTAGCTAAAATTACAACAAAATCACTATTATTAGGCCCCATGCACACGGGACGTTTTTAACGCCGCTGTAAGCAGCGTCAGGCGTTTTCTTTTTGCAGCCTAAAAACGCCCCTCCATGTTATTCTATGGCCTCATGCACACTCAGACGTTTTTGAGCTGTAAGTGGCTTAGACGTTTTTAGGCTGCAACAAGAACCCACCACCTGCGCGTTCTGAGGACCAGCGTTACAGCGTTAAAAACGCCTGACGCTGCTAAAAGCTGAATAACTTTGCTATAACGTTGCTTAACGTGCGTTAAGCCACGTTATACGTTTTTTTTTCTTCCATTCAAAATCAATGGTTCCCTATGGGATCCTATTGATTTGAATGGAGGTCGCACCGCAACACCGCAAGTCGGATCCGACTTGCGGGGTGACTTGCGCTGTGGGAATCTTGAGGGGGAACGCCACGCCAAAATGGGAAAAAAACGGCGTGGGGTCCCCCCCAGGGTTCCAAACCAGGCCCTTCGGGTCTGTTATGGAATTTGAGGGTAGCCCCATGCCGAAAAAACGGCATGGGGTTCCCCCCAAAATCCATACCAAACCCTTATCCGAGCATGCAGCCCGGCAGGCCAGGAAAGGGGAGGGGACGAGCGAGCGGCCCCACCCCCCCTGGACCACACCAGGCCACATGCCCTCAACATGGGGGGGTGTTGGTGCTTTGGGGCAGGGGGAGCTCTGCACCCCCCACCTCAAAGCACCTTGCCCCCATGTTGATGAGGACAAGGGCCTCATCCCCACAACCCTGGCCGGTGGTTGTGGGGGTCTGCGGGCAGGGGGCTCATCGGAATCTGGAAGCCCCCTTTAACAAGGGGGCACCCCAGATCCCGGACCCCCTCCCTATGTGAATGGGTATGGGGTACACTGTACCCCTACCCATTCACCCCATAAAAGGCAGTGTATGGAAATAACGACAAGAGACGTTTTGGAAAGTTTATTAAAAATCTTCATCCGACTCTTCTTGTCTTCTCCTCTCCGGGGTCTTCTCCGGGGTCTTCTGCTCTTTTGCTGTCCGCCCTTCTTGTCTTCTCCTCTCCGGGGTCTTCTGCTCTTTTGCTGTCCCCCTCTTCTTGTGTTCTTGTCTCCGGGGTCTTCTGCTGTCCCCTCTTCTGCTGTCCTCTCTTCTTTTCTTCTCCTCTCCGGTCTTCTGCTCTTTTGCTGTCGGCTGTCGGCTGTCTTCTTCCTCCGGTCCTCCTCCGACGACGTCTCCGCTGATTATGCCTATCTCCGGTCTCTTCAGCTTATTATATAGCCATTAGGGGCGTGGCCCCGATGACGTCATCTGGAGGCCCCGCCCCCTCATGTCACATATGACGTCATATGTGACATGAGGGGGCGGGGTCTCCAGATGACGTCATCGGGGCCACGCCCCTAATGGCTATATAATAAGCTGAAGAGACCGGAGATAGGCATAATCAGCGGAGACGTCGTCGTCGGAGGACCGGAGGAAGAAGACAGCCGACAGCCGACAGCCGACAGCAAAAGAGCAGAAGACCGGAGAGGAGAAGAAAAGAAGAGAGGACAGCAGAAGAGGGGACAGCAGAAGACCCCGGAGACAAGAACACAAGAAGAGGGGGACAGCAAAAGAGCAGAAGACCCCGGAGAGGAGAAGACAAGAAGGGCGGACAGCAAAAGAGCAGAAGACCCCGGAGAAGACCCCGGAGAGGAGAAGACAAGAAGAGTCGGATGAAGATTTTTAATAAACTTTCCAAAACGTCTCTTGTCGTTATTTCCATACACTGCCTTTTATGGGGTGAATGGGTAGGGGTACAGTGTACCCCATACCCATTCACATAGGGAGGGGGTCCGGGATCTGGGGTGCCCCCTTGTTAAAGGGGGCTTCCAGATTCCGATGAGCCCCCTGCCCGCAGACCCCCACAACCACCGGCCAGGGTTGTGGGGATGAGGCCCTTGTCCTCATCAACATGGGGGCAAGGTGCTTTGAGGTGGGGGGTGCAGAGCTCCCCCTGCCCCAAAGCACCAACACCCCCCCATGTTGAGGGCATGTGGCCTGGTGTGGTCCAGGGGGGGTGGGGCCGCTCGCTCGTCCCCTCCCCTTTCCTGGCCTGCCGGGCTGCATGCTCGGATAAGGGTTTGGTATGGATTTTGGGGGGAACCCCATGCCGTTTTTTCGGCATGGGGCTACCCTCAAATTCCATAACAGACCCGAAGGGCCTGGTTTGGAACCCTGGGGGGGACCCCCAGGCCGTTTTTTTCCCATTTTGGCGTGGAGTTCCCCCTCAAGATTCTCACAGCGCAAGTCGCCCCGCAAGTCGGATCCGACTTGCGGTGTTGCGGTGCGACCTCCATTCAAATCAATAGGCTCCCATAGGGAACCATTGATTTTGAATGGAAGAAAAAAAAACGCTGCTAAAAGCAACGTGGCAAAACGTGCAATAACGCCAATGGAAAAAGCTACTGAAAGCACGTTTTTACAGCTGCTTTTTCCGGCGTCAGAACTAACTTTGACGTACGTTTTTTCTAACGCCCCGTGTGCATGGGGCCTAAGACACAAATATAACATAAAAATATAACATAACTCGCATAATTCCTGCTAAATCTAAAAAAAAAAAACGATTTTAAATAAAAAAAGAAGATGATATGAGATGAGAAAAATATACAGGCTGGGCAGTTGGAGCTCAGTGATCAGAGAGACAGAGAGAGAGAAACAAAGTTACAAATAAACTCCTGAGCAGAGATAAGTGCTGGGAGGGGGGGCCACACAAGGGAGGGGGATTAGTGAGGGACAACTGTCTCTTTCTCAACAGATAAAAGCTGATAGCAGGGAGAGGGACAGATCAGATTCAGGTGCTGAAGGAAGATTTCTGTAATTGTTGTCCATCACTAATCCCCCTCTCTGTGTGGGCCCCCCTGTGTGCTCGGGCCCCCTACAATAGGGCTGGTGGTCCCCCCCTATCAGCGGCCCGGCACACACTCACTAATATTATTGGACCCCTTAGGGCTCTTTCACACAGGCGGACCGTTCAGATCCACCTGTCCGTTTTTTTAGCGGATTTGAACGGTCCCCCCATGCATCCCTATGGGGCATCGGATGTCAGCGGAGACATGTCCGCTGACATCCGACCCGATCCGTCAAATCTGGACGGATGGAAACCCTATTTTCCATCCGTCCAGCGGATGGGATCGGATGGGTTCGGATGAGAACAGACCGACGATCTGTTCCCATCCGATTTCCCCCATAGAGATGTATAGAGAAAGTGGTTGTTGGGCGCTTCTGACTAAGTAAGAAAGCAAGGAGTCCACCGCTGTAAGAGGGGCGCAGGGGATGCTCCAAATTCTTATTAGGGACTGTCCCAGGTGGCTGGATACAAGGCAGCAATGACAGGAAAACTCAGAAGAATCCGCTGGCAGAAGTGAAGAGAAAAACAGGCGCCACTGTAGTTAGCCAAAAAGGTTTATTGCACAGGAGATCCATGAAATCTAGGAGCTTCTGTCATCATTTTGGGAATCTGGTCGTCCTGCCTTGAGCAAAAGCGTTGTTGACCTTTGTGAGAGCATTGGTCACCTGTATTCGGTAAGAGGCCAATTGGTCACTATACATGTGGTGGAGGTTCTCACTTTTTCCAAGCACCTATTAGACGGATCTCTTCACTTGCCATGATGCATGGGTGGATTGGACTGTTCCGGAATTTTATCGTTATTTTCGATTGTATTTACTTTTCTATATATGCATAGGATTTCATTTTCAGCGCTGTATTTTATATTTCATTTTTCTGATCACACCGTGGTTTATGACAGCTGCTTACACTGGTAGCGCGGATATTCAGTTTGTTTGTATTATTGCACAACATACATAATCACTTACACATTGGTAAGCTCCAGTCCGTGTAGCAGCGTCTCCAGCGCACGATCCGGCCGTCCACCGGTCCGGAGGTGACGTCACGGGAAGCTGGTCGGGGAGTTGGTTCCCCCGGAAGCCGCAAGTGGAACGCAGGCTCCCGGAAATGAAGCAACGCGTTTCGGAGCATGCGCACTCGGCTCCTTCCTCAAGCGTAAGTGACTGCCACCTGGTGTCAGGTTTAAGTGCAGTAGTCTACAATCACTTAACATGGAAATCAAGACAAGGGGCGGCACAATACTCTGCAAAACCAGCTGCACAGCCAGCATTCTGGAGAGTACGCGCAATACTTTAAATAATACAATGGATTTTTTGTGCTGGGGCTTATTCATGTAAAAACAACATTTAACAAACAGTAATACACTTCAAATATATATACGTCATCCACGATAGATGCATTAAAACATGACTTATATCGGAGCCCTGTTGTCTATGCAACAGAACTAGGAGAGGGAATAAAATTAAAAAATTCTCTATATATGGGTACAAAGGAAAGAAGACTACCTCATACATAAGAAGAACCATAGGCTCATGAGTAAATCCGCAAATCATGTGCTCACAAAGAAAATTCATTTTACATGATCCATAATACATTATTAAAAAATATATGAGCACAAAAATGTGCCGGGTGACTATGAAAAAAGCACTAGTGCTCGATTTACTTAGCAAAAGACAAAATTCTAAAAATTTAAAAACTAGTAGAAATATAACAGCGCGGAGACACAGCTGTCATCCTCCTGCTCAGCGGGGGATCAGCGGATCAATCCCCCACTGAGAAAAACGGAGTCCGTCCAACGGACGGAGTGTGTGAAAGGGGCCTAAAAGTGGTTGTAAACCCTTATATATACCCAGTGAAGTGACTGGCCTCAGGTGATACACAGAGATGAAACAAATACTACTACATACGGTGTACCTGTTTATCTGCAGTCTTCTCTTCTATACATGTGTTTAAAGTCCAGAATTTGTAAAGCTTGTCTGAGCTGTCAGAAAAAAGGGGGGGGGGGAGTTGAAGTTACACACTGAGAGCTGATTGGACGGAAGGGGACACTCCCCCCCCCCCCCCCCCCCTCACACACACGCACACAGGAACAGAGCTGAGGCTGTCATTTACATTCTGTGTGCTGTAGCTCCCTCCCGTCACCCTATTTCTCTTGGTGTCAGAAAACTTGTCAGAAGTAATGATTGCTAAAAGAGTAACAAGGCAGCAGACAGAAAGAACACTTAATGCTCCTAATTGAAACAAGCAAACACTATAGAGGGATATGCTTTGTTCCTATTTCATGTCTAAGGTTTACAACCACTTTAAAATAAAGAGGAGCTCCAGGGTCCCCCCAAAAAAAATCAAAAGTCAGCAGCTACAAATACTGTTGCTGCTGACTTTTAATATAAAGAAATGTACCTGTCCCTGGATCCACTGATGTCCCCACCCAAGCCAATTTTTCAGTCGGCTTCGGTTACAAATGCCGGCATCTTCACTACAGGAAACCAGCTTCCAACTGTGCATGCGCAAGTTGTGCTGAGCTTTCTGATCTGATCTGGTCCTGCAATCTTCTGGGACCTGTGATGAGTCTCAGAAGGCTTCAGGGTAAGGAGGGGGAGATGTATATTAAAAAAGAATAGCGCGCAAATGCAAAAGAAATAACTACCAAATCTGAAGACAATCCATAAATAAAAATGGGGGTTTGGTCCCACCACATGGCCATATCGTGCTCAAGCCCACTACTGCGTCAAAGTACCCCATTATCAGTGGGTCCTACACTATCCATGAAAAAGAGATGAATCCAGCCCTTCTAACCCTTGGAGATAATACTCCTTGCTGGGAAGGATGTGCAAATGCACTACAGGGGACTCCTCCTATATCCACTTGATGGTGGACACTGATGGAGTACAGGTGTGTGTGGGGGGTGGGGAGGGTTGCTCAACCTCGATAGTCTGGTCAGACCGAATACATAATAAACAGGCAAAAAATTTGGGGGAGCATACCCATGTATTTCTAAAGCTGCTGCAGCTATGAACCAAAAGACATGTATATTAAAAAAGAATAGCGCGCAAATGCAAAAGAAATAACTACCAAATCTGAAGACATGGATAGTGTAGGACCCACTGATAATGGGGTACTTTGACGCAGTAGTGGGCTTGAGCACGATATGGCCATATGGTGGGACCAAACCCCCATTTTTATTTATGGATTGTCTTCAGATTTGGTAGTTATTTATTTTGCATTTGCGCGCTATTCTTTTTTAATAAGGAGGGGGAGAACTACGGCTCAAATCACTGCAGCGATCTGATCGGAAGTAGTGGAGCATGATACTTTTAAAATCAGATACTCACCCCCCCCCCCCCCCCAAAAAAAGTGCCAAATGTAGGGGAGGAGAAAGAAAAGTGGAACTTCTCCTTTTTGGGTGAGGTTCTGTCTTGATAAGTGGGTCTCCAGGTGATTTATATTCATTTATCTGGTGTTCCCCTTTATGTCAACTCTTTTATTCACAGACCTCCAGGACCAACAAACCAGGGCACAGTCACTTTATGATAACTAGAAGGTAGAATTCCTTCCTTACTTTCCCAGCCCAATGGAGAGTAACCATTTGTTCCAGCTGCTGGAAGTGAAGTAGAGAAGTCCCTCCCAATACGTTTTGTCACACAAATGGATTTCATCAGGGGCCTAGAGATGATCTTAATCTGATCTCCTTTATATTTTAGATTTACCATATCTCCCAACTTTTTGAAATGGGAACGGGGAACACCTATTGGCAAAAGTGTGTAGCATAGGACACACCCCCTGCCACGTCTCTTAAACCACTTGAGGATGGCCCCAAACAGAAATACTGTGGCAGGGCGGCCTTCCTGCGCAAAATCAAAGGATCTGGGGCGTGCGCCGTCTGGAAATCGCTCCCACTGTGATTGGACACAGTGGGAGCCAATCGGCGAGTCCCGTGGACAACCAGTCATTCACAGGAGAGGCAGAACGTCAGTCTGCCTATGTAAACAAGGCAGACCGCCGTTCTGTCAGAGAGGAAGATGGAGATCTTGTATTTCTGCTAAGCAGGAACACAGATCACTGTCTTTCTCCAGTTAGGCCACCCCCCACACAGTTAGAAAACACTCCCTAGGAGCACACTTAACCCTTTGATCGCCCCTGATGTTAATCCCTCCCCTGCCAGTGTCATTAGTACAGCGACAGTGCTTTTGTTAGCACTGATCACTGTATTGGTGTCACTGGTCCCCAAAAAAGTGTCAGTTAGATGTCCAATTTGTCCGCTGCAAAGTTGCAGTGCCACTAAAACCGCTGATCGCCATTACAAGTAAAAAAAATAAAGAAATAAACTTCCATAAAAATATCCCATAGTTTGTAGACGCTATAACGTTTGTGCAAACCAATCAATATTTACTCATTGGCATTTTTTTTTTTTACCAAAAATATGTATCAGAATAAATATAGGCCTAAATTGATGCATAAATTAGATTTTTTACATTTTATTTATTGGGAATGTTTTATAGCATAAAGTAAAAAATATTGTTTTATTGTTCAAAATTGTCGGCCTTTTTTTGTTTATAGTAGGAATAGACCGATATGGTTTTTTCAGGGCCGATACCGATATTTTGGTCACAAGGTATCGGTATCGGCCGATATTTTGTACATTTAAAGTTTTTAAAAATAAGGACAATTTTTGACACAAATCTGGTACTAAACATGTTAATTTTTGTTTAATGCTTAATGGCTGGCTTTCTGGCCCCCTGTGGTGGATGGGTGGCTGGTACAGGGCCTGTGGGCGGCTGGCTGGTACAGTGCCTGTGGCTGGCTGGCTGTCTGGCATCCTGTCTGTGGGTGGCTGGCTGTCTGGCAACCTGTGGTGCGTGGCTGTCTGTCTGGCACCCCTTGGTGGGTGGCTGGCTATCTGGCACCCTGTCTGTGGGTGGCTGGCTGTCTGGCACCCTGTCTGTGGGTGGCTGGCTGTCTGGCACCCTGTCTGTGGGTGGCTGGCTGTCTGGAAACCTGTCTGTGGGTGACTGGCTGTCTGGCACCCTGTGGTGGGTGGGTGGCTGTCTGGCTGTCATCCTGTGGTGGGTGGCTGGCTGTCTGGCTGGCACCCGGTGGTGGGTGGCTGGCTGGCTCGCTGGTAAAGTGCCTGTGGTTGGCTGGCTGGTACAAGGCCTGTGGATGGCTGGTACAGGGCCTGTGGATGTGGGTGGCTGGCTGGCACTGGGCTGCTGTGGGTGGGTGTATGGCTGTGATACACTCCCGTGAGACTAGTCCAGACTCCAGATAAAGCTGTCCAAGGCGAGGGAGGCGGCCTAAGAAGGCAGAATGACGTCACAAAAATATCTGCAATATTGGGAAAAGTGCATATCGGCCCTCGATATATCGGCCTATCCCTAGTTTTAAAAAATTAAACCGCAGAGGTGATCAAATACCACCAAAAGAAAGCTCTATTTGTGGGGAAAAAAGGACATCAATTTTATTTGAGTACAGCGTCGCACGACCGCGCAATTGTCCATTAAAGTAACACAGTGCCGTATCGCAAAAGATGGCCTGGTAAAACCTTCCAGGGCTTAGGTGGTTAAAGGAGAATTATATAAACAAATGATTAGTTAAACTTTTTTTTGTCACTATTAATTCTCTATATTGGCATTTGAAATTTACAAATGCCGCAATTTAGAAATTGGATTGCGGCAGGGCGACCCTTAAGTGCAAAATCACCTATATATACGTCATTTCCCTTTAAGCCTCTAGGGGGCGTGCGCTCCTATTGATTAGACACAGTGGGAGCCAGTCCGCGAGTCCGGCAGCCACGTTCGCTGCCGGCCTACCGCAACCAACAAGGAGACTGACAGAATGTAAACAAGGCAGACGGCTGTTTTGTCAGACAGGAATCGAGAGATCTTGCCTTCCTACTAATTAGAAACACCGATCTCTCTCTTCCTCCAGTCAGTCCATTCTCCTACAGTTAGTAAACACTCCCTAGGAGCACACTTAACCCCTTGATCACCCCACCCCCATTATTAACCCCTTCCCTACCAGTGTAATTTATACAGTAACAGTGCATCTTATTTAGCACTGATCACTTTATTGGTGTCACTGGTCACCAAAAAGTGTCACTTATGCCTCGTTTCCACTGAGTGGAACGGTACGGTTCGGTTTGGAACGGTACACCTTGCGTTTCCACCACCAATAGTACCCTTTCATGATGGGCGTGGTGTAGCCGGAAAGCAGTGATCGACAATTCTCTGTCAACCAATCAAAGCTCTGCAGAGTGTAGCTCCACCCTGTTGGTATGGTACTAATGTGCTTGGTACCCCAATGAAAGGGTCCCAAAAAAGTGGTACGGTACGGTTCGGAATTAGGGTACCATTCACAATGGAAACGGCAAAAATTGCGTAACGTACCGAACCGCTCAGTGGAAACGAGCCGTAAGTGTCCGATCTGTCCGCCGCAATGTTGCAGTCCCGCTAAAAATCGCTGAGCGCCACCATTACTAATAAAAAATAAATAAAAAGTCCATAAATCTATCCCATAGTTTGTAAACACTATAACTTTTGCGCAAAGCAAATAAAATACACTTTTTGGGGATTTTTTTTTACCAAAAATATGTAGCAGAAAACAAATTGGCCTAAAAGAAATTTGATTTTTTACATTTTTTTTATTGGAAATGTTTTATAGCAGAAAGAAAAAAATTTTGCTTTTTTTTTTTTTTTTTTTCAAAATTGTCACTATTTTTTTGTTTATAGCGCAAAAAATAAAAACCACAGAGGTGATCAAATACCACCAAAAGAAAGCTCTATTTGTGGGAAAAAAAACAGGACATTAATTTTATTTGGGTACAGCGTTGCATGACTGTTAAAGCAACGCAGTGCCGTATCGCAAAAAATGGCCTGGTCATTAAGGGGGTAAAACCTTCCGGAGCTGAAGTGGTTAAAACCTACCAGTTCTGGGGTTTTTTTTCCAGCCAGAAAACGCCCCTGCCAAAAATTGCTGATAACAGCCTATGTGTGCATGGGCACATAGGATAACATGCTGAGCCTAAAGGGCCGTACACACTTGACGAAAATTGGACGAAATATCCTCCGATTTTTCTCTCTCTTGCTCAGCAGTCATAACCGTTTTTAGTTGACAGTGGATAATGTTCACGAAATTTCTCGTCCGATTTTTCTTTTTTTTGGCACATTTGTTCCTAGACTTCCGGGTTGTCAGCAACTTCAGATCATGTGCAGTCTTTCGTACCCGATTTTTCACGGACGTACTGCATACACATTAACCACTTTACCACTAGAGCATTTTGCTGTCTTACGTCTGGGCCACTTTTTGCGATTTGGCGCTGTGCGACTTTAACTGACAATTGCGCGGTCGTGCGACGCCGTACCCAAACGAAATTTACGTCCCTTTTTCCCCACAAACAGAGCTTTCTTTTGGTGGTATTTGATTACCTGTGCGATTTTTACTTTTTGCGCTATAAACAAAAATAGCATTTCTTTTGAAAAAATAACAATATTTTTAACATTTTTTTATATGAAATTCCCCCCAAAAAAGATGTAAAAACCAATTTTTTTTTACATTTTTGGCCAATTTGTTTTCTGCTACCCATGTTTGGTAAAAAAAATCGCAATAAGCGTATTTTGATTGGTTTGCGCAAAAGTTATTGCGTTTACTAACAAAGGGAAAGATTTCTGTCATTTTTGGTGTTTTTTTTAACCCGTAATGGCGGCGATCTGCGATTTTTTGGCGGGACTGCGACATTGCGGCGGACAGATCGGACCCTTGACTGACATTTTTGACACTTTTGGGGGTACCAGTGACATTACTACAGTAATCAGTGCTATATATATGCACTGTTACTGTAAAAATGACACTGGCAGGGAAGGGGTTAATTTTATTGGAGAGGGAGGGGTTAATGTATGCCTGGTGCTTACTAACGTGTGGAGGGGGAGGTGACTGAGTGAGCCAGGGACAGATCGGATGTCCAGCTATGCTGAACACTCCGATCTGTCACTCCCTGTCACTTAGGAGACCCGCCCGCTCTGTTTACACAGGCAGGCGGAACTCCAAACTGGATTCCCCGACGATCGGGGCAGAGCAGCGGCGATCGCCGCTGCTCCTCCCCTGGCCCGACTCCCGCTGTGAATGAAAACAGCGGGAGCGCGCCTCCGGCGGCGCGCGAGCGCCGCCTACAGGGGGAGGAGTCTGACGACGTAGGTCTACGTCGTCAGACGATAACGAGCCACTTTGCCGCAGTAGTACTACGGTACTCAGCGGTAAAGTGGTTAAACGAAAATTGGTCGTCTGGGGACGGACGAAAAAAATTTTGGTTTTTGTCCCTCCATTTTTTTTCGTTGAAAATGTCGGCATCGGCTGCTGAAAGTTGTGTACACACTAGCCGAAAATCGTACGATTTTACCTCGGACGGGAATTTTCAGCAGATTTTCTACTAGTGTGTACCCCACTTAAGGCCTCATGCACACTGGACATTTTTACAGCGGCTGTTTTTGGCGTCAGAAGTTTTTTCTCTACGGCCAGTAAAATCCCCAGCATTATTCTATGTGCCCATGCACACATAGGCTGTTATCAGCAGTTTTTGGCAGGGGCGTTTTCTGGCTGGAAAAAAAAAGCCAGAACTAGTGGGTTTTAGTCCCAGTTCACACATATGCGATGCGGGAACCCTGCAAATCCTCTGCGGGTTCCCGCATCGCACCCAACTCGCAGGCAGTTCACACTGCTATATGCAAATCACTGGGGGTGTCAATACAAAGTTAACGACACCCCCAGATCACTTCGCATATGGCAGTGCGAACTGTCAATTCGGACAGGAATCGGATCGCATAGGTGTGAACACCCATTCTAGTGCGCACCAAAAAAAGGGTCCTGTGTGAGTTTGGTCCAAATGCAATGTGAATTCAGCCATACAATCTGTATGGCTGAATTTGCAACGCACAGACATCGCATGTGATTTGCAGAGCAGTGCGCTCCGAATTACATGCGATATCTGACATCGCATTTGTGTGAATCGGCAATTAAGAGGTGTTTTTTAGCTGTAAAAAACGATGCTAAACGCCGAATAGCCATAAGATTATGTAGGAGTGTAGTTTTGCTAAAAAAACGCTACAGCTTTAGGCCTCATGCACACGGGGCGTTTTTACAGCGGCTGTTTTTGGCGTCAGACGTTTTTTTCTACAGTCAGTAAACTCCCCAGCATGTTATCCCATGTGTCCATTCACACACAGGCTGTTATCAGCAGTTTTTGGCAGGGGCGTTTTCTGGCAAAACTGCGCTAACTCTGATAAAAGCCAAAAAAAAAAAATTGCGGCTATTCTGCGTTTACCAACGTTTTTGAGCCATAAGTTTTTGTGGGAGTATAGTTTTGCTAAAAAAAAGCTATAGCTGAAAAAAGCGAAATAAACACTGAAAAATGCTACTGCAAAAAAGTTGAAACACTCCTTCTACAGCTTTCTACTGGCGTTTTGATAACATCCAGTGTGCATGAGGCTTAAGTGCCGGCTCACATATGTGCGGCTGCGGCGATCGCATGTAATATCGGAGCGCACTGCTCCTTCATTACATGCGATCGGCTGTGCGGTGCGAGTTTAGCCATACACTTTGTATGGCTAAATTCGCACTGCACCCACAGCAAAGACGCACAGGACCCTTTTTTGCAGCCGCATCAGGATCGGATCGCACAGCGGTTCACACTTGTGCGATCCGATCCTGTGCAAACTGTAAAGATCGCACTGCGATATGCGATCAAACTGGGGGTGCCGTTAACATTTCATTGACACCCCCAGCGTATCGCATATGGCAGTGTGAACTGCCAAGGGTGCGTTTGCGATGCGGGAACAGGCTGCGAATTTGCAGCATTCCCGCATCGCATAAGTGTGAACCGGCACTAAACTCAAAAAACTACATGCGCTTCTTATTTGGCAGATTCCAAGCATTTTTGTTAGATGTCAATGCCTTCCTCCAAACACCTGCAAAAAATGCCTGAAAACGATACGCTCAGGTGTGAATGGAGCCTCAGGCATTTTTCTTCAGGCGATAAAACGCTCAGATGTGAACAGGGGCCATTGAAATGAACAGGATTTGTCTTGTTGGGCGTTTTGAGAGCTGATCCTAGAGCAGAAAAATTCCCCAAAAACGCCCCAAAACGCCTACATGTGAACGGAGCCTAAGGTGTTTTTGGGGCGTTTTTGGGGAGTTTTTCTGCTCTATGATCAGCTCTCAAAACGCCCAACAAGACAAATCCTATTCATTTCAATGGCCCCTGTTCACATCTGAGCGTTTTGACGCTGTAAGCAAAACGCCCAACGCTCAAAAAAGTACATGAGCTTCTTTTTGGGCAGATTACAGGCGTTTTCCATTGGTCTCTATTCAATCTAAAAACGCCTGCACAAAAATCGCAGTAAAAATCGCTGTAAAAAACGTGCGAAAACGCTACGCTCAGGTGTGAGCGAATCGCGGTAACATCGTGCAAAAAAAAATCGCGGGACGCATTACGACCAAAAAAGTACAAGAGCTTCTTTGGATCTTATTGCGTCCCGCGATTTTGTTTGTGCGATGTTGCCGCGATACGGCAGGCGGAAATCGCGGCAACATCGCTCGGCGTTTGGGGGTCTATTGCAAATCAACGGGCAACGCACAGGCGTCCCGCGATTTGCAATAGTCTCCGGATCGCGGGTGGAACCGCAGCAGTTCTGCCCGTGATCCATACGCTTAGGCTGCATTCACATGTCAGCGTTTGGATCGCGGGCAGAACCGCCGCGGTTCCGCCCGCGATCCGGAGATTATTGCAAATCGCGGGACGCCTGTGCGTTGCCCGTTGATTTGCAATAGACCCCCAAACGCCGAGCGATGTTGCGGCGATTTCCGCCTGCCGAATCGCGGTAACATCGCGCAAAAAAAAAATCGCAGGACGCAATACGCTCCAAAGAAGCTCTTGTACTTTTTTGGAGCGTATTGCGTCCCGCGATTTTGTTTGCGCGATGTTGCCGCGATTCGGCAGGCGGAAATCGCGGCAACATCGCTCAGCGTTTGGGGGGCTATTGCAAATCAACGGGCAACGCACAGGCGTCCCGCGATTTGCAATAATCTCTGGTCCGCAGCGGCTCTGCCCGCGATCCATACGCTAACATGTGAACGGAGCCTTAGGCGTTTTTCTTCTGGAGACAAAACGCTCAGATGTGAACAGGGGGCCATAGAAATGAATGAGCGTTTTAGGAGCTGAAATACACTCAAAAACTGCCTGAAAAAAAAAAAAAAAAACGCCCATAAAACGCCTGATAACGATACGTCCAGTGTGCAGCCCTCCCACAGTCCTTCCCTTAGCAGAGCCAATCATTCAGCAGCACTGACAGGGACAAACAACCTTTCCCTGGGAGTTCTATGTACAGACAAGGACAACCATGAGCCTTCCCTAGGAGCTCCGTATACAGAGTATGTCTTCCTCCTTTATTGTTGCTAAGAGCACGGCGAGGGGGAGGAGACAGGTGTCGGCCCCGCCCTCCGCACATGGCAATCTCCTGCAGGCAGGGAGAGAGGAGGAAGACGGTGTGTGTCAGGTAATCCCGGGGTCAGGGGTCATGGGGTAATGGAGGAGGGAGTGAGGACCGGCTGGGGGGACTGTAGAGCGCTGTGTGTGGACTGTGCCGGCCTGTCCAGGTCTATGTGAAGGGATGGTGTGCGGGGTGGTGCAGGCCTGTGTGTACACAAAGGATGGACGGATAATACAGGAAGAGACACAGGGCAGGGGGAGGGGAGCTTATCCATCCATGGAGGGAGAGGGGCAACACAGGGGGGATAAAGGGGCTCTCTGCTTCCACAAGAAGCTCTGTGGACTTTCTGAGATGGGAGATGGAAACCCCTAATGGCTTTTACATTGATAAAGCACTCTGTATTATAGACACACATGCATACATACGTGTGTATATATATATATATAATTATACACACACACACCATTAGGTACTCCCGTTCAATTGCTTGGTAACACAAATTGCCAATCAGCCAATCACAGGGCAGCAAATCAATGCATTTAGGCATCTAGCTGTGGTGAAGATGACTTGCTGAAGTTCAAACCAACCAGAATGGGGAAGAAATGGGAATGTCAGTGGTTTTGAAGGTGGCGTTGGGGGAAGGACGGGGCTGGTCTGAGTATTTCATACACTGCGGATCTACTGCGATTTTCACACACAACCATCTCTGGGGTTTACAGAGAATGGTGAGAAAATATCCAGTGAGCGGCAGTTGTGTGGAGGAAAATGATTTGTTGATGTCAGAGGAGACCGGGCAGACTGGAGATGATAGAAATAAATTGGTGAGGCTGGGTTCACACTAGGGATCGGCTGATTATTGGCAATGCGGATATATCGAGGGCCGATCTGCACTTTCCCCGATATATCGGAATCGGCCCCGGAGGTTACCGATATTGCCGGTATTTCAGGAAATGCTTGTACCGGAGTGATACCTGCAGCTAGAGGCATCACCCCAGTACCGGCGTCCAGAGCCAACTGTCTTGTAATGACAACCAATGCGGCTGAAAAGCCACTCGGCTGTCATTACAAGGAGCGGGAGGGGACGTCCGCCTCCCCCCCCTCTCACCCCCTTCCGTGGCTCGCCTGGGTCTCCCGTCCCACCGGGCAACCAGCCTGCACAGCCGCCGAAGGCCCAATCAAAGCCGCATTCAAGTCTGATTGGGTCTCTATGCAAAAACCCGGAAGTGATGTCATGAGTGACATCACTTCCGGGTACTGTCTGGCGCCAGATTCAACAAAATTACAGCATTCAAAACAGCCAAACTTGGGGTTTTGAATGCTTTTAAATGCAGAGGAGGGGTTTGGGGTCTTTTAGACCCCCAGATCCCTCCACAAGAGTACCTGTCAAAAAAAAAAAATTTAAATGCAAAAAAAATATCGGTCAATATCGTCTGATACCGATATGAATTGGTCAAAATTTTCAATATCGGTCGATCTCTAGTTCACACTAATGTGAATTGGAAGAGGGTTTCTCTGCATCCAATTCACATGACAGGAGAGTGTGACCGGCTCTCCATGGACTCGGTTCGCACACCTCTGTGGCTGAGCGAATGGCAGAAGGGTCCTGTGTGTCTTTGCCTCCGTTTCAGGGCCGAATTTAGCTAAAAAATTGGGGCCTGATTCATCCCTGAAACGGAGAACAGGGATGCACTGAACCCCTGCTGTCAGCCGCATCCGTTTCAAGCATCAACCCAGCCTAAGTCAAATAACCACGCATTACAACCAAGGTATGCAGAATACCATCTCTGAACGTAAAGCACATCCAACCTTGAAGCAGATGGGCTACAGCAGCAGAAGACCACACCGGGTGCCACTCCTGTCAGCTAACAGGAAACTGAGGCTACAAGTTGCACAGGGTCCCCAGAATTGGACAATAGAAGATTGGAAAAACATTGCCTGGTCTGATGAGTCTTCATTTCGGCTGCGGCATTCAGATGGTAGGGTCAGAATTTGGCATGAACAACATGAAAGCACTGCATCACTGTTCCTGCTCCTCCCCCGCGCTCTAACAGTCTGTTGTCATCAAGAACAAAGCAGGGTCAATAGGCAAGGACTTAATGATGTTGTGGGAGAGTCCATCGCTGGAGTGTGGGGGGAGCACTGTGTTGGGGGGGGGATCAGGTAAGTTAAGCTGTTTGTCCTCACTCCTAGACAAAAGGAGCGATTAACCCTTGCAGTGCAGGCACAGACCAGCTGCAAGGGAGTTGGGTTTTTTTAAACACAATAGGCTAGGTGGGACTTTAAGTGAGACCCCAGCAGGTAGTGCCCGGCGTCTCCATCCCTGTATCAAGAAAAAAAAAAGGGAGTTGGGTTTTAACTTAATTTTTAAGTACATGCAAGATTCAGTGCTACATCGCCCCAGGGTTGGGGTGTGAATGGGGCACATAGAAAGCAGTTGTCTTTCTGTGTACCCGAGTGGGGACTGGACTTTATCCGGTGCCGAATAATGCAGGTCACCACAGGTTGTTTGATTTGGCTGCTGCTGATCTTCTTCAGCCATGAACTCCAGCTACAGCTGTGTGGTATTTCTGAGGGCTGGGTTCCTGATGGTGGCAGCAAAAAAAAGTGTATTGGCGGCCGCTGTAGGCGAAGCAACATACTGGTATGTGGCTGCCTACATCCAATTTATATAGCTGCCATAGCCCCAGTATATTTTTAACCACTTTACCAGCGGAGGATTCTGCTGTCTTACGTCTGGGCCCCTTTTTGCGATTCAGCGCGGTCATGCGACGCTGTACTGTCCTTTTTTTCCCACAAACAGAGCTTTCTTTTGGTGGTATTTGATCACCTGTGCGATTTTTACTTTTTGTGCTATTAACAAAAAAAGAGCGACAATTTTGAAAAAATAACAATATTTTTCACATTTTTTTATATGAAATCCCCCCCCCCCCCCCAAAAAAAAATGTAAAAATCAAAATTTTTTATCATTTTAGGACAATTTGTTTTCTTCTACATATTTTTGTTAAAAAAATTGCAATAAGCGTATTTTGATTGGTTTGCGCAAAAGTTATTGCGTTTACTAACTAAGGGAAAGATTTCTGTCGTTTTTTGGTGTTTTTTTTTTTTTTTCCGAGTAATGGCGGCAATCTGCGATTTTTGCGGGACTGCGGCGAACAGATCGGACCCTTGACTGATATTTTTGACACTTTTGGGGGTACCAGTGACATTACTACAGTAATCAGTGCTATAAATATGCACTGTTACTGTAAAAATGACACTGGCAGGGAAGGGGTTAATTTTTCTTGGTGATCAAGGGGTTAATGTATGCCTGGTGCTTACTGACGTGTGTGGGGGGAGGGGACTGAGTGACACAGGGACAGATCGCAGGTTCACCTATGCTGAACCCTGCAATCTGTCCCTGCCTGTCACTTAGGAGATCCGCCCACTTTGTTTACACAAGCGGGCAGATCTCCAGACTTGATTCCCAGACGATCGGGGAAGAGCAGCGGCGATCGCCGCCGCTCCTCCCCTGGCCCGACTCCCGCTGTGACTGAATACAGCGGGAGCGCGCGCCGCCGAGAGAGGGCAATGTCTGGTGACATAGGTCTACGTCACCAGACGATAACGAGCTAGTGAGCAGCGGCAAAGTGGTTAAATGGCCTCTTTGCCATAAAAATGGTCCCAGCGATGGATTCGCCAACGGATCACTTCTATGGGCAGGAAGTCGAGTGAGGGCAAAATTTGCCCTTGGAGGCCTGGAGCAACGTCAAATGTCACATCCGGCCTTTCTTGGGGGGGAAAAAAAATGTCTTTTCTCTTTCATTCATTGATGACACAGCTCCAGATCTTCTTTGACCCTTGTTCTGCTGCTCTTATTAGGAGTAGGACACTAGGCGGAAAAGAGTTAAAATAGTTTGACTCCGCCCATAGGGCAGTCCCGGGGGGGTGTATACTCCCACTTCCTGCTCTAGCTCTTCAGTTTTTTTCTGCCTAGTCAGGAGTAAGGACCTAGCTCCCGATCCCATCATTTTCTCCTTTTTAAAACTGAAATTTTTTCCTTTTGTTTTCTTTCTACATTCTTTGGATGGGGTTCGGGCAATCGGGGTGTACCTGGCGGCGACTGAGTCCTTCTAAAAGATTGGATTCCCTGATTGTCCTTACGGATGGTTCCCGTAAGGTGCTGGCAGGGTCTGCGTTGACCATTTCCGATGGATCAGGCAGACGGTGGTACAGGCCTATTGTATTAAAGGTTAGCATCATCTGTATTCCTGTTCAGGCGCATTCTACGTGGGCACTTAGTGTCTCTTGGGCCTTCCGTCACCTGGCATCAGTGGTTTGCAGGTGGCCACCTGGTCGCCCATGCACACTTTCACAAAATTTTATAGGTTAGATGTGTTGGCATCAGTTGATGCCGCAAGGTTTTTCAGGCCTCTCTTGGAGAGGATTGGTCCTCTTTGAGGGTGTACTTTTTTGCCAGGTGAGCTCCAGTTGTTCCTGGTTGAGCTCCTGTTTTACCTGATTGGCTACGTTTAGCCTTTGGGAAGTATGTTTATTGCTGCGTTCTTCCCACCCCTTATGTTGACCATGCTTTGGGAGGTCCCAAGGGTCAAAGAAGATATGGAGCTGTGTCCGTCAATGAACGAAAGAGAAACTGGATTTTTGTCTTACCGTAAAATCCTTTTCTCTGATGTTCACTGACGGACACAGCACCCACTCCTCTATTGATTTGGGGTTTATGGTCTCCTGACACTGCTTGTTACAAAACTGAAGCGCTAGAGCAGGAAGTGGGAGTATACCTCCTGGGACTGTCCTATGGGTGTAGACAAAAACTATTTTAGCTCTTTTCCACCCAATGTCCTACTCCTAAGGAGAGCAGCGTAACAAGGGTCAAAGAAGATCTGGAGCTGTGTCCCTCAATGAACATCAGAGAAAAGGATTTTACGTTAAGACAAAAATCCAGTTTTTTTTTTTTTTTTTGTTTTTTTATTGCTTTTTAGTGTAAATTAGAGATCTGAGGTCTTTTTACCCCAGATCTCACAAGTTTTTCTTATTTTCTGTGAGTACATTTTGAAAATAATTTTTCTCCTTCGCTGATGTGCGCTGATAAGTCTGCACTGATAGGCTGCACTGATGGGCACTGAGGAGGTGGCACTGATGAGGAGGTACTATTATGCCGCAATGATAGTCACTGAGAGGTGGCATTGACGGGCTGCACTGATGGGCATTGACAGGCGGCACTGATGGGTGGCACGGATGGGCACTGACGGGTAGCACTGATGGGCGACACTGATGGGCAGCACCATCAGTGCCCATACTGCTGCCAGTTGGTGCCCATCAGTGCCTAGATGAGCAGGCACTGACTGGCATCACTATGGGCACTGATGGTGGGCAGTAATTGGCAGTTTATTTACATTTTGTGTAATTGGGGCACTGATTATCAGTGCCCTGATTACTTGTACTTGTCTCCCCTATGAGGAGGAGCCGCTAATCGGCTCTCCTTGCCTCACACTGTCAGTGTGTGAGGCGAGATGAGCCGAATAACGGCACTTTCTCATTTACATGTGAACGTCTGTGATTGGACACAGCCGATCACATGGGTAAAGAGTCATGTCATTGACTCTTAACTGTGATCGGGGTCGCACGTGTCCTAGCAACAGGCGCGCAAGAGAGGTTGTTCTGGTGCGCCGTCATATGACGCTGTCCCGGAACAATAGCTACACCGCTCCGCCATCATTTGACGGCAGGCGGGTAGCAAGTGGTTAAAGAGGACCTGTCCTGCTTATTTCTATTACAAGGGATGTTTACATTCCTTCTAATAGGAATAAAAGTGATACATTTTTAAGCTCCCCATCCCTCCAAGCTCGCGCGCAGAAGCGAACGCATATGCAAGTCGCACCTACACTCATTAGAGTGAGAGTAATAATTCTAGCACAGGATCTCTGTAACTCTAAACAGGTAACCTGTAAAAATGTTTAAGGTGTCGCCTATGGAGATTTTTAAGTACTGTAGTTTGTTGCCATTCCGATTGTGAAGCAGGACATGTTGGGTATCAATTTACTTGGCGTAACATCTTTCACATTATACAAAAAATTGAGCTAATGTTACTGTTTCCTTTTTTTTTTTTTTATAAAAAAAAAAAAAAAAGTGTATTTAAAAAAAAAAACTGCGTTTGTAAGATCGTTGCGGAGATACGGTGTGACATAAAGTATTGCAATGATCTCTATTTTATTCTCTAGGGTCTCTGCTGCTAAAAAATATATATATGTATGTATGTATGTATGTATGTATGTATGTATGTGTGTGTGTATATATATATATATATATATATATATGTACGTGTGTGTGTGTGTGTGTGTATGTATATATATATATATATATATATGTGTGTGTTTTGCGGGTTCTAAGTAATTTTCTAGCAAAAATGACTGATTTCAACTTGTGAAAATGTCAGAAATAGGCCTGGTCCTTACGTGGTTAAGTAAAATGCAGGTATTTATCAGCCAGTACTCCACTTTTTTCTAACTGTAGAACCAGAATACCTGGCTAGTTCTGATGTGCTGATAAGGTGTACATAGATGGGACCCCTTTCATCAGCCAGGAAGTCTCTGTGCAGTACCAATTGCCCCGGTGGATATTATCACCCCCGCTAAGGGCACACATACATAGGAATTATTTTACTTGGCTACAGGAGATGAATGTAAGGATGACCATATGGATGAATTAATACAGTACAGTGTTCACTTAATCAGTGTATATGCAAAATGTTAATGTTTGACCCAAATATACTAGGGGTGTATGATTAAAGTAAATCTGTCACAAACCTTGGCATTTTATCCTAGCTTGAATGTGCCCCTCCAGTCACAGCATAGTTCCAGTAAGAAGAGGCTGTGTATTCAGGTAAGTCATCACCGAGGGCCGATGCTAATTGTTACTTTTACTGATACCAACAGGATGGGGTTAATTTTACTCCCACTGACACCAGTGATGGGGTTTATTATATGCCACTGACACCAATGATAAAGAACTTTGATTACTCCTGCCAACACCAATAATGGGGCTTATTTTTTCCTTCCCCTCCCCCCCCCCCCCCCAAACACCAATGATATGGAATTGATTTTACTCTGCTGACATCACAACAGGGCTTATTGTTCTCCTGCTGACATCTCAATGGGCCTTATGATTTGGAGTTCATTCTACTCCCATTTTCTCTCTGTGTACCCCTAGATCCTATTTTGTCTAAAACATAGCAAACTTGCAAAGCATAGGACAAAAGATATGACCCTAAAAGCCATACGCTGTGAAGCTACACCTGCTTTTGGTTACACCCCCCCATCTGTCCTTCAGGTGGTAAACTTAGGAATTTATCTTCTTGGACCCATTAAAGAGAAATTCCCTCCTCTCCTCCTCCCTTCATATTTCATGTCTTAGGTTTACAACCACTTTAAGTCAATGTTTCTATTTAATGTCAGTCACCTGTAACTTTGGATCTACTGATCGGTTTGATGAGTTTTTTCCTGAAGGAAGGTTTGTGACAGGTTTCCTTGATCTGACTTTTCCTGTGCAGCGTGCACAGTAAATCTGTTTATGGATACAGGTTGGGCTGTAATGAGGATTGATTGTACACGTCCCTGAGGGTAATCTGAACTGCCTTTTTCTTCTGTTGACACCAGGCAGAGCAAGACGCCTCTGTCCTGCTGGGGGCTGAGCTGTTGCTTTGACTACCGGGAACTCTGATAGAAAGTGGAATGTCTCCTGACCTGACAGTCCTTGTCACTGCTGGACGCCGTCCCTGGTCATAGGTAAGAGCTTGCTTTTATTTCTTTGTTTATTGTAGGTAGTCCTCAAGATAAAAAACACTAGTGAGTCATTTGATGACTTGTATTTACTGTGCCATTGATTCGTTTTTTTTAATTACTCAACTTTTTGCTAACTTTGATTGAATGTGTTTTATTTTCTGTACTTCTCTTTATATGCTTTGTATCTATTGAATGTTAGTAACCTGAAACTGTGAGATATGACAAGCTTTTTATTCTCATTGAACCCCCTGGTGGCCATACAGGGAATGGTTTTATATACAGTCATATTGTCAATAGATTTACAGTCCAGAAAACGGTCAGAAGATCAAAAAGATCATTTAAAATGCCATACATTTAAGGCTCGTACACACTATAGGAAAATCGGGCAAACATTTTCATCCAAAGGATTTTCGTATAGTGTGTACACAACTTTCTACAGCCGAGTTGTACGAAAATTCTCAAAGAACAAATGATTTTCGTTTAAAGTGCACCGTTTTTGTACAAGAAAAGAGACTGCACATGACCAGAAACAATAAACAACAAATAAAAAAGCCTTTGTCGTACGAGAATTTTTGTACAAATTTTCTTTCATCGGTTCTGCTTTGCTGTGAAACAACGAGGAAAATCGGTCGATCTTTCGTCCGCTTTTCTTATAGTGTGTACTCCACTTTAGTGATCCTGTCAATCTGTCTTCTTTCCTACAATTAGATTTTACATTTTGACCATTCATAACTTTTTTTTTTTTTTGCTCAAAATCGATTGACACAGTTTGTGTCTCCATAATTCAAAGATTCAATCAGATAGTTACGTGTATTGCCACCATTCGAGGACAAGGTTTAGGCGGAATAAGAGATTTGTCTCATTTTATTAAGGGATTTTACATAGTTTTGCGTGCTTTTTTTTTAACCTCATTCAGTAGTTTGCCATTACATTACTGAAAGGGAACTTAAGAGGACAGAAGTATCAATGCTGTCATTGCTCAGCTGTATGTAAGCGTTTAAAGCTACAGGACTGTCATCTTAATTTAAGCTTTGCTACTTGTGGAGTTACTGACCTTGAGCAAGTTTTCAGACAATTACAGTGCCTTGAAAAAGTATTCATACCTCTTGAAATTTTCCACATTTTGTCATGTTACAGCCAAAAATGTAAATGTATTTTATTGGGATTTTATGTGATAGACTCACCAGGGCTGGCCCAAGACATTGTGCTGCCTGGGTCCAAGAATGAAATGCTGCCCCCCACCCATCCCCCCCCCCCCCAAAAAAAAAAATTCACGCCCTCCAAAAGGCCCCCACATTCTATAGGACTATGAAAGCAGTTAGTGGGGTGTGTGTGTGTGTGTGTGTACGGAGTGACAGCAGGAGCAGGACAGAGCAGTAGACACTGGGCAGATGAGCGCACCAGGCTTTCTACTGTCTATAGTGCCACAGTGCCCTGCAGTACAGAAGAATGCAGGGCTGTAGGCATGGTACAGGAGAATGCAGGGCTGCGAGCATGGTACAGGAGACTGCAGGGCTGCGGGCATGGTACAGGAGAATGCGGGGCTGCGGGCATGGTACAGGAGACTGTGGGGCTGCGAGCATGGTACAGGAGACTGCGGGGCTGCGAGCATGGTACAGGAGACTGCGGGGCTGCGAGCATGGTACAGGAGACTGCGGGGCTGCGGGCATGGTACAGGAGACTGCGGGGCTGCGGGCATGGTACAGGAGACTGCGGGGCTGCGGGCATGGTACAGGAGACTGCGGGGCTGCGGGCATGGTACAGGAGACTGCGGGGCTGCGGGCATGGTACAGGAGACTGCGGGGCTGCGGGCATGGTACAGGAGACTGCGGGGCTGCGAGCATGGTACAGGAGACTGCGGGGCTGCGAGCATGGTACAGGAGGCTGCGGGCATGGTACAGGAGACTGCGGGGCTGCAGGCATTGTACATGGCACTGCATCTTCTGTAGTATGCCCGCATAACAGCAGGTAGTGTGACCGTGGAGGAGTGTCACTTATCTGTTCCCGAGGCTTCAGATTTGAAAATGGCGCGGAACGTGTACGGGCTTTACTCGAGCCGCAGAAGAAAAGAGGCGGCCGGTGGCCGCCCCTCTCTTAAGTGCCGCCTGGGTCCCATGGTCCCACCGGGACCCATGGTAGGGCCGGCCCTGAGACCAACACAAAGTGGCACATAATTGTGAAGTGGAAGGAAAATGGTAAACGGTTTCCAAAAATTTTTTTACAAATATGTGAAAAGTGTGGCGTGCATTTGTATTCAGTCCCCGGAGTTAATACTTTATAGAACCACCTTTCTCTGCAATTATAGCTGCAAGTCTTTTTGGGGATGTCTCTACCAGCTTTGCACATCTAGAGAGTGAAATTGTTGCCCATTCTTCTTTGCAAAATAGCTCCAGCTCTGTAAGATTGGATAGTCTGTAAACAGCAATTTTCAAGTCTTGCCGCAGATTCTCAATTGGATTTAGTTCTGGACTTTGGCTGGCCCATGCTAACACATGAATATGCTTTGATCTAAACCATTCCATTTTAGCTCTGGCTGTATGTTTAGGGTCGTTGTCCTGCTGGAAGGTGAACCTCCGCCCCAGTCTCAGGTCTTTTGCAGACTCTAACATGTTTTCTCCTAAGATTGCCCTGTATTTGGCTCCATCCATCTTCCCATCAACTCTGACCAGCTTCCCTGTCCCTGCTGAAGAAAAGCATCCCCACAACATGATGCCACCACCATGTTTCACAGTGGGCATGGTGTGTTCAGGGTGATGTGCAGTGTTAGTTTTCTGCCACAGATAGCGTTTTTTTAGGCCAAAAAGTTTGAGACCAAAAAGACTTTTGGTCTCATCTGACCGGAGCACCTTCTTCCACATGTTTGCTGTGTCCCCCCACATGGTTTCTTGCAAACTGCAACTTCTTATTTTCTTTCAATAATGGCTTCTTGCCACTTTTCTATAAAGGCCAGATTTGTGGAGTGCATGAATAGAGCGGGGTTCACATATGTGTGGCCGCGGGTTTGTGCCTGGGGTCCAATGCGTGTCTGTTTACTGGTTCAGGTATGATTCACGTCCAATAATTTTTTTTTTTTTGCCTAAATTTGCATCTGAACCAAACCAAAACATGCAGAGGACCCTTCTACAATCCTTACCGAGGCTGCCTCGGACCTGTGTGAACTGGTCACACTTGCCTGTCATAGGAATTTCCCCGCATTCAATTCGCATATATGTGAACCCGGCCTATTCGTTGTCCTGTGGACAGATTCTCCCACCTGAGCTGTGGATCTCTGCAGCTCCTCCAGAGTTACCATGGGCCTCTTGGCTGCTTCTCTGATTAATACTCTCCTTACCCAGTCTGTCAGTCTAGGGGGACGGCCATGTCTTAGTAGATTTGCAGTTGTGCCATAATCTTTCCATTTTCAGATGATGGGATTGAACAGTGCTCTGTGAGATGTTCAAAGCTTTCGGATATTTTTTTTATAATATTTTTTTTATATATTTTATAACCTAACCCTGCTTTAAACTTCTCTACAACCTAATCCTTAACCTATCTGGTGTGTTCCTTGGTCTTCATGATGCTGTTTGTTCACTAAGGTTCTAACAAACCTCTGAGGGCTTTACATAGCAGCTGTATTTATAATGAGATGAAATTACACACAGGTGGACTCTATTTACTAATTAGGTGACTTCTGAGGGCAATTGGTTCCCCTAGATTTTAGTTAGGGGTATCGGGAGTAAAGGGGGCTGAATACAAATGTATGCCACACTTTTCAGATATTATTTTGTAAAAATTTTGAAAACCATTTATCATTTTCCTTTCACTTCACAATTATGTGCCACTTTGTGTTGGTCTATCACCTAAAATCCAAATAAAATGCATTTAAGTTTTTGGTTGTAACATGAAAAATGTGGAAAATTCCCAGGGGGGTAAGAATCATTTTTCAATGCACTGTACTTCTGACCCCCCCATCCTGCATGCAGAAGGCTCAGTTTTCTTGCAGTAAAACCATGCATTTCAAGTTTAAAGGCTACTTTCGCACTTTTCCATTGCAAAAACATGTTTTTTGTCGCGTTTCCAGTGCATTTTGCACCTATTAAAAAAAAAAAAAAACATTTGACTCAAAAAAAAGCACTAAAACCCCAACCGCGAGTGCCTTTTTTAATGCATTTTTTGCCTTGTTTTTGATGCCGTTTCTATTCATTTTAATGGGGAGGTATTTGTTTTTTTTTTTTTTTTTTTGTTTTTTTTTTTAACCACATCAAATATGCACCAAAAATGCAGCTCGCAGGACTTTGAAAAACACAACAGGCATGCAACTGACCAGTGTGAAGAGTTTCATAGGATTTAATAGTCATGCATTTTTCTCCAGCATTTTTTTACTGCAAAAAAAAAAAAAACGATCTGTGTGAAAGCAACCTAAATCCCATGTATTTCTATTCGTCTAGTTCTTTGTGATGCAGTTAAACAAAATGGGGCATTCTTGCCTTTTAAAGCTGAACTATAGGCAAAGGGCAAAGTATGTGGTTGAAAACCAGATGATTTTGTGATTTGTTTTTAATTACAAAAGATTTCTATTTCTTTGCAATCATTGTTGAGATGTACGAAGCCCTCACTTGACTTTTCAGTATTGTAGTCTGTAATTGGACAATAATTGAGAAGCCGCAGACTTGTGCACTCTTCCTTCTGCTCTCTTCTCCTGTCAGCATACTCCTTGTTAGTCACATGTGCAATGCAGCACTCCTTATTGGTTCCCATTTAACCCACTCCTCTTCCTAAGTTTTACTGTGTAAGGGCTCTTTCACACGGGCGTTCCGATCAAATCCGTCTGTCAGTTTTTTAGGCGGATCTGATCGGATGCCCATTCAACCCTATGGAGCAGCGGATGTCAGTGGAGACATGTCCGCTGACACCCGCTGCCATCCGCATCCGATCCTGTCCTTGAAATCCGGACGGATGGAAACCCTATTTTTTCCATCTGTCCTGGGGATCGGATGAGAGCGGACAGGCGGTCCGCTCTCATCCGATCCCCCATAGAGAGCAGCGGGAGCTGTGACACCTCCCTCTCCACACTGCAAGCGGAGACGCAGCTGTCATCCGCCGGCTCAGCGGAGATCGGCGGATCGATCCCCGCTGAGCAGCACACATCCGCGGACCATGTGAAAGAGCCCTAAGAGATTCTAAGAGGCTGTCACCAAGGTAAATTCAGGTACTGTACTTACATTAGTTACATCTAAATATGTTTTAATGAATACATTAATGCATTCCTTGGTTTCTTTTGAATGCCTTTTTTTTTTTTTTTTCTTTCAATGGTTTTTATTAAATTTTCAAAGTTTAACAAAACAAATCGAAAAAGTATAGTAGAAACATAAATCTTTTGTATACGAGAGTGACATGAATGCAGTTGAATCTGTAAAACATACATTGTAGTATTGCAATAATTAAGTAGAACATTTATAAATTTCATAAACAATTGAGTTGTATGCCTTTTTATTAAAAAAAAAAAAAAAAATTAGCAAATTTGCGCAGAACCTTTCAATTGGATGATACACAAAACGCATGATTTTATGTAGTCTTGTGCTTTTTTTTTTTTTTTTTTTTTTTTTTTACACCTTTGCACAATGGAAAGTCTCTATACTGTATGCTTACAACTGCAGTTTCTTTTAAGCATTGGTTTTATCCCATATTGTGAACGTCAGCAATGTCTGGTATGATTTGCCTCTATACATGATTTACCTCCTATACATGAAAAATCTTGTATATGATATTTTATTATATACCATGCAATTACTTTTTATGTATATACAGTAAAACCTTGGTTTGAGAGTAACTTGGTTTAAGAGCGCTTTGCAAGACAAGCAAAATTTTCAAATAAATTTTGACTTGATATACAAGCAATGTCTTGATATACAAGTAGCCTCAAGTCACAGCTGAGTATAAAAGAAGAAGAGAGGCGCTTCTAAGTGTAGCAATATGGTTACATTTAATGAAGGTACAACATTTAGCAAATCACGTGGTTGATGATTAAAACAGGCACATCTAAGGATGCAGGCATCAGGGGTAAAGCTGTCCACATAGACCATCCTCCGCACCACCATCTACGTCATCCCTTCCATGCTGCCCCTCGCTATCAGATCGCTTTACTCCAGGGTGGTCTTCCCGATCAGGATTACAGACTAGCAGCCGGTGGTTCAGAAGATGGTCTATGTGGACAGCTTTACCCCGGATGCCTGCATCCTTAGATGTGCCTGTTTTATTCATCAACCATGTGAGTTGCTAAATGTTGTACCTTCATTAAATGGAACCATTTTGCTACACTTCGAGGCGCCTCTCTTCTCTTTTGATACTCTGTAGCTCCTGCTGGATTTTGCTTCCAATCCCCTTGTGGAAGCGGCTATTTGTGGATGGACATTTTATGGTTATATAACCTATCCCATTGCTATAATCTTTTTATATGGACTATAAATTGAAGGATTTATGAATAAATGGTTGTGGAACGAATCATCTTAGTTTCCATTATTTCTTATGGGGAAACTTGCTTTGATATAAGAGTGCTTTGGATTACAAGCATGCTTCCGGAACGAATTATGCTCGCAATCCAAGGTTTTACTGTACTTTAACTATTTTAAAAGTTGACCTCTAGGTATGGAATTTATTGCATACGTATTTTGGTCCAGCTTGGACCAATATAAATATCAATGTGCCATACCTGGGGGATCATTGTGGAAGTTGGAAATCATTGTAGTATCTCCACCACAGTGATCATCGCTGTCTTCTGGGTCCTGAGCCACTGCCGCTCTGCATAGTGAACACAGGGTCGCATGCTCGGCACGATCACAGAAGGGCTTAATTTATTTAAAACTGAATTGCTCATTACATTTGTACAATTTTTCCCTTGATCAGTTTAGCGATAACTCATTTTTGTAATGAACCCCTATGCAGCACATGCTAATTCATTCACTCCAAAATGCACAATAAATGTGCATACACATACCCAAAAGCTAGACCTGCCAGGGTTAGCAGAACATTATGGTCATGGGCAGAAATGTGTGTGAAGATGCTAGTGCCAACCTTGCTTCCCCAGCGTCTCAGTTTTGGTTACAGAGATTGCCTATCAAAGTAATGGGCTGATAGGGGTAGAGAGAAGCCACCGACCACAAGAGCCCCATTTTCCTGGGTCTGGGTGCTTTATAACACCTGGAGGGACCAACTACACACTAGACTGGGGGGGGGGGGGGGTCTTATATGTGCCATTTGGGCATAGACTTGCTTTATGTTTTTTGCAAAAAATGCTGTATAAAATGTATGGAATGGGTAAATGGTGTGATCTCATCTCATGTTAGCTTACATTTTTTCCCCTTATACAATATATAAAGTAGGTCAGCTGTGTAAATTATGTGAGGCCTTGGTGAACTCACTGCTGCATCTTGTATTTTTTTAAATGCATGCAGTGTTGATGTCGCCTATAGCTGCAGTATTTAGCTTTAGTAGGTTGTGTATTTTTTACCTTTGCAAAGCCTCTTAGCTGATCTACTGCTGTAAAATCCTTGACACTCTGCTCTCCAGGGATAGAATCGCACTGATCTCTTATAAAGTAAGACGGCATCAGGTAGCAGTTTGAACATATTGGTGAGTGAATTGAAGTTAGGTGTATGAGAAATGTAAAGGTTCCAGTAGGATGAGCAGCCACATGAATGACATACATTATGCTTATCCTGCAGTACCACCCATGATGCATTTTCTTTTGGCTTTAATGAAGATAGAACCAGAGGCAGCTTGCATTAGACCAGTTTTTTTCAAGCACGGTTACTCCAGAGCAAATTGGAGCCCCAGGGCTATATCTGGCTCTTTGGTTGTCCCTATCTGGCCCCCAATGCCTTCACTGACGGCGTGTCTCTCTGAACCTTTCTCACTGTGGAAGCTGACGATGTGTGCAGGGCTGAAAGAACTGGTAGGAGAAAGCCTGAGGAGCTGATCAGGCTTATTTCTGGTGCGATAACATTGCCTAGGAGATGTCCTAACATTCTCCCATCACCATGCTACTCAGCCAAGTTCTTCCTGCGTCAGCGCTTGCACACTGCAAACCCCAGGATCCGTGCGCCTGCTCTTTACTCCAGGTTAGGATCTGCAGAAATCTCCACAGTTGTTTCTTTCCAGTCACGGTGCTTTTCAGAGGGCATTTGACACGCAGCGAGGTGTTCTATTGCCTCCTTACCACCCTCCCCCCTAATCTGAAAGCATTGAGCAGTTGTACCTATTATTATTCCTAGCACCAGGTGTTTGTTTTCTATATATTTACCTACTTGCAGACTCTCCAAGGTCCAAAATAAGTACAACCCCAATACCCAAAAAGTTGGGATGCTATGTAAAAGTCTTTCAAGCAGGGTTACTCCAGAGCAGGCCTGAGCAAATTGGAGCCCCAGGGCTATATCTGGCTATATCTTATGCAAACAAAAAAATAGTAAGCAATGATTTGCAAATCTCCTAAACCCACATTTTACTATTTTACTCCTAACCCCATTTCACTATCATCAGAAGTCGGCGTTAGTAGCAGCCTCCATGTTACTGTTGTGGTAGAAGTGTACAGATATGTCAGCATCTGAAGGATACTAGACACAAGTGGAACAGCTTAGTTTTTTTTTTTTTATTACTCTATTTAACAATTTTACATACAGATGGGAATGCTTCAAATGTGGTTAAGGCTATGTTCACATGTGGGCGTAGCGGATCGCGTGCAGAATCACAGCGATTCTGCCCGCAATCCGGAAATCATTGCAAATTGCGGGAGGCCTGTGCGTTGCCCATGATTTGCAATGGCACCCCAAAGGCTCTGCGATGTTGCCGCGATTTCCGCCTGCCGAATCGCGGTAACATCGCGCAAACAAAGTCTCGGGATGCATGACGCCCCAAAAAAGCTCTTGTACCATTTTTGGGCATCATGCGTCCCGCGATTTTGTTTGTGCGATGTTACCGTGATTCGGCAGGTGGAAATTGCGGCAGCATCGCACAGTGTTTGGGGTTCCAAATCACGGGCAACGCACTGGCGTCCCGCGATCTGCAATGATTTCCAGATCGCGGTGATTCTGCCCGCGATCCGCTGCGCCCACATGTGAACGTAGCCTTAAGAATTCAACATAAGCCATTTCAAAGACATAATGGCAGAATAAATAGAACAAAAATCTTTTCTCTCCATAGAATGTAAAATCTGCCTTCAGGGACAGAGCATAGATCAGAGAGCTAAAGAAAATATGCATCCCATCTGAATTTTGTGACAACATTATAAAACCCAAAAAACAAACTCTCTACATGGTTCTCATGGTTCTAAATAGATAGAACCATATTGACAAAAGAGAGAAAAAGGAAGACCGTCAAGAAAGGGAGGGGGAGGGAGAGGGAAATCTCACTCCCCCGAGTGTATGGTCGACTTGTTTTCCCTTGAGCAGGAAAAGAGGGTCCAGTAGAACCACCTACGGCTGAATTTCTCCTCCTTGCCCTGGATTGTGGCAATGCTCCTTTCCATTTTAAGTGAATTTGGCAATTTTTTTTTTTAAACCACAAGGAGAGCGAAGGGGAGGTCTCCTTCCAGAGTAGCGGTATACAGGCTCAAGCAGCATTCAACAGTTAGACCAACATAGGATTTTTTTTATTTTTTTTTTATCGTTTTCTAGAAAGGTCAGAGTGGTGCAGTAAGTACCTGTCTGAGTCTACCCCCTAAGGCTGGCCATACACTATACAATTTTCTTGTGCAACTTTCCTTTAGATTTACCAAAACCATGTAATATAGGGTCAAACCTACAAACTTTCAATTTGTATGCAATCAGGCAGGCCCTTGCACTACATAGTTTAAGGTAAATCTAAAGGAAATTGAATAAGAAAATTGTATAGTGTATGGCCAGCCTTAGTCGAAATCAGTCAGATGTTTGATAATCTCCCTGACTTAAGACCAATAGTCGGCTAGCTTTTTACAGGACCAAAACAGGAGGAGGATAGTGCCCCCCCCCCCTCCTCCTTGCAGCGAGAGCACGTTCAACTCTTCGGGGTAGAGTTTTCTCAACAGGGCTGGGATCCTATACCAATGGGTGGGCACTTTATAGCCCAACTCCTGATACTTGCTTGCTATGAAGGAATAATAGACAAAGAACATATGGTCTCGATGTTCTAAAAACGGTTCTCATTTACTTTGAGTGATTTTTTTTTTTTTTTTTTTTTTCTTTAATTAAATTTCAGTTAAGTATAAAAAATGGAATTTAACTTATTTACAAAAAAAAATCATTAAAATAATTTTTATATTCCACTAGCATTTGTGTCGAATCTTTTTTTGATGTCCACCTTCAGTAATCCAGGGAGATCAAAGGACGGCCCAGTCAGCTTTATTACCTTACACACTTTTGTATGCCTAACTTCCTTTTTTTTTTTTTTTTACTGAAAAGAAGTGCAATTTAATCAAAATGATCACATCTTCAAATAATCTAATAGCCCTAACTTCCTTCTGATCCAGTTAGGCTCTAATTCGATTTGATTGGTAGAACTGACATGATTAGATTGCACGCTCCTTGAGGGCAGGGACTGATGTGAATGTACATTGTATATGTAAAGCGCTGCGTAAATTGACAGCGCTATAAAAGTACCAAAAAAAAAATAAATAAATAAATTTGTTCATGGATATTGTATTTAGATTGAACAGATACTGAGATTACATGGTAGAAACAGAGATGGGATCGATTCATTTGCAAACCTATCTTTACCATTGATCGAAATCCACTCAAATGAGTTGTCAATTTGTTATTCCTGTCAGAAGAAATTATTTATCCCGTGAATGGCCTCTGTACCGTAACAAAGAACATGCTTATTGGAAGGGAAAGCACAGGGGTTACGTTATCAGTCTCCTGTTTTTTAATTGTCCAGTCAGGCTGGAGAAGAAGAGATTACGGAAAAAACATGAGCTGCCATTTTTCCTATATTTGGAATAATTGGATATAACTGAGATCTTGATCATGTTGTTTTATTTTGAGTACCACTTTAAGATGAAATTGCTGTGCATTTCCTTAGATTTCTATAAGAATATAAAAACAGTTGGAACACAGCAGTAAAGAACATGCAAAGGTTGTATGTTAGTTTATGAGTTCCATTATAGATGCCTGACAACATTGCAATAAAAGATCCTATTACAAATTAAAAATCTTCCAAATTAATTCGAAAACACATGTCAGAGAGCGCTCCGAAATGACCATATACACAAGCTTATTGTTATGTATGACGTTATTGTTCCCTTGGTTTCTTCTTTTAGTTGTCACAAAGCCTTCTGCATGTCAAGAGTCTGGCGCATTCCATGTACACTACTATGGCGCTTTTCCACTGCATGGAACCGTACGGTTCGGCTCGCTTTTGTGCTTTTCCACTGCTGGTACCGCATGGTATGGTGTAGGAACGGTACGGCGGTGCTTTTCCACTGCATGGAACCGAACGGAACGGCTCTCAAAAACAGTACCACCTCGATTGTGGTTCCAAGAGGTACCATACCCGGTACCATATCCCACAATCCTTTGCATGCAGTCACTACTAGCCACTGATTGGTCAGAGAATCCCACCCACCCCGTTGTTATCCCACCCACTTAACTTTAGTACTACTTTAGTGGAAAAGCAAACCATACCGTACCGTACCGTTCCAACACCGTACCATGCGGTACCAGCAGTGGAAAAGCAAACCGGGCCAAGCAGGGCCGAGTAGTGCCGAGCCGGTACTTGCAGTGGAAAAGTGCCACTAGAGAGATGTCATTTGGTTGGAATTTTCTAGGTATTCTTTATCGGTATTGTAATTTTACAAAGCTTTGGAAAAAGCACAGTCCACAAGTTGTAGAAACCTATTGTGTTTTGGGAAGCATGCATATCTTGAGATACATTGTTACATAGCAACTAGCGTTACCTGCGCGTTTAGTTTCTAATTTTAGGTCCTGTGACCTGGTTCTAAATGTCACTGCAACTAACAGACAAGCTCATATTACTCAGATTACTATTCATGCTCTTCAGGTACATTGATTGTTAAAACCACTCTGATCAGCATAAAAAAAAAAAAGTGTGTGTGTCCCGGTGTATTCAGAATATAATGCTTGTTTAGTCTTGTCTGAATTTGGTAATTCCAAGATCAAGCTTCTAATCTTGGCCAGACTAGAGATGGGGTGACTTAGCTGTAGAAATCCATTTGTGTGCATTTAACAGATCAATAAAAGATTTGGACTACAGTTCTCAAATCAAAACTACAATAAATATATTTTTGTAATGCGGACAGTCAGAAATGATAAGTTTAAAGCTCATTCTGGGTTAAAACTAACTTTTTACCACCTCTCCCTCTCACCACTTCTAACCTAGGCTCATAGTCTGTTTTATTTTTTTTTATTTTTATGCTTACTCCACAAAAATCGCAAACCTCACCTAAGTCCCCCATTTAGGTCCCTTGCCCACCATTTGGGTCCCTTGCCCACCATTTGGGTCTCTTACCACCAGTCCCCTACTGCTTCCCTGTGATAACTTCAGTCTCTTCTCTCCTGAGAGGGGCTCTACCTGCGCCCACCCATTATGAGGTGCCCACCTATCCACCTATTGTGGACACACAAAGAAGCACCCAAGCAGGAAGGAAACGGAAGACTTGGGGCAGAAGTGTCACATGACTGCTGCTTAAAGGCATAGTTCACCTTTACCAAAAAATGGCCTATACAGATAAGGGGCATCTGTAGATAAAAATAAACTGTGCAGTTCTGACCAAAGTTGGATGATGTCCTCGCTATTGGTGTAGGCTAAATATTGCTTTAGATCCCATTCACACTAGTGTGCTGCATTCTGGTCTGTTGTATTAGGCAGCCCATTCAAATGATTGGGCTGCCCTGATGCAATGCACGTTAAAGTAGTAGTTGTTAAGGCTCAAGGTTTTTTACCTTCATGCATTTTATGCATGAAAGTGAAAAACATCTGTGTTTGTCCCCTGTCCCCCCCCCCCCCCCCCCCGAGCCTGATCCAGCGATTGTGCAGGAGAGCCTCATTGGCTTAGACAACAGCAGTAACCATTGGCACCCACTACTGCCAATGACAGCCAGTGAACCAATGATGGAGCGGAGGTGGGGCCGAGCCACGCTCTGTGTGTGCCCCCATAGCAAACTGCTTGCTATGGGGGCACTTGGCAGAAAGGAGAGGTTTGGAGTTATGGCAGGAAACCAGAGAAGAGGAGGACCGGAGCAGCTCTGTCCAAAACCACTGCACACAGAAGGTAAGTATAACATGTTTTGTTATTTAGAAAAAGAAAGAACCTTTTAGAGCCGGTTCACATTAGGGCGACACGACTCCTTACTACTTCGGGGGCGACTTGTGCATTACCATGCACCACGACTTCGGAGCGACTTGCAGGGACTTCACATAATGGAAGTCTATGCAAGTCGCTCCGAGGTCGCCCCGAAGTAGTACAGGACACTTTTTCTAAGTCGGAGCGACTTATTAGAACGGGTCCTGTAGCGGTCAATGGACCGCGAGGGAGCGCGACTTGTCAGGCTGACAAGTCGCGCTAGTGTGGACCGACTCTAAATGTCACTTTAATGTACAACACAATGGACAATAACACGTCAGCATATTGTGCTAGTTTGAATGGGCCTTTAGGTAAACACTACAATAAGGACTCAAAATTTATGGTCTCTGAAAATAATTTCTATTAATCCAGTTACCATTTTCAATATTATAGCCAAGAGAAAGGTGAAATTCAATTTTTTATCTCTCAGTGATTAAAAGCGTAACTGAATTTGTGCGTTTTGCAGGCTAATAATAAAAGGATTTAAAAGAATTGTATTTCATTAGATTTGCAAACCAAGTTCTTGTCCTGGCTATGTAAAGCCCGTGATCAGTGAACAGAATCTCAGGCTTTAAGTCAGTCGAAGAATACAAAACCAAATGGGCTTCGGCGGCTGCCTGGGTATAAGCTTTGATCAGATGATGCCATGTCTGGATCAAGGGTGGTTGATGGGATTAAGTTCACATCCTTAAAGCCTTTTCACTGCTGGTCAGATAGACAGGGAAGATGTGGTAACGGGTGCAGGCGGTATAAACTACAGAACTGACTCGTACCCATATTACTGTGGTGTGTATGTAACCCGGTGTGACACATACCTGTCATTAATGCAAGCCTTGTAATATCCATTTGATTTTGGCTATTTTAAAACACAAGGTCTCCTGTATGTATGTGCAGGAAATATGTTCTATATAATGTCCCATAGTAACAAATTTGCACGTTTGCATTTATTTTTAAATTGTTCTGGAAAATGACAGTTGGAAGTTGGTTAGCTGCAGCAAGTTGTAACATGTTCTTTTAGAACACCTTATTGTTGTGTTTTATAAAAGCAAAAGGATTACTGAGTATGCTGGAATTTGTGAGCATATCTCAAGGGTCACATTGTATACAGTCCTTGTCTTTTTCAGATAGGCGGCTGGACTGCAGCATTCAGATGCAGCTAAACTCTGCACTGGACGCAGCAGCACTCTGTGCTATAGTCAGATACAAACTGGGCAATTAGCTGTGCCCAACTTGTGTGCGACCGGAAATGCCGCCCCCTGACACAAACTGTCTGAGATCCTGATTGCTGGTAACCATTTAGCTGAACAGAACATGGGTCCAATGTTGGCCATGGCTGTTTACACACAGTGTGTACATGTAGGAAGTTTCTCAACTGCCAAGAATTTGAAGAGTTTTGTCGGCAGCCAGCCGTGTGAATAGAGACAAAGAAAAACAAAGAAAGGGCGCACCGACCTAGCGCACCATCCTCATCAACAGGCTCCATTCATGCAACATGCAAAAATGGCCACTCACAAACACAGGTGAAAATAGATCACATCAAGCTCAGTTGCTCAAATGTCAGGAGTAGTCCATTATTTAGTCCATATCCGATAAGATGACGGCTGATGCGTTTCGAGGCTTAACCTCTTCCTCAGAGCCACACCACTGGCTCTGAGGAAGAGGTTAAGCCTCGAAACGCGTCAGCCGTCATCTTATCGGATATGGACTAAATAATGGACTACTCTTGACATTTGAGCAACTGAGCTCGATGTGATCTATTTTCACCTGTGTTTGTGAGTGGCCATTTTTGCATGTTGCATGAATGGAGCCTGTTGATGAGGATGGTGCGCTAGGTCGGTGCCCCCTTTCTTTGTTTTTCTTTGTCTCTAGTGTCGGTGGACTACCCCAGTCCGTTTTGGGCAGCAGGACCTTGGCCATCTGAGACGCCAGTTGTGAGTCCCGTGGGGAGTGTGGTCGGGGGGCTTGGATTTCAAGCGCAGGAGAAGGGTGGTATCGCCTTATTGTTTTGGAGCCGTGTGAATAGATCTGAATCAAAGTTGCAGGTAGATACACAATTGCAATACACATACTGTGCATCCGCTTTTGCATTTGCCAAAATGTTAAGTTTTGTTTAACAAGAAAACCTTGATCACAAGCCTAGCTGAACAGCATTGCAGCAGCATCAGTACAGCGTGGTGGAGAACGCTGTCTCAGTCCGGTGTTTGCACACTGGTGAGTCATCACTCCGCTTTCTCCTTCTGTCAATGTGTCCTTGTTGGTTCATGTACACTGTAGCTGAGCCTGATTGGCTCTTAGAGATGGCCGCTATTTCTGTTCTAAAAGCTGCTGTGCAGGGGCTGATATCTAAATAAATGTTGCTATTGGTTGCAATTAAAATGCATTTAAAGCTGAAAGTGAAGCCAGACTTATGTAAAAGTACACCTGTCAGGAGTGCCATTAATTAATACTTCTCTACTTTACTTAAGACCACCTTGGCCAGCTCCATCTTTTCCCTGGCACTCCGGGCTGTGGTCCTTCTCTCTGTGTCAGCATGTACAGTGCAGTGATATTAACCCTATATTGTACATGGAGGGGGTAGTTGTGTGGGATTAATTTAGAGTTTGGGCTCCATGGGACCAGAGGGACCTCGCTGGAGCAAGAAAAAAAGGATACCTTTTTATTCCTTATTCTTCTGCCTCTAGCCAGAAATGAGCATTTAACTCTTGCAGTGTGGTGGGACTGCACTGCAAGCGTATAGTTTGTCAAATTCTTGGAGTTTAATTATTTATGGCACTTCTGATAGGTGTACTTTTATATACAGTACAGCCTGGCTTCACTTTCTTCACTTAGCCAAGATGGTGGCTCACAATGGGGAACTAATTTGGTGTCTTGATGGACAGACTGGCACAGTTTACCTTATCTGATGATGCAGTCAGTTGTTTAGAACAGTAGTCTCTAAACTGCTGGCCGGGGGACCTACGCGGCCCTTCTGTGGTTTTATCTGGCCCTTGGGGCACTATTTTATTCACTGACCCCAATGAAGGGCTAATTCCTCCCAATGACACCAACGTTGGAGCACAGTTCCTACCAATGACATCGATGATCAGCTCCCAGTGGCCACAGTCTGGCCCCCCGTAAGTCTAAACAAATAGTAAACTGGCCCTTTGTTTGGAAACCCCTGGTTTAGAAGATTAATAGTTAAATGTAGCTATGGTTTCTGTAAATATTGAGAAGGTGAAAGGGTTGCCTTAAAGTGATATTAAAGTTTTAACAATATAATACAAAACCACTGCACAGCCCAGATCCTCCTCCTCTTCTCGGCTTCCTCACTAGTGCTCCTAGCCCCTCCCTCCTGCTGAGTGATCCCACAGTAAACAGTTTGCTATCGGGGCACCCGAGCTGAGCTGCTGCCCCCCTCTCTCCTCATTGGCTCACTGACTTTGACAGCAGCGGTAGCCAATGGCACCTGCTGCTGTATCAGCCAATGAGGAGGGAGAGTCCCGGACAGCCAAGGCTCTTGTGCAACATGGCTGGATCGAGATGGGGTGGAGGTAAGTATTAGGGGGGCTGCTGCACACAAATGTATTTTTTTTATCCTAATGCATAGGATACATTAGGATGATAAAAAGTCTGCCTTTAGAACCACATTAAAGTCCTATTCCATCCAGAAAGAAAAAGAAACCTTACCTCTTATCCCTCCCATTTTCAGAAAAAATGGCGTTCTCTTTTTTTTTTTTTTATCAATGTACATCAACTTACCAAAAATGTTCCAAGTGGCTCTTATGTACCCCCAACCTCCCCTTAGATCTTGATCCAGTGCAGCAGGGATGTGTATCAAATGGCAGATTGGTGGATAGCTACACTTCCTGTAGACACAGAATTCTCTGATTGGAACCGTGACTGCCTGTGCATTGACTTCCAGGTAGATTGAGGCTGGGTGTCATTTAACTTTGAGGTCCTGTTCACACCTGAGCGTATTTCCGCTTGTAAAACGCTAATCGCTGAAGTCTCAAAACGCCCAACAAGCAAAATCCCATTCATTTCGATGGCCCCCTGTTTATATCTGAGCATTTTGTCTCCAGAAGAAAAACGCCTGAAGCTCAAAAAAGTACATCTTCTTTTTTGGCTGATTACAAGCATTTTTGTTAGATGTCAATGCCTTCCTCCAAACACCTGCAAAAAACGCCCGTAAAAAGCCCCCAAAAAACGCCTGAAAAAAGCCCCCAAAAAAACACCTGGAAAAGATACGCTCATGTGTGAATGGAGCCTAAAGTGAGATGACAGAACAGAGTTTCCCTGGGGGATAGTGTAAGGCAGAAGGAGAGTACTGCAGCAAAATGTTTTTTTCTTTTTTTTAGGAATTCGATGAGCAATTTGTTCTAGTTTTTTCATACCTGGTATATACTTTGTTGGAGAAAATTGCCAGTTAAAATTAGCAGCAGGGAATATTCTCATTTGATCTTTAAAATGGTTGTGCTGATAACAGGCTCGTGAAACTGTATAAATCTCTGATCTGACAGCATATGTTAATAGTCACCCATGATTGGTATGCCTATCAGCTTACTGTATGATATATAGAAATCTGTGGAAAATTTGCTCTGTATAGTCGTATTGCTAATTACTGAAAATCCTTTTGGTCTTAGAAGAAGTACTTTGGTTCATTTGACCTAATCATTGACAAGCCTCATCCTGTCATGGCGTGTTATAGCTTTGCAGATGGATCAAGGTCTGTTCATTAGAGCAGGTCTCCAGGTTGGAGATAAGAGGATCACAGCAGTCATCTGTTGTATCTGGTAATGAGTCACTTTTAAAAAATCTCCATTTTTTTATATATATATATATATATATATATATATATATATATATATATATATATATATATATATATATAATAATAATATATAATTAATCATTTTTTTTTTTTTTGATGAGTTTCAAATTTGATATCTAGCGCTTACAGCTTTGGAAATCCTCATTGTTTAGACGTGTGTTTTTTTTTTTTTTTTTTTTTTTTTTTCACAGATACTGGTTTAGCAGCAGGGATAATTTGTATATTTGGGGTTTTATGGTTTACTGTGGCACAGTGGTTACACAATGTATGTATACAAGTGAGTAGCTGGAATCTGGAAAGCCCTGGGATCTTTACTCTTGGGAGCTACTAATGTCTGTGCATTCAGGAGTAAGGTTGCAACCTCAATAATATCTCAAATTTTTATAGATGGGTAACTCCATCTCCATCGCCATCTTTACAAAAACCCGGCTGTAGAGGGACGTACAGCCACCCAGGAGCCGCAGTTTGTGTATAGCCGCTGGTGGCAGCTTGTACAAATCAATGACCAGTTGAGACACATTGGCTGGCTGTATGCATTTACCAGCACAACCCAGTGGCTAGGTGCCTACAGGGATGGGTGAGAAGCCCTGGACACAGACCATCTGTTTTCCGGGCCGCTCGTACATTGCTGTACAGATGTAAATACTACATCCATGGTGTCTGTCAGTCTGTCATTGATTTAATACAGGCTGCTGCATGCAGCTGTACACAAACATCTGTGACTTCTGGGCACACAAAGTATGCTCATTTGTACACTTTATGGTCCCCTGTGGCCAGTTAAAGAGTTCTTAAAGGAAACGTGTACTGTTTTTTTGTCCATATTTTCTTTATTATCGGGGATTAAAGAAATTAAATTTGTTGACCGAAACGCAAAAAATGAAGTTTACTATGATGTAGGGGACAATAAAATTAATTGTCCCTAATGAGTACCTTGAAAATTGTACTTTTGTGTCTGGAATTTCTTCTAAAAAATAGCGGTGCGCTTCCTGATATGTGAGGGTGCCTAGGCACTCTGGTGTAAACAGCTATGAGGCTGTGGACACAAATCAGCCATAGGAAATATAACCACGGACAGGTAAAGTGAATAGCATTGATTATTTCATTACAATGGCATCTAAAAGTGGGTGGGATATATTAGACATCAAGTGAACATGTTGTTGATATGTTAAAAGCAGAATACAAATTGGGCAGGCGTAAAGATTCCAAAACTGCAGCTATTGTGGGATGTTTCCGGTCTGCAGTAATCAGGACCTACCAAAAATGGTCCAAAGAAGGGAAACAGGCAACAGGGTCAGGGGCGAGCAGATCAAACTGATGGATGTGGAAAGCAAAGGCTGACCTGTGTAGTCGGACCAATAGAAGAGCTACTGTAGCTCAAATTGCTGAAAAAGTTATTGCTGGTTCCGATACAAAGGTGTCAGAACATCTGCAGCTTCTTGTGTATGGGTGATCCCATGAAAAAGTACTGCTCTAAGCTGGTGCCCACCACCTGGCGACTCCAAAACTATGACAAGGTGCTCCAAGCTGAGCTCATCTAGGTCGGTAATGCATGCCTTCCAACAGTGGAGCTGCACACAAGATGTTAGCCAAGTATTGATTCATATGAAAATCTGCTTCAGATAATCTCTTACAATGGGCACACAAGTATGAGAACTGGACCTTGGAGCAATGGAAGACAGTGGCCTGGTCTGATGAATTCAAGAATGGTTTGAGGAACACAATGAGTTTGAGGTGTTGACTTGGCCTCCAAATTCTCCTGATTTCAAGACCATCAAGTTTCTGTGAGATGTGCTCAAAAAACAATTCCAATCCATGGAGGCCACACCTTACAAGTTACAGGACTCAAAGAATCTGCTGCTGATGGCTTGGTGCGAGATATCACAACATACGTTCAGAGGTCTAATGGACTCCATGCTTGGATGGGTTATGGTGGGTGGCCATAATGTTAAGGTTGATCAGTGTACATGCAGTTCCAAGGCACTGTAAATTGATTTCTGCTGAGTGCTGCTCAGCTATTAACAGGAAGCCTTGTATTTTATCAATTCATACAAGGATTTCTTGGATTGGCTGAGGCAGAAATTGTGACACCATCTGCCTGCCTCTCTATATTAGCCAATCAGGCCTTCTATTCATTGAGCAAATACAAGGTTTCCTGTAAAAAGCTGAGTAGCGCTCAGCCTGACTTTCTTTTTTTTTTCTTTTGGTTTCGTCAGCAGACAGGAAGTCCTCGTAGCACTGCTTGAACACAGCACTGTATACTGTATGCTGCTGATGCTACATACAGTTTAGGCAGCACTGACAGTTGGCGTGTCTATTAGTATTGGATATAGTTATATATTATTTAAAGGGAAATTAAACCTGGAGTTAGACGTTTGAAGGAGAAGTATAGCCAAAACTCTTTTGGCTGTACCTCTTCCATAGATCATAGTGCAGATAGTTCTGCACTCCTGTGACCCGTTTTCAGCTGAGAGCAGGCTAAAGGCCGCTGTTGGCTGACATCACAGAGCCAGCCCAGGCTCTGAAAAGATCACAACCGTATGGTCAGGATCCACCCAGATGTCTGGATTGACAGCTGGCTCAGTCTCTAAGGGACCCACTGAGGGCCTGAGCCAGCTGCTCCCGTCCCCTCCACAGCCAAATTTTTCCGGTGAGCACTGGAGGGGCACCGCAGAGAGCCGGTGACCGACCTAATGACTGAGAACTAAGTATCAGCTCTGCTTGATCACTCAGTTCTCAGCACAGAGCCAGCGGGGGACATATGTAGCACCGCACAGCTGCTGCATCCACCTGGGTAAGTAAGATTTTTTTCTTTTTAGTGAAACCCAAACTTCTCTTTAAGTTTCTTTGGATGCAGCAGCGTCTGCCGAGGTGCATTAAGATTGGAGGCAGAGCAGGTCAAACGCAACTTTTGTTTCTCAATCGGTGCATTTTGCCTTGGACCTCGTGTTTTGAACAATGTTTGTTTGAATGGAAAAAGCCGCATTTGACAGAAACCCCTCCTGTTGGATTACAGACTGCATGTTGGCAGTGACTTAATTCCTAGTGGTGGGTTCAGTTGCTCCACTCAGGAACTGGTAAACCGGTGACATTGTACTGAATCTCTTTATTTTATGTTTTTATTCAGGGATTTGTTTGGTTACATCTTAGGTATAATAAATGCAAAGCAGCCAAGAGTAGAGTGTGGCAAGGCAGTTATCTGTAATTCTCTATCACCTGGCAACAAATGCTGTAGCAAACATTCTGCTTGTTTTATGGCTTACTCACCCCTGTCATATGGCAGTAAACTGTCTCTTGTGCTCATCGCTACCTCTGGGTTTATTTTACTATGAACACGGCATGGTGTTTATATTGCACTGCAGAACTAGAAATCAGACCTCATAGTTACATTTATAAAAGATGCACCTGATATATGGTCTATTTACACCAGTGATGGGAAACCTTGCCCCCCCCCCCCCCCCAGATGTTTTGGAACTACATTCCCCATGATCGTCATGCACTCTGCAGTGTAGTCGAGCATCATGGTAAATGTATTTCCAAAACATCTGGGGTGCCAAGGTTCCCCATCACTGATTTACACCAATGTGTTGTTATTGCAGGTTTCACCCAAGCCATGGGCTTACTCCTAGGAAACCCTTTTTACTAGGCTCATTGGTGTAGGGAAGAAAAGTTAACTTGTCGGAGTGATGATTTTGGCTGGGTAATCTTGATTTCAAATGTTGTTCTTGGGGTAGGAAAAAGTTGCGGACCCTAAGAAACTCAAAGAAGAGGAGAGAAATTTGGGGGAAGGAAGGAGAGCCCCCATATAGTGCTGTGGGATTTTAGGATCGCAATAAACTGCTTGTGCTACTTTCATTAATAAAGGTTCCAGATTACATGGGAACAGCATGACGCAATCTATTTGCTGCACTCATGGAGAATATAAATTTCCCCACACAGATCTTAGATTTATCTTTCAAATGTCCAGTCCTACTTTCACATATAGAAGGTTGGTAAACTTGATGCGTTGTGTAATAAAAGTTTCTTAACAGCATCTTTCAGTACTGTTAACACGAGGTGCTAGAAACCCAGAACTGATGGAGTTTTTTAGCTGTAAAAATGCTCGAACTCTCTGATAAAAAGCCTAAAAATGCTGAAAATCGCAGCTATTTATCAGCATTTTTAGCCATAAGCTTTTGTGGAAGTAAAGTCTTAAAAAAAAAAAAAACTATGCTTTCATTCTACAGCGAACACTACTGGCGATTTATTACATCCAGTGTGCATGAGTCCTAATAATCCACTGTCCTATGGGTGCCTCTGCTAACCTTCATCTAGTGGTGTTTTTATTAACTGCATCAGGTTGGTAGGATCGTGTACGGTCAGCTGGATACATCAGAGTACAGCTTTGTTTCTAAAATGTTTTACTTTGACTGTGCAGTGGGAACCCATGCAAGACAGAGAACACAGAAATGTTATGCACATCATGTACACGAGCAAATTTTATATTCAGAATCCAGTGCTGCAAGGTCATATTGGTGGTCATTGACTTATTATTTTTTTTTTTATCTTCCTTTGGTCTCTGTGGGAAAAAAGGTTTCCATTTAGTTGATGTAAACTTTTATATTAAAGCGTATCTAAACCTAAGAACAAACCAATAAATGAAACCCTTTTGCTATTCTGAAGTATCCCAGGAAAACTATACCTGTAAATGAGCGAATTGCCAGGAACCCCTGCTGGGGTTTTTGCATGTAATCGGTGTTGGTCCCATTCAAAGGTGTAACTAAGGCCTGATGTGATATCAGCAGCCCCAGCAGTCGTCTTTCATGTGACACTCCATACTTTTCAATGTCCCTCCTCTCCTTGTATCTACATAAAAGGTTATGTACATTACTTAACTGTACACGGTACAGTAATTAGACACCCCAAGGAGAAAATAGGTTTGTGATGTGCAAGGGGAGGGGGGGCTGTGGACAGAATCACTCTTTAAAGTGGTTCTAAAAGCTGAAGGTTTTACCCTAATACATTCTCTGCATTAGGTAGAAATCTTCTGAATGTAGCTACCTCCAACTCCCCTCCCCCCCTTCTGATCTTGATCCAGAGTTGTGCACGAGAGCAGCAGTTCACTCTCTCCTCATAGGCTCCCGCGGCTGTCAGTTACAGCCAGGAGCAGGGGGTGGGGACGAGCTGTTCTCTGTGTATCTATGGACACACCGAGCTGGCTTGGAAGTGAGCCCGCATGTATTCCCTCATAGCAGGCGGTGTGCTATGGTGGGCGGAGGGGGTGAACGCAGAGGCGCTGGCGGAGATCTGATAAGAGGAGGATCGGGGGATGCTCTTTGCCAAACCATTGCATAGAGTATGTAGGTATAACTTGTTTGTTGTTTAAAAAAAAAAGGGGGCGGGGTTTATAATCACTTTTACACAATCACACCACTATTTTTTTTTTTTTTGGGTTGAACGAAAAAAAAAACTGACGAGGTAGTTATGATCCAACACAGGGAGATCCCCCTCCCTCCACCAGAACACTCTGGTTATTGGCTGAAAGTGCTGATTGTGAGCCGGTTGGCTGCTGGTTTTCCAGCGTTTTCCAGCATGCCCTTTCCGACAGAAGCCGCCTTCTGTCAGACCAGCTGCCATACATACGGGCAGATTAGATTGTCAGCGAGTTTTTATTGAACCGGTTGATGTCACCCATCATTGGACCCATATGTACTAGGCTTAAGTGGAGTACGGCCCCCCACAAAAAAATTAAGTCAGCAGCAACAAATACTGTATGTGCAGCTGACTTTTAATATTAGGACACTTACCTGTCCAAGGATCCCGCTATGTAAGCACCCCAGGCGATTTTAGGATTGGCTCTCAGAGGCTGCTGTCGCCGCCATTTGTGGTAAGGAAAACCGGCAGTGAAGCCTTTCGGCTTCACAGCTGGTTCCCTACCGCACATGCACGAAGCGCGCTGCGCTTTCTAACTGGCCCAGTGGCGGAGGAAAGAGAAGGAGGGGGGGAGGGCCAACTTCTGAGGGTCCTCGGCGCTGCAGAGTTTCACGGAATTGGGGATGGGTCCAAAACCGGTATCTGTTTCCCCTATCCCCCCTGAAAGGTGCCGAATGTGGCACTGGAGGGGGGGAAGCGGATTAGCGAAGCTTCCACTTTGGGTGGAAATCCGTTTTTAAGTCTGGCCGTATACTATCTATTACTCTGCAGTGTTCAAATTGTCTGTAAATGATGGAGTAATGTAGAAGATGTAGTATGCGCCAACATTGTGCATGAGGTTAATCTAAGGGAATCTCAGGCTTTTTCCATGATGAGTGCATACTGAAATAGTTTTGCACAAACTAGAAGCAACCTAACTATGTGGTGATAATTCATTTGTTACCTTGTTATACTGTGGTACCCAGTGGTCTCCCTGTTTATTGGTGAGGACCCTGTTGTGATCTATTTTCAGTTTTCATTTGTTTCTTTGAAACTCATGACTCTAACACATACCACACTTTACAATTTTATATGCATTATTTATTTGTAAGCTTATTGAGATTCTACATCCCTTCATTTTGGAAATCTCAACCAATACATGGATAGAGATGTCTGCATTTTTTCTCCTCTCTTCTCGGGAGCTGCCTGTGTATGAATAGATTTCTGCAAACAAGCAATTGACTTCTCTGCACCAGAGCTGTGGGTGCTGCTTCTGTGCAGTCATTTGTCCCCACTCTCTTCCAGATTGCAGCATAAATCCTGGAGCCCACTGGACACTCTAGAGAACACGGCTGCAGTCACAGATATCTTATACAGGTGAGTAAATACCCTGCCAACTTATATAAATATATGTTTAGATTTCTGCTCCCCTGCTCTGTCACTTTAACAATAGATGCCAAGGTGCTGGTGGTGGTTCCTGGACAAACCTGCAGAAGCTTTCTTTGCCCATACTTTGCCCAAACATTGCCCTTCTCTGATCAGACGATGCTCTGACATTTAGTGTCAGTATTGGAGTGTCACCACTCTCTACTGTCTCTATATATTCCTGTTGGCCAGTCTCTGGTCTCACTTACTGGCCAATAGGAATGTATGGGCGGCAGGGGGGGGGGGGGGGCAGTTAAGCTTCAGCCCAGCATTCAGATTTAGGGATCTGAGTGATCCTGCTGCTTGTATTGTTAGGCTCACTCTCTCTAAAATGAAAGCGCCTAAAACATGTCTCCTTACAAAGATGGTAAATTCTTTCTTCCTCCTACACTCCCATGTTACCATTTTGCTTTATGTTAAAAAGAAGCAGCTGCCTCTGATGACTTTTCAGAAACAAAAACTTTAGAAAGTGGCAATTTCCTGGTTCCCCTATATGTGGTTCCTCCTGAAGGTCTCTACATCATTAAAGAACACTGGTGAAATAGGGGTCGGGATTGAGGAACTGAGCACAGTGGGGGACCAGGTAACCAACACTCCTAGAAGTGTCGGTTTCTGAAGAGTCTAAAGTCAGCTGTTCCCTAATAAAATGCAGATCAATTTCTGGTTGCAGAAGAGGTATTTTCTGTCTTTCCTGCAGAGAACCATGTTTTTTCATTTTAATGGCAATCACATTAAGCACACAGCCTGTATCTAGAAGATGAGTTTCCATGTTACATGACATGCTAGGTAATGCTGCTCAAGATTTCTGTTATACTTGATCAAGATCAACCACTGGTGACAATACTGGTTGTGACACGCCCATCAGTAAGGGGTAATGCTTAAAGGAGAACTCTAGCCAAAATGTTTTCTGTTGCTATAAATGGAATAGGGAAGCGTTTAAAAGTCTGTAAGATTTTTATTGCAGCCTGTGCACTATTAGGGAGGATTTCCTCACTTCCATTCTCGATAGAATAGAATAAAACAGGCGCCGCTGAAGTAAGCCTAAACTTTATTGTATGACAAGCATAATACAGTAACTTACATGATCCACGTCTGAGGAAGGAGCCGAGTACGCATGCTCCGAAACGCGTTACGTCACTTCCGGTTAGCTTGCGTTCCATCGCCGCTTCCGGTCTAACCAGCTCCGTGGTTGAGCTTCCTGGATCGTCACTTCCTGGCTGCAGGACGGCCAGAACTCCGGGGACAATATCCAAGGAACCACCACCTATGGAAAATGAACTAGAGCAATCCCCCATGTAAGTTACTGTATTATGCTTGTCATACAATAAAGTTTTGGCTTACTTCAGCGGCGCCTGTTTTATTCTATTTTGCCGCCAGCGGGATTTCCTGTCTTTTGCCTGCCAGTGCTGCCCTGAACGTTGGCTACAAGTGAAAAGTCTGGAAGCACTCACCTGTCATCTGTCTGTGCTATTGGTGGACATTCTCCTTGGTAACTAGCGCCCAACACCTATCTCTCTGATCACTTCCATTCTCGATTACTGTGGTTCCCCAGACATGACGTCTCTTCAATAGGAGCAGATACAGCAATAGAAACTTTGATTTTTATTTTTTTAAACGAATAGCGAGGGGCTGGGGCCTCTGTTAGGTTTTTGGTTATGTTCCCATTGGGGCAATTTCTCTTTTCTTTTGTCCCAGTGAAAGTGTTCTCCAGGTAAGGAAGTAGAGTTGTCTTTCCATTGGAGACGTACAGTAGACGGCAATAAAAACCTAGTAGAAGTTCTAATCTATCCTTACTCCACCAAACACTTATACAGGTTTTGAATTCCATAGCATTGAGTAGAGCTTCACTAGGATCTGGATTAAGTTGTTGAAGACCCGAGATAATAGCTATATATCTGTATACTTTAGACCATAATGCATGCACCACCAGGCAGTGCAACCAGATAGGCATACAATTACATAGTCTGGTTGAACAAAGACACAAGTCCGTTCAGTTCAACCAATAACCAATTAGCAGGCACTGGACATCCTAAAGGCTGGAATTCAACCTTAATAAACCGCAATTTCATCTAATCTACTATTGTCGGCTAGCACAATTTTTTGGCCAGAACACTTCTGGGTAATCGCTGTGCGGTTGATTTATGAAAAGAATAGAACATGTTCACTTTGCAAAGTAAATTACCACGTTGCTTAGTAAATGAGGGGAAGCTAAAGCGAAGTTGAAGTTAAATCTCACCTTTGCAAAGCATGTCCATTCCTGTGCAAAAAAAAAAATGGATTATTTTTCTTGTATGTGATTGGATAATCACGTCAGCAGAGTTGTTTTTTTTTCTTTTACTAATCAAAGTGGATTTTCCATCATTGGTGTTTGTGGGAGGAATGGTGCCCCATCATTGGTGTCTGTGAGAGGCAATGTGTCCCATCATTGGTGTTTGTAAAAGGAATGGTACCCCATCATTGGTGTCTGTGTGAGGAATGGTGCCCAACCCATTGGTGTCTGTGTGAGTAATGGTGCCAAATTATTGGTGTCTGTGGGAGGAATGTTGCCAGATCATTGGTGTCTGTGAAAGGAATGGTGCCCCATCATTGAAGTCTGTGAGAGGAATGGTACCCCATCATTGAAGTCTGTGAGAGGAATGGTGCCCCATCATTTGTGTCTGTGAGAGGAATGGTGCCCCATCATTTGTGTCTGTGAGAGGAATGGTGCCCCATCAGTGTCTGTGGATGGCATGGCCTCCCAAGGGCTGGATAAAGGCAAGCAAAGGGCCACATCCAGCCCATGGGCCACAGTTTGAAGCCACTGACTTACATTCACAATGTTCTTTCATTTTCTTCCCTGTGTTAGATAAAATAATTGTGTTTTCATAGGATGAAGTTCTATGTGCTCTTTTATTATGAAAAAAAAAAAAATCCACCCTCCTACTCAACATGTCTCCCCTCATCTAAAGCTTCACATGTATAGATACAGAAAAAGCTATGTTGTTTTTTTTTTTTTTTTTATCACCCCCGTCATAGTCACTAAATAAGTATTGGAAATTGGCATATGCTACATATGTCAACGTTTTATGTGTCATTAATAGTATTAGTACTCACTCACTGTAGCCTCCTGATCCAGCAAGTGTCCATCCTGAGTGTGGGCATCTGAAGCCCACTAGGAGTCTCTTCCGGGATAAGGTGCTGCTGGCTACCCAGCAAGCACCTCCCGATCTCACGCATGTGCAGTGGGACTTTATCACGGCCGTAGCAATGGAGCATAGCATCGGGTCATTTCTGGTTTAGAAGTAACACAATGCTAGCTGCAGGGGATGCCCATTGACTCCCGGGATTGCTTACACTGGTATACCAGGAGCCCATGCGAAAAAGGATATGACGTACTTTGCTGCGGCCGGGGTTGGACGGAAGTGGATCTTTTTTAGAAGAAAAGGTACTATATGATTAAAAAAAAAAAAAAGACTATCCAAGAGGGAATGTCGGAGTGATCAGCAGCCCATGCAGATTTAAATGCAAATTAGGGTGGAACTCCGCTTTAATGCATTCTCTGCAAAACCTTCTGTGTACAGCTCCACCCTTATATTATCTGAGCCTGATCCTGAGCCAGCGCTATATCCAAGAGCAGTAGTTCTCTCCACTCTTTCTCCTCACTGGCCATGGAGGCAGCAGCGGGAGCTATTGGCTCTTGTTGCTGTCAATCACAGCCAGTGAGGAGAGAGAGAGTGGGAGGCAGGGCTGAGGCAGTTTGGGATCGAGCAATCGACAGAGTGGAGTAGCCAGGAATGTTGGCAGGGAACCCCAGAAGAGGGGGATTGGTGCTGCTCTTTGCAAAACCATTACACAGAGCAGGTAAGTATGACGTGTTAAAAAAAGAAAAAAAAAAATGTTTCTCTATCGCTCATTGACAGACGTAGTCCTCGGTGATACAGCACCTTCGGGTTATGTTGCCTCCACAGGAGCAGGACTAGACAGGAAATTAAAAAGCTCTGGCCACACCCTAGGGGCAGTCCCAGAGGGTATATCCTCTCTCTCTCTGCCTCAGCAAATCAGTTATTTTCTGTCTAGTTAGGAGTAAGGACCTAGATACCTTGCTGGGATCTTCAGTTCTGGCAAGATTTTTTTCTTAAAAGATTTTTTAGACCGCTTTTTTTCTCCAGTGTTCCTGTGAGATCTTCAAGCAAGAAAGCTGAACTGGGCGACGGGCTGGATGTTGAGATCCGGTGGTCACCCCAGTTCAGCCTACGAGCGCGTGCAGGCCATAGCTCCGCGCTGGGTCGGCCACGACAAAGTCCCATTAAGGGACTGACCCCGCGAGTTAAACGTCTCGCTGAAACGCCAAAGACCATGAGTCACGGCGTCCATATCGGTCGACAGCCCTCCCGCCCCGGTGGAGAGGGGTACTGTCAGGAGTTGGTGCCCGCCTGGTTCCGGTATGGTGAGTAGTATGTTCCCCCTTTTCCCCTGACGGGTCTTGTGGTGAACGCGGGCCCCTCTCTGTATGGTAAGATAGAGTCCCCCTCTATCCTATAACATGACACAGATCCCCCTACTTTGAGTGTGATTTTATGTGCAAAAAGCCAGGAGGCTTGGTTTGGGAGCTAACAATCTAATTGTATACATGTTTAAAAGATTGTAATCAGTGGCATTCTGGGAATCTTACTGTGATAAGAATAAGGTACCTACCAGTCAGAAGCCACGGACATGTAGACTGCCTTCCTAAATCAGATCTCCAGCTATAAGCAGGCCTCCCGAACGGCCATGCGGTCCGCCAGGGCCGGTACCGCCAACCACGCCAAATCCCCATGCAGAGAGAGTGTTGTGTGCCCTGCAGCACACCGCTATTCAGTACAGGCCGCCGCCATTTTTTTTGCTGGATCGCACGAGCCGCCATTTTGGCGTAGCCTCGTGTCTCCAGCATGGGGGCGGCCATGTTTGAGGTGATCCAAACACCTCGTGGAGCTAGGGGAGGCGCCGGAAGGCGTGCAGAGGGGCGGAGCCGCCTCCTTTCTTCCTGGGCAGCCAGCCAAAAGACTTCCTGTTTGTCAAGACAGCGCTGTAACCTGTTGCAGTTAAACTCTGAGCATCAAGTGGTGAGCCTGGGGGTCTATCTCTCTCTCTCTCTCTCGATCGATAGGGATCCCTAGCAGGTAACACTAAGGGGCTTTTGTGGCGCTGGGGGTCTGAAGAAAAAAAAAAAAAATTTTTTATTTTTGAATTATATTATCCAGGAAGTGACTGGAATTATCATGGACCCTGCCACACATATTCCCCCCACCTGTTTCCCTCGAGGGGGCCACGGGACCCGCCGGTGCACAGAGTGTAGAGGCATTTACAGCAATTTTGGAGTCTATGGTGGCTCGGGTGGAGGCTGCCTATCAGGGCGGGGGTCAAGGAAGCGACCCCCGCCTACCCCTATACTATCTGACACCTCTGACTCAGATTCAGAGATGGTCACTGCAGTTGCAGGTCCCTCTGCAAGGGCTGTTACCTCAGGTAAAGCTCCCTCAGACAGTGAGGAGGACGTTTCTTCTCCCGCTATAATTCAGGAAGAAGCATTGGTGGACGCACTAGTTGTGGCAGTGCAGGAAACCTTAAAACTTGAGGTTTTACCGGCAGAGGCAACTGAAACAGAGATTCCTTTTGGTACTAACAAGCCCATCAAAACGGTGAAGGTTTTTCCTGTACCCAAGTGTTTTGGTAATAAGATTAAAGGAGAATGGGAGCATTCTAAACGTACCTTTACTATTTCCAAGCGTATTGCTAGACGCTATCCGTTTGAGGAATCCATCATTAAGAAATGGACGGTACCACCAGTGGTGGATCCACCTATTTCCAGGCTGAATAAAGCCACGGTTATCCCAGTGGAGGACACTTCGTCCTTTAAGGATCCGGTGGATCGAAAGATGGAAGCAGAGTCCCGCACCATCTTCTCTCTGATAGGGTCAGCATTTAGACCAGTAATTGTTATTGGTCTAGTTTCCCAGACACTTACGGAATGGGCGAGATTGGTACGCCAAGACCTTAGGGGAAAAAATATTCCCCAGGAGACATCTGATTTGATGGAACAGATTATACAAGGGCTACAGTTTATCTGTGACGCAGCCTTGGACACTACTCCCCTATTAGGGCATGCATCTATGTCAGCGGTCATCCTCAGACGTGTGCTGTGGTTAAAATGCTGGTCAGCTGACCTAGGTTCCAAAAAGACCTTGACAAATCTCCCCTTTCAGGGGAATCGTCTATTTGGGGCCAACCTAGATGAAATCATTAAGGATGCCACTGGGGGCAAGAGCACTTTTTTGCCACAGGCTGCTAAAGCTAAGGGACCTCGCAACAAGCGAGGACCTTTCTTTACCGCCCATAAAGGGCGCCCGGCTGGAACAAGCGGGAAAGGCAAGACTCCTCCAGGAGGGTTCAAGAAGGGCTGGTCGGACAAACAGAGGACCAACCCAGCCAAACCCAAAGCAAAGGAGTACACAGCCTGAAGGTGCGCCCCCACCCGGTTTCAGGGTGGGGGGACGTTTTCACCGGTATTCAGGACATTAGATCGAGCATCAACCACTACTACCGGTGCTATTCTTCCCTTCCAACATTTAAGTACTACAGGAAGCGGTAGTTACCGTTCCCTGAATAGATCTTTTCCTTTACCTTTTCCTAAGATTAGTCCCTATGCCTCACAGGAACCGGATCTGGTTGACCAGACGGGCCAAGAAGCCTCTAGTCGGGTGACTTCGGTCCCTGAGGTTCAACCAGAAAAGATCACCCTTCCTGATAACAATCGGGTATCTGATAAATGTGTGGGAACAGAAAACGACCAGACTTTCTGGGATGGTCGGGGCCAGATACCTCTAGGGACGCCTGGTTCAGATCCAATCAGTGCCAGTGGTCCTAGAAATTCTAGGCTGGCCTCGTCAAGCCGGCCTGGCCGACTTGGACATGCTAGTCGCAGACGTTCCGTGGGAACTTCGTCTCAGGGAGTGTCTGTGGTCTCAAGGACCAATTTACCATCGTGCTTTACAGTCGCTGGTTTTAATGGCCTGGCCATTGAGACCCAAGTACTGAAGGACAGAGGTTTGTCTACTTCAGTCATTCCTACCCTTATTAAAGCAAGGAAAGCGACTTCCAGCAAGGTCTATTATCACACATGGAAGACTTATATTGCATGGTGCGAATCTTTAGGATTTCCTCCACGTACCTATTCGGTGACTCGAATATTGGCTTTTTTGCAACAAGGGGTTGAGCAGAAGCTAGCCTTGAGCACCATCAAGGGTCAAGTTTCAGCATTAGCAATCTTCTTTCAGAAACCTTTAGCTACCAAGTCTTTGGTGCGGAATTTCATCCAGGGGGTGCGGCACCTGGCTCCACCAGTCCGCGCGCCCTTACCGCCCTGGGATCTTAATTTGGTTTTGTCGGTTCTACAGAAACCGCCCTTTGAAAACATCAGGGAGATTCCCTTGCTTACTTTATCCCAGAAGGTGGCCTTCTTGGTGGCTATCACTTCTGCTCGCAGGGTGTCAGAACTGGCTGCATTATCATGCCAGTCCCCATACCTAGTGATTCATAGGGATAAGGTAGTACTTCATCCTAAGCCATCTTTTCTTCCTAAGGTGGTTTCAGATTTTCATCTGAATGAAGATATTGTACTACCTTCCTTGTGTCCTCAGCCCAAGCATCATCGGGAACATGCGTTGCATTCCTTAGATGTGGTTCGGGCAATCAGGGTATACCTGAAAGCTACGGAATAATTCCGTAAGACGGATTCACTTTTTGTGATCACGGATGGCCCCAGAAAGGGTTTGCCTGCATCTGCCGCGACCATTGCCAAATGGATTAGACAGACGGTGGTACAGGCTTATTCTATTAAGGGTCAGAGTCCTCCGTTCCCTGTTAGGGCGCACTCCACTCGAGCGCTCAGTACTTCCTGGGCCTTTCGCCATCAGGCGTCAGTGGTCCAGGTATGTAAGGCGGCCACCTGGTCGTCGGTACATACCTTTACAAAATTCTATAAAATTGATGTGACGGCATCGGCGGATGCCTCATTTGGCCGCAAGGTTTTGCAGGCCGCAATTTGAGGAGACCGGTGGTCTACCTCGAGGGTTTTTTTCTGTTTGAAAAAAAAAAAAAAATAAAATTTCTCTTTTTTGTTGAGTCTCATCATTAAGGATGAGCATTGTAAACTTCTAGTTGGCACCGGTTGGGCCTTCTAGATTGGGATTTGATTTTCCCACCCCTCATTTGTGATACTGCTCTGGGACGTCCCGAAGGTGCTGTATCACCGAGGACTACGTCTGTCAATGAGCGATAGAGAAAAATGGATTTTTGTAAAATCTTACCGTAAAATCCTTTTCTCTTAGCTCATTGACAGACGTAGTCCCCGCCCCTCTGTTTTTTGAGTTGGGTTGGGTTAAAATCTCTAAAGACTGCTTTTTCATATAACTGATTTGCTGAGGCAGAGAGAGAGAGGATATACCCTCTGGGACTGCCCCTAGGGTGTGGCCAGAGCTTTTTAATTTCCTGTCTAGTCCTGCTCCTGTGGAGGCAACATAACCCGAAGGTGCTGTATCACCGAGGACTACGTCTGACTACGTCTGTCAATGAGCTAAGAGAAAAGGATTTTACGGTAAGATTTTACAAAAATCCATTTTTCTCTTACGTTCATTGACGAACACCGCTCCTGGTATTCATAACTATTGGGTTATACTGCCCCCTACAGGAGCAGGATACTTGGCAGCTGGCTATCCCCATGGGCAGTCCCAGGGGGTATACTCCCTCTCTCTGCTATAGCCACTCAGTTTTTTTCTGCCTAGTCAGGCGTAAGGACCTGGGAACTTTGGTCCTGGCAAAAAAATTTTAGATAGGAAATTTTTTCCTCCTGGATTTTTCCTGTGAGATCTACAATCAACTGCCGGACTGGGCGATGGGCTGAGTAACTAGATCCAGTGGTTATCCCAGTCTGGGCAGCGAGTGCGGGCAGACCTCAGCTACGCGCTAGGGCGGCCACCACATAGCCCCACTGGACAGGGGCTGGCCTGCAAGTTAAACTCCCCGCGAGGTTGCATAAGACCGGGTCTCTGCCCGAGTCGCAGCGTTCCTCCTGGCCGACAGCCCACCTAACTCGATGGAGAGGGGTTCTGTCTGGAGGGTGCCCGCCTGGTTCCTGGTATGGTGAGTAGCTGGTCCCCCTCTCCCCCTGGAGGGTTTTGGTGTGGATGTGGGCCCCTCCTTGGGACGGTTGGACCTCCGTGTTTGCCTCCTTCCTGCAGGCACCCCCCCTTTGCCAAGTTCTTTACACAGCGGCCATGTTTGTGTAGTCCGGTGGCCATTTTGCTGTGGTTTGCTATTGAAAATAGCGGCGGCCATGACAGTGGAGCCCTGCAGGCGGCGATTTCGGTGGTGGGAGCCCCTCCTCATCCCCTGGTGCTGACTCCTGGATCATTTTAATTCCTTATCGCCGCACCTGTAGTGCAGATTATCCTGGTGGCTGCAGGTGCTAGTCTCTGCAGGTGGTGAGTCTGGTGGAGTCCTCTCTCTCTTTCTGCTGAGGATCGCTTGGTGCTTTGTGCCTGGCGACCTGGTGGCATTGCCAGCGCAGTGGGGATTGTCCCTTATCAGTGTTTTACACTTTTTTGTGGGGTCCCCCTCGTTACTCATGGAGCACAATTCCCCACCTGATCCCCCTCTCTGAGGCTGCGGGGCCCCTTCCGAGTCCCAACCATCCACGGCGGACCTAGAGTACCTTGTGTCCCGGGTAGAAGTGGCTTGCGGGCGACGGGCTAGCAGAAAGCACCCCCCGCCTTCCCCTGCCTCATCTGTCTCATCAGATCCTGAATCTGATTCAGCCGCCGCGGACATGGGTCACCCTGCTGGGTCTGCAACAACGCGCCTGGAAACCTCTGATAGTGAGGATGATTCCTCAACGTCTGTGACTGTGCACAAAAAAGGCGCTGGTGGATGCATTGATTGTATCTGTGCGTGAGACCCTGAAAATGGAGGACACAGCTTAAGCTGCAACGGAGGCGCAGGTACCCTTTGGCACTCATGAGCCATCCAGAGCGGCAAAGGGGTTTCCTTTCCCTGCCTATTTTAACAGAATTGTCGCTAAAGAGTGGGGGCGACCAAAGCGTCCCCGTGGGGGTCCCTAAGTGCTTTAGTAGGCATTACCCCTATGAGGAGTCCCTTCTTAAAAAGTGGACTGTGCCGCCGGCAGTGGACCCTCTTGTTTCCAGATTAAACAAGGCAACCATGATTCTGGTTGAAGAGTTCTGGCCTTTAGGGATCCGGCTGACCAGAAGACGGAGGCTGTGGCCTGCCATATGTACAATTTGGCTGGTTCGGCAATGAGGCCGGTATTCACCATTGCCCTAGTGTCGCAAACTCTGACGAGTGGGCTAAGCTCTTACGTCGTGACATGTAGGGTGAACAGCTCCCCCCTGCCTTTGCTGAGCCGGCAGACCAGCTGGTCCAGGGACTGCAGCTTTATCTGTGTGCCTCTTTGGATGTGGCTCCCCTGATGACTTGCCTCTGTTTTGGCAGTGGTCCTTCAGCATGTCTATTGGCTCAAGTGCTGGTCTGCGGATCAGACTTCAAAAAAGGCTTTGTCTGATCTTCCGTTTCAAGGAGATCGCCTGTTTGGAGCTACCCTGGATGACATCATTAAAGGTTTCAGGGGGGGAGAGTACTTTACTTTTCTTCCGTAGGCTACTAAGGGCACAGAACCTCGTTGTTGATGTGGGCCCTCCTTCTCAGCTCATAAGAAGTTTTTTCGTCCCACAGGGTCAACTGACAAGGGCTCCAAGCACTTTCAGGGCCTCTTCAGGAGGATCCAAACGAACCTGGTCTGGCAAGCCAAGATCGGGCTACTCCAGACCCATGGACAAGGCTCCTTTTAGTATGAAGGTGCACCTTCACCCGTATCGGCGGTGATAGGACATATCGCTGGTTTCCAGATTCGTGGACTTCCCTAGTGCAAGACAAGTGGGTCCACGAAGTAATTCGGCCTGGCTACAAGATTGAGTTTCGCTCTTGTCCCCCGGCAAGGTTTTTTTTCTTCTAACTTGCGCCTGTCCCCAGACCGCTTACAGAGCCTGTTTGGGGAGACTCAAGACCTGTTCCTTCAAGGGGTGATTGTCCCGGTTCCGACTTAAAAGGTTTGAGTAAAAACCCTGAAAACATTCCTAACAGTCCCCAAGAAGGAAAGCAAAGTGCATCCAGTTCTTGACCTTAAAGTTCTAAACTGCTTTGTGTGGATACAGAAGTTCAGAATAGAGTCTATTTGAATGGTGGTGGCCTCTATCGATATCAAGGATGCCTACCTTCACATTCCAATTTGTGCCAGTCACCAGTGTTTTCCCCGCTTTGCTGTGGGAGAGGAGCATTATCGGTTTGTGGCGTTACCCTTTCGTTTCCCCTCTGCTCCTCGGGTCTTCACAAAAGTGTTAGCCCCGGTGCTAGCCTTGCTACGCCAATGGGGGATCACGGTACTGGGCTACTTGGACGATCTCCTTCTGCGAGCGGAGTCTCCCTCTGCTCTGGTGGACAACCTGGAGATCACAATACGAACTCTGCGGGAGTTAGGCTGGATTCTGAACCATTTAGAAGTCTGCTCTGGTTCCATCCACAAATCTGGACTATCGGGGCCTGACTCTGGACTTGACCTTAGCCAGAGTGCTCCTTCCTCTGGACAAACTCCAAAAATCGCAGGCTGCAATTTGCCTCCTGCTGTCCAACAGATGGTCATTCCCCTGGACTTGCATGCGGGTGCTGGCTCTGATGGTGTCTACCTTTCGAGGTGGTTCCGTTTGCACAGTTCCAATACGAGGTCCCTGCAAAGGGAGATTTTGACCAAATCGGGCAAGACTTCCCAGTCTCTGGAAAATCTGATCCGGCTTAGTCGGGGAATGAGGGAGTCCTTCATATGGTGGCTTCCTTCTCCGGCGCTTCTGCTGGGAAAATCCTACTCCCCTTGTATTGAACAGTGGTCACCGTGGATGCCAGCCTGTCTGGCTGGGGAGGTGTTCTTTGCAAGCATTCTCCTCAGGGTATCTGGACGCTGGAAGACTCCAGACTACCGATCAGTGTCTTGGAACTGTGAGCGATCAGACTGTCTGGGTCATTGGACAAATCGTATTCAGGGTTGTCCAGTGAGCATTCACTCGGACAATACCACGGCCGTGGCTTATGTCAATGATCAAGGAGGCACAAGAAGTTTTTCTGGTGGCTCTGTAGGTAGCTGGCATTCTAAGGTGGGCAGAACAGTTAGTTCCAGCCCTCTCTGCCATACACATTCCCAGGGTGGAAAATTAGCAGGCGGATTAGTTTAGTCGGGAGGCGGACCACGGGGAGTAGTCCCTTCATCTGTTTCATCAGCTATGTCTTGGCTCAACAGAAAGGTGCAGAGGTTTGTGGCTTGGTCAAGGGATCCTCTGGCAGACGCCAGAGCTGCGCTGGTGGCTCTGTGGGGTCAGTATCGGCTGATTTACGCCTTTCCTTCTCTCAAGCTTCTGCCCAGACTTCTACACAGAATCAAGGCAGAAGGGATTTCAGTCATCCTAGTGGCTCCGGACTGGCTTGGTACATCGATCTGGTGCGGCTGGTCACTGACGTTTCTTGAAAGCCTCCTCTCAGGGAGGATCTTCTGTCCCAAGGACTGATCTTCCATCCTGCTTTACAGTCCCTGGCTTTGATGGCTTGGCTGTTGAACACCAGGTGCTGAAGGATAGGGGGTTTATCTGAGTCGGTGATTCCTACCCTGTTGAAAGCTAGGAAATCTATTTTGAGGAAGATCTACCATTGTACGTGGAAGACAAACATTGTGTGAGTCTCTTGGGGTTCCTCTTCGCTCTTTCTCGGTGGCTCGGATCCTAATCTTCCTTCAATGGGGGTTGAACAGAAGTTGGCCTTGAGTACCGTCAAGGGCCAGGTGTCGGCTTTGGCAGTCTTCTTCTAACGACCTCTGGCCACACACTCCCTGGTGCGTACCTTTCTTCAGGGTTTACAACATTTAGTTCCTCCAATGCAGGCTCCATTGCCACCTTGGGATCCTAATTTGGTACTTTCAGCTCTGCAGAAGCCTCCTTTTGAAAATGATTTGGGAGATTCCCCTGCTTACATTGTCCCAGAAGGTGACCTTTTTAGTGGCTATCACTTCTACGCGCAGGGTGTTGGAACTGGCGGCGTTCTCCTGTCGGTCACCTTACCTGGTAAGTCACAGTAATAAGGTGCTTCTTCGCCCCTGTCTGTCGCTCCTTCCAAAGGTTGTCTCGGACTTTCATTTGAATGAAGACATTGTGTTGCCTTTTCTGTGTTCCCAGGCCTAAACATCTGAAGGAAATTGCCTTGCATACCTTGGATGTGGTCTGGGCAATTTGGGTGTACCTGGCAGCTACGGATTCTTTCAGGAAGCCGACACTCTATGTGTGCTCACGGATGGACCTCGAAAAGGGTTGTCCGCTTCCTCTGCGACCATTTCCAGATGGATCAGAAAGATGGTGGTTCAGGCCTATGCCATCAGGGGTCAGGTTCCTCCTTTCCCTGTCAAGGCGCACTCTACTAGGGTGCTTATTGCTTTCTAGGCCTTCTGTCATCGGGCGTCAGTGACGCAGGTTTGCAAGGCAGCCACCTGGTCGTCGGTGCACACTTTTTATTAAGTGGATGTGTTGGCATCTGCGGAATCTTCCTTTTTCCAAGGTTTTACAAGCTGCTGTTTTAAGAGGACCTGATCCTTTTTGATGGTGTATTGTATTTTTTCAGGTGGGCTCTGGTTGTTTGGTTGAGTCCCTGTTGCCTAGTTTGCTAATGTTTAGCCTTGGGGATTTTTTTGGTTGTTCCCACCCCTCATGTTTCACACTGTTTTGGGACATCCCAGGGGTTATGAATACCAGGAGCTGTCTGTCAATAAACAAAAGAGAAAATGGGATTTTTGACTTACCATAAAATCCATGATGATCATTGACGGACACAGCCCCCACCCCTCTGTGGAGTTATTTTTCTCCTGACACTGCGTGTTACAAAACTGAGTGGCTATAGCAAAGAGCAGGAGTATACCACCTGGGACTGCCCATGGGTGTAGCCAGAATTTTTTTCTGCCTAGTGTCCTACTCTTGTAGGGGGCAGTATAACCCAATGGTTATGAATACCAGGAGCTGTGTCTGTCAATGAACATCAGAGAAATTGATTTTACAGTAAGTCAAAAATCCAATTTTTCCAATCACTTTAAAAAATGTATTTGTTTGTAAAAAAACGATTTAGCCTTTAAATGTTCTTGTTACTGCAGTTGAAAATGAATGTCAGTTTGACCCTTACTTACAATTAGAAAATTGAATGAATGTTGGTAAAACAAAAAATCTTTAACAAAAATCTGCAGGTCAGCTTAACCACTTAAGCCCCGGAAGATTTTACCCCCTTCCTGACCAGGGGGTATTTTTGCGATTCGGCACTGCGTGAATTTAACGGACAATTGCGCGGTCGTGCGACGCTTTACCCAAATGAATTTGACGTCCTTTTTTCTCACAAACAGAGCTTTCTTTTGGTGGTATTTGATCACCTGTGCGATTTTTTTTTTTTTTTTTTTTTTTTTTTTTTTTTTTTTTTTTTTTTTTTTTTTTTTTTTTTTTGTGGGACTGCGACATTGCGGCGGACAGATTGGACCCTTGACTGACATTTTTGACACTTTTGGGGGTACTAGTGACATTAATACAGTAATCAGTGCTATACATATGCACTGTCCTGTAAAAATGACACTGGGAGGGAAGGGGTTAACTTTATTGGAGAGGGAGCGGTTAAGTGTGTCCCTAGGGGCGTGTTTCTTACTGTCATTAGATGTGGCTGTTTGTGTAACAGCACAGATCAACGGTGCTACATAGCAGGACCGAGTGATCTGTGCTTTTACACAGGGGAGAATGACAGGCGGCTTTGTTTACATTAGCCGCCTGCCTTTCTCCCTCTCTACCCGACGATCGCGAGTGACCGGCGGACATCGGGTCCGCCGGTCACACGCGCCGGCTTCTTCGGGTACGAGCGGGGGCGGGAGCGCACCTCCGGCGGCACGCGCTCGCCCCCTATTCGCTCCCAGGCTAGTGACGTACCGGTACGTCACTTTGCCTGGGAGGGGCTGACCGCCGCCGTATATAGTCGGGCGGCGGACGGCAAGTGGTTAAAAGACGTAATCTTGTTTGAACTGGGCATTCCACCTCAATGTATTTTTAGATTAGTTACAGCTTGTTTGTTTAGGGCTTGTTCACGCTAGTGTGCAGGCTGGCGGTGTTGTATAGGGGGCATGGTTTACCTTTTTTCTAATTTATTGAAGCATTCCAAAATGACACTTCATTGGGGCCTGCACACCGCAGCACTTTGCGTAAAAATGCAGCTTAAGTGTGCATGTGTATTGTGTGCCCTAAATTTTCTTTAAATATCTTTCCTTGAAAAGCTTTGGTATATTTTAATTGCTTGACAGAAAAAAATACAATTAGTGATAGTTAATTGATGTTGTTAATTGACAAGTAGTCTTAAAAATTGTGGATGGGTTAAAAGGATGGGGGAGAAATTTGTGATTTAACTGTTGGGTTTTTTTTTTTATTTAATAAATGTATATAGATTCATATATGGGGGCTTTCTTACCTGCCCTAAGATTCGTATTCCTATCAGTCCTGAGATTTACAAATCCCTGATAGACAACCCAGCCAGCCTGGTGACCAGCCTTTTTTTTTTTTTTTTTTTTTTTTTTTTATAGGAAAGCGGTTACACCTACCTGCTCTGTGTAACAATAGTGCACAGAAAGGCTGCTTTCTCCCTCTTCTGGCATTTCTTGCCATTGCCGTCAGTTCCTCCCTCCTCTGGGTGTTTTTTGTAGTAAGCCTAGGAAGGAGACACCCATATTTGCGTGCTCTTTATTTGGTCCTGAGCTGGGCCTTTTGTGTCTCTAGACACACACAGCACCAGTAAGATACTCCCTCCTCACAGGAGTTTGACTGCCTATGGCTTTGCTGCCCTCAGTTTTTTCTGTGAATGCAGGAAGTGAGGGAAGTGATGCTGAAGCAGTGACATGGAGCCAGGTTAGGCCCATTTCACATGGAGCAGACTTCGCTGAGATTAGCAGGGGATCTGTCTGCTGATCAGAGCGGAGTAGGCTGATAATAGGTATGTGTCTGCTCAGATTCTGCAGAGCAGGCACAGACTGCTATGATTTGCCAACGAAATCTGTTTACACCCGACTGCTCTCTGCTCTGATCTGCCTAGACACGGGGGAAGGATCCCCCTCCATTTGTTTTTTGTGGACTAGATTGAATCCGAGGTAGACAGGTGTAAACTGATACAAGTCCTTGTGCACCTGCCAATCTATAGGGGTGAATGGACCCTCCTATAAGGTCTTCCTGAAAAACTGGCAAAATGCTACCTCTCAAATCTTCCAGGCTTAGTGCTGCTGTGCAGGGTATTACAAGAGCCTTAAAACAATCCAGGTGTTTCTTCTAGTTGTATTTTCCAGGTGTTTCTTCTAGTTGCATTTTCCAGGTGTTTCTTCTAGTTGCATTTAAAATGCAGTTTTTGCTTTTTTATAGTATATAATTTATAGTAGCTATAAGGCTGTTGTAGGTACCGCACTGCTATCTTAAAGGGGAAAGAATACATTTTTTGCGGGGTGTTTATTAGGAGCATTTAACATTTCTAGATGTTCCTAATAAGATAGCATGGCTTTATTTGTATTTTAGGTCCATTTTAACAAAGGAAATCCATTCAAAGATCATTTAGGTTCCACTAGAACAAATTCTTTCAAAGAACCTGGTCGTCTTTAGTGAAGTTATGAGCATTCATGTTTATGCAGCAGCCACCTGAAAGCGGTGCGTTTTGGGTTTTACAATTGTTGAACACTTGTGGCACCTAAACTGGTTGACTTATGCTGCTCAAAAACATAGCAATTTTCAGGCAATTTTAACTGTTACCACCAGCGTTGGATCATAAAAAAAAAACAAGCAAACAGATCAAAACAACCTTAAAAAAATTGCTCTTAAGGCTGAAGTACAGATTAATATCCTAAATTCTCCCCTGCAATCATTAATGTAAGCTGAGTTCAGCCTTATGTGTCAAAATGAAAAACCCCAAGTTTTTCTACCTTTATTTTGCAGTTTTCAGTGCATGACCCAGGGAGGGACACTGTTCCTGTGTAGCCAGTGGGCGTATACAGAATGGTAGGAGCTGATCATAGTTTCCCGCCCATCGTTTTCTAATCAGTAAGGATGCATTGTACATCCAAATTCATAAGAAAATGAAGAAATAAAAAAAAGATCCATCCACACAGGACACGGAAGGGGGGGGGGGGGTGTTGTTGCACATTTACAGTATAACTGTGCTGGGCTTTGAATGAAGACTACCATAGGAGAAGGAAGCTGGATACGGGGGAGTGGGAGAACTGTCAGTGTAGCTGGAAGTGCTCTGGGGTCTCAGCTGACAGTCTACAATCATCATAGTACGAGCAACCACACTAAGTCTACGTCCACTAGTGCAATTAGTCAATGGCACCCGTTCCCATCTATGCCATTGTGTAAATCGGCAACCTTGAGAAGGTACCTGCACTACTTTGATTCAACTTTTGATGCGATTTTGATCCAGAGAGAATAAAGCTGGATCAAAGTTCCATCAAAGTCGCACTCTAGATCGCAATAGTGGAAATGTAGACTAAAGCTCCGTTTCCGCTAGTGACTTGTCATACGACTTTGGACATACAAAGTCGAACGTGAATATAATGTTGAAAAAATAGGTGCGCTAAACAAATTGTAACTCAAGTGACTCAACACAGTGAAGTATGTGCAATCAACAAATAATCACATCAAATAAAGTGAAAGTGGATTAAATCATATAGTCCATGTAGATGGTTAAAGAAACCAAAAAAGTCCAATGGGTGTAAAAGTGATTAGAAAAAAAGCAAATAAGTGGTTTAAAAAACCAATAATTGTCCACAAAGTCCAAAGGTTCTGTGATCTTCACGCTGTGACTCAAATTACTAAAAATAGCGTGTTGGAAATCCACTCCTAGTGTAGTTGAAGGTGATAAGTGAAGTGACTCCCACCACCACCAGGCTTTTCTCCTTACCAGATATAGTTGAATAAGGTGCAAATAATATCCCAATATAGCCAGTTGAAGGAGGAAATCTTCCACTGCAATGCCACCCTGTGTTATTGACACATATTGGCCTCTTACCAGAAGGTACAAAAGAATGCGCTGGGAAGATACTCCTGGATGGATATTCCCTCAGCTGGCTGGATATCAATGACCAACTCCACAAACATGAGAGTCTGCTTCTTCTATTATGCTCCACAGATTACTATGTGAGGAATACAGATAAGCAGACAATGGTGCATTACCCCCGATATTTTATTGAAAAAAAGGTGATACACTTACACGCGCATGTTGTTAGGAGACACTGACTGGAGAGCCTGCTGAAAACCCCTTTGCCCGGCTGCAGTTCGGGCAGTGGGAGACGCAAGTGACGGCGCGACACGCCTCCTCTCTGACGAGACTTCCACTGAGATGGGAGCTATCTCAGTGGAAGTCTCGTCAGAGGAAACACGTCAGGAGGAGGCGTGTCGCGTTGTCACTTGCGTCACCCACTGCCCGAACTGCAGCCGGGCAAAGGGGTTTTCAGCAGATTATTTGTTGATTGCACATACTTCACTGTGTTGAGTTACAATTTGTTTAGCGCACCTATTTTTTCAACATTATATTCACACTAGGTACAGTTCAGGTAGCAGCTTTACTGGTATCAGCGCACCCTATACATTTTACATACAAAGTCGAACGACAAGTCAGAGTCCATTGATTTCACTGGCACCTGTTCCTGTCTATGCAACTTTTAAAATCAGCGACCTTAAAAAGCTGCACTCATTTGCACTCTAGTCTAGTGGCTGTTTCCACTAGTGCAACTCTTAAGTTGTGTGATTTAGAGTGCAACTTTGAGGGAGAGATCATGGTGAAGGATAGGAGGGATGGGGGTGGGGGTGGGCAGGTCTAGAGATGCCTGTCTAAGAAAGACCGACAACCTTTTCAGGAAGTGAAAGACAGCTTGGCAAATTCAGCTAAAGGGAGCATAGTCGAAGAAGAACAGGAAGAAGCTGTCTAGTTTAGATAAGATTTTCTAAGCTGCACAATTGGCTAGCCAGAAAATGAATAATATCAAAGATAAAGATATTTAACATACTATTAATAGGAAAAACTTTAATTTTTGACTGGAGTTTCCCTTTAATATTAAAAAAAAAAAAAAATAATTGCTATAGTCGTTGGATTTTGTTATAGGATTTTACATTTCAGAGCATAGGTCTGATTTTAAAGAGTTCATATATAGTATGTTCACATTAGTAAATCAGTGTCATGCAGGCATATTGTATTCTGATATGGATTAATGGATGTAGAATTTAGGGGCCATTTAGTCCAGCCTAAGTTTTTTAAGAAGCCAGGGAACATGTCTCTATTGATAACAATAGGCACTTCCCCTCATTTTTATGGACATATCTCCCTCTTTATACCCTGTGATGTGTTGTATAAAGAACAGGACTATAAACAGTATGGTTTTATTGCTGCAGTTTTATTTAAATGTTGTTTTAATTTACTCTATCTGTCTTTCAGGAATTCTGTAACGTGACAGAAATTTTCAGAACTCCACTTTTAACAGGTATGTTGTGCTGCTTCGTATCGAACTTTGTCAGTCTTAACCGATATTTAACCGATTGTTCCATAAAGGAGTTGTCCAGTGTAAAATCAAATTGGATCTCTCCTAAAAACATCTCTGTTGTTTCACCTGGGAAGCCCCCTTTTCTTCATCACACCCCTTTGGAAACCACCAGTAAGACCTTCGTCTTTTGGTTTTCATCTCAGTAGACTAAGTTGGACCTTTGATATACATGAGCTCTCATCTCAGAGGTCACGTTTCCCCTGCAAAGGGTATTCCAGTCCACATGGAAATCATGTCTTTTGATTCCAAAACAATGGGAGGGGGAAAGGGCTGGATTTCTCATGTTGCTTTGCTACTATAACACCATAAGTTGTTGATCCAGATGGTATCCAACTGCTTTAGGGGATTTGGAAGGCTGTTATAGCTTTTTGGACCATTCTTTATTAGGGGTGTTTGCTTTCCCTCTGAAGCAACTTTGGGTTTAGGGTTTTGTGGGTGCAGGCTTTTTTCAAACTAACTATGTAGCTGTAAGTCTAATCTATGGAGGAGTGGAGTCTGTAACAGTAGAGCAGCTGTGGTTTATTTTAAATCTTTTAAAGCAGTCCATTTTTTCTTTTTAAACCAAAAAAGTTTAAAAAATGTCATTCAAAAATGTATTTTGCAGCATTATCCATATAAAGATTTTCTTTACTCTTAGGTGTCAGAAGGTTTTTTTGGAATCCATGGCTGAAAGCGGAAGTGGAACCAGTGGCTCTTCCAATATGGGAGGAGTAACAAATGTAGCCTCTTTGCCTCCGGGAGATCCCCAACTTATTGCCTTGATTGTCGAGCAACTGAAGAGCCAAGGTCTTTTTGATGTGTTCCGAAGAGATTGCTTGGCAGATGTGGACACCAAGCCAGCCTACCAAAATTTACGGCAAAAAGTGGATAATTTTGTTTCTACTCACCTAGACAAGCAGGAGTGGAATGCAGGAATGAACAAGAACCAACTGCGTAACGGGCTGAGGCAGAGTGTCGTCCAGACTGGGATGATGGAAGCTGGAGTAGATAGAATTATTTCACAGGTGGTAGACCCTAAGCTCAATTACATATTTCGGCCACAGATCGAGAAGGCTGTTCATGAATACTTAGAGTCTCAGAAGAAAGAAGAAGTTATGCCAGCTCCTCCGCTTCCTCCGCCGCCTCCAGAACCAGAAGAGAAGGACCCACCTGTGCCATCTCAAAGTGCCTCTTAGAAGACAATCTGTTTTTTGAACGAATCATGACTGCATCTGTGATGCTTATAAGCTATAGAGTTGTTAAGCAATGTGCTGGATAGCTTACATTAAATTAGAGTGAACTGGAAAAAAGATGAATCAGGATCAGAAAGTGAAGGTGATTATCTTTTGGAAGCCTCACTGAAGCCCCTGTGAAGTCTTTGTTCCAGGGTCTGAATTAATCAGATGTCAGACAGGGCTGTAGATTGGTTAATATTGATACTGTACAAACTAATTTTTAGATTTTTGCATGTGACAATACTTTGGAGATAACGTAACAGGGTGTGGGGGGATTCTCAAATGAATTATGGTTTGCCTCTGAACATAAGACTACCTACTCTCTTAGTTGAATGTACAAGTGTTGTTATGTTAGACTGCCAAATTGTGCTCAGCCTGTTATTTTTTTTTGTCTTGCTTTGAAAAATGCATTTTAGTTGTATGCATACACAATAAATTTTCTGATAACTGCAAATAAAAATCATGTTTTTTATAAATTGTTCTTGTCATTTTTGACTTTGTTTATTATGTACTATACATTTACCATTGATTGAGTAAAGGGCAAGTCAACCCATAAATGGTATATCAATTTAGGGGAGCTGTAGACAGGTTCTGCTGTCTCTCAACTTATGATTTGCTTCAAAGAGCATTATCAGGCAAGAAGTGATACCCAATAATAACTTTTTACTACAGCGCTATCGCTTTAAGAGCACGAGTGTAAGGGCTCTTTCACACGGGCGTTCCGTATGTCCGTTTTTCATCCCATCCGTTTGCGGATGAAAAACGGACATAATGGATCTCTATGTAAATACGGATGTCATCGGATGATCATCCTCTGACATCCGTTTTTTTTCAGTTCAGTTTTTTTGAACGGAGGAGAACCCTATTTTTTCTTCCTTTCAAAAAACGGAACTGAAGCAAAAACGGATGTCAGTGGTGTCATCCGCAGACATCCGTATTTACATAGACATGCATTATGTCAGTTTTTCATCCGCAAACGGATGGGATAAAAAAACGGACATACGGACCGGATGACACAAGTGTCATCCGTGTCCGTTACAAAAAAAAAAAAAAGGACCTGATCGGGCAAAAAAAAAGGAACGCCCGTGTGAAAGAGCCCTAAAGCTGGCCATACACTAGCCGAAAAAGCGTTCAAACTAATTTTCGAAAAATTGGCCGTGAGAGCAAACGATCGTGCCATCATGTAATGGCGGCATTTCGAACTATAAATCGTTCAATGGACGCTTTTCACTCGGTTTGTCACCTATGCTTAGTGCAAACAGTTCGGCTGAGAAACACATTAACCTTTCAATTTATCGTTAGTTCGGCAGAATTTTTCAAACTGTTCCTTCGATTTTTCGGCTCTGAAAAGTTAAAAACGATTTTCTATTTGTGTCCACTGGACGAAAAACAAACCATCAAACCAAATGACAGATTTTTGAATGATTTTTCGGCTAGTGTATGGTCAGCATTAGTCTAAGACTGCTAGCTGTTAATTAAAAAACCTAGCAAAAAACTATATTTAGTTTAAACTATAAATCACTGTTCACAGCTCTGTCCTCATCATGTTACCAATAGCACAGTATTTCTACCATGCATAAATCCTTATTTATACATTTATGTGCAAATACAGTTCACAAAAAAGTCCCAATAAATTCCAAAAAAATATTTCTTGCAAAGTGTCTTGTGCTTAAAGTGCTCCAACATATGACATAAAGTGCTCCAATCATAAAAGGTGCTTCAGTGCTGCTAATCCTGCTTCACAGTGCTGCATGCATTGCTCTGTGCCCAGTGTCACTCACCAGATGCTTTTGACTTTGTGCCTCACAGCATCAAAGTCTCCAAGGCTTGTGGATATTCCCCTTACCGGGTCTTTACAGGATGGTACGTAGCGCCTCTCCGTCACCACCAGTCCGTTGGCATTGGATGTCATATGTTGGAGCACTGTAAGCACCAAGACACTTTGCAAGAAATATTTTTTGGAGTTTATTGGGTCTTTTTTTTTTTTTTTTTTTGTGGACTGTATTTGCACATAAATGTATATATAATAAGGATGTATGCATGGTAGAAATACTGTGCTATTGGTAGCATGACCAGGTCAGCACTGTGAACAGTGATTTAAAGAATTGACACCGCCAGTGAACTTCCGGTGTTGTCTAGCAAGCACTGCAATTATGCTAAGTAACCACTTGCCGACCGCACACAGTACCTTTTTATTGCTACAGTAACAAACAACTGGCCATTGCCCCCACCTATATCTGGCCTTAAGAGCAAGGAGCACATGGAAGGAAAACACATGAAAAACAAAACCAGAGAAAGTTCCCGGCTCAACTCACCAACCAGTCTGCTACCAACAAAATTACCCTGTTTAACAGTTTGCCTTTAAAAACAGGGGTTTAGCTAGCACACATTTGCAAATACATGCGTAAGCTGCGGAGCCGCTCCAAGGCACCCCAATATTTCTGTAATCCTAACTCTTGTAAATTTATCAGAGCCTCCATAGTAGAAGAACATGCATTCTATTGGATAGATAGAGGGCAGGTGAGCCTGGAAGGAGCCCACCTCTCCTTAAAGAGGATACTAGCTCATTATGCCTTTTTTGTCTTTCAGTTTTTTTTTTTTTTTCCCCTGAGGTTTACAACCTCTTTAAAGGCACAGGGGCACACTGGACACCCAGCACATAGCACAATGGCAGCAAAGGTGTCTAGTGTGTCCCCTCAGCAATATTACATCAGTAACAAACAACTGGCCACTGCCCCCACCTATGACTGGACTTCACAGCAAAGAGCATATGGAAATGCAACGCATGCAAAAAAAGAAAAAAAAAAACAGAAAATTCCTAGCTTAACTCACCAGCCAGTCTGCTACCAACCAAAATATCCTGTCTTAACAGTTTGCGTTTAAAAACAGGGGTTTAGTTAGAACACATTTGCAAATACATGTGTAAGCTGCAGAGCCGCTCCAAGGCACCCCAATATTTACACCAGGGAGAATGACAGGCGGCTTTGTTTACATCAGCCGCCTGCCTTTATCCCTCTCCAGTGGGAGATCGCGAGTAACCGGCGGACATCGGAGCCGCCGGTCACATGTGCGGGAATGGCCATGAACGAGCGGGGGCGGGAGCGTGCCTCCGGCGGCGTGCGCTCGCCCCCTGCAGGCTCCTGGGCGAGCGACGTAGTACTACGTCGCTTTGCCCAGGAGGGGCTGACTGCCGCAGTAAATATACTGTGGGCGGTCAGCAAGTGGTTAATGAATAAAAAAAGACATTAAAGCAAAAACCTTTAAAAAGAGCAAGCAGTGTGTTCCAGAAACTACACAAAATGCAATAGATGATCAGATTTATAGCACAATGTCATCTATTGTATTTTGTGTAGTTTCTGGAACACACTGCTTGTTCTTTTTAATGTTTTTTGCCAAATCCGGCTTTAAACTTCTCCACAACAGTATCTCGGACCTGCCTGGTGTGTTCCTTGTTCTTCATGATGCTCTCTGCGCTTTAAACGGACCTATGAGACTATCACAGTGCAGGTTCATTTATACGGAGACTTGATTACACACAGGTGGATTCTATTTATCATCATTAGTCATTTAGGTCAACATTGCATCAGAGATCCTCACTGAACTTCTGGAGAGAGTTTGCTGCACTGAAAGTAAAGGGGCTGAATAATTTTGCACGCCCAATTTTTCAGTTTTTTTATTTAACAAAGTTTGAAATATCCAATAAATTTCGTTCCACTTCATGATTGTGTCCCAATTGTTGATTCTTCACAAAAAAGGTCGCAAAGGTCAAGGGGGCCGAATACTTTCGCAAGGCACTATATATATATATATATATATATATATATATATATATATATCGTTTATACTCTAGTGTTGATTTACTAAATCTGGAGAGTGAAAACTCTAGTGCAGCTCTGCATGGTAGCCAATCAGATTCTAATTTCAGCTTGTTCAATTAAAGGATAAGTTTACTTTTTAGAAAAAAATTATAAATGCACATTATTTTGCAATTATTTGCATTATTTCGCTGGTGCCATGCAGGTCTCCTGCAGATTTGTCAGTGTATTTGTGTGCCCGTACATTCCATATGGGCAAGCAGATGCAATCTGACAGAAAGAGAGAGTGAAGTACTACAATGTTCCACAGCATTGTGGTAGTTCATTGAAAAGTACAAGCCGATAGCCATAAAGGCTGCCAGACCTTGTAGTTTTCCATTCACAAGATACCTGATCGGCCACGTTTTTAAAAAAAATTGTGACAGCTAGTGGGGGAGGGGCGAGACTAGCTGTCAGAGCTGGGAAGCTTTGACGAAAAACCTGGAAGCTGATTGGTTTCTTTGCACAGCTGTGCCAGATTTTGCACTCTCCAGTTTTAATAAATCAACCCCTAAGGCCCCTTTCACACATACGGTCCGTTTTGTCGTTGACGGATAAAAAACGGACATCGGCGCATCTCTATGTAAAAACGGATGACAATGGATGATCATCTGTTAACATCCGTTTTCATCCGATTCCGTCAATGTCCATTTTTTGGAACGGATGAATGCCCTATTTTTCATCCGTCAAAAAAAAAAACGGATCGAACGAAAAACGGATGTAAACGGACAAACGGTCCGTTTTTCATCCGTTTTTTTTTTTTTTACATCCACTACCAATGCAAAAACGTATTGAAAAACTGATACATTTTGACGTAACTGAACTGATGAACTGAAGCTAAGGGTCCTTTCACACTTGCTCTCCGATCAGGTATGCCTGTCATGACATCACTTCCGGCTACTGGCGGCGCTGAATTAAAAAAACTTACAGCATTCAAGACAGCCAAACTTGGCGTTTTGAATGCTTTTAAGTGCAGAGGAGAGCTTTGGGTTCTTTTAGACCCCCAGATCCCTCCACCTCAGTACCTGTCGACATAAAAAAAAATTATAATTTTTAATGTCCGAAAATATCGGCCAATATTGGCATATCCGATTACCAAATATCGGTATCGGCATTAAAAAAACGATATCGCTCGATCAATAGTATGTATGCAGTGTGACCTCAACTAGTGCTAGAGAGAGCGCAATGTCCAGCCCAGAAGGAGGGGGATCAAGAGGACATACACATACTCATAATAGAAAGAGATGCAGCATTTGAAGTGCTGGTATGTGCTGTCCAGAAAATATGGATTTGCATGAAGGGATGTTTAAATTTTTTTGCTAAAGGTGAACTTACACTTGAAGTTCCTGCTCATCCCTTCAAGCAGTATTAAATCCAAAAGCAGACATTTATTATATGGCAGCTTACCAATTCTTAGATGTTTAGTTCATTACATTTGTTTTCTTTTTTCGGCTTCTTTATTTTCACCTGGTGATCCAGTCAGCAAGTCTGTTGTTTTTCAAAAGAACAAGCTCTTAAGCAGAACGTATCAGCTTGCATTGATGAGACAAACCACCTTACATTGGCAGGGGTGTATACAATGGTTTGCCTTTGTATTTATCCATGCAAAACCTTTATCAGAATAGGAAAAAATTGTTTACTGTAAATGATTACAAAGTGTGAGCTGGAGTTTGGATTTAAAGTGTAAGTCCACCATAAAATTAAAATCCCCGCATCCACAGACATCCACAATCTAACACTAACTTATCCAGCCCTTTTACGAAGAAATCAGTATACATACCTTTTTTTTAAGCTGATCCAATCCGGTCTCCAGTGGCAGAAGCCACCATGGCTGTGAAGTGAATGGGGAGTGACCTCACCCATAGAGTTACTATGGGACTTCCATTGTCGGCTGTCTCCTCTACACCCACCTCCACAGAGAAGCCTCGGCTGACAGCTCAGCGTGGGATTGGGTCAGATCAGCTTCAGAAAAGGTATGTATACTGATTTCTTCTTTACAGGGCTAGATAGGTAAGTGTTAGATCGTGGATGTCTGTAGATGCAGGGGTTTTAGTGTTAGGGTGGACTTCTACTTTAATTTGTTTGTGTATCTAAATCTGCTAATACATTTACTACCCTCCCCCCAAAACGGACAATGCTGCTGTCTGTTGTGCCTCCTGTGCTCATTCTTTCAGAGTTTTGTCTCACTAATACAGGAGGTGTGTTACTGGCCAGGTCACCAGGTGAAAACAGAGAGAAAAAAGCCAAAGAAAAGAAAACTAATGCAGCCAATACATCTAATGATTGGTAAGCTACAATATCAAAGGAAAAGATCCATAAGACGCACCTCATAAAGCAGACCTATGTGCATGAAGTCAGATGAATGGCAACCTCATCCCGAACTCCACCAAGGCCACGCCCCAAATGCATTTCGCTCTGCCCCTTGAACCTTTTCCTTTGACATTGCTGCAGTTTGGAGCTAGGGCAAGCTCCCTGTCCCTGCCTGACTCACAGCAGTCTAATTGGGCTTTACCGCTCCTGAGCAACATCTACATTTAGTCTTTTTGAGTCACAGTGAGCTACAATATATTACTTTTTTGTTTTGGGTTTAAAGCGGAGTTCCGGCCTCGGGGGTCAATTTGAGCTAAAAATATCCTTGGGACAGTCAGGGCTAGTACATTCCACAATGGATAGCCTCTGATTTGTCCCGGGTCGCACTTACCTGTAAGAAGAAATACTTACCTTGAAAATTTCTTCTCCAGCTTTGCCGTCTCAGGTGTGGGCAGCTGAAGCCGCAGCATCCCTCTTCTTGTCCTCTTCCGTGACGTCGGAGTCTCACAATGCACTGCACCGCCCCGCTCGTCACTTCCGGTGCAGGAGCGGCATCCCTGCACAGCTTCTGAGCATGCCCAGAAGCTGCTTAGCTGTGAATGCCGTGCCTGCACCGGAAGTGACGAGCAGGGCCGGTGCAGGCGCATTGATTCCTGGGAGCGATGATGTTCAGCTCCCAGGAATCTTCGCAAACCGGAAATGACGGCGCAGGCCGCGACCGCAGAGGGAGGAAGTGGAAGGAAGGTGAGTATATTTTCTTCAATAATAAGGTAAGTCACCAAAAAAAAAATCGTCGGTATTCATTTCGCTTTCAGGTTGCCTTCAGCAAGCGGATGGCCCAAAACGTTTTCGATTTTGGTGCCATGAACTCCGCTTTAACCACTTACCGCAAAGTGACGTAGGGGTACGTCGGCTAAATTTGCGGGGGTATACCGGGATGATGTCTCTAGCTAGAGGCACCATCCCGGTACCGTGGTTTACAGCCGATGGTCGGCTTTCCGTCAGTAACGACCGATGCGGCTCAGGTGCCGCTCGATCGTTACCCTTGTGAGCGGGAGGGGACCCCCCCCCCCTCCCGCTGCCTTCCGTGACCTTGCTCGGGGCTCCCGTCCCACCGGGAGCCCCGAGCACCCAGCCGGCACCTCCGCCGGCTGGATGGAGTCCCGATCAAAGCCGGAAAAGGCTTCGATCGGGTCTCCGATGACGTAACCCGGAGGCGGCGTCCATGACGTCACTTCCGGGTTACTGTGCTGCAAAAGGCGGCAAATTTAAAAAACGGCTGTATGCAAGAACGCAGTGTCCGAAATAGGGCTGGGGCTTAAGTGGTTAATACTACTTTAGGCTGTAGTAAAATACAATATAATTTATAAAGTTATGATGATATGAGCATGAAATAGAACACAGTAATATGTGTACATAGCAACTGGTCAACAAAAGCAAGTGCCTGTTCTACTGGCCTCCTAACCTTGTTTGCCTGGTATCATTGGCAGCTATTCCACCCTCTCTATTGACACCCCAAAGTTTAACTTGGAAGGAAGATTTCCATTTGATTTGTCTGTTGTGAACTGTACAAGGTAATTTAAAAATCAAGCTCTGTTCTGCAGATTTTTTCTTTTGTGGGATATGAAGGTCGTTGAATGTTAGCAGCATTTGTGGGAAGTAAAGAAAAGCAAAACTGCTTTGTGAAGAATTTTCACAGCTTCAAGGTTTAACAATGTACAATTGTACATGACATATAGAGCACATGGTGCTCAAAAAATGTTTGGGACTTTATATGAGATGTGGCCACTGGGCACATGATGTTATATATGATATTCCATATACCTAGGCTGGTAAGCACAAAACAAGTATAGAATCAATTAACATCATGTGTTTTAATTTTGTATAAATGGCAGTTAACAATAATATATGAATACAGTACAATAAGGGTAAAAGGGGTATGTATATAAGGTTTGGTAAAAACTGTAACAACATAAATCAACATTCAAGAAGGTACTACAAAGCATTCATGTATGCCAGATGAAACTTGTAGGTAAATTGTTTGCTTCATAAGCTCGACGCGTTTCGTGAATAACATTTTTCACTTCCTCAGGAGCAGGCATGGTCATAGCATCTAAAAATATACACATACATATGTGATATTACATCAAATGGAGGAATGTTTTGTAATATTAGCGTAAGAGACTGAAGCTTACACATGAATATGGAATGTCAGTCAGGTGATGGAATCGCCCGGAATTGAGTCCATAATTGGAACTGAGAGAGTGGCCTCCACAAACACAGCCAAAGCGCAAGTTTCATCTGGCATGCACGAATGCATTGTAGTACCTTCTTGAATGTTGATTTATGTTGTTACAGTTTTTACCAAACCTTATATACATACCCCTTTTACCCTTTTTGTACTGTATTCATATATTATTGTTAACTGCCATTTATACAATATTAAAACACATGATGTTAATTGATTCTATACTTGTTTTGTGCTTACCAGCCTAGGTATATGGAATATCATATATAACATCATGTGCCCAGTGGCCACATCTCATATAAAGTCCCAAACATTTTTTGAGCACCATGTGCTCTATATGTCATGTATACATAGGGATGGAGACCCAAGGCAGGAGTCTCACTCAAAGTCCCACTTATCCTCCAATACTTTCCTATTGTCCCTTCTCTTTTCCCCTTCCCTCCCCCCTCCCTTTCCTTCCCCCCCCCCATGTTTTCCTCCCCCTTCCCTTTATTAATAATGTACAATTGTAAAGGATGTCTTCAAGATCAAAGCCTTATTTCTTTCCACAATTGAATTTTAAAATTGTACTCAGAGAAGGCACATTTAGGCTTTTTTCAGAGTGGTGGTCCAGCAGAAAAGTCATCCGCAGTGGATCGCTTCTCAGAGGGCGGCATAGGACTGCAAGCCAAATGTGCCACCTGCCAAACTCCAACTCAGTTGCCTGTTTTAACTGCCCCCCAGCCGCCTTTCTGAAAGAGCCCTCACAAACTGTAGAGAAAATGTGTAGTTTTACAAGCCAGAATACAAATGTTCCATACATGTTGTGTCATGCCTATAATGTGCTCATTGTTCTACTTAGGCTCCATGTACACGGGACGCTGGAAATGGACGTTTAGGAGCAGTTGGGCGTTTTTTTCAGAAGTCCCTGAACGCAGCTCCATGTTATCTTATCTGTCCATGTACACATGGTAGTTTACAGTCATTTGCAGGCAGTTGCGTTCAGGGACTTTTTTTAGAACGCAATTATATTGCGTTCGAACGTGTGTTTCCCGACGTTTCAAACGCAGAAACGCGGCCGAACGTGACTAAACGTGACTGAACGTGATGAACCTACGTTCAGCCACGTTATACGTTTTTTTTCTTCCATTCAAAATCAATGGTTCCCTATGGGAGCCTATTGATTTGAATGGAAGTCGCACCGCAAGTCGGATCCGACTTGCGGCGCGACCTGCACTGTGAGAATCTTGAGGGGGAACTCCACGCCAAAAATGGGAAAAAAACTGCGTGGGGTTCCCCCCCAGGTTCCAAACCAGGCCCTTCGGGTCCGGCATGGAATTTGAGGGTAGCCCCACGCCGAAAAAACGGCGTGGGGTCCCCCCTAAAATCCATACCAGACCCTTATCCGAGCATGCAGCCCGGCAGGCCAGGAAAGGGGAGGGGACGAGCGAGCGGCCCCACCCCCCCTGGACCACACCAGGCCACATGCCCTCAACATGGGGGGGTGTTGGTGCTTTGGGGCAGGGGGAGCTCTGCACCCCCCACCTCAAAGCACCCTGCCCCCATGTTGATGAGGACAAGGGCCTCATCCCCACAACCCTGGCCGGTGGTTGTGGGGGTCTGCGGGCAGGGGGCTGATCGGAATCTGGAAGCCCCCTTTAACAAGGGGGCCCCCCAGATCCCGGACCCCCTCCCTGTGTGAATGGGTATTGGGGTACACTGTACCCCTACCCATTCACCCCATAAAAGATAGTGTATGTAAATAATGACAGGAGACGTTTTGGAAAGTTTATTAAAAATCTTCATCCGGCTCTTCGGGGTCTTCTCCTCTCCGGGGGTCTTCTGCTCTTTTGCTGTCCGCCCTTCTGCTGTCCTCTCTTCTTGTCTTCTCCTCTCCGGGGGTCTTCTGCTGTCTTCTCTCCGTGGGGTCTTCTGCTCTTTTGCTGTCCGCCCTTCTGCTGTCCTCTCCTCTCCGGGGGTCTTCTGCTGTCTTCTCTCCGTGGGGTCTTCTGCTCTTTTGCTGTCCGCCCTTCTGATGTCCTCTCTTCTTGTCTTCTCCTCTCCGGTCTTCTGCTCTTGTGCTGTCGGCTGTCGGCTCTCCTTCTTCCTCCGGTCCTCCTCCGACGACGTCTCCAGCGATTATGCCGGCCTCTGGTCTCTGCAGCTTATTATATAGCCATTAGGGGCGTGTCCGCCAGATGACGTCATCGGGAGACCACGCCCCTTGTGTCACATGTGACGTCACATGTGACACAAGGGGCGTGGTCTCCCGATGACGTCATCTGGCGGACACGCCCCTAATGGCTATATAATAAGCTGCAGAGACCAGAGGCCGGCATAATCGCTGGAGACGTCGTCGGAGGAGGACCGGAGGAAGAAGGAGAGCCGACAGCCGACAGCACAAGAGCAGAAGACCGGAGAGGAGAAGACAAGAAGAGAGGACATCAGAAGGGCGGACAGCAAAAGAGCAGAAGACCCCACGGAGAGAAGACAGCAGAAGACCCCCGGAGAGGAGAGGACAGCAGAAGGGCGGACAGCAAAAGAGCAGAAGACCCCACGGAGAGAAGACAGCAGAAGACCCCCGGAGAGGAGAAGACAAGAAGAGAGGACAGCAGAAGGGCGGACAGCAAAAGAGCAGAAGACCCCCGGAGAGGAGAAGACCCCGAAGAGCCGGATGAAGATTTTTAATAAACTTTCCAAAACGTCTCCTGTCATTATTTACATACACTATCTTTTATGGGGTGAATGGGTAGGGGTACAGTGTACCCCAATACCCATTCACACAGGGAGGGGGTCCGGGATCTGGGGGGCCCCCTTGTTAAAGGGGGCTTCCAGATTCCGATCAGCCCCCTGCCCGCAGACCCCCACAACCACCGGCCAGGGTTATGGGGATGAGGCCCTTGTCCTCATCAACATGGGGGCAGGGTGCTTTGAGGTGGGGGGTGCAGAGCTCCCCCTGCCCCAAAGCACCAACACCCCCCCATGTTGAGGGCATGTGGCCTGGTGTGGTCCAGGGGGGGTGGGGCCGCTCGCTCGTCCCCTCCCCTTTCCTGGCCTTCCGGGCTGCATGCTCGGATAAGGGTCTGGTATGGATTTTGGGGGGGACCCCACGCCGTTTTTTCGGCGTGGGGCTACCCTCAAATTCCATGCCGGACCCGAAGGGCCTGGTTTGGAACCTGGGGGGGAACCCCACGCAATTTTTTTCCCATTTTTGGGTGGAGTTCCCCCTCAAGATTCTCACAGTGCAGGTCGCGCCGCAAGTCGGATCATCCTGATCTGACTTGCGGTGCGCCTTCCATTCAAATCAATAGGCTCCCATAGGGAACCATTGATTTTGAATGGAGGCAGAAAAACGCTGCTAAAAGCAACGTGGCCAAACGTGCAATAACGCAAATGGAAAAAGCTACTGAAAGCACGTTTAACAGCTGCTTTTTCCCGGCGTCAGAAATAGCTTTGCAGGACGTTTTTTCTAACGTCCCGTGTACATGGAGCCTTAGCATGCATGTCAAGTAATGTGTAAGTGCAACACTTCTAGCTATTACTACTTCTCACAGAGATCACAGGTCCCCCCTGACAATGCCTTTTTCTGCTTTGGCATCACAAGGACAGTACCGACTTTGTTTCGGCAACTACCAAGGTCAGCTTCTTCTTCCTGGACTGAGATTCATGGCGGGTGTCACTGGGAAGGGCGGTGGTAGCCCAGCACGGACATCTGTCTGCAGAGCTTCTCTCCTGTACACAGACCAGGAAGTGACGTGAATGATGTCACTTCCTGGTCGTGAGCTGTCAACCAGTGCCCAGGGATGCGGTTGTTCCATCAGCTGCAGTATAGTTCAGAGGGGACATCCAGGGTCTAATAGACCCTGAATGTCTCTTAAAGAGAACCTGTTACCTAAATGTTATCGCATAGGGGACCAAAAGCAGCTTTTGTGATAGCAATAAAGTTATGTAAAAAAAAATGATTAAAATAAAAAAAAGTTTTAGAGCCCCACACACACATACAAAAATGCATGCATTGGGCGCCTACATGGAAAATGGTGATTACCCTACATGTCACTGTGCACGTCGGAGTGAGAGCAATAACTTTAGCACCAGAACTCTTGCGTAACTTTAAACTGATGACCTATAGGGGCTTTCAAAGCATTTCCTATAAAAAACATAGGGTACTGAATTTTTCCACCATTTTACAGGTGCGCGCAATTTTAAAGTCGGACATGTTAGGTATCTATTTACTCGGCACATCCTCACCTTTTATATTTTACCAAAAATTGTGTAATAAATTGCATTATTGTGCCTGAAAATACATTTTAGTGTATGTTTTGCAAAGTTTGCATTTCATAAACCGTTGTTGTGTAACATAAAAAAAATTAACTACTGACATTTTATTCTTTAGGGTGTCTTCTTTATTTTGGGAGTTTCAAGGAATCCTAAAGTGATTGTAAACCCTTACATATACCCAGTGAATTGAACAGCCTTAGATGATACCAGAGAGATGAAACAAATGCTCCTACATAAGTTTTACTTGTATATCTGCTGTCTTCCCCTTTATAAAATCTTTATTTTGCTTTATTTAAAAAAATAAAATAAAATCTTTCTTTATCTGCCAGCAGTACATAGGGGTGGGAGGAGAGACTTCATTTACACTGTGTGAGAGCAGATTGGAGGAAAGGGACACCCCCCCCCCCCCCCTCCACATAGGCAGAGGAATGAAGGAACATGCACAGCTGTATTCTAAATAGACAAGGCCTATACTTATATCAGTCTAAGCACCCTCCCCGAAAAACACATTTTTAGCTCATGTTATCTCTCATGTGCTGGAGAACTTGTCAGAAGTGACTCAGAAGATGACAGAGGAAGGGAGCACCAGAGAGAAAGGACACTTAGAGCTTTGGAGAGAGTAAACACTACAGATAGATGTGCTTATTCAAATTTTATTAGTGGGGTTTACAACCACTTTAGGCCTATAATCATTTTTAAAACATGTACACACAAAAATTTAAAAAAAGTGCTCGGATACTCAAGTTGGTAAAATATCTGTCATTCATTCTCTAACACCGCGCCCTCTCTTCTACCGGGTGCAGCATGGAAGTTTTTGTTTGCCTCACCTGCCAGCTGCCCGTAGCCAGTGAGGGGAAGCAGGGAATGCATACTATCCCCCCATTACACACTGCCATTGTGAAGAGGAGGGGGGTGGTGGGAGGATGATTTTGTGACACAATGCACCCTCGCCTGAGCAGAAAAAAATCTTTGCACCGGCCCTGCCTGTAATCACAAATGCCTGACACAGATCAGTCACTACTGCAGTCTTTCTCCTTGAGACGCACTAAAAAGTGACAGCGTATAGTCTGAGAGATCAGTTGGGGAGGGGGCTCTGAGGAAATGATGCAGCATTTATGAAATATCTTGCTATTTATCTATATTGTGGCATATCAGGAATGTATTCATGCAGAAAGGTACTTAAAGATGAACATGAGTGCAGTCATTACTGATGGGTGAGTCATTAATGAAAAGCAAACACACAGGACAGGAATTCCAAATTAAAGCGGAGCGCCACCCAAAAGAGGAAGCTCCACTTGCACCATCCACTACCACATTTGCCAATTTTTGAGGGGGGAGCATGTACTGGGTTTTGACTTCTCGCTCAGATCGCTGCAGCTATCTGAGACGGAAGTTCGGCTCCCCCTTGTCCCCCCACAGACTTCTGGGACACATCACAGGTCCCAGAAGACTACGGGACCATTAACAAGGCGCAGCATAACTTGCGCAAGCGCAGTAGGAAATTGGCTGTGAAGCAGCAAAGCTTCACTTCCTGCTTCTCTTACTAGAGATCCCAGCGCCTGTACCGGAAGTCGATTAAGCCACAGTATTTGTAGCTGCTGACTTTTATTTTTTTTTCCTGAAGGACCCTCGAGCTCCTCTTTAACAACTTGCCACCCATTCCAATTCTTACACTCTACTTTTTGCTAGAAAATTACTCAGAACCCCTAAATATTATGTATGTTTTTTTAGCAGAGACCCTAGACAATAAGATGATGGTCATTGCAACTTTTTATGTCACACAGTACTTGCGCAGCAATTTTTCAAATGCGTGTTTGCTGACCCGCCATCCTGGTGCATCAAACAGAGTGCAATGCAGAAGGACTACTTGCAAAGTTGGCGCTGTAGTAGGGAGCAAGAGCCGCATAAGTCGATGGCTCCTGTCCAGTGGTGGCTGGTGCATTGGGGCGCAGTATCCATGCGTCCAACCCCCTAATCTACATGCAGGGCGTCGGACGCAGGGAGTTCAATGGGGCTTTTTTTTTTTTTTAAGCATGTGATTAGAGCCAGAGGCTCTAATAGGCTAAAAAAAGGTGGGCTCAGGGCACAGAGCTTTTTGTGTGACAATAGCGAATGAATATTCGCTATTGTCACATGGATCCACCTCCTGGCCAATCAGGAAGCGGGTCCTGAGACCCATTTCCCAATTGGCCAAAAGCCATGCCATTGGCCATGGAGGAGGAGGGAGGGCACGCAGAAGACTGAGGGGGAAGAAGCCAAAGCTGCCGCCATCATCGTTTGCTGCTGCTGCCTGCCCTCCCTCCACATGTCCAGGCAGGGTGAGTGAGACGGGGGGGGGGGGGGGGGGGGTGGGTATGGTGTGGGGCCTGGTGTTGTTCGGGGAGGGGGTATGGAGCTGTCCGTCTAAAGCCCCCCCCCCCAGCCCATGCAGCACCAGTCGCCACTGCTCTTATCCCTCCCATGTTGAGTGATACCAACTGCACTCCACCTCTTATCCAAGCTAGAAGTCTCCAGAGTGGTGCCAGCAGCAGGAAAGAAGAGATCTTCAGGTCAGCAATGATGTAATACACTGGGTATAATAGTATAGCACTGCTTTCACACTGATGTGCTGCAGTTTACCCACAGTGTGGTGTGCTTGTAGCTTTCCTGCGGGTCTTCTGCGCTTAGCCATAGACTTCTATTATATCCTGAGGGTTTGATGCACTTTCTGAGTGCAGGAGTTTTGTTGAGCTTTCAAAAAGTGCACCACACCTGCAGGATATAAAAAAAATCTATGCCAAAGCCAGGAAAGTCGCAGATGCACTGCGCTGCACCCGCAATGCAGGTAATCCACAGCACATCAGTGTGAAAGCAGCCTTATAGGTGGCTCAGAACAGTTAGGGTTCATTTACATTTGCAGTTTAGCGGAGGTAAAACCCCATAGTTAAGATGTGTTTTTACCACCCCCGCCCAAACTACACCCCTTTAGCTGCAATGGCCAGGGGTGTATGCATGTTGCAGTCGCAGCAGAAGTTAAATGCCCTGTCGTGGATGGTAGGTGTAGCACCTGCCAATCATGAGCTATTTAAGTGAATGAAACCTTGTGCAGTACAGCAAACAAGGGGTTAAAGCAGGCAGAATTATGTGTTGCTTTCTCACCACCTGCTTTAACACCTTGGGCCCCGCAGAAGCCTGCAATTGTGGGGCGCTTGCAGAGTGGCCCCATTTACTTGAATGGGTCACGAATGGCAGGCGGTAGCACCCACCAAAAGCAACAGCGGGTTTCATAACAGCTTTGGCATGTGTACACCTTTGGCTGCTGCCGCACCAGCTAAAGGGTGTAGGGGTTGTGTATGGGTCTTGAACCCTTCCCCCCCCCCTAATTATGTACTTACTTTGTGCTTTACTGTTTCTTAACTTAGAGTGATTCTTTAACATTTGCTTTGTGTTGACAGTCTCATGTGTGGCAACAATCTTATAGAAAAGATGATACTGTGAATGTGAGAACTATACAGATAATTGTAGACAGCCTGGCAATACGCCCAGAATATGTTTACAGACTAGAGATAGTGTTTTGAGAATTAATTAGCTCTAAGATTGTTCAATAATCTTCAGATATATATACTTTTAGGAGATGTGTATTACTAGTAGGTGTTATTAAAGTGGTTGTATAAAAAAAAAAAAACAGATGCGCCTGGTCACTGCTGGGGGGGGGGGGGGGGAGCTGACATGTTTCCCTGGCGTTTCTCCCGGGTTTGCGGGCTGCGGCGCTGTAAGTGGCCAGAGCCATGATGACGTCACCCCCGCGAGCAAGGCTCCGGCAAGAAGCTCTGAAGTTCCAGCACAATATGCCGCACCTTTAGAGCGCATGCGGCACTAACTTCAGCGGCTGCATGCAGGGTGAATATCTCCTAAACGGTGCCTGTTTAGAAGATATTCATTTTACCTACAGGTAAACCTTATTATAGGCTTACCTGTAGGTAAAAATAGCAAAGCGGTGTATACAACCGATTTAAGGGTGACACATATTTGTCCATAAACAGTTCTATAAAAGTAGGTTTGTCTTTAACCTCTTGTGGACCGCCTGCCGCCTTTTTACTGCGGCAGTGCGGCCCTCCTGCGCAAACCAAGGTAGACCTACGTCGGTTGTGCGCCTGCAGCTAGGGGGTGAGTGCGCGCCACTGGCGGCACGCTCCTCCCCCCCCCACTCGGCAGCGGGGAAGCCCATGCATGGGTCAGGCGGCTCAGATTGCTGCCTGACACTCGCAATCATTCCCCGCTGAGAGAGAAGAACGGTCAGCTGTTGTAAAATATGGCCTGGTCATTAAGGGGGAAAATCTTCCGGTCCAGAAGGGGTTAATGATGACAAGCAATGAATGGACATTTGTCTATTGGTGTAATGTTGTAAACATTGCTTGGTCATATACTGATAATATATTGTATTTTGTGTGTGTGTGTGTGTGTCTGTGTGTGTGTGTGTCTGTGTGTTTGTGTGTGTGTGTGTGTCTGTGTGTGTGTGTGTGTGTGTGTGTGTCTGTCTGTGTGTGTGTGTGTCTGAGTCTGTGTGTGTGTCTGTGTGTGTCTGTCTGTGTGTGTGTGTGTGTCTGTCTGTGTGTGTGTGTGTGTGTGTGTGTGTCTGTGTGTCTGTCTGTGTGTGTCTGTCTGTGTGTGTGTGTCTGAGTCTGTGTGTGTGTCTGTGTGTGTCTTTGTGTGTGTGTCTGAGTCTGTGTGTGTGTGTCTGTGTGTGTGTGTGTGTCTGTGTGTGTATGTGTCTGTCTGTGTGTGTGTGTGTCTGTCTGTGTGTGTGTGTTAGTATATGGAAGGAATAAATCCCTTAGACATATAGGTACTGGTACTCGTTACAAATCTGGGATAACCTATAATTAGTATAGGAGTAATATATAGGGAGTACATCATTAAGATAGGTAGGTACTATCAACTTGATGTATGATAGTTGTAGTTTCCTTACAGGTTTGAGGCTGTAAACTCAACCGCAATGTATTATCACCCCCCAAATTTACGTGTGAATGAGCATTGAGCTCTAAGATTGCCGCTGTGAAATACAACTAAAGGCTCATTCACAAGTGGTGCAGGCACTGCTACTCCTCTGAAAAGCGATCCGAATGTGTTTGACAGGTGGGGAGGATATGTTGTCTCCTAATTACCTGATTTAAGCCCACGATTGCTATACAATGCACGCCTTTGTGGCACAGTAGAATGGCAATTAGAGGTTTAAATTGGGTGTAAGGAGGAGACAAGGAGACAGTGTACAATCCTGTGCCCGGTCATCTTTGACTCCCATGTTGTTCAGGTAGATCTCCATGTCTTTAAAGAGGAGCTCCAGCCACCTGTCAAAAAATTAAAAGTCAGCAGCTACAAAAAAAGTGTAGCTGCTGACTTTTAAAAAACAGCCACTCACCTGTCCCACGGTCCGGCGGTGTACTCAGCCCAGCCGTCTTCATCCTCTGTCCTCCCTCGGCAGCACCAGCATCGTCACTATGGGCACCTGGCTGTGACAGCTTGCGGCGCTCGGAACGGGTACCTGTTTCCCCCCCGCCCCTCAAAAGTGCTAACCCCTGTTAGATTTTTTTCGCCATCTGTGTCCCATTGTGGAGATTTCCCTTCACTTCCTGTCCCATAGCCAAACAGGAAGTAAAAGGAAATCCCTGCAAATGAAGGGAATTCCTTAAGGACCCCCAGGTCGCCAGAACTAGTGTCCCCATTGGAAGATTTCTCCTCTATTACTTTTCTGGGGACAACCCATAATTTGGGATTTTCTTTTACTTGCACTTTCAATAATAATGGTAAACAGGACAAATATAGAGAGGGTGAATCTCCCTAATGGTGGCACAGACAGCTATAAAAACTAGCAAAAAATTTTGGGGGAGCATACCCATGTATTTCTAAAGCTGGTGCAGCTGTGAACCAAAAGACATGTATATTAAAAAAGAATAGCGCACACATGCAAAAGAAATTACCAAATTTGAAGACAATCCATAAATAAAAATGGGGATTTGGTCCCAACATATGGCCATATAGTGCTCAAGCCCACCACTACGTCAAAGTACCCCATTATCAGTGAGTCCTACACTATCCATTGCTGGGAAAGATGTGCAAATGCACTAAAGGGGACTCCTCCTATATCCACTTGATAGTGGACACTGATGGAGTACAGGTGTGTGTGTGTGGGGGGTGGGGTGGGTTGCTCAACCTCGGTAGTCTGGTCAGACCGAATACATAATAAACAAGCAAAAAATTTTGGGGGAGCATACCCATGTATTTCTAAAGCTGGTGCAGCTATGAACCAAAAGGGCTTGAGCACTATATGGCCATATGGTGGGACCAAATCCCCATTTTTATTTATGGATTGTCTTCAAATTTGGTAATTTCTTTTGCATGTGTGCGCTATTCTTTTTTAATATATATGTCTTTTGGTTCATAGCTGCAGCAGCTTTAGAAATACATGGGTATGGTCCCCCAAAATTTTTTGCTTGTTTATTATGTATTCGGTCTGACCAGACTATCGAGGTTGAGCAACCCACCCCACCCCCCACACACACCTGTACTCCATCAGTGTCCACTATCAAGTGGATATAGGAGGAGTCCCCTGTAGTGCATTTGCACGTCTTTCCCAGCAAGGAGTGTTGTCTCCAAGGGTTAGAAAGGCTGGATTCATCTCTTTTTCATAGATAGTGTAGGACCCACTGATAATGGGGTACTTTGACGTAGTGGTGGGCTTGAGCACGATATGGCCATATGGTGGGACCAAATCCCCATTTTTATTTATGGATTGTCTTCAAATTTGGTAATTTCTTTTGCATGTGTGCGCTATTCTTAGCTATAAAAACTGACAAGCATAATAATCCCTCTCCACTCTATCCAAAACGAAAAAAAAAAGTTTTGCCTTTAGTTATACTTTAAGATAAAACATCTTCTGTGTGCAGCAGCCCCCCTAATACCTACCTGACCCCATCTCAATCTAGCGATGTTGCAGGAGAGACTCGACTGCCTGGGATTTTCCCTCCTCATTGGCTCAGACAGCAGTGGAGCACCGTTGGCTCCTACTGCTGTGAATCAAAGTCAGTGAGCCAATGAGGAGAGAGAGAGGGGCGGAGCCTGGCCACAGCTCCATGTCTTAATAGACTCAGGGAGCTGCGGCTCGGCTCAGGTGGGGGGGCACTGCTGCTTGCTGTGGGGGGGCACTCGGCAGGAGGGAGGGACTAGGAGTGCCAAAGAGGGACCCGAGAAGAGGAGGATCCGGACTGCTCTTATTTTTAAGCAAAAAACAAAAGGAGACTTTAGTATTCATTTAAGTCTCATTCTCACCTGTGGCAGCCCTTGCCACCCTTCTGAAAAGCAATGTGTGGTGATCGATATGTCACCTCTTTACAGTCTTTATAACCATATAAAGGCTCGAGCCGCTCGACCACCACGCCGCAACTGCTTTGCACGTAATTACGGCGTGGGTGCAACAATTTAAATGGGTTGCATTTGGCAGCGGTACCACGCTGCGATGTGTGTACAGCTCTGAGCAGCTGCATTCCCTTCTTTAGGTGGGTGGCTCCACCTCCTATTTTTGCTTCCCCCTGACCGGCTGTGTAAATGAGCCCTTAGTGACGGGGTCTCTTTAACCTCTTGCCTACCGCCCACCGTAGTATTACTGCGGCAGGGCGGCTTGGCTGCGCAAAATCACGTAGAACTACGTGATTTCGTGCACGAGGTTTAGGCGGGACCGGCGGTGATTGCCGCTGCCCTCCTGCGATCGTCAGGGAAACTGACGAAGACTCGCCTGCTTATCTAAACAAAGTAGACAGATCTTCTGTCAGACAGGCAGGGAGAGATCATCAGTTTCAGCTAAGCTGAAACCGCGACCTCTCTGTGCCTGTCACAGAACCATCCTCCCCCCACACAGTTAGCAAGCACTTTAGGCATACATTTAACCCCTTTGATCACCCCCAGTATTAACCCCTTCCCTGCCAGTGTCATTTATACAGTAACAATGCATATTATTTAGCACTGATTACTGTATTAATGTCACTGGTCCCCAAAAAGTGTAAAAAATGTCGGGGGTCCGATCTGCCCGCCGCAATGCCGCAGTCCTGCTAAAAACCGCTGATAGCCGCCATTACTAATAAAAAATAAATAAATAAAAAAGTCTAAAAATATATCCCGTAGTTTGTAAACGCTATAACTTTTGAGCAAGCCAATTAAAATACGCTTTTTGGGATTTTTATTTGTAGCAGAATACAACTTGGCCTAAACTGATAAAAAAAATTACATTTTTTTAAAAATTTTTATTGGGAATGTTTTATAGCAGAAAGTAAAAAATGTTGCGTTTTTTTTCAAAATTGTCCGTTTTTTTTGTTTATAATGCAAAATCTAAAAACCGCAGAGGCGATCAAATACCACCAAAAGAAAGCTCTATTTGTGGGAAAAAACGGACATCAATTGTATTTGGGTACAGCGTCACACGACCGCGCAATTTTTCGTTAAAGTAGCGCAGTGCAGAATCACAAAAAATGGCCTAGTCATTAAGGGGGTAAAAGCTTGCGGGGCTGATGTGGTTAACATAGATAAATAGGTGATCAGACAAGAAATAGTCATACTCCTGAATGTTTGGGTGACCCAATATATGCATTAAGCTATTAGTGTGCAACATTGAAGGGTAACTCCACTTTCGTGGGGAAAAAATCTGCAAATAAAGAAAAAACAATATAGCGTATACAATTGCGACACAAATCATATTGTAATTGAATGTTATTAAAAATGACCTTTCCTTTTTAATCTGCAGCGGTTGTAATTTTCTGAAAATGCAATGCAATATGGCTACCTGGAGCTGTTCTGTACACAGAATGTATACTGAATGTATACACCCCAGAAATATAATTTCCTGCTTGTGTGATTGGCTCGCTGATTTTCCCAGAAGTCTGCCTAAAGGCTTGCCATACATGTTCAAATTTCTTGTACAATTTTCTGTTAGATTTACCAAAAACCATATAATATGAGGTCAAAACTAAACAACACTTTCAACTGTTTTCCATTAGGCAGGTCTTTGTACTACATAGTTGAAGGTAAATTTAATGAAAATTGTACTGGAAATTGTAAGAAAATTGTTTAATGTATGGCCAGCCTAATATACAAGTCAGATTTCTGGCATCCCCTACAACAAAAATGTCATTTTTGGTGAGATACTCCCAATAGGAACATATCTAAAAGGGATGCAGACCCAGCAGCTTTCCTCATTAGAGCCCCGCAGCTGCCACAGCTGATAGATAAATATGAAACCACTACCATTAGACCCACTCAGCACAGAGACACAGAGGAACAAACAATGATTTCTTCAGAATAACAAATGGTAGGAACCTGCAACAAAGTTTGTTAAAATCTTTGTAATGTACAGAGATCACCCAGAGGGGAATGTTTTTTTCTCAACAAAAGTGGAGTTACGCTTTAAGGGCTTGTTTACATTTGCGACTAGGTGGCGGTAAAAGAATGCCACATTTTTAATGTTCCTCCTCCCTAAGGTGCAATGGCAGCAGATAGGGGTGCTTACATGCCCTGAGCACGATGTTTTGCTTCATGGCCATGGCAAAAATGATCCTTTCTATTGCATTTGGCAGCCAGTATTGCTGCTGAGCACAACCTATTCAAGTGAATGGGGTCGTGCCACAACCACGTTTCATGTGGTTTTGGCCCAGTGGTGTGGCATTTATGGTGTTAAAACAGGCATGTCGCCTCTTCGCTGCCTGTCAAACTGCCCCTGAATAGAGATCCAAACCTGGATCACTTTTCGGAGACACGGCAATGGCGTCGCACGTCTAAACCTTGCCTTACTGCAGCTTTTTTATTGCCCTTTGTTGAGTTGAAGCTGTGGTTTATTGTTCATTATACCTGTTATCAAATGCTTAAATTAAACTGGTTGCCTTGCCTTTGACAAAAGCTTAGGGCTAGAAAGATAGAAAGATAAATGTTTGTTTAATCCAAAATAAGGAGCGTCGATTTGTTTCTACAGAGATGTATTAATAAAAAATTCAAGAGTCTCTTCCTTCTTGGGCCTGTCAATATGGCATGTGGGAGGCACGTCACGGGGCACGTCACGCCATGGCATGGATTCAGAGTCATGGCTTAGGGAATAATAAAGCTTTTCTCATCTAAAAGGGCTGATGGACAAAAAGCTGATTGTTCGCGGTAGATGCTAAAAGCTTGCCTCAGACATCTGAATAGAAGATGCGTCTGTGCTTTCTGAGCATAGAAGAGATATTGGACAATGTCGTATAAACTTAAAGCCTTCAAAAACTCCGCAAGAAGAAACCCATTCGGTGAGCCCATCATGTCTGTATTTTTACTCTGGGGAAGGATCGGTTGTCTAGGTGTGATTTGTTGTTATGTGTTGGTTTTATAGTACATGCTATTTATTTGTGTAGGAATGTAGATAAGAGCTGCTGATTCTGCTTTCTTCATAGCTGGGCTCCCGGCAAACAGCTAAATACACATACAGGTGAGCTGTATTACTTGTTATTTCTGTCCACCCTGTGCTGAGATTTACACAGTTCTGCCATGCAGCATAGCCGTGTCTGGCAGGGCAGGGGATCTGATTTTTCTCTGCTGCAGCAATGACACCTGCCTCCACCCAATGAATGGACAGTGCAAAGAGAAGCAGCAGACAGACGGGATCATCTCTCTGTCCCTCTGCTTCTTGCACTGCAGCAGAAATGAATTAGAAAAGGAGTTCCCAAACTGTTGGTCGCAAGCTAAGTTTGAGTGGTCGCCAGCGGGTTTTACTGAGAGCGGGGTTAGGGCTGCCCAGGCATCGGCAGCGCACTGTGTTACATGCAGAGATGAATAGTATCTAAGTAGAACTACTTCACTACTGTACTTAAGTACCAAAAGGCGGTATCTCTACTTTCCTAGAGTAGAATTTTTTTCTCCTACTTCCACTTTTACTTCACTACATTTTTTCGATGATTTCAATACTTCTACTTCGATATTTTTTTTGTGCTGCATAGTTACTCGTTACAATTATAAAAATGACCACTGCCAGAACAGTAGATGGCAGCTTTCATGAAGCTCAAAAAAAATGTGTATAATGTCATGTGTACTTTTGACTTCTTTCTTTAATAACTTTAACTTTAATAAACTTTTGACTTCTTTCTTTAATAACTACATAACACAGTACTTGTACTTTTACTTTCAGTATTTGAGTAGCAAATTTTTTTAAAAAACTACTTGTAATACTTAAGTACAAAAAATGTTGAATACTTTAGTACTTCTACTCAAGTCACTTTTTGATCGAGCACTTCCACTTCTACTCAAGTCACTTTTTGATCGAGCACTTGTACTTTTACTCAAGTATGGGTTTCGAGTACTTTATACAACTCTGGTTACATGGAAGGATCAGGCAGGGCCTTTAGCTCCACTGACACTCCGTCCCCGTCCCTTGCCGTGCGCGCTGTTCTGTACGGGAGGCGGCGCCTCGGGGTAGTGTTCAGAGCCGTTATCAGAGTGCAGGCCATCGGATCAGAGCTGAGCGCCAGGATCAGTCACCAGGTAGGCCAGACACCGCTTGATGGCTTATGTATGCGGGTTGGCAACCCACATTTGCACAGGCATAGCAGCCCATTGATTCGAATGTGCTGCTATGCCTGCGTTTTCCGCTGAAAAAAATGCATGCAGAATTTAAAAAAAATGCAGGGGCCGTGAAATCCATCCTGCTTTTGCACCCTGCGACTTACCTGCAGTTCCTGCACACACAAACTGTTTTCTTAAAATGCTGAGCCCACGTATATAAAAATGCAGAAAGCTTGCCAGTGCAGGAACTGCAGGTAATTCGCATGGCGCAAAAGCAGGATGGATTTCAAGGTAACTGCCTTTTTTAAAATTCTGCATGCACCTTTTTTTTGTGGAAAATGAGGGCATAGCAGCCCATTCGAATCAATGGGCTGCTAAGCCTGTGCAAATGTGCGTCACCAACCCGCATAAATAAGCCATCAAGCAGTGTTTTTGCATGCGTAAAACGAGGGCATAGCAGCCCATTCAAATCATTGGGGTGCTATGCCTGTGCAAATGTGGGCAGCCAACCCGCATACATGTGAACCAGGCCTAAAGCAGTAGTAAAGTAATTTACAAATAAAAACACCGGTCCCCCTGCAGGTTTAACCACTTCTGGACCGCAAGGATTTGCCCCCTTGGTGACCAGGCCATCGGATCGGAGCTGAGCTGGCCAGGACCAGTCACCAGGTAGGACAGACACTGCTTAATGGCTTATTTAAGGCCTGGTTCACATGTATACGGATTGACGGCCCACATTTGCACAGGCATAGCAGCCCATTGATTAGAATGTGCTGCTATGCCTGCATTTTCCGCTGAAAAAAGGTGCATGCAGGATTTAAAAAAATGCAGGGGCCGTGAAATCCATCCTGCTTTTGCACCATGCGACTTACCTGCAGTTCCTGCACACGCAAACTGTGTTTTTAAATGCTGGGCCCACGTATATAAAAACGCAGAAAGCTTGCCAGTGCAGGAACTGCAGGTAAGTCGCATGGTGCAAAAGCAGGATGGATTTCACGGCCTCTGCATTTTTTTAAATCCTGCATGCACCTTTTTTCAGCGGAAAATGCAGGCATAGCAGCACATTCTAATCAATGGGCTGCTATGCCTGTGCAAACCTGCATACATGTGAACCAGGCCTGAAGCAGTAGTAAAGTAATTTACAAATAAAAACATCGGTCCTCTTGCAGGTTTAACCACTTCTGGACCGCAAGGATTTGCCCCCTTAATGACTAGGCCATTTTTTGCGATTCAGCACTCTGTTATTGTAACTAACAATTGCTCGGTCGTGCGACACTGTACTTAAATAAAATTGATGTCCTTATTTTCCCACAAATAGAGCTTTCTTTTGCTGGTCTTTGATCACCTGTATGATTTTTTTATTTTTTGTGCTATAAACACAAAAAGCGACAATATTCAATTACAAGCAAGTGTGTCCCGAAAAACAACTGTATTCAGAAGTGGGCCACGGCCCAAAAAAAGTGTGGGAAGCCCTGAATTAGACCCTTTTTCTTATCCTCTAGTCTGAGGACTGCAGAAGGATGATACCAGGTCAAATTCAGGCACCTATACTGCTTGTTATAAAAAAAATACACTTAAAACAGTTGCAAACCGCTGGACGTTAATTTTTTTTTTTCTTACCTGCAAGGTAAAGCCATAATTTGCTTGTATGCATCGCATACTAGCACATTATGTGAAACTTACCTGAAAACAAAGCATTACATTACTGGAGGCCGCTAACATCTACACCCATCTTGCTTCCAGGTTCGTGGACTTCGGCTCTGTGACTGGCTGGAGCCGCAATGACGTTATTCCCGCGCATACACGTGGGAGCCACTGTTAACGGCACAGGGCTCTGAAGGAACGGCCACCCATGCATACCCGTGCATGCACCAGTGATGTCACTGGCTGCATGTAATGTAAGTATCTCCTAAACGGTGCACGTTTGGGAGATATTTACACAACCTATAGGTAAACCTTATCATAGCCTTACCTATAGGTAAAATTTAATGTTGGAAGATTACTCCTGCTTTTGGGATCTGTTAATGAATATACACCGATCAGCTATAACATTATGACAACTGACAGGTAAGGTGAATAATATTGATTATCTCGTTACTATGTTGTCTGAATGTGAGTGGGATATTTCAGGCAGTAAATTAACATGTTTTCCTTGAATAGAAAAAAAAAACTGCTAAATGGCCATGTATGTCCATATATAAAAAGACACCTTCATCCCAATTGAACATGTAAATAATTTCAAAGAGTTTCCATGAGGCAGACGCGAAGAATTGCCCAACTCCAGTGGTGGAAGACGCCAATCCACCCTATACTGAGTAGGCCATCGCAACCGCGACGTGGGAAGTCAGAGAAACAGAGGGAGGGGGGCTAGGTGGGATTTTAATGGTGTTTTCAACAGATTATAAAGACAAAGCAATAAAAATCAAAAGTTATTTTATTACATCAAAAAATGACATTAAAAGTGCAAAAGACAGAATGAGTATATCCATTCAAAGAGCACATGATATAACAAGTAAATACATTATAACATAATAATTTATTCCATGTCCTACCTGTTATAATGTATTTACTTGTTATATCATGTGCTCTTTGAATACACACACACATATATCTATATATAATATATAATGCATGAATTATAATCTAATCAATAATATAATTTTATTATATATATTATATATTAAATAATAAAATAATATTATTGATTCGATTATAATTCACGCGTTTGTGTTTCAAATTTATCACATCTGGGATGTCTACTAGAGTCTTGTTTTGGTCAGGTTTAAGTCAGTAATTACTAAGAATTGTAGGCCTATAATACATAACGCCAAATTTCCATGAAAACAATTGTACCGCTTTTGGTACAGAATTCCTGACAGAATCATACCGCCAGGGAGGTTAAAGGATTTGCTACTGACGGCTTGGTGCCAGATACCACAGCACACCTTCAGAGGTCTAGTGGAGTCCTACCTCAACAGATTATGGTGGGTTGTCAGAATGTTATGGCTGATCAGTGTAGGGTGGTTCTACATTTGTTTGTATCTAATATACAGTTCTATTCAAAATTATTCAACCCCCACTGAAATTGATTGTTTTGGCCAGTTTGACATTGATTTTGATCATTCAGTCATCCTGCTTACAATTAAATCACAGAGGCACGTGTAGGTCAGACAAATATAACATAACATTTATAATGAAATAACCACAAATGTCTTTTCTGTGCTCACATCATTATCAGTTTTATTCAACCCCCAAGTGACATTCTTAGTACTTAGTACAACATCCTTTTACAGTTATAACAGCTTTTAAACGTGAAGCATAGCTTGACACAAGTGTCTTGCAGCGATCTACGGGTATCTTCGCCCATTCGTCATGGGCAAAAGCCTCCAATTCAGTCACATTCTTAGGCTTGTGCACTGCAACTGCTTTCTTTAAGTCCCACCAGAGGTTCTCAATCGGATTTAAGTCTGGTGACTGTGATGGCCACTCCAAAATGTTCCAGCCTTTAATCTGCAACCATGCTCTAGTGGACTTGGAGGTATGCTTTGGATCATTGTCCTGTTGAAAGGTCCAACGTCTCCCAAGCCTCAGGTTTGTGACGGACTGCATCACATTGTCATCCAATATCTCCTGGTACTGAAGAGAATTCATGGTACCTTGCACACGCTGAAGCTTCCCTGTACCTGCAGAAGCAAAACAGCCCCAAAGCATGATTGACCCCCCTCCATGCTTCACAGTAGGCAAGGTGTTCTTTTCTTCATAGGCCTTGTTCTTCCTCCTCCAAACATAGCGTTGATCCATGGGCCCAAACAGTTCTAATTTTGTTTCATCAGTCCACAGAACACTATCCCAAAACTTTTGTGGTTTGTCCACATGACTTTTGGCATACTGCAGTCGACTCTTCTTATTCTTTGGAGACAGCAAGGGGGTGCGCCTGGGAGTTCTGGCATGGAGGCCTTCATTACGCAGTGTGCGCCGTATTGTCTGAGCAGAAACTTCAGTTCCCACATCTGACAAATCTTTTCTCAGTTCCTCAGCAGTCACACGGGGACTTTTCTCCATTCTACGCTTCAGGTAGCGCACAGCAGTCAAAGTCAGCATCTTCTTTCTGCCACGACCAGGTAGCGTTTCAACAGTGCCCTTTGCCTTGAATTTACGAATGATGCTTCCTATGGTGTCTCTTGGTATGTTTTTAACATCTTTGCAATCTTCTTATCGCCATTGCCCTTCCTGTGAAGAGTAATCACCTCTTCTCTTGTCTTCCTGGACCATTCTCTTGACTTCACCATGTTTGTAACCACACCAGTAAATGTCTAGAAGGAGCTGAGTATCACAGTCATTTTAACCACTTTAACTCCGCTCACTGTGCCTCTACTGCGGCACAGTGGCTCGTTATCGTCCAGCGACGTAGACCTACGTCGCTGGACTCCTCCCCCTGTAGGCGGCGCTCCCGCTGTTTTCATTCACAGCGGGAGTCGGGCCAGGGGAGGAGCGGCAGCGATCGCCGCTGCTCTTCCCCGATCGTCGGGGAATCTAGTTTGGAGATCCGCCCGCCTGTGTAAACAGAGCGGGCGGATCTCCTAAGTGACAGGGAGTGACAGATCGGAGTGTTCAGCATAGCGATTTGTCCCTGACTCACTCAGTCATCTACCCCCCCCCCCCACACGTCAGTAAGCACCAGGCATACATTAACCCCTCCCTCTCCAATAAAATTAACTCCTTCCCTGCCAGTGTCATTTTTACAGTAACAGTGCATATTTATAGCACTGATTACTGCAGTAATGTCACTGGTACCCCCAAAAATGTTAGTCAAGGGTCCGATCTGTCCCCCGCAATGTCGCAGTCCCGGAAAAAAAATCGCAGATCGCCGCCATTACTCGTTAAAAAAAATAACACCAAAAATGACAGAAATCTTTCCCTTAGTTAGTAAACGCAATAACTTTTGCGTAAACCAATCAAAATACGCATATTGTGATTTTTTTTACCAAACATAGCAGAAAACAAATTGGCCAAAAATTTTAAAAAAATTAGATTTTTAGTTTTACATTTTTTTGGGGGGGGGATTTCATATAAAAAATTTCATTTTTTCAAAATAAACGCTATTTTTTTGTTTATAGCGCAAAAAGTAAAAATCGCACAGGTGATCAAATACCACCAAAAGAAAGCTCTGTCTGTGGGGAAAAAAGGACGTATAGTTTGTTTGGCTACGGCGTTGCACGACCGCGCAATTGTCAGTTAAAGTCGCACAGCGCTGAATCGCAAAAAGTGGCCTGGACGTAAGACAGCAAAATCCTCCGGTGGTAAAGTGGTTAAAGCTGCCCAATTGGTGCTTATTAGGCTTTATTGCTGCTCCCTGACATCCACAGGTGTTTCCAATACCTGATTGAAAACACTTCAATGAACCTCTGTTCTTCAGAGTGGTAGTCTTTAAGGGGTTGAATAATTGTGTCAATGAAGAATTCATAAAAGAAACATTTACTACTGTATTACAAAACCAATTGATGTCATTTTAGTTGCATATGGTTCTTTAAGAAGTCCTTGTAGGATTTCATTCTGAATACAATTACAAATGTACACTAAATTCCCTAAAACCCTTTACAGCATTGGGGGGGTTGAATAATTTTGAATACAACTGTATTTGGCTGGAGATGGCCAATTAAGTCTAAAAAGTCTCTACTACTATACTCCCTTGTACTTGTGTAAATGGCGATGCTTCTCCACATCGGTTTTTACTTGCTCAACCTGCGCGTGCACGTACAGTGTAATTTCCCCAAGGTGACACTTTAATATACGTACATGTGTGGGTAAATACCAATGCACAGAAGCATCAATGTTTGCACAAGCACATAGGCGTATAGCCATTACCTCCTAAGGATGAGCCCCCCTGTGGCTACCCACTTTCAGGAAAACACGCTTTATTTTTTTCTAGCTAGGCATATTTTACTTGTATCTGTGTGCATGTAGCCTAAGATTTTGGGGGTGCTGGTGGAAGGGGGCAGTTAAAGCATAACCATACAAGTATACAGTTATCTTTTATACAGGAAAAACAAGTTTGCCAAAAAAAGGTACAAAAGAATAAAATATCCGGACTTCCCTGTGTACTCTCAAAAAAGGAAATTTCTGTGATGTATGATCACAGTCAGGTTAAAGTGACTCGGTCATCTTGCCCATGAAGGGCCCTCAGATCCCTTACGGCCATACTCACGTGCCGAATATCGGGTGGCATCAGCCGGTTCAAGAAAACCCAGGCCAAAATTCAGCCGTGTGTATCGCAGCTGGTCTAACAGAAGCTGACCGTTTGGCAAGCTTTTATCGAAGGGGCACGACCGAAAAAGGTCTGCCGATTGGCATCCAAACAGCCAATGGCTGAGAGTGCTGACCGGTGTGTTCCGGGGGAGGGGTGGGGTTGAGGTTAGTACAGTGGCTCCTCCTGAGCTCTTCAGTTTTTTTGTTTTTTTTTCAGCCCACTGGGTTGAATGAAAAAAAAAAAATATCAGTGCATAGCAAGCTTTACACTCATCTAACCTGTGCTGCGTCTTCCTCTGTCACGACCCATGACAACACCTGACACTTCCAGGTATAGGGAACCATGTGACCTGCTCTCCTGTGACAGCGCTAAAGCCTGGTACACACTATTTTTTTTTTTAGTTTAACCCAGCTGGTTGAACAGAAAAAAAAACTGAAGAGCTAAGGAGGAGCCACTGTACTAACAATCCGATGTTAGTACAGCAACTCCCCGCTGAGTTTTTGTGTTCTGACAGGGGGATGCCCCCCGCCAGAACACACTGGTCAGCGCTCTCATTTATTGGATGAGGATCAATAGATCTTTTTCGGTCATGCCCCTTCGACAGAAGCCTGTTGAATGGCCAGCTTCTGTCGGACCGGCTTCCGTATGCTGCGCGATATTCACCTCCATTGTTTAATAACAAACATGTCATACTTGCCTGCTCTGTACAGTGGTTTTGAACAGAGCAGCCCAGATCCTCCTCTTCTCGGGACCTCCACCGGTTGTCCTGGCTCCTCCCTCTTGTCGGATGCCCCCAAAGCAAGCAGCTTGCCCTGGGACCACCCAAGCAGGTGCGCTCCCGACCCGCAGCTGTATGTGTCCATTCACACATGGTTCGGCCCCACCCCCTCTGTCTCCTGATTGGCTCAATGGCTGTTGATTTTGCTGCCAAAAGCCTATCAGGAGTGCGAGTCCCAGGAGAGGCAAGGCTCTTGTGGATATCGATGGATCGAGAGGGGGCCCAGGTAAGTTAACCACTTGCTGATCGCCGCAAGTACATATACTGCGGCGGTCAGCCCCTCACAGGCAAAGTGACGTCACTAGCCTGTGAGGCTCTGGGGAGCAAGCGCGCGCCACCGGAGGCGCGCTCCCGCTCCTGCTCGGTCACGGACCCCCCCCCGCGCGCGTGTGCCCGGTGGACCCGATGTCCGCCAGGCACTCGCGAGCCGGAGAAAGGCAGGCGGCTGATGTAAACAAGCCGCCTGTCATTCTCCCCTGTGTAAGAATAGTGATCATACGGTTCTACTATGTAGGACCGTTGATCACTGTTCCTACACCTCAAGCCACAGCCAATCACAGTAAGAAACACGCCCCTAGGGACACACACAACCCCTCCCTCTCAAAAAAAAAAGTTAACCCCTTCACTGCCAGTGTCATTTTACAGTAACAGTGCATATGTATAACTGATTACTGTAGTAATATCACTGGTAACCCCAAAAGTGTCAAAAATGTCAGTCAAGGGTCCGATCTGTCCGCCGCAATGTCGCAGTCCCGCAAAAAAAAAAGCAGATCGCCGCCATTACGCGTTAAAAAAAAAACAACAAAAATGACAAAAATCTTTCCCTTAGTTAGTAAACGCAATAACTTTTGCGCAAACCATTTAAAATACGCTTTTTGCGATTTTTTTTTTTACCAAACATATGTAGCATAAAACAAATTGGCCGAAAATGTTAAAAAATTTTGATTTTGACCTTTTTTTTGGGGGGAATTTCATATAAAAAAATGTGAAAAATATTGTTATTTTTTGCAAAATTTACGCTCTTTTTTTGTTTATAGCGTGTGATCAAAAAATCGCACAGGTGATCAAATACCACCAAAAGAAAGCTCTGTTTGTGGGAAAAAAAAGGACGTCAAATTCGTTTAGGTACAGCGTCGCACGACTGCGCAATTGTCCGTTAAAGTCACGCAGTGCCGAATCGCAAAATACCCCCTGGTCAGGAAGGGGGTAAAATCTTCCGGGGCTTAAGTGGTTAAGGCCTGGCAGACAATCAGCAGACCACATGACCAAGACAGTGACAGTGCTTAGAGACGCGCCATCTGCGATGCAGAAAGAAGTGCCAAGGAAAGCAGAGTAAAGGGCATCCGGGGCCCATTTACAGAAGTACTCTCACTTTTCCTTGCATGGGCACGGTGGAAGTGTCTTTTTAAGGCAATTCCTGAAACCATTCAGTTCCGTACATAAAAGGTCTTATGTGTACATATTACTCATGGCAGACATTTGAATTTGATGAAATAGAAGGGTCAGCAGATAATGGGAAATGGGTGAAATGCAGTTTGAAGCTCTTTTGTTCCTCAGTCATTACTCATAAGCGGCAATGCAGTGATTATTACTGAGCACCGTAATCACCTGCTGAGTTTACTGATATATTAGTATTTGCAGGGAGCGGTGCCTGGGTTCTGGCTGCAGCTGGCTTCTTGTGTCATGAAATGGTTTTTCAGCAATAATATGTCAGTGACTAGTGGCATCGTGTTCAATGAATGATTGCACATTTGGGATTATCTTATTGCGTATGAGTTTGATGTGCACTTATCGTTTTTCTTTTTTTGCAGTATACACGCAAGATGTTAAACATGGCGTATAGTCTTTTTTATTTATACAATGTTATATATAAATGTGAAGGTGATACTAAAAGTTCAGGTTGTAAAAATAATAAAAAATACAGTTCTAACATTTTATACTTTCCTGCTGTGTGCAAAACCGTCCCCTAATCCTCCTCTCCTCGAGTCCCCCCGTCGGCTCCTCCCTCCTGCTGAGTACCCCCAAAGCAGGTTGCTTGCTCTGGAGGCACTCATGTGTGCTCACTTCCAAGCTACCTCTGTGTGTCAATAAGACACAAAACATGGCTCGGCTCTGCCCCCCGCTTCCACCCCACTGGCTGTGATTGACATACACCAATGGCTACTTCTGTTGTTTCTAAGCCAATGAAGAGGGAGAAACCCCAGAGAGCCACTGCTCTCTAGCACATCGCTGGATCAGGCTCGGGTAAGTATTTGTGTGAAATGCCTGGTGTTCCTGCCAGTGCTCCTACTTTCTTTTTTTTTTAATGACCACACTAGGTATGAGAGCACAGTGTGGTTAGTTTTCTAACAGTGCTGGGAACTCAGCCTACTCCTCCAATGATCAGCCTTGTGCTGACATGCACTTTTCCCCCCCTGCACAGCGCATAGCCATTAGTTGGGAAGATCAGTGTACTGCTGTTTCTCCTTTCCCAGTTTAAAATATTTAAAATGGTTGTATAGGCTGAAGGATTTTTACCTTCATGAATTCTGTGCATGAAGGTAAAAAACCTTAACTATGCAGCTCTCCCCCTAAGCCCCCTTACCTGAGCCCGATCCAGCGAAGTGCACAAGAGCAGCTGCTGTCCCAGCTCCATGCCTCATCAATGGCTCAGGGACAGGAGCAGGAGCCATTGCCTCCCGCTGCTATCAATACCAGCCAGTGAGGAAGGAGCAGGGCCCAACCCCACTCTGTGTGTCTTTTAGACACACAGAGCGGGGCTCAGGAGCTCTGCCATAGCAAACGGTTTGCTATAGAGGCACTTGGCAGGGGAGAGTAGCCATCTGCACCGGAGGGGGACCTGAGAAGAGGAGGATAGTGGCTGCTCTGTGCAATACCATTGCCCTAAAATGCAAGGAGTGACGCACTGCAGCAGGACAGCCCCATATGTAAGGGGCCTAAAAATACAGATGTCTTTATGTTTTAAATATCCTGTTCTCTATGTATTGCTTCATTTGGGTGGAATTCCTGGTGATCCTACCAGTCCCTCTGCTTTCCTGTTTTAAACTGACAACATTAGGCATGAGAGCACATCCATTCAAGTGTGGTCACTTTTCTGGCTGTGCTGGGAGCAGAGCCTGCCTGTCCTGCAATGGCCAAGACTTGTACTGACATGCCCCTCCTGTATAACCATTCACTAGGAAGATCAGTGTGCTGCTTGTTCCCTATCCCCTCCTGCTTTTACACACACATGAATTTTAATGGCATCCCAGTCTTATGCCTCGTACACATGCAACGATTATCGGCCGACTTTTGTCCAGTGTTGTTTTGTTGGTTGAAATGTGCTCTAGACTGCACACAAATTTTCTCGGCCAACAAAAACCAACTTCAGAAGTGATGTCATGTGCTGGTTTACTTTCCGTGTGTTTTTTCTTCTCTGAGCATGCCCAGTCTTGCTCATCAGATTTTTGTCTGCCGAAATCTGTACTGACTGACGAAAAATCGGCCGTTGTGGTGAAGGCCAACGAAAATTTTATAGCCTGCACACCAGATTTTATTCGGCCGAAAAGTCGGAGTCGGTTGTCGAAAGCATCATACCAACAAGCCAAAAATCGGCCGATCGGACGTTGGCCGAAAAGTAATGGCCAAATATCGATGCGTGTGTACGAGGCATTAGTCTGTAGGGTTCAATATTCAGTTGGCCAACCCTTTGCAGCTAAAACAGCTTCAACTCTTTTGGGAAGGCTGTCCACAAGGTTTAGCAGTGTGTCTATGGGAATGTTTGACCATTCTTCCAGAAGCGCATTTGTGAGGTCAGGCACTGATGTTGGAGAGAGAGCCTTGCTCGCAGTCTCCGCTGTAGTTTATCCCAAAGGTGTTCTATGAGGTTAAGCTAAGGACTCTATGCAGGCCAGTCAAGTTCCTCCACCCCAAACTCGTTCATCCATGTCTTTATGGACCTTGCTTTGTGCACTGGAAATCCACAAGGTGGTGGGAGGAGTCTGCACCTATTATTTGGAATAGCACCTGTTTGATTCCTGCACCTTTGAAAATATATTCATCTTGTTTTGTCACATATATATGGTATTATGGTATTATGGCATTATATATATATGGACTTTTTATTGACTTTGATTTCATACACTCTTCCTTTATTTCATTATTGGAATATATTGTTGTATATCACATTGGTTTATATATGATTTTGCGCACCAATAAGCTGTGGAGAAAAAAAAACAGGCAGGGAAGAGAAGGAGGAATGCTTTAAAGGGGAAAGGGAGGGACATACTTTATCTGTTTTTGTTTACAAAAAGTTACAGGCAAAGGAATTTTAATTGTCCTTTAGGTTAATCATTTTTGACTTCTTTCTTTAATAACTACATAACACAGTACTTGTACTTTTACTTTCAGTACTTGAGTAGCAAATTTTTTTAAAAAAAAACTACTGGTACTTTTACTTTCAGTACTTGAGTAGCAAAATTAAAAAAAAAAACTACTTGCAATACTTAAGTACAAAAAATGTTGAATACTTTAGTACTTCTACTCAAGTCACTTTTTGATCGAGCACTTCCACTTCTACTCAAGTCACTTTTTGATCGAGCACTTGTACTTTTACTCAAGTATGGGTTTCGAATACTTTATACAAGTGTGTGTTTTATTACACCCTTGTTAGCCCCTACAATCTCCTGTTCATCCTAATGCTTATATACCTTACAATACCTGCTTATTCGGAGAAAACATTTTTTAATTCCTCTCATTTTACAACAGCCCTGAAGTGAGGTCATGTTCTTGTGTCAAAAAGGTAGGATTGAATGTAAGAGTAAAGCTGACACTGGGGTAGATTTACTAAAGAATTGAATGCTCAGACCCCTTTCACACAGGCGATCCAATCCAATCCGCCTGATCAGATGCTCCTTGCATCTCTATGGGGCAGTGGGGGTCAGCGGAGACATCTCCGCTGATACCCCGCTGCTATCCGATCCTGTCCGTGAAATCCAGACGGATGGAAACCCTATTTTCCATCCGTCTGGAGGATTGGATCGGATCGGATGAGAATGGACAGGCGGTCATAGGGGACTGCGGGGGTCTGACAGCTCCGTCTCTGCACACAGAGCGGAGACGGAGCTGTCATCCGCCTGCTCAGCGGGGATCAGCGGATCGATCCCCCCGCTGAGCAGAGCGGACTCCATCGGGCGGTGCGCCCATGTGAAAGGGGCCTTACTGTGCATGACGTTCATACTGAATGCTCAATCATGTATAAAGGAAATTAAAAGAATGTATTCTTGTGAAAACAGGTTCACCTTATCTACTAACATTTACTTTGCAGTCAAACAACCTTTATACTCCTTTAGTAAATCAACCCCACTGTGTTCTTGCACATCGTAAGGTCTGTATGATTGAATATGCTAGGAAGTAAAATGTGTATCCCTTTATGTTTCAGCATCTTTCTTCTTTGTTTCCATGCAGTTGTTGCAATGACGTCTGGAGTCCTGATTCAGAATGATTTTCTGTGCTGTACCTCTGCGAACAACACTCATCAAGCAGCAATGAGCTCAGGTACCAATCTTATATGACTAATATTCCACCATCAATATATGGTCCTAACATCAACGTATTGTACATACTGCATTATAAATGATCAAAAGATTTCAAAGAACATTGATAATGTTGGAGAAGTTTTTTTTTATTTAACCAGTTCTGGGCCGGAAGGATTTGCCCCCTTAAAGTGGAGTTCCACTCAAAAGTGGAACTTCCGCTTTAGGTGGTCCTGACCCCCTGATATGACACATTTGCCATGTCATTTTTTGTGGGGGGTACCTAGTTTTCACACTTTTCCACTTCCGCACGGGCCGTCTAGGTGGCTCGGGCAGAAGTTCTCCTCTCCCTTCCCTCCCTGAAATGTTCTGGGACACGTCACAGGTCCCAGAGGATTGCTCGTCCATTCAGGACACGCAGCACATCTCGCGCATGCGCAGTGCGCGCCCTGCTGTGAAGCCGCAAGCTGTCACAGCCGGGGGGCTACACTAGAGATGCTGGCGCCACGGGGAGAAGAAGGAGAGAACCGAGGCTCCCCCTGGCCACATCACTGGACGGTAGCACAGGTGAGTGTGTATTTATTAAAAGTCAGCAGCTACACTTTTTGTAGCTGCTGACTTTTAATTAACACAAAAGCCAGTGGAACTCCACTTTAATGACCAGGCCATTTTTGCGATTCAGCACTGCGTTACTTTAAAGGACAATTGCACGGTGGTGCGATGCGGTATGTAAATAAAATTGATGTCCTTTGTTTCCCACAAATAGAGCTTTCTTTTGGTGGTATTTGACCACCTGTGAGATTTTTATTTTTTGCGCTATAAACATAAAAATAGCGACAATTCTGAAAAAAAAAAACAATAATTTTCACTTTCAACTGTGTAATATTCCCAGAAAAAAAAAAATCAATTTTTTTCATACTTTTAGACCAATTTGTATTCTGCTATATATTTTTGGTAAAAAAAAATCTCAATAAGCGTATTTTGATTGGTTTGCGCAAAAATCGTGTCTACAAACTAGGGAAAAGATTTATGCCATTTTTATTTTTATTTATTTTTACTAGTAATGGTGGCGATCTGCTATTTTTGCAGGACTGCGACATTGTGGCGGACAGATCAGACCCTTAACTGACATTTTTTACACTTTTGGGGGGACCAGTGACATTACTACAGTAATCAGTGCTAAAAATATGCACTGTTACTGTACTAATGACACTGGCAGGGAAGGGGTAACACCAGGGGCAATCAACGGGTTAAGTGTGCTCCTAGGGAGTGCTTTCTAACTGTGTGGGGGATGGACTCACTGGATGAACACAGAAACCTGTGTTCCTAAATATGAGGAACACAGGATCCTTGTGTTCATAACTGACAGGACAGCGGTCTGCCTTGTTTACACTTCAGTCTGCACGGGGAGCGATCATGGGTGGCAGACGGACATCACGATCGCCGGACCCGCTGATTGGCTCTCCCTCTGGCCAATTGGTGCGTGCTCCCACTATCTATTACACGAAGCAACATATAGGTATGTTGTTTCATGTAATAGAGCTGACCTGCCGCAGTAAAACTACAGTGGCTGGTTGGCAAGTGGTAAAGCAACCTTCAGCCCAAGTTTTGGAATGTTAGCATAGACTATAGCAAGTTCTGGCTGTATCTTTAAACAAGTTGATTCAAGTTTTGCTGAAGTTTTCTGAATCCTGCTAGCATTTTGTTTACAGGCAAAAATGGGGTTCCCCTTGTGGGACTTTATAGGCACATAAAATTTAATATATATGAAAATATATGAAAAAGGTAATTGAAAAAATGTTATTTTATTATAAACACAAAAATATAATAATGATTAAAGACAGAACAGGCAAGGAAGAGAGACAGGTAAATCAACCACAGTAGTCTGAACTGAAACCCAACATGTTTCGAAGCCAAAGGGAATTTGCTTCTTCTTCAGGGGATGGTTCAAACGGTACTCTAATGAATAAGAAAATATAAAAAATATAAAAACCAAGGATTTTTGAAGGTTTTTTTAGGAAGAAAACATTCCAACATGACTCTTTAGAGTTTTACATAGTAGTTCTGATGACATTAGCGAGTACTCACAGGGTTGAAAAATAGCTGTGCTCAGGTAGCCTGCACGGTTAAAAACATCTGGTGGGTGCGAGTGTCCTTGCGACCGAATGCAATAGGCAAGATGGTAGATGGGTATACTGGTCAGTAAACCAACAGCTGTTGAGGTCAGGTGTGTAGCCCACAATCAATGGACGTCTGAAGTCCTTAATTTGGAGAAGCCAGGAGCAGCCTTTAAACATAAGTAAATGGCAAGGATGTAGGTAGCGCCGGTCTGAAAAGTAGACAGATCAGGGCTAAATAAATTGATATATGTAGTAAAATGAGCAAAGAAAGGGAATTTGTATATTAATGGATGTCGGCATGTAGAGTAGCCACATGTCTATATATAATATAATAAAAATGTAGGAAGCATTATAACAAAAAGTGTGCCAAAAAGGTAGCCCAACATAAAGAGGGCAATAGGGCCACAATAGGGTGTAACTGCATATACAAAGCCGATCAAAGAAAAAGGGGGTTTTGAAAGGAATAGGCAGGAAATTGAATGAAAAGTCAATACCTGGATGTTAATGGTAGTAGAGCAAACGGCGTCCTCTCAGCACCACAGCCAGCAAACAAATGCGCTGGCTGTGTGTTGCGAGAGGTGCACTATAAGAGTGCTGGCCGATTAGCACAAGGCGTGTATCAGCTGGCTTCAAGGGAAGGGCTTCCCGGAACGCCGGTGCCGAGCCCGCCCACAACCAACATGCGTCACACATGACGCAACGTGGGCGGGATCGGCATCTACGCTCCACCGACACGGGGGTCAGAGCCGGAAGTGCAGATGCACTACGGCTGCCGATGGGTCCGGGCTGAACCGCAAAGGGAACAGAGGATGGAAAATAGGACCAAGCTACCACGCAAGCGCGGTATATGTCTCCCCGTGTCGGGACGCCCACTGAAGGAGGGGCACCACCCGGAGTCAACACGGATTGCTGAAGAGGATTTACAAAAGCCAAATTGATTTAAAAATGCAAGAAGAATATAAAAGAAGTATATCATAATTATATCAATCAAAAATAATTAAAGATTGTGATTATTGCATGTAAATATCAGCAAGGACACGACCCGCAGATGTAGACAATTGTAGACACTGGAATACAAAATGACAAGGTCAACATGCAGGGAAGAGAAATATGCATGCAATATATGTCAATAACAATACAGCAAACATCAAAAAGCATGCATATATAGTTATACATGACAATATCAAAACATATGATTTTTGTATTAAGAAGAATTACATGTTACACAATATGGTACAATATAAATATACTTGAGGCCAGGACAATAGAACATTTACATATGTGGACACTGAGAATAATGTAATGTTATATAGAAGCCCTAAGTATGATTAAGGGTAAATAGCCGTCTGGTTAAGGCGGAGAGAATTAAATCTCCATTCCTCCAGAGTTAAAACCCTCTAGAAAGGGCTTGAACAATAGGGATCCATTAAGTCCTGGGGGCTCAGTGGCCCTGAGCAAATAGATCCACCTTAGTTCAAGTTGGAGGAGGGACTTATTCCAGTCCCCTCCTCTAGGGGCGGGGTGAACTCGGTCAAGAATCAAGAACTTAACCTTAGGCATTTTGCCGGCATGTACAGTAGCCACGTGTCTACCCAAAGGTAGCTCAGGGTCCGCTTTCCTCATGCTTAAGAGATGGCGGTATGCGCGTTGCCAGAACTCCTGCTTGGTCTTGCCAATGTAAAAACACTGGCAAGAACAAAGCAGGAGATAAACCACGCCTATCGTGCGGCAATTGGCAAAATGCTTAGGTCGATAGACATCTCCATTGGGCAATATGGGGGATCTTTGTGTAAACATGTAGCCACAATATTTGCAATTGCCGCACATATATGTCCCTCTATATTTGCAACAGGTGGACATATCAGTGTCGCGGAACTCGCTACGAACTATTTTGTCTCTCAATGCTGGGGCCCTTTTGTAGGTGAAGTTAGGTGTATCTGACACATATTGGCCCAATATAGGATCCGAGGCCAATAGGTGCCAGTGTTTGGAGACAATGCGTCTAATTTTTTGATGTTGTTGATTATAGGGAGTTATAATCCTTATTGTGTCTTCCTTGCTAGGACCCACTGGTGTTTTTGGAGCTAATAGTGTATCTCTATCACTCTTAAGGGCTCGTTGGTAAGCTTGTTTTAGCGATTTCTTAGAATAACCCCTACGTAATAGACGTTTTTGGAGGGCGTCAGCAGCCGCTTGGAATAGTTTGAGGTCTGAACAATTTCGTCTTAGCCTCAAGTACTGACTAGTGGGAATTGATCTAAGTAGAGGGGTAGGGTGGAAACTTGATCCATGCAATATTGTGTTTCCCGCGGTGGGTTTGCGGTAGAGGTTACTCTGTAGGGTTTCATTTCCACTACGTGTAATCTCGACATCGAGGAAGGTAATCCGATCAGGGTCCATGTTCATTGTAAATGAAAGGTTAAAGTCGTTCTTGTTCAAATGAACTAAGAAGGCTTGGAGGGATTCCATAGGACCGTCCCAGATGAGGAACACGTCGTCGATGTACCTGGTCCAAAAGGGGATGTGACCAGTGTACATCGACTTCGCGTCGTCATCCAAAAGAAAATGTTCCCACTCCCCCAGGTACAGGTTGGCATATGACGGGGCACAACAAGTGCCCATCGCTACCCCCTGTACCTGGAGGTAGTGGGAACCATTAAATGTAAACACATTATGCGTGAGGATATGCAACAATAAGTCCAACATAAACTTGCCATAGGCATCCAGTGGGTCCTGACCAGATATAATATGCTTCACAGCTGCAATACCCCTGGAGTGGGGGATTGAGCTGTAGAGAGCCTCTACATCGATGGTGACTAAAATCGCGGTAGGGGGTATCCAGAGGTCCTTAATTTTGTTGATGAAATGAATAGTGTCCTTTGTAAAGGAAGGTAACTTATGGACAAGGGGTTGAAGATATGCATCAACTAGCTTACTTGCGTTGTCTGTAATAGATCCGCATCCCGAAATAATCGGTCTTCCGGGAGGGTCCGTGGTACTTTTGTGTACCTTTGGGAGGCCATAGAATGTGGGGGTGACAGGAAATTTAGTGCGGACAAAATTCCAAGTGTCTTTGGAAAAAACGTTGTTAAGGTAGGCAGTATCCACCAACTGATAAAATTCCAAGTGAAACTTGGTAACTATATCTGGTGTGATACGTCTATACCAATTGGTATTATTTAAAATATTTGTGCACATTTTGGTGTATTGGCTATTGTCCATTATCACAATGTTCCCCCCTTTATCAGCCTGCTTGATGGTAATAGATTTATTAGTTGCCAAGTTGTTAATTGCCTCTCTTTGTGCTTGAGAGATGTTAGGTTGGGATAGCGGACGTGTATTTAGTTTTTCAACTTCCTTTGACACTATTTTTAAAAAAGCGTTAATATTCGCATTCTGAATGGGAGGGTAGGCATCAGATTTTTTGCGAAAATCAGTGCCTACTATCTTTTGTTCTCTGGATTCAGGCGGGATACCAGCGAGTAGAGAGGGAAGGTCCACACGATCTATAAGATCCTCGTTTTCTTCGAGGAGAGTAATTAACGTGTCTAAAATGGGATCCTGTTCATGTGGTTTTTGTTTGCCTTTGTGATAGATGTATTTGAAATTTAATTTACGGGCAAATAAATGGAGATCCTTGACAAAATCAAATTTGTTAATGTTATTCGTGGGGCAAAAATTAAGACCTTTTTGTAATATGGATAATTCAGATTCGGATAATTTGTAGCTGGATAAATTAATGATAGAAAAGTCCACATTATCTTGTGCTAAGTTAGTGGGGGAATGGGGAGTGGCAATGGGGGGGGGGGTTAGGTGAGGGGAAGAGGTGATGGGAGTGCAAGTGTAAGTTGTGAAGCTCGTTGGTGAACCACATCTAAAAAAGTTTGGTCATCTAGATGAGTGATGGAGGAGTGATGTGTAGGTAAGTTAGACAAATTGGTAGAGGGTGGTATTTGTTGTGAGGGGGGGATGTTAGACAATGGAGGTATTGATGGTGTAGGAAAAAGGGATAAACCCTCTTTGTGTTGAGGTTGGGTGTTGGACTTTTTAGATGCTGGGTCTGAGCCAAATGCATGGGGGCGTTTGGTGCGTTCCATTGGTGTTTTGTGGTTCTTCACAAAAGGTGGTAATTTAGTTGTTTGTTGAGGTGCTGGGGCATTGGTGTCCCTATTAAGTGGTCGAATGTAATGTTGGTTATTTGTCCAATGGAAAGCCTTGCCTTGTAAATAGGTGTTTTTATCCTTGTTGAGAATTTTTTGTTTTTTAACAAGGGTATTTTTATTGAAGGTGTCTAGTTGTTGTTTTAATTTAGCTTCCCGATGGGGAAAAGTAATGTGACTTTTATACCTTTTTAATTTTTCACATGTAGAAGCTATGTATTTATCCAGCTCTGTGGTTCTTAAGGAATACTCCTCAATGAGGAGGTTCATAAGAGCCACAGAGCACTGTTGTAGGGCTTGTTCCCATTTGGTTTTAAAAGAAGGAGTTGGGTCCTCAAGTATCGGAAAAACTTGGGCTCTTAGGCCAAAAGGGCTGACATTTTCTTTTATGTGTTCCTGGAAATATCTTATGTTCTAAAAGAACATCGATTTTTTCTCTAACATTTTGGACAATTGAAAAAACATAGATGACAATTCTGTCTCTATAAATTCATTGTCCTCAAAATCTTGTTGATATTGTTGCATGAGATTATTCCAACTATCCCCGATGAGACCTGACAAAATGGTGTCCTGTGTCATTATGGAAGTCAAACAGAAAATCAAATAATCAGAATGATAAACAAATAGAATATTTAGTTTTTTAGAGGGTAAACTCTAGGATAAACTGCAGAGGCAAAAACCTAAAATAAGCGGTAGGCTAAAGAAAGCGGCGGGGGCGGTATCTACTACCAAAAATGAATAGAAAGGGTGCTTCAGCCTAGCGCTTTATGTGTGCCACATCCCTAATAATATTAGGCAAAAATGGGGTTCCCCTTGTGGGACTTTATAGGCACATAAAATGTAATATATATGAAAATATATGAAAAAGGTAATTGAAAAAATTTTATTTTATTATAAACACAAAAATATAATAATGATTATTATCAAATAATCATTATTATATTTTTGTGTTTATAATAAAATAACATTTTTTCAATTACCTTTTTCATATATTTTCATATATATTACATTTTATGTGCCTATAAAGTCCCACAAGGGGAACCCCATTTTTGCCTAATATTATTAGGGATGTGGCACACATAAAGCGCTAGGCTGAAGCACCCTTTCTATGCATTTTGTTTACAGTGACCACTTAGGGCAGAGTTCCAACCTGTATTAAAAAAAACTAAGTCAGCAGATACAAATACTGTAGCTGCTGACTTTTAATCTAAGGACACTTACCTGTCCAATGAGCCCACAATGTCGGCACCCGAAGCCGACCCGTGCATCAACTCCAGGTGCAGGCATCGGCATCCTTACTAAGTTAACCACTTAAGCCCCGGAAGATTTTACCCCCATTCCGACCAGGGGGTATTTTGCGATTCGGCACTGAGTGACTTTAACGGACAATTGCGCGGTCGGGCGACGCTGTACCTAAACAAATTTGGCGTCCTTTTTTTCCCACAAACAGAGCTTTCTTTTGGTGGTATTTGATCACCTGTGCGATTTTTTGATCACGCGCTATAAACAAAAAAAGAGCGTCAATTTTGCAAAAATAGCAATATTTTTCACATTTTTTTATATGAAATTCCCCCAAAAAAAATTTAAAAAATCAAAATTTTTTAGCATTTTCGGCCAATTTGTTTTATGCTACCTATGTTTGGTAAAAAAAATCGCAAAAAGCGTATTTTGATTGGTTTGCGCAAAAGTTATCGCGTTTACTAACAAAGGGAAAGATTTTTGTCATTTTTGTTGTTTTTTTTTAACGCGTAATGGCGGCGATCTGCGATTTTTTTTGCGGTACTGCGACATTGCGGCGGACAGATCGGACCCTTGACTGACATTTTTGACACTTTTGGGGTTACCAGTGACATTTCTACAGTAATCAGTGCTATACATATGCACTGTTACTGTAAAAATACACTGGTAGCGAAGGGGTTAACTTTATTAGAGAGGGAGGGGCTGTGTGTGTCCCTAGGGGCGTGATTCTAACTGTGATTGGCTGTGGCTTCAGATGTATGAAGAGTGATCGACGGTTCTATATAGAAGAACCGTATGATCAGCCTTCATACACCGGGGAGAATGACAGGTGGCTTGTTTACACAAGCCGCCTGACTTTCACCCTCTCCCCCGCCGATCGCCGAAGGACCGGCGAACATCGGGTCCGCTGGTCACACGCGCGGGGGGGTCCGTGACCACGTGGGAGCGCGCCGCTGGGGGCGCGCGCTCGCTCCCTAGACCCTCACAAGCTAGTGACGTAGCCCTACGTCACTTTGCCTGTGAGGGGCTGACTGCCGACGTAGATCGGCGTTAGGCAGTCGGCAAGTGGTTAAACAGGAAGTGAAGCCTTCTGAATGGTCCTGTGTGTGTCTCCCAGAAGGCAGCGGGGGAAAGGAGGAGGGGTCGCAAATGAGTAGGTCACCACGGCGCCCTTACACGGAAGTGGGAGCGGGTACCTGTTTTTGACAGGTATCGCTCCCCCCTGCCTCTGAAAGGTGGCAAATGTGGTGCTGGGGGGAGGGGGGGCAGATAAGCGGAGCTTCCACTTTTGGGTGGAACTCTGCTTTATCTCTTCCTATATAATCTGTGTTTAACCTCCCCAAACTGAAGCTGAAGGGTGCTTTAAGGGCTTCAAGTAAAAAAGAAAGTTACTTGTAGCTATCAAAAACATTTCTAATACTTTGTGAAGCTTGCCGCAGATGCTAATCTTTTAGAAGCCAAAACCCTTAGAAGCAAGGCCTTGATGTGACAGTCAGACACTCGTTGTCACCCGGACCGCCAGCCGCAGTTTTATGTTGCTACTTTGACATTAAATACCGGTGTTGTGGCAGCAGATAGCTGCCATAACCCCAGTATTTTCTTAGAGGGCGGATGGTCCTCTTTCACATAAAGGTGGTCCCAGCAGCGGATTCGCCACAGGATCACTTTTATGGGCAGCGGGAGAGGTGCCCCCTCCTGTCGCTTCCCGGTCATTTTCCCTGCTTACCGGAGCCATCGTTAGCTATAAAAAGATCCGGTCCATTCGGGTCCTAGGCAGGAAGTCGAGTGAGGGCAAGCTGGCCCCCCCTCAACTCTATGACCTTGGAGGACCGGAGCGATGTCATACGTCGCTTCCTCCCAACAGCCTTAAAGGGCCCATTTTTTTTTTTTTGCTTTAACCACTTTACCACTAGAGGATTTTGCTGTCTTACGTCTGGGCCACTTTTTGCGATTCGGCGCTGTGCGACTTTAACTGACAATTGCGCGGTCGTGCGACGCCATACCCAAACGAAATTTACGTCCTTTTTTCCCACAAACAGAGCTTTCTTTTGGTTAATCACCTGTGCGATTTTTACTTTTTGCGCTATAAACAAAAAAAGAGCGTAAATTTTTAAAAAATAACAATATTTTTCACATTTTTTTATATGAAATTCCCCCCAAAAAAATGTAAAAATCAAAATTTTTTAAAATTTTTGGCCAATTTGTTTTCTGCTATGTTTGGTAAAAAAAATCACAATAAGCGTATTTTGATTGGTTTGCGCAAAAGTTCTTGCGTTTACTAACTAAGGGAAAGATTTCTGTCATTTTTGGTGTTTTTTTTTTAACGCGTAATGGCGGCGATCTGCGATTTTTTTTGCGGGACTGCGACATTGCGGCGGACAGATCGGACCCTTGACTGACATTTTTGACACTTTTGGGGGTACCAGTGACATTACTGCAGTAATCAGTGCTATATATATGCACTGTTACTGTAAAAATGACACTGGCAGGGAAGTGGTTAATTTTATTGGAGAGGGAGGGGTTAATGTATGCCTGGTGCTTACTGACGTGTGTGGGGGGAGGGGACTGTGTGACACAGGGACAGATCGGATGTTCAGCTATGCTGAACCCTGCAATCTGACCCTGCCTGTCACTTAGGAGATCCACCCGCTTGTGTTTACACAAGCAGGCGGATCTCCACACTAGATCCCCGACGATCGGGGAAGAGCAGCGGCAATCGCCGCTGCTCCTCCCCTGGCCCGACTCCCGCTGTGACTGAATACAGTGGGAGCGCTCCTAGGTCTACGTCGCCAGACGATAACGAACCACTTTGCCGCAGTAGTGCTCGAGTGAGGAGACGGCAAGTGGTTAAAGTGTAGACGTGAGATCTGAGGTCTTTTTGAACCCAGATCTTCACGACAGAGGACCTGTCCTGCTTATTTCTATTACAAGGGAAAATTACATTTTTTTTTTTTAAAGGAACAGTGTAAAAATAAAAGGTAAAATAAATAGGAAAACATTTTTTAAAGGGCCCCGTCCCTCCGAGCTCATGCACAGAAGCGAACACATACGTAAGTCGCACCCACATATGTAAACGATGTTCAAACCACACATGTGAGGTATCGCCGTGATGGTTAGAGCGAGAGCAATAATTCTAGCCCTAGACCCCCTCTGTAATTCTAAACTGGTAAACTGTACTTACTTTTGTTGCCAGTGGTTTAGACATTAATGGCTGTGTGTTGAGGTATTTTGAGGGGACAGCAAACTTACACTGTTATACAAGCTGTACACTCACTACTTTACATTGTACTACTTGTTACATTGTAACAAAGTATAATTTCTTCAGTGTTGTCACATGAAAAGATATAATAAAATATTTACAAATATGTGAGGGGTGTACTCAATTTTGTGAGATACTGTATGCATCAGCATATTGAGATACTGTATATGCCGTACACCATTGGGGTGGAACTGTAAGCATTTGAGGTCATCATAATTGCCTTAATTTTAGTGTGCCCTCCTGTAGATATGCAAGCCAACGGGAGGAACCATAGCATGCAGGGGAAGAGATGTAAAATAATTGTAATGCCAGGGATCAGCAAAGAACCAGAGCTGGAAGACATAGGCCACCATAAAGAAAACTATGCATGCTGTTTTTGTACAGCATGGAGTTTGTTGTCTTTTACCCTGTGCTGACAATGTCAGTTTAATCCTTTGTTTCTGTACTCACCTGCTATGTACCAGGATGCTCTGCACCCTTGCTGCTCCAAAAGATATCAGTACAGAGGTCTCTGTTCCCGGCTATGTCTGTTTCTTGATGTTCTGGCTCCATTCACATCTGAGCACATTGATTTAATGGCATTTTTTGGGCTTTTTTTAAGCTCTTTTGCAGCTTTTTAAAGCGTTTTAAAAGTGTATTACAAGTGTTTTACAGCTTCAGGCGTTTTTGTTTAGCCAATAGAAAGCACTAGGGGGAGGAGAGGGAGAGGAAATTAGTGGCGGAGAGCTGCTATTGGGCTCTTTCACGTGGCCCCCCTAAATTTTTATTCCGCTGCGGCACTTTTTTTTTTTCACGGACAGGGATGACACTTATGTTATCTGCTCCGTATGTCCGCATATCATCCCATCCATTTGCGGATGATATGCGGACATAATGTATGTCTATGGGGATTGCGGATGTCAGCGGATGACACCGCTGACATCCGATTTTGCATCCGTTCCGTTTTTTAAACGGAAGAAAAATAGGTTCTGTTCCATTCCAAAAAACGGAACAGAATTGAAAGGACGAAAATCGGATGTCAGCGGATGGTCATCCGCTGACATCCGCAATCCCATTGACATGCATTATGTCCGTTTTTCATCCGCAAAAAAATGGGATAAAATACGGACATACAGAGCGCCCGTGTGAAAGAGCCCATTATTACGAACATTTTTCTGCTCAAGTCAGGTGTTTCTATTGAAGTCTGTGGGGCCAAAAATGCTTGTAATCTGCCTAAAAGAAACTCATGTACTTTTTTGAGCTTCAGGTGTTTTTCTTCAGGCGTCAGAATGCTCATATGTGAACAGGGGCCATTGAAATGAATGGGAATTTTGGTAGTTGGGCAGTTTGGAGCCTCAGAGCTGAGCGTTTTATAAGCTGGGAAATGCTCAGGTGTGAACAGGGCCTAATAGCAGGCAGCTTGTGGTTCCTTTTCTTAGGCAGGATTTTCATCATTAAATGTTTGACATGATGGACAGGTTCATTTAAAAAAAACACTCCATTCAAAATGTCTTACTTTGTTGAAACAGTTCTGCAACAATGGATATTGCATTGAATATAACTCTTTATCTAGATTATATTTTACAAAGTGCATATTTGATATATCCCTGATTGTTTTATGTAGAGTAGACAAATTCTGCATCATTTTATAACAGAGATCAACTCTGCTAAGAGTTTATTCTCATTGATCTGATATAGGTGCATTACAGCTCTATGAGTAACATGACAGAGCCAAGCTGTTCGTTACTATAGAAACCCCCCAGCCTATCACGAAGTGCTATGAGATGCTATAAATTCATCATCACACATTTCTTACCAAGTTGTAGTCTCTGCCACTTAGAGGGATAGGTCATTGCACAGCTGGCTGCTGACTTTATACCATGCAGGGGTCGTCCCGAAGGCTCTCCGCTGTGAACATTGTCAGCAACTTCCTCCATGGCCGCAGATATTCCACTATCCCTGCTGTGGTCCGTCTCCAGAGAAGGCGCAACTCTGCCATCGAGGTCCTGTCATCATCCACTCACAGGGTCATGGTGGCCATGTCTTGTGTTAGCCCCGGAGATGTGAGTGCTAACTCTCTTCAGAAAAAGAGTTAAGTTTTTTTTAATTTCTGGATTTCCCTTGAGGCTAAATCAGTGAGTAATCCTTTTGAAGAGGTGTACGTCTTTTCATATAAAACAAGAACGTCATTGGTGTTCTTCGTCTTCCTGTATTGTGTTGTGCGTTAAATTATGAATGTATCGATCTTTTGCAACTTTAAAGAGCAATTTCAGGCAGTCGATGAATACAGTCAATTAAGCTGCCAATTCTATCTAGCAGGTATTGCGTCTTTGTGGAAGACAGAAAGTTCCCTCACTTTGCTTTTTTTTCAGTTCTTTGTATACTGTTGCAAGATTTTAAATAAATATACAAGTGCGGCACTGGTGACAAATCATCTAGTGCACATCCATATCACACTAAGTCCCCGTACACACGTACTGATTGTCGGCCGAACGATCGGCCGTCTTTTGTCCGGTGCTGTCCTGTAGGTTGAAAAGTGCTAAAGACTGCACACGAATTTTGTCGGCCAACAACAGCCGACTGCAGAAGTGATGTGATGGTTAACTTTCCGTGTGTTTTTTCTTCTCTGAGCATGCCCAGTCTTGCTCATCTGCTGTTTGTCGGCCGAATTCGGTACTGACTGAGGAACAATCGGCCGTTCTGGTGTTGGCCAACAAAAATTTTAAAGCCTGCACACCAGATTCTGTTCGGCCGAAAAGTCGCAGTCGGATGTCGGAAGCATCATACTAACAAGCCGACAATCGGCCGATCGGACGGTGGCCGAATATTTACGGCCGACAATCGCTACGTGTGTACAGCCTTCTGTCCTTCAAGAGTCTCTTGAAAGAACATCTTGAGTTTGAAATGATTTGGGAACCCTGGGCAGCCTTTGTAAATGTTACTATTTGATAAGTCTCAGGTACTGGCCTGAGTTACTGACCTTTCTTCCATTTCCCCCTCATTCATTTTTATCTCCCACAGTGTCTTCAGGAGCAGGGCCGCAGGAACCTCCTTCCCTTCTTTTCTCTCCTATCTCCTTTCTCTCTTTTCTCTTTCCTGCCTGTCTGCTTCTTTTTCCATATCTCTACCTTCTTCTTCGCTCTGTTCTCTATTGTTGGTTATAACGTGATCATAACACTCTGCTAACGAACCCAAACGAGAGGGCTCCTAGGGCACGGTTCGGAGTCCTTCTTCTTGATTCAGTTGGGTTTGGTTCGGAGTATTTTAATCTTCTGTTGTTCAGGTTTATTTCTAGACCCACCTAGGGCCGGTTGATAGACAACTTTCATGCTGTGCACCATTGGAGTGTAGATTATTTGAGTTACTACAAGATTGCATAGTTGACATGTGGAGCACCTCCCCTGAGACACAGTGTGTTCCCTTTTGGGGTGTCTTGGTAGTGGTGCTCTACTATCACGGGAGCGACCCCCCGAAACTACTAGATGGTGACCTTCTTCTGAGTTATATTCGTAACAGTGTCTGATTTCTTCTCCTTTTTGACTCTTGTTATGATTGCTGCCTTGATTACCACATGCCCACTTAACAATAATGTTCTATGTTTTCCAACCAATGTTTATTATGGGGTCGTTTTCATTGCTGTATCATTTCTGTTGTTACATGTCTTTGTTACTCTCTAATAAAAATCATTGAAAGAAAGAACATCTTGTGTGTTGCCTTTAGTTATAATCATCCATATGTGCTCTTGTAAATCCACTCCAAGTGCTATTTACCACCACCAGATGTACTCTCACCTGGACCTACTGGCTTTACATATCATGCTTGGTCAAGATTGCGCTTTTAAGTCAACCAAGGATAGCAGACCAATAAAATAAAAAAAATAAAAAAGGATAGCAGACCAATATATAGCCATTCTTGCGGAGCTCGAAGTGGTCTTCTTATATCAACAACTCCTGGGCTCTCCATGCACATCCCAGAGCCATTTAGCACTTGGAGTGGATTTACAAGAGCACATATGGTGGATGATTATAATTATAGGCAACACACAAGATATTCTATAAAGAGACTCTTGAAGGACGTTTTGTGATATGGATGTGAACTAGATGATTTTACGCAAGCGGCACTTGTATATTTATTTAATATATTCTTTGACTTGTATGCGAGTTGAATTTTGGTGCATAGCTGCTTTGAACACTATTATTGATTTATAGTTTTCGAAAATACATATTTTGTGGTTATATATTTAATTTCTTAGGGGAAAAACACTGTAGCAGCTCACAATGGATAATATTGTTGCCGTTGCAAGATTTTACAGAGTTTCTCAAATGTAAGCTGGATGGGTCTGCTTCCTGTAGCCTGTGCTGTTTAGCTTCTTCTGTCTCTGCTTGACTGAACTCCAGTTAAAGTTGAACTTTTAAGGCAGATTTGAATCTGACTGGTGGCTGTAAGAGACGTCTTAGTACTTACTATCGATATGTTAAGCTTACTGTGTATAACAGACAGATAGGATCCTGTTGTGGGTGTGTTTATGAAGTCCTCTATTAATGTGGGACTAAAGTGAAAAAGTAAAAATTGCAAGCAGGCAGCTCCTTTATGCTATGTCTCTTGTCTCCTGCCTGTTTGCAATGTTCTTTAGAATGTACACTGAGCTGTACATGTACAGCTCAATATGCATTCTTGGCACGCCTGGGTACCAGGATAAATGAACTCCAAGGCCCATGTACAGGAGTTAACTTGTCTTGACCCAGCCAATCAAGCTGGCTGAAGACCATCTACCAGTAAGACAAATGATAGAAGTGGTCTGGTGCCACCAGTGGCGCACCCCAATCCCTATAAGCCATACAAACAAAAAAACAGAACAATGCCCTGGGACTTTTAAATGAGATGCACCACAAATGGCCATAGAATACAGAATAGACATAATAAATGGATATATTGAATGGTCAATACACTAGTCATCCTGTTTTGTCAAAAGTAATTACAGTAAATAAATAGTAAAAACAGTGTATGATACATGCTTGAAAGGTTACAGATGTCAGTACATGTTTAAAAAAGAATCTTAAAATTTGACGTGTTTCGTGAGATGTCGCTCACTTTCTCAGGAGCGGATGCGTATAAAACATGTCTATAAAGTAAAACATAAATATTTAGAGTATATAGCATATAGTAATAGTAGGTATTATGCTTCAAGTTTTAGGGGACACCATTAATGGCCCCATACTTACAAGTTGTCTAAGCTTGAATTTTGTGGCAACATTGCCAGATGGTAACAGTCAGGAAAATGTCTGGCCCGGGAGCTGAGGTGCGGGACCAGGGAAGACCCAAGAGGGTGCAAATGAAAGGTGAACCCAGCATTTGTAAAACCAAATGTGTCCATTCATTGGTGTCATCCAGAGTAATTACTGTAAAAAAACAATACAGGTATATATTTTTTTAAACATGTACTGACATCTGTAGCCTTTCAAGCATGTATCAAACACTGTTTTTACTATGAATCGGCTTTATTTACTTTTGATAAAACATGATGACTAATAGTGTATTGACCATTCCATAAATCCATTTATTATGTCTATTCTGTATTCTATGGCCATTGATGGTACATCTCATTTAAAGTCCAGGGGCATTGTTCTGTTGTTTGTTTGTATTCACCAGTAAGATTTCCGCACTGGTGGACGTTGCATCTCAGGAGTGAAGGTAATTACGTACCCGTGGACTTTAGTTTTGCTTCAAAAGTGAAAACCGACTTAAGTGGTACATGAATTTCGATTTCAATGTCCTATAATTAGTGAAATGGAGATCACATGTGTGAAGTCAAGGGGTTGTAACTGACTTTAGTACAAATACCCATGTATCTGGAAAATCCTTAGTGAGCCAGTATCATGGCAAGTCCTATACCATGAAAAAAAAAAAAGACCACTCCAAACACTATGGTGGATACAGGAGCATTTTCAAGTCACTAAATAGAAAGAGAATGGCACCTGTCAAGAGCAGACTGTGCAACCAGAAAGCTAGTGAGAGAGACCATCAAGGGGCATATTGATGGAGTTACAAGCCTCAGTAGGTACGTTTAGAGAGACTGTGCTTACAACTGTTTCCCGGGTGCTTCATCTGTGGCAGCTTTATAGGAGAGTGTCAAAAAGAAAGTTATTAACTAAAATTCAAACAACATATTGTATACAATTTGCCAGGATGCATGTGGGATTCCTTGATGTCAACTGCAAGAAGAATCTATGGTCTGATATAACCAAAGTTGAGCTTTAAGCCGTCAGACTAAATGCCACACCACATGGCACTCAACATAAACAAACCACCCACACTGTGAAGCATGATGGTGACAGGATGGTACTTTGGGAATGCTTCTCTGCAGGTGCCCCTGGAGGGCCTGAGGGGTAAATGGTAGAACAAATACAATAAAATACAAGGAAATCCTGAAGGTAATCTGACATCTGCAAGAAACTTGAGCCAAGGGAGAATAATTATTATTATACACAAAAATGGCCCCAAGTAAAAAGCCAAAACTTCACAAGAATGGCTTAAAAACAATATTGTTTGTTATGGTCCTAGAGGCAAAGTCACCGTCAAAATTTAAATCCAATAAATTGCAAAGCTGATAAAGACCTATCCAGTTATTTCGTGTTTTTCTTATTGTGATTAATTTAAATGTCATTACAGAGATAATTAGCTAATTAGTGACAGAAATGCATAATTCAATTAACTGTTATTTAATGTTCTATGATAATAATTTATAAATACTTCCAAGGAGGTGAAATTTTATAAGCACTGTATGCGCATCAGTACAAACAAATGGCAACCACCCCAGCCTATTATGAGCCTGTGCAGCAAGGAGCAATTGGAAGGTCAACGCATGTCAAAAAACAGACAAAAATCACTTACCAGCCAGCCTGCAACAAACTAAATTGTCCTGTCTTACTGTTCACGTTAAAAACAAGGGGTTTAGTTTGCACACATTTGCAAATACATGTGTAAGATGCATGGCCACGTTAAGGCACCCCAGTGTACTGCAGTCCTAGCTCTATATATTTAAGGGTCTCCCAAGTTGGAGAACATGTATAACAATGGATAGATTAAGGGCAGGTATTACTGGAGGCAGCCCATCCCTCCTTAAAGGCACAGGGATGCACTGGACACCCAGCAAAAGCTCTCTATGTGCATCACTTGTCTGTTTAGCTGAGCGCTTTAAGGGGTGCAAGAAGGCTATATGTAGGAAATTTTCTCATTACAGGTTTCCTGTAAATACTTTATAAGTGCTTGCTTAATGTGACTGTAAACCCTCACATATACAGAGTGAAGTAAATAGCCTCAGATGGTACACAGCGATGAAACAAATCGTCCTACATAAGTTTTACTTGTTTATTTGCAGTCTTCTCTTGTCTACAGCTCTTCAAATGTGCAGATTTGTGATAAAAACATCATGCATCTGTGAGGAGTACAGAGGAGGGGGTGGAGAGCTGCAGTTACAGCTCTTATACACTGTGTGAGAGCTGATTGGAGGAAAGGGACACACAACACTCCACATAGGCAGAGTAACGAAGGAATATGCAGAGCTGTATTCTAAATAGACAAGCTCTTTGTTTATCTCCCTCCCCGACACAAATTTCATCTCATGTGTTGGGAAAACTTCTCAGAAAGTACTCATGCTGATAACAGAGGAGCAAAGCACCAGAGAGAAACGACATTTAGAGCTTTTAAGATAGACGAGTAAACACTACAGATATATGTGCTTAGGTCAAATTTCATGACTGGGGTTTACAACCAACTTAATGACCTGCCTATAGCAGTTATATGGCTGTGCGCAGGATCACATATACCCATGTATTATGCACAGCGGGAGCCGATCAGTGGGTTTTGGGGACTCAATGTCCGCTGGCAGCCGACAATCATTCATTAACCCTCCTCTTATGTTAGAATTCCGTTACTATCCATGATGTTAGGGTCAGTTTTGACCCGTGTTTTAAATCAGCCATAAAATACCCTCTGAATAATTATTTATCATCAAATTTGTTTCTTACCTCTTGGTTACCTTGTTAGGCTTCTTTATCCTTGAAAAGATTGGTTTTAATATTTTTGGTGTGACCCCTAGACCTTTCTTTTGATAGCATACCTCTCATTGTCAAATTGAAAAAATGGTAAAATAAAGTCAGCAACTCTGAAATGAATTTGTCCTATGTTTCTTCACTTTATTTAGAGAAGCAGACAAGCAGGAAAAGAGATAGACCCCTCCCTAACTACAGCTCACAGGGTTGAGAGGGGATTGGCTGTCACTGTTACTAAGCAGAGAGAGTGTTTATGATTTCAGTTTTGGCACTTATTAGTGTCCTAAAATCCTATATTATAACTGGGTCGGAATTGACCCTAACACCATGAACGTCTTAATTTTCACCACAGTATTTTATAATTTAGTGAAAAGGATTATTTTTCTATTACATTGTTTAAATAGAGGTTCCTGACAAAGTAAAAAAATCTTGATGCAATAAACAAATTTATGTGATACTTATAGATATTCAAAACCTGAAAACGGGTCAGTTTTGACCCTAACACAAGAGGAGGGTTAAACAGGCAGAACAGCAGTCTGCATATGTAAAAAAGGCAGATTGCTGTTCTGTCAGTACAGAAGGCATGGATCCTGTGTTCCTGCAAAGCAGGGACAAAGATCCATGCCTTCCCCTTGTAAAAGCTCCTCCCACACAGTGCGCAAACACTGGCTAGGCATACAGTTAACCCTTTGATCGCCCCTGATGTTAACCCCTTCCCAGCCAGTGTCATTAGTACAGTGACAGTGCATATTTTTAGCACTGATCACTGTATTAGTGTCAGTGGTTCCCAAAAAAACTGTCAGTTAGTGTCCAATTCGTCCACCACAATATCGCAGTCCCGCTATAAGTCACTGATCGCCGCCATTACTAGTAAAATAAATAAATAAATAAATAATTTCACGGGACACACAGAACTTGACTCAGAATGAAGCCCGCACAAGTTCCCCCATAGCAAGTGGCTTGCTATGGGGGCACTCATGGGGGGAGGAGCCTAGAGTGCCAGTGGGGGACCCCTGATAAAGAGGATAAGGGCTGCACAGGGAATGCACAGAGCAGGTAAATATAACATGTTTTATATTGAAAAAAAAAAATAATATATATATAGGTTTACAATCGCTTTAATATGCGCTTTGTTTTTTTTGGTAGACTTTGTTTTATACACCTTAAGTTGTTTAAAATAAAATCCATCCGTCATTTAGATTTGAGTCACAATCTCATTCTGCATAATGTTTTGGATTGAGGACATTTTTTTCTTTTCTATCCAACTCTGAACATTGCACATCTTATAATCTCCATAATTTTCTATTGTGAATAGAAACTGTGTCCTGACATTTGTTATGTGTTAACACAGTTAACGCGCAGTAAGTGCTTGATGTGTGGGCAGATTTTTATTCCTTGCCGTAAGCCAGTTTTTTTTATTTTAAACCCTTTCACTGCCATGCTCTGCTCTTCACTTTTAAACTCAGGTGACCTGACCATCTTTGCAATTTTTCCATTGTGGTTTTTTTTTTCCCCTTACAGCTTTCAGAGTTTGTGAAAGACCCCCAAACCCTACATTTTCTGAAAGCATAGATTAAGTAAAATAAAAAGAAGGGGTTACTTTTTAGGCTCTGTGAAATTTGCGCAAATGTTTATCAAAACAGTATTTTTACTACAATACACTAAAATCATTCCTAGCGAATACAAACACAGCAAAACGTACAAAATTCCTGCTAAATTCCTACTAAATATAAACGCTAAATCTGTATTAGGTTAATAAATAAAAAATATTTGGTAACTTTTAATTTTGTGGCATTTTGTGAAATGGTGAAAATTGAAGGTATGCAAAAAAACTGTAAATAAGCAATTTATTCTAAAAATCTGAAGGTTATCAATTTTCACTTACAGCTTTCAGAGTTTTTAAAAGACCCCTAAAGCCCCCCCTCCAACCATACATTTTCTGAAAGCATATGACCTGTTCAGTTCAGGGAGGAGCACCTGCACCCACGTGGATTTTAAATTGGGGGCAGCCACTATATCCCAATTGACATCATTGACTCTCATCCGATCCCCTGGACGGATGGAAAATAGGGTTTCCATCCGTCCAGATTTCACGGACAGGATCGGATGCGGATGGCAGCGGGTGTCAGTGGACATGTCTCCGCTGACATCCGCTGCCCCATAGGAATGCATGGAGGATCCGATCAGATTCGCCTAAAAAACTGACAGGTGGATCTGATCGGATCGCTTGTGTGAAAGGACCCTTAGGCAAAGATCTTAATAGTCTGACACCCTCATTGCTGAATTAGACCTATAGATCTGCAATCAGCAAAATGTATTCCCACTGCTGATTGGGAAGCTCAAGCTCTGATTCAGCAGGGGCCTTGTCAGACCTCTGCAGAGAGACCACTGTTTCCACACAGAGAGCAATGAACTTTCTCCTCATCGTGCTGGCAGGGAACAAGCTTTTCTACTAGAATGTGGCTACTTTATGAAGGAAACAAACTTTAAGATTTTGCACAACTTTTGTTTTGAAATGTTTTGAATGTATTTAGCTGATATTAAACGAAAGCGCAAGCTTTTCTCTAAGCCAAAATATTTTACTGCATGAATGTGAAATATTTACCTTTTTATGCTCTATCCTCACAAAAAAGATTTTATCTCCCAGGGTTGCCCTTTATAGGGTTTATCTCCAGCATTTCTTGTCCAAGGGACTGGACCCATGTGCCTACTTGGAGGTCAGAACATGACCAGACTGAACCATGTGCAGCAGAATGACCGATCCTCTCAATGCCCCTAGAAGCTCTAACCGGGTAGCGTTGACATTCTACTACAGCCTGCAGTAGTAGAATCCTTTCAGCATGGGGTGGATTCTCTTTCCACCGAACCCTACTTCTCCCTTCCCAGCTCCTCATTCTTCTGATCTAGTGTTACAGATCTGTGTCCTGTAGCTCCTAATTACCTTGGAGCCTAGGACACCAATATGGCTGTGTAAGGGCTATAGTTAAAATAAGAACCTTTAATGGAATTAAAATAGGGATTTGCTATGTTAATATACTGTATGTAGGGAAGCTTATTGCAGTACTAGTAGAGTTACTAGCTAGTAGCATCTGCATGAGCAATCTCAGTAAAGGAACAACATCCTCACACCGTACACCACTAACAGACATGCCCCTCACTCCTGATTAAGAAATCTATGTATCTGCAGGTAGACTCTAAGGGTCCATTCAGACTAGCGCGACTTGTCAGCCTGACAAGTCACGCTCGGTCGCTCGCCATTGATTAGCACAGGACCCGTTCTAATAGGAGCGACACAAGTCGCTCCGACTTAGAAAAAGGGTCCTGTACTACTTTGGGGCGACCTGGGAGCAACTTGCATTGACTTCCATTATGTGAAGTCCCTGCAAGTCGCGCCGAAGTCGCGGTGTCGCCCCTGGAAATCGGATCGCGCCAGTCTGAATGGGCTGTAAATGTTTTCCCAGAACAGTTTTTCATAGTTTAGCTACAAAGATATTAGACAACTGTTTATGCTGTATATTCCATCTGAATGTTCTCCGACTATGTATACCAGCCTTTCTCAACCTTTTCAACATAGAGGAACCCTTGAAATAAATTTCTGGTCTTGGGGAACCCCTGCTAAAAATTAAAAATCTACAACTCATGACACATTAGTGTGACAGTCAGTGGGAAGAATGCTCCTTACTCTTGTCATCATTGGGAAGAATGACCCCATTACAGATAGCTAAAATGAACAATGGTGTAATTGGGAACTTATCTGAGAGGCAAAAATTGTCCATTGCTCAAGGAACCCCTAGCAACCTCAGGAGGAACCCACAGAACCCTGGTTGACAAACCCTGATGTATATGAATGTTTCAGTGTGTACTAACTATGCAATATACTGTATATTACACAGGACACAGACTCTGTTGATGATATTAAGGCTTTATTGTAATTGGTTTGGTGTATTTTACTTGTTACTATGAAAAAATTAGTAAGCAAAAAAAAAAAATACTTTTGGATGGCATCCACCTGGCAAAGAGAAGCAAGTAATGTCCTAGATTTAAATATGTCCACCCTAGACGAGACCAAATGTAATGTACGAAAATCTGACATCTATGAACAGCCCTGTTTTACATGCTGGTACCTTATTGGTTTATTTTGCGAGACTCTGTTTTATTGACCCCTGTTTTAAATTAGGGTGAGTGTATTGGCACTTTGGATTTTAACTGTGATATTTTTTCTTTAAGTAGCAGAACAATTATATTGGGTTTGGACAAATCCTATGCTTAAATAATGACATCATTAAATGCCATTTATTGTTTTTATGACTTAGGAAGTGGCAGACGTCCAACTTCGAAATACACCAAAGTGGGAGAGCGTTTGCGGCATGTCATCCCGGGTCACATGCAGTGTTCCATGACGTGTGGTGGTCGTGCTTGTAAATATGAAAACCCTACTCGATGGAGTGATGAGGAGCAAGCTATAAAGGGGCTTTATTCCTCCTGGTAAGTTCATCATTGACTAATACCGCTCATATTTAATTCAGTATTAGTATCTAACTTGATTGTATCTGCCCAGGAAGCGAGAGTACTGTTGGCTGGAGCAGGGTACGGGGGGTGTTGGACTGCTAGAGACCTGGGTCGCTTCTTGTGTGTTAGAAAATGCAGTCCAACTCTCCAGCGTCCTGCCCCCACAAGTTTTTAATCCTTGTAGAGGTTTGCTTGGACTTTAAAGTATTAGTAAATGCTAGACAGTTTTCTTTCCATGCACCCCCCCCCCCCCCAGTTCCCAAATTTTACCTATGGTCACCTTAGCAACCTGGCTAGCTAAAGGAGACACCTGCAAAAGGGAAAGTGGTGGGTGTGTTTTAGGGACTGGTCTAACCCCAAAAAAGGGATATTTTATTTTTGAAAATTCTTTTTATTGATTTAAGCAAAAGCAAAACAAGGCCTCGGGGGGCATACCCCGGCCAACAAACAAAACACAGAAAAAACAGAAAAACACAATAATAACCAAACCCAAAGGAGGTCGCCAACCAGGACCTCCCCAAACAAACTGCTCAGTGCCCATTCTAGGATGACAGCATACGAAAAGTGATACAAAAACGAAGTCAGGAATTCTTATTCTCTCTCCCATCGTGGCCCACCCCATCCCCGGCTCCGAGTCCCGCTCGTCTACCGTAAATGTAGAAGTAACTCATACCTGCCAGACTTTTTCATATTTCTTAGGGCAATTCCTGGAGATATATGTCGCCTTGTACAATGGCACTACAGCATTAACCAGTCCCTTCCAAAAACCCATGGCTGGGGGGAAGTGTGATTTCCATTTGAGAACTATCGCCTTCCTTGCATAGAACAACAGGATACCTATAAGGGTGCGTGTTGCCCTGGCCGTCGCCAACTGGTCTACCAGGCCAAGGAGACAAACCCCCACCGTTAAAGGAATCGATGCGGAAGTCAGGGTAGAGATAAATCGAGTCACCTCCAACCAATAGGAGGCGATCTGCAGGCAGTCCCAGAAAATATGGGAAAAGCCCGCAGAAGCACAAGAACATCTCCAGCAAGAAGCCGAGACACTGGGGTAAATACGGTGTAACCGCTGAGGAGTATAATATATTCAATGCAGGATTTTAAATTGAATCAAAACAAAAAAGGGATATTTTTTAAGGAAGAAGACTAAACATAACATGTAAAATAAATACAAAAATGTGTTTAATATAAAGAGTGACAAACATACTGCATTAATATTGTTGTTTTAAGGAGGCTTCCTTTTAAATAATCTTCTAGATGTGCTTGGTAATCACTCATCTTTTAAGGATATATTGCAGATGGATTTTACCTTTCAGATGTGCAAGTTGAACTGACATCTTTAAATAGCCAGACAACAATACCTGCAAGACAAAGAACTGATTTAAAAACATTTTTATTACTTTCTGTTTCAGGATCACAGATAACATACTTGCAATGGCGAGACCCTCAACAGAAATCATTGAGAAATATAATATCATCAAGCAGTTCAAGAGGTAAGGTGGTTCTCTAATAAGTGGAGTGAACACCATCCCTGTTTTCTGTCCTTTTAAGCCTCGTACACACGCACAGATTGTTGGTCGACCGATCGGCCGGCTTTTGTCCAGTGTTGTTTGTTGGTTGAAATGTGCTCTAGACTTGCACTGGACTTTTGTTGGCCAACAAAACCCAACTTCAGAAGTGATATCATGTGATGGTTGACTTTCCGTGTGTTTTTTTCTTCTCTGAGCATGCCCAGTCTTGCTCATCTGATTTTTGTCTGCTGAAATCTGTACTGACTGAGGAACAATCGGCCGTTCTGTTGTTGGCAAACAAAAATTTTATAGCATGCACACCGGATTTTTTTCGGCCGAAAATTCGCAGTTGGTTGTTGAAAGCATCATACTAACAAGCCTACAATTGGCAGATCGGACGTTGGCCGACAATTTACGGCCAACAATCTGTGCGTGTGTACGGGGCTTTAGATTTAATGTTTTACTGATTCGGTGTGGGGCTCGTGTAGATGGTTGTTGTTGTCAAAGGTGGCCTTGTGCGAAAGTCTGCTTTGGAACTGTCTCTATAATGAGATAACCTTACTGTATGTACAGTATATGATAAGGTTCTCTCTTTGGCTGGCCAAAACAGAGCGATTTTCTTTCCTGCAACCACGGGTGATTATAACAGCCACTAGCAATAATTGCTTCTAAAATCCGACAGGCTGGTTGTACCCAGGTTGATTGATTAATCAACTTGGGTACATTCAGCCAATCAACTGACCAAGATTCCAACCCTCTATGGCTGGCTTTAACCACTTCTGGACCGGAAGATTTTCCCCCTTAATGACCAGGTCATAGTTTGTGATTCAGCACTGCGTTACTTTAACAATTGCGCGGTCATGCGACGCTTTACCCAAATAAAAGTGATGTCCTTTTTTTTCCCCACAAATATAGCTTTCTTTTGGTGGTATTTGATCACCTCTGCGACTTTTATTTTTTTCTATAAACAAACAAAGAGCGACAATTCTGAATATATATATATATATATATATATATATATATATATATTTCACATTCTGCTATATAACATTCCCAAAAAATAAAATGAAAAATCAAAATTTTTTTAACATTTTAGGCCAATTTGTTTTCTGCTACATATTTTTGGTAAAAAAAAAATCGCAATAGGCGTATTTTGATTGTTCTGCGCACAAGTTATCGCGTCTACTAACTACGGGAAAGATTTATGTCATTTTTTTTACAAGTAATAGCGACGATCTGCGATTTTTTGCGGGACTGCGACATTGTGGCGGACAGATCCGACCCGTAACTGACATTTTTGACACTTTTGGGGGGACCAGTGACATTACTACAGTAATCAGTGCTACAAATATGTACTGTTACTGTAATAATGGCACTGGCAGGGAAAGGGTTAACACTGTGGGTAATCAATGGGTTAAATGTGAGCCTAGGGGAGTGATTCTAACTGTAATGGGCGGGGCTTATGGAATGACCATAGAGACCTGTGTTCCTACATAGAAGAGAGAAGAATGGTCAGCTGTGTTTACAACAGCTGACGGTTCTTCTCTCTCTGCGGGGAGCGATCGTGGGTGTCAGGCGGCAATCGGAGCCGCCTGCCCCATGCATTAGAGTCCCCACTGCCGAGTGGGGGCCGGAGCGTGCCGCCGCCGCCGTGCGCTTGCCCCCTAGCTGTCGGCGCGTGACCGTCGTAGCCCTACGTCGGTTCGCGCAGGAGGGCCGCCCTGCCGCAGTATATATGCGGTGGGCGATCCGGAACCGGTTAAATCCTGTTCTGTGTAGACTACTGTATTTTGTCTACATATCCAGTACCTTCTTCACCTCCCCAGATAACTTAGGTTTGAAAAAGACAGGATCCACCTGTATATTCCTTGGAAAGGATCCTATTGGCACCTAATCTGAAATTTTCATGGATTTCAAATGGTGGTAAATGTAGGGGTGTACTTATTTTTACATGTAAAAAATCAGCATTTTTGTTAATTAACCACTTTACCACCGGAGGATTTTACTGTCTTACGTCCAGGCCACTTTTTGCGATTCGGCACTGTGCGACTTTAACTGACAATTGCGCGGGCGTGCGACGCCGTACCCAAACAAAATTTACGTCCTTTTTTTCCCACAAACAGAGCTTTCTTTTGGTTGTATTTGATCACCTGTGCGATTTTTACTTTTTGCGCTATAAACAAAAAAAAGCGTAAATTTTGAAAAAATAACAATATTTTTCAAGTTTTTTTATATGAAATTCCCCCCAAAAAATGTAAAAATCAAAATTTTTTTAATTTTTGGCCAATTTGTTTTCTGCTACCTATGTTTGGTAAAAAAAATCACAATAAGTGTATTTTGATTGGTTTGCGCAAAAGTTATTTGACTTACAATTAGACCCTTGACTGACATTTTTGACACTTTCGGGGGTACCAGTGACATTACTACAGTAATCAGTGCTATAAATATGCACTGTTACTGTAAAAATAACACTGGCAGGGAAGGGGTTAATTTTATTGGAGAGGGAGGGGTTAATGTATGCCTGGTGCTTACTGACATGTGTGGGGGGAGGTGACTGAGTGACACAGGGACAGATCGGATGTTCAGCTATGCTGAATCCTGCAATCTGACCCTGCCTGTCACTTAGGAGATCCGCCCGCTTTGTTTACACAAGCGGACGGATCTCCAGACTAGATTCCCCGACAATCAGGGAAGAGCAGCGGCGATAGCGCGCGCCGCCCACAAGGGGAGGAGTCCAGCGACGTAGGTCTACATCGCTGGACGATAACGAGCCACATAGCAATGTGAGCAGACAGCAAGTGGTTAAGATTATGAGAATGAATACACTATTTAAGCATAATGGGGTTGCTTTACTAAAGTGCAAAATCTGGTGCAGCTGTGCATGGCAGCCAATCAGCTTCTAACTTCGGCTTGTTCATTTAAGCTTTGACAATAAAACCTGGAAGCTGATTGGTTTTTTTGCAGAGCTGCACCAGATATGTCACTCTCTGGTTTTAGTAAATCTCTCCCAATGTGTCATTTGTTCAAGTACATCACCTTTATGTGTAGGCACTGCTTCAGTGAAGGTCTAATGTTTGACTATTCAAATATGTTGAACAAGTCAGCAATTTCCATAGGGTCTACTTACTTTTTCACATGACTTTATATATATATATATATATATACAATTTATATACTATATACAGTGTGTGTGTGAGTGTGTGACACCAGCTGTCAAATATACAGTAAATGTGTCTTTTTTGAGCAGAGGACAGCAGTGGATGGGTGGTTGGTAAAGTTGGAGTTTTCCATGTTCCTGTGCTGTGGGAAGAAATTAAAAATGCAATAGCTATATTTCGTTGCCTAATTGGTTTGACACACATTTCATCTTGTACATAACGCTATAATGAAAATAGGGCAGACCTGGATATTAAATATTTCTTATTTACCTCTATTTCTGAAGCTGTGGAATAAAAACAGTAATTAACCTGCAACGTCCTGGGGAGCACGCAAGCTGCGGGAATTCTTTAGAGCAAGAAAGTGGGTTCACGTATCTTCCAGAGGCCTTTATGGAAGCTGAAAGTAAGTTCGATCCTGCTGTTTGTTCTCATTAATTATAAACAGCATCAATTTGTACTGCTGGGCACTGGGTTAAGGGGCCGTTGTGTAAGATCCAGCAGTCGGTAACAAAAGTCATTACTACATGTAATTGGAAAGTACACTCTCTCACTGTGGTGTCACAGATGTTCGAAAAACATTTCGACTTTTTTAAACAATGCCAATCTTGCTGTTATATTAACAATGTGCAAGCAGTATTCTGGCTTTGCTTAATTTATTTTTACTAATTGTATGAAATCATAGTGTGCATTTAAGATTTGCTGGCTGCAATGCACTTCATGTCCTAGAGTGATAATGTTCATTTGCTCTACTTTATCTATGGGGGGCTGCGTTGTCCCCTTAAGACAGAACCACAGATGATCTCACCCTCTCCTCTTTATAGTATGAGGAAGGTGTTCTCTAGTCCACAGAGATAGCTGGGAACAGAGTGCACAGGATGTTATCTGCTCACAAGATTTTTGGAAGAATAAACAAGTAATTTTTTGCACTTAGAGAACAGAAATAACAATTTTTCTCTTTGTGCTCTTGAGCCAGCCGGTCAAGCTTTAGGCTGGCCATACATGGATAGAAATTTGGCCGGTTCAGCAGGGTCCCGTTGAATTTCGATCTATATGTGGCCACTGTGGTTGATCAGAAGTCAATCACTCAAACATCTTCTGTTCAACCGCCCTATTGATATTTTCCCGTCCGATTAGTTCAGGCAATAGGCTGCAGTGCAGATCTGTGTATTCTGATAGCGGAGTAGACTCCTCAGTGTCAGAATGCAGACACACAGCAGGGAGGATTCTTCTGTCCATGTTGAATGTGTGGATGTGGGGATTTGGTCAGTTTTTTGGCCAACTTTGGGCTGGCCATACAAGGTTTGAATGTACCAAGTTGATGGATTGATTAACGTGGGTACAACCAGCCTGCCAGATTCTCTTGCGATTATCTCTAGCAGCTGCTATAGCCGCTAGCAATAATCACTGTCCTCTCCCCCCTGCTGGGAGCAGACAATTGCTCGGCAGATTGGATTCCCCTGTCAGCACTGCGCTGATGAGGCTATCGCGTGTACTTCTTTTCGCACCGTGTAAGGCCTGCCTAATTTCATATTTTTAAAGGCTTTCGGTTTTCTCTGTTGACATAAGAACTCAGCAGTAACTCATGCCTTATCAGGAGCCTCAGACCAATGTTCCAGTCAGACAAATGGTTCCTCACAGAAAGCAGCTCTGCTGTGTGTCTCTTTGCATAACCCAAAGTGCTCTGGGAATCCTTTGTCATGCCTAAAGTTTTATATACACCAGGGATAGACAACTTTGGCTGTAGTTAAACTACAAAGCCCAGCATGTCTTTGCCTCAGGGAGTCATGCCCATGAGTGTTAAGCCCCGTACACACGATCAGATTATCGAACGATCTTTCGTCTGTTTTTTGTGGCATGCTAGTCTGATGTGGAAAGTGAAGAGGTTATTTTCATACGAATTTTCCCGTATGACAGAATTCTACTTCAGAAGTGATGTCATGTGTCGGATTGCTTTGTATGTGTTCTTTCGTCTCCGAGGATGCCTAGTCTTGCTCTTAAGATTTTTTTCCGTCGAAATCTGTACTAATGAGACGAAAATCGGATGTTGATTTGACTGAAGACAAAAATTTTATAGCCTGCACATCAGGATTTTGTCAGCCGAAAAGTCGGAGTTGGCTGTCGAAAGCACCATACTAACAATCCGAAAATCGACAGATCGGTCGTCGGACAAATTTTCCCTACAGATTTTCTTATCATGTGTACGGGCCTTTAGAGTTCTCATGTGACTTTTCACCACAGCTGTAGGGTCGGGGTTGCTTTCCCCAATACACAGTACACTATATGGTGAATAGTTTGGAACGTCTCCCCATAACACTTACTATATTGCCAAAGTTATGTGAATACTTCCACAAATTATAGAGTTCAGGTGATTTCACTGAAGGATACTCTTGATGCTACAGCATACAGTACAAGGGCATTTTAGTTATGTGTGTGTTTACAACCTTGTGGCAACTGTTTGTTCTAGCATGACTGTGCCCCTGTGCACAAAGCCAGGTTAATAAAGACATGGTGCGGTGTTGAGAAACTTGGGAGGCCTACACAAAGTCCTGACCTTAACACTAATGAACACATTTGGGATAAATTGGAATGCAGTTTGTGAATGAGGTCTTCTCTTCCAACATCAGCACCTGAGCTCATAAATGCTTCTTTTGACTAAATGGGCACAAATTCTCAGACACTATCCAAAATCTTGTGGTAAGCCCTCCCAGAAGAGTGGAAGCTGGTATAGCCACAAAGGGGGATGATGGGAACTCCATATTCATGGACATGGTTTTGGAATCGGATATCCAACAAACTCATAGATGTGATGGTAAGTTGTCCACAAACTCATATTACTTTAGAACTGTCAAACTCATTATATACTCCTGGAGTAAAAATCTAACAACATATTATATATGGTATTAAGGTTTGATCAAATACTACAGACACAGATACTACATAACAAAAATAAGGCTTTTTGATGAACAAAAGTTCAACTTTAAAATAGAAAAAAAAGCAAACTGTAAACTCTATTGGCTGTAATGCCATTGTACATATTACCTAAATATATTACCAACAGTAAATATTAAGAAAAAATATATAAGAAAATCCTTTTTCTTATTTTTTTTTTCTTTCAGCAGCTCAGTAGATGCTGCCTACTTATTCTTATGTGGTAGTGCAGTGTTCATTTTGATGTCAAATTTTGATTTAGTTTTAGTCATAGTCTTTTGACTAAAATGCCATTTTAGTTTTATTCGTATTTTAGTCGACTAAAATCACCAGTACCAGTATTAATTTAGTCATGAAAATATTTTTGTTGACAAAATTAACACTGTTAGAGTGTATACTGTCTGTTAAAGTTGAACTAAAGGCAAAACTTTTTTTTTCATTTTGGATAGAGCAAGAGAGGGCTATAACCCTTGTCAGATTTTTTGTTTCTCCATCCGTGTCCCATTGCTTGAGATTTCCCTTCACTTCCAGTCCCATAGCCAAACAGGAAGTGAGATGAAATCCCTGCAAATTCAGGGAATTTATTTGGGATCCCCCAGTTTACTATAACTAGTGTCCCCATTGGAAGATTTCCCCTGTATTACATTTCTGGGGACAACCCAAAATTTGGGATTTTCTTTTACTTTCACTTGCAAAAAAAAAGTTTTGCCTATAGTTATAATATACATTTGGGAATTTGGAACCAAAAAGCAAAGGAAAGTGTTGCACACTCAGCATCATTTTTTCAGTAAATTACTGCAAAAAGAAAAATGTAACTTGGTGCTTCTTTATTATTGCACCATTAGAAAAATTGAGAAAAGTTAGGAAACAGTAAAAAGTTTCCATCTTCCTAAATTGTATACTGTTGAAATGTGGAATTGTTATATCACCAATTGATTGTTATATAAATTAATATTGATCTATCAAATGATTTATCATTGTTAGTAGTGATGGTGGTATAGACGTACAGTTTCAACAACTATTTCAAGCCACCAAAACTATTTACCAGGCTCCTACGAAAGTAAATTTTAAGAAATTCCGAAAAAACATGTTAAAGCAGAGTTCCACTGGTTTTTGTGTTTATTAAAAGTCAGCAGCTACAGAAAATGTAGCTGCTGACTTTTAATAAACACACACTCTCCTGTCCCACAGTCCAATGATACAGCTGGCGGGAGCCTTGGTTGTCTCCCTCTTCTCCCCGTGGTGCCGGCATCACTAATGTGGGCACCCGGCTGTGAGCATGCCCGAGTCACGCTGCGCATCCTGAGTGGACGGCAATCTTCTAGGACCTGTGAGGTGTCCCAGAAGATTGCAGGGAGGGAGGGGGAGAGGAGAACTTCCGCTCAAGCCACCTAGGCGGCTCAAGCGGAAGTGGGAGCGGGTACCTGTCAAAACTAGATACCCGCTCCCCTCCCCCCCAAAAAAAGTGACTTGCCAAATGTGGCATGTCAGGGGGTCAGGAGGCCTTAAAGCAAAAGTTCCACTTTTGAGTGGAATTCCACTTTAAGAGGTTGATTCTTCATTTATTTTGATTTCCCTGACAATTTAACCTTTTTATAAGCTTTTGTGTTGTCACCTAATCTTGCTGATGAATTGTTTCACAAGCCTTTTGTGATTAGATTTTCCACATCTGCTCCCCACTATAGGAACCCTACATAATGGTTTTGTATTAGTAATTACTAATTATTATGACAGTGAGCTGCATGCTATATTAAATAGATTATGATAAAACTCCTGTAGCAGCCTAGACGCAGTGAGTACAGTGCTTGTGACGCACCACCTTATGTGCAGAAGTCACTTATTTTTGGTTTAATGTAATAAAATACTCCTCTCTTTCAGTTTACTTTTACAATTTTGGATGGAAAGACTACGGTGTGGCTTCCCTGACCACAATTCTTGATATGGTGAAAGTTATGTCATTTGCCTTACAAGAAGGAAAAGTAGCAATTCACTGCCATGCCGGCCTAGGAAGGACAGGTAAGACAAGTTTAAAGAGACGTTATCTTTGAGCAAGTCCACAGACAATGGTAGTAAGTTCCATTGCTGTAATTATATTTTGAACATAATTCATACACTTGGGTGCAGTCAAGGCAACAATATAAAAGATTGTTAGGATGTTTGATTATACACACAGTGTTTAATGTGTAAGGCAGGGTAAAGCAAAACCCCACCAAAAAAAAATCTTTGGATCTTAGTTGTGTACTATATATACTATAAACGTATATCCTATGTTATGCCTAGAACTGCAAACATCCTCGTTTTGCACAGTTTAGATCCATTCTTCCTTAGAAATCATGGTAATGATGCTCATCTATCTAAAAGGTGACTACAGGGAATGGTAGATGCAGGAGTTCTGTTTCCCCCCCACACCTTCAGCCAGCATATTGGACAATAAAGAACAGGCTGCACATTGATATTATTATCCTCATGCTCTGTGTTCTTGTAAGCAGACTCACATCATTATGCTAAGCTATAAAATCCTTATTGCTTCAGAGTATTGACCTTTTGTCTTCCAATCTGAGTGCTGTTGTGCAGAAGTTTACAGGAGGTGAACATAAGGACAGAGCTAATTTATTAATACATTTAAGGCAGATTCACACATTATATGCCGTTAGATTGGTGTTTCTATAGATTTAGAAATACACCACTGCAAATATAGGGGAATAATTTGTACCCCTCTAAATTACAATTGTACCTTTGGTACAACTGTCCTTTAATTATTACCCCCAGCCCCCCACCCAACCCCCCCGGGTGCAGCCTACTTGCTTAAATATTTCGCTTCCTCCTCAATCCATTTGTATGGCCCTTTAAAGTGCCCAGTACAAATGTCTCTACTGGATCTTCCTCTTGGTGCTCATGTGCACCATGGCTTTATTTATTCCTATGGGTAAACTGTACTCATGGTGGCCTTCAGTGGTTCAGCTTGAGTACAGCTTACCCATAAGAATGTAGAGGGCCATGGTGTGCATACCCTTCAAGACCACACAGTAAAGATCACTGGATCGAGAAATAAGGTACATACAGTGCTCAGCATGAATGAGTACACCCCAACAGATTTGTCAGAAAACCTTTACTTTCCTTTCAGAACCAACATTTTCTTTGGGACACTATACTACAAAATACTCCCACAAATGCGGGCCATTGATTGCAATCAAGATTTGTTAATTGGCACACACAAAAAAGTATTTTTCCTAACAAATTCATTCAAGACCATGTTGCAAAAATGAATACACCCCAATGAAAGTCTTAGGAGCAAAGCTAAATTTTGGACAACAAAATCCTAATTAACAAGAATTCAGCTACAGGTGAGTCTAGTTATTTATTAAACAGGTGTCCAGTAGAAAGTTGAGTTTAAAAGGGCGTTACTTAACAAAGAATACCCTTTCCCATTTCATGCTGTCAGAAGTGGCATCACATGGAAGAGAAATGTCAGAAGGCCTGAAAAAGAAAATAATTTCTTTACACAAGAAAGGTGAAGGCTACAAGAAGATCAGCAAAGCTTTACTTATCAGTCAAACTAAAAACAGCTGGCGCACAACGGGCAATGAAAGTATTACCAGGGACTTTGCAAGTATCACTAAACACAACAACCAATACCGAATGGTTGTCAATAGAATTAAAGGACAATACATAAGTCCATATATAAAAGAGGTCCATAAGAAAGTCCATAAAGAAGTCCATAAAAAATCCCAAGGTGCACTCCTGAGGCAGCTCTAGTGACAAGTAGAAGATTGCTTGGAGCCAACTAGGGAGGAAACACAGGCGCCACTCTGAGTGCAGTAACTTGTGATTTATTGAATAAGATCAATGGAAAAAGGGGTACTCACAAATGAAATAAATATAAAAGCTCATGACAACACTCTGGTCGGATCAGGATGGCTGGAGCGGTAACGGTCGGCAGGCTGTTAGCGGTAGCTGGCCACTCTTCCTGGTCCCGGGGACACTCAAAAGCCGATCCGTCGTCACTTCCGGTAGCGTGATGACGTCAGGGCGCCGGCGACGCGTTCTCGGAGCATGCGCTCCTTCCTCAGGCCGATATCTATTACTTATCAGTCAGAATACTGTAGCAAAAGTGATACAAAAATTTAAGAAAGATTGAACTGCAACCATCTTACAGAGACGTCCACAGAAGTTAACACCTCAACAGAAGCGACTTCTGATGAGAAGAGTTAAAGAAAATTGCCATGCAAGTTCACTGCAGTTAGCTAAAGAAGTAGGAAACCAAAGTGGAGTGATTGTTTCCAGTGACACAATATGGCGTACACTGCAGAGGAATGGCATGCATGGGTGTCGTCCACGAAGGAAGCCTCTCCTAAAGCCCATGCACAAAATGCCTAGAATTTGCCAGGGACCATGCTGAAAAAGAAGAAGACTACTGGGACTACTGGCTTCAAAACTGTATGGCGTTGCAAAGGTGAGAAGTACAAAGAAAAATGCATGGTGTCTACACTGAAACATGGTAGTGGCAGTGTCCTTCTGTGGGGCTCCATGATTACTGCTGGTGTCAGGGAGCTGCATTTCATTGATGGTATCATGAATTCACAGATATACTGCTGTATATTAAAAGAGAAGATGCTACCATCACTCCGTGCCCTTGGTCGTCACGCAACGCACTTTTCCAACATGACAATGATCCAAAACACACATCTAAGGCCACTGTTGCATTTCTGAAGAAGAACAGGGTGAAGATGATTCAGTGGCCAAATATGTCTCCTGATCTAAACCCAATCTGACACCTCTAGGGAATTCTGGAGGGACAGGTTGAGCATCACTCTTCATCAGGCATCCAGGCTCTAAAAGAGGTCGTTCTTGAAGAATGGAAAAAGATAGATATTGCAATATGTCGCCAACTTGTTCATTCCATGCCTAGAAGACTTGGTGCTGTCCTTACAAATCATGGAGGTCATACAAAATACTAGATGTAGTAGTTTTTTTTGTTGGGTGTATTCATTTTTGCATCAACTAATTTGAGTAAAACTGAAGATTAACCTTACTTTCATGTAATGGAGCTAAACAAATGTTCTATAAAGCTTTCTTTTGTCAAAATTTTGTAAATTGTTCTTGTGTTCATTGAGATGTTAATTAAAATCGTACTTTTCAAAAGGGTCGTAACTCATTTATGCTAAGCGCTGTATTTGAACTGTTGGGCTGCACGCAGAGGGGTGAGGGGAACTAATGAAGGAACCATTGTATCAAAAATATAGTTATCCTTTAACTACTTGCACATACAGACAGGCTTGCCCTAAAATTAACAAGGTCTGCATTAGTCGTCTTCACCGGTGTCTGTTTATCAGTCATATCAATCTTTTCATCAGCTTTTATTCTAAAATAGTTTCATAAACGTTGCCAAGTGCTTTTCTTTTTACATAAGCGTTGGATGTACAGTATACTGTAATTAGGTATTTTTGTATCAGATAAACTGATCAACCAATAGGACTTTCTTCTCAACTTAATTCACCTGAACAGACCAGTATGATGCTCAGTAATAAAAAAAAAAAAAAATTTCTTGTTATTTTGCTGCTCATGTGTAATTTTGTTAATTTTGCTCATTCATATAGCACTGATAAGTTGCTGTAGCATTTTGCAAAAATATATTTTTTTTTTAGATTTTCAGTATTTTTATATGTACAAAAAAAAACAGTTAAGATTAAATACCACCAAAAGAAAGCTCTTATTTGTTACATGCATAGTTACATAGTAGTTGAGGTTAAATAAAGACAATAGTCACTCCAGTTCAACCTGTGTAGGTGTGTGTAAAATGATATGAATTTAATCTTTGTACAGTGTTGCATGACCGAGCAATTTCCAGTTAAAGTAGCACAGTGCTAAATAGCAAAAAATGCCCTGGTCATGAAAGGAGTTGAACCTTCTGGAGATCAAGTGGTTAAATAGTTCACATCAGTGCCTGTCCCAGAGAAGCTTACAGTCTGTAGTCCCTATTCAGTAGTACCAGCAGTGTGACTACATAAAAGCCGTGAAGAGTATAAGCACTCCAGTGCCCTTGGTGGGAGTTGGAATCTGAATCATAGAGCTGTGGGGAAAAAAATGCTAACTATTTAGCCACCTTGCTGCCCGACATAGCCATCTTACAATACCTATATACTCTCTTTGCTTTGCAGATATTCACTGTAACATAACAGGTTGAATATGTTTATGTACTCCTTTAACCACTTTACCACCGGAGGATTTTGCTGTCTTACGTATGGGCCACTTTTTGCGATTCGGCACTGTGCGAATTTAACTGACAATTGCGCGGTCATGCAACGCCGTACCCAAACGAAATTTACGTCCTTTTTTTCCCACAAACAGAGCTTTCTTTTGGTGGTATTTGATCATCTGTGCGATTTTTACTTTTTGCGCTATAAAAAAAAAATTTTTTTATATGAAACCCCCCCCAAAAATGTAAAAATCTAAATTTTTTTATCATTGTTGGCCAATTTGTTTTCTGCTACATATTTTTGGTAAAAAAAATCGCAATAAGCGTATTTTGATTGGTTTGTGCAAAAGTTATTGCGTTTACTAACTAAGGGAAAGATTTCTGTCATTTTTGGTGTTTTTTTTTTTTTTACGAGTAATGGCGGCGATCTGCGATTTTTTTTGCGGGACTGCGATATTGCGGCGGACAAATCGGACCCTTGACTGATATTTTTGACACTTTTGGGGGTACCAGTGACATTACTACAGTAATCAGTGCTATAAATATGCACTGTTACTGTAAAAATTACACTGGCAGGGAAGGGGTTAATTTTATTGGAGAGGGAGGGGTTAATGTATGCCTGGTGCTTACTGACATGTGTGGGGGGAGGTGACTGAGTGACACAGGGACAAATCGCAGGTTCAGCTATGCTGAACCCTGCAATCTGACCCTGCCTGTCACTTAGGAGTTCCGCCCGCTTTGTTTACACAAGCGGGCGGATCTCCACACTCGATTCCTCAACGATCGGGGAAGAGCGGCGGTGATGACCGCCGCTCCTCCCCTGGCCCGACTCCCGCTGCGACTGAATACAGCGGGAGCGAGCCTCCGGCGGCGCGCGTGCGCCGCCAAGGAAGGGGAGTGTCTGGCGACGTAGGTCTACGTCACCAGACGATAACGAACCACTTTGCCACAGTAGAGCTCTAGTGAGCAGCGGTCAAGTGGTTAATCTGTATTAAACCGTTCAACAAACAACTGTTCTGGTTAAGCAAGACATTTACCTAGAATTAATATTTTCGGTTACGTCTGGTATTTGGGCAAGCTTGTTATTAACATGCTTTTTTTTTTCCCTAGGGGTGCTAATTGCTTGTTATTTAATATATGCCACAAGAATGACTGCAGATCAAGCTATTTTGTTTGTCCGTGCAAAGAGACACAATGCTATTCAGACCAGAGTCCAACTCTTGTGTATCCGCGAGTTCTCTCAGTTTCTGAACCCTCTGCACAATGTGTTTGCTTGCTGTGACCCAAAAGCCCACGCCGTCACCTTATCACAGTACTTGATCCGCCAGCAGCACTTACTTCACGGGTACGAAGCTCGCCATCTCAAATATGTGCCAAAAATTGTCCACTTGGTTTGTAGAGTATTGATAAACCTAGTGGAAAACCGGCAGGTGGTGGAGAAGGAGATCGCAGATGTTCCAGATCTCTCTGCTGAGATCGAAAAGACTGTTTCTCAGTTTTCCCCTGAGCAACTTGATAAAGTTTTAGCTAGTGAAATTGAAACCGGAGATCCGTTAGCTCATTCTGTTACAACCCCAGCTTGTTATGTAGTTCATGATTCAGTATTAACCAGTGAACAGGAATTTGACCCCTTGTGGAAGAGGAGGAACGTAGAATGTCTTCAGCCATTGTCTCATCTAAAGAAGCGTTTAAGTTACAGTGACTCAGATCTAAAGAAGGCTGAAATTCTCCTGGAGCAAGGTGAAACCCCATGGACAGAGCCAGCAGAGATGTCCTTTTTGAGCAAAATCAATGCGCATATAAGGGTAAAGCACTGTTTTGAAAATCATGAGGTTGCGGACCTTATGCCTTCAGCACGGTCAAACAAAGAACCTTGTGGAAAAGCAGCTTTTTTTTTCTGGAGCCAGAGTAAAGCTGGTAGCATTGAAACTCCCAGAGATGGTTCCCCTCTATTTCACAGACTGAAGCTCCATAAAGAGATGCAGCGAAGTCGTACTTTTTCGTTAGGATATTCCTCACTAGCAGGCAGTGGCCAATCAGCTTTAGGAGACTCCGAATTTTTTATGTCAAGCATGACTCCTCGGGACACTACTGATTGTAATTGCACTGCTGAGGACAATAGAGTACAGGAAGATAACAGCATCTCTAAACCTCAGGACACTAACTGCACTTCATCCAAAGTGACTTTTTATCTAGAATGTAGTGAGACATCAGACGTTGTCCCACAGATTGCTCTGGAGTCTAAACTAAGCCTTGATGCCAGGCGCTTGCTGGCAGTTAAAGCTCTGGCATGTTTGATCAATGATGGGGCTGAAGAAGTTGAAGAAAAAGTAAACTTTTGGCAGGTAGGTATGCCTATTGTTATTGCATTTGAATCCTGTAGATGCAATAAATAATATTTTACCAGTTGCGCTAGAAAAAAACAAAATTGCTGAATACCTTTTCAGAATTGGTTTCTCATAGCCGATATCTTATTTTAAGAAGCCACTGACAGTGAAAACAGCAGTTGGTGGGTGTTTTAGATTGGTAGGATGTTTCTTGCTTGTGAATTTGGGAAGAGTTGGTAGTGCTGTTTTTGGATATTGGGATATTGAGCTGTCTTTTTTTGCTTTCTGTGTCTACTAATCACTATTAGCTAAGTGTCACCCCATATAATTTACTGCATCCATTTTGCACATGGCCATTCTAAAGTGATATTCTAAGACAGTGGTTCTTAGCCTTGTTGGAGGTACTGAACCCCACCAGTTTCATATGCGCATTCACCGAACCCTTCATAATTGGAAAAATAAGATATGATCTTTTTCAAATTCAAAGCATATTTATATATATTTATATATATATTTAGGTATATATTTAGGTATATATTTATACATAGGTGCACAAAATGAACAAAACCATTAAAGAACAATACCACTAAAACATGATTTTCACACAAAAACATAATAATGGAATATTTACTGCAAATCAGTGTGACTTCTGCTGTTGTCTTTCAGAGACTGCCTCACCGAACCCCTGGGGTTCGATCGAACCCAGGTTAAGAACCACTGTTCTAAGATATTGCATGACAATGTCAGTAAATCTATCATACCTAAAGATTTCCCATCAAGTCATTGTGTTGCAGTGGTAACAGGATTAAAGTAGACCCGTGCATTGACCATACAGGACAAAGCCACAGGTTTGCTTTAATACCCCTCTTCTCAACAGCACACACTAGCCTTACCTTTGCTCCAACCCTGCTTAGTTCAGCTATTAAAGACGAAGAAATAAAAGCCTAACTCCATGTATTAGTGAACTTTAAATCGTTTTTTTGGACCAGGCTGCTTTAGACAAACTATTTCCTTCATTAATACATGCATCGGCTGTGAGCACTGTAAAAACTGTATGTAGCCTAAGCTACATACAGTATACAGCGATGTGTTTCAGGAGCAGTATGGTGACTTCCTGTCCCGTTCCTGGAACAAAATTGAGTCAGACTGAGAGCTACTTAACCATTCACAGGGAGCTTTGTAGTTTCTGAATGAATACAAAGCTTCCTCTGACTGGCTGAGGTTGAGACTGTGACATCATCCTCCCACCTCTGAGCCAATCTGAGGAAGCTTTGTACTCATTCAGAAAATACAAAGCTTCTTGTGAATGGCAGAGCAGTGCTCAGCCTGACTTGATTTTGTTCCAGGAGTGGGATTGGAAATCCCTGTTCTGCTGCTTTGACATAGTGCTGTACACTGTATATAACTGAGGCTACATACAGTACATACAGCACTAACAGCCGATGTCAAATAGTGAAGAAAATAGTTTGTTGAGATCAGCTTGGTCCAAACAAACTATTTAAAGTTCACTAAAACATAACTAGCACTATTGGATATGCTAACTGGTCATACACTAGTACAATACCATTTGAAAATGTTCTTGTTAAGAACGATTATTTCATTTTCTATTAGTCAGTGCAGCAGTCGCCAACCTCCCTGGGATCAGGGACCAGCCTTGCAACCTCTCCACAGACTGGGGGGGGGGATATTTTGTGTTGCAGCCTGTCCCCTCACAGGTATGGGGGGTCCTTTGTTGTAGTGGGTTCAATTGATGGTATTATAGAACGGTGTCTTTGTAGGTCTGTTCTAAGACAGTACACCCGTTCAGATTATGTATGAAAATGTCTTGCTGCATCGTTTTATCTCTGTAAAACTTTTGACCCCCACTAGGTCAATTCGCAGTTACTTTCTTTTCATTTCACAAAATCAAATTAGAACTGCCGACCAACTTTACATTCCACACTACCCACTGACATAGAATACAGCTCTTTTGTCTACACTTTCAATTGAGTCATCATACTTTTTGCCATTTACAGCTGAATTCTGGGAGAAAAAAAAACCTTGGCCAAATGCATGTTCATGCCTAGAATATCAGTAATAGAGACTTTTTTTTTAACCTTGTTACGATGCTGCAGGCTCCCTCAGCTCACTATAAGACAAGCAGCCGCAGCTTTTTCTCTAACCACAGCAGCTGCAGATAACAGCCCTGCATTGCTGCACAGCAGGGCCCCCGCCACATACTCAACAATAGGCAGAGCCTAGGCCGCCAATATGGATCAAGCTCCACCGCTGCCCACCCCCTGCCACGCGACCCAGCCCTCAACAGGCCACAGACTGGCACCAGCCCGCAGCCTGGGTGTTGGGGACTCTTGGGTTAGTGGGGTCAAACCACCAGCGAGGGTAAAATTCGAAGAAGCAGGATTCATTTCTAACGAATTCATTTCTTACTAAACAAATGTGGTTTTAGTTTGGGAAAAACCCTTCAGTCCAAAATTTAATGAAGGAAAACATTTATTTGAAGTACTTCCCAATGACATTCTTCAAGTCTTTAAATAAACTAATGAAAACCTTCGTACAAATGCTTACATGAACATTTGTCTAAAAATCTACTAGTGTATGGCCAGTTTTTCTCCACTTTCTCTCATGTGGCATGGTTGGTGTTTGCTGACTAGCTTAGCACTGTCACAGGAGGATCATGACAGGAAAAAAGAGTTTGTTGGGCGCTTGTGCTGGGAGGTATGTCCCCTATTCAAAAAGTCTTGATGGGAGAAGACAATTGGGGCATAGACTGGACTTCAGCGATGCATAATAACACTATGCTGGTACCCAGGGCAGCTCTGACAGGTGAAGTGAATCCCGCTGACAAATGGAAGAAGAAATAGGCGCCACTGAGTGTAGCAAGTTAACTTTATTGTGCAAAAATGAACATGAACTCACATGTAATAACATGATAGCCGGTCTCCTTCGGGCACTTCCTGGTGTGTAGCGCTTCCATCTTTTGGCCGACCAGAAGCCGGGAGATGACGCGGCAAAGGAAGGACCAATGAAAAGAACAGGATGGAACTGAGGCAGCGGTGAACCACAAACATCACGGATGGACAGCACGGACGTGATGACATAACGCGTTTCGGAGCATGCGCACCACGCTCCTTCATCAGATGTATCATATATATACGTCTGATGAAGGAGCGTTGTGCGCATGCTCCGAAATGCCTTACGTCATGACGTCCGTGCGGTCCATCCGTGAGGTTTTGCCGTTCACCGCCGCCTCAGTTCCATCCTGTTCCTTTCATTGGTCCTTCCTTTGCCAAGTCATCTCCCGGCTGCTGGTCGGCCAGAAGATGGAAGCGCTACACACCAGGAATTGCCCGGAGGACACGCACCGGCTTTCATGTTATTACATGTGAGTTTATGTTCATTTTTGCACAATAAAGTTAACTTGCTACACTCAGCAGCCCCTAATTCATATTCCACAGGAGGATCAGGAGACAGCATTGTATAATCCTGGAGCTTACACTCGGAGCTTGCACAGGGCTACTTTCCTTGAAATATGTATTTGTAAACTGCCATACCTGCCAGGAATGTGCTATTGCATCTTTCAGTTCTCCAATCCAGACCATTCATTTACTGTGCTTGCGCCTTCACATCATTAAGCGCCATTTTTAGACTCTCAGTACTGTGCAGTGCTGTCCATAATGACTGCATTATAGTGCTGCCCCTGAATGCAGAAATATAGAGGATTATAGGCGACTTGTAAAACAACAGATTGAGGCAATGTTGAAGAATATACAAAGGTATTCTTTTAGTGAATATGTAACTTGATAATTTTTAAGTATTTATATCTGCCTAGGCAAGCAAATATAATTATTTAAGAATTAGTGCCGGTTCACACTGTTCCGACTTGACTTGGTCGCCTGACAAGTAGCGGACCATGCTGTGCAATTGGAACCGTTCTAATAGGAGCGACTCAAGTCGCTCCGACTTAGAAAAAGGTTCCTGCACTACTTCGGGGCGACATCGGAGCAACTTGCATTGACTTCCATTATGTGAAGTCGTTGCAAGCCGCGCCGAAGTCGTGGTGCACGGGCGACGGCATAACTCGCCCGAAGTCGTGTCGCCCTAGTGTGAACCGACACTTAGGCCTCTTGCACGCTGCTACCAAAATACTGAGCATTTTCAGGCATACAGGCGTTTTGTTTTTTTTTACTGATCTAAACGCAGCCCATTGTTTTCAACGTGACTGTACACATAAACTTGTGCCGTGCAGTGTTAATTTTGGCAGAAAATTTTGATTTAGTTTTAATCATAATCTTTTGAGTAAAATGCAATTTTAGTTTTAGTCGTATTTTAGTCTTTTGACTAAAATGTTATTTAAGTTTTAGTTGTATTTTATACAGTATGTATTATGTTATGAGTCACGCGCTGTCCAAGGAAATGTCTAGATTAAATAAACACTTCCTAGATGCTGCATGTACCGTTACTGAAAACCATGCAGTAAAGGAACTTGTAATGAGGGCTGGGGGGTACAGCACTTCTGGGAAGTGATGAAACTAAAATTGAATATTAAAGTGGAACTCCAATAGGAGTGTAATAAATGTGAAAAAAATTAAATTAAACTGCGTATCTCATTTATGTATCAGTGTACCTTGTGTAAAGTGCATAAGTGGATTCAATAATTAGAGTGGATCATATAATAAAACAACGTCTGATATAACGTGCAAAAAAAATAGATAAATAGATAAAAGATATACACAATCTTATCTCAATAAATACAATATAAAATCGATATAATCAATAAATAAAGTGCTCAGTGCAATCCATAATCTATTAATTCCAATATCAAGTGTAAAACCAATTAAGTGACAGGTAAAGTGTTAAGTGCAGTAAACAGTGATGTGCATATTCTCACACAGTCCTTTTCAAATACTGCAGGTGACTCAAACAGTTCAAAGGTGGGAAAAAGGGATGTACTCCAATGATGTGTCCAGATAGAGGTAATAGCATATAGGGTTTTTGCCCTCCACCTCAAACAGTGTAGAAAGTAGGGGGGTGCTTCTTCACTTTTGTGCCCCTATAGGTGTACTAATCTCTCACCTCCAAATATCTCATTATACGCCTTATAAGCTCTGACCCGGGTTCCTCTCCACTCCTTCCCTGTTTGCCAATGGATAGTGGTGCCTCGGATGGATCGGCTTTCAAAACTTTCCCAATGGCCAACGACTCTCGAAAGTAAAGTGCTCACAATAGTGCAATATTGCCTTATATATTCAATTTTATTGAAATAGATTAAAAAGACTTACATTTGTCTTTAAAAAAAGCGCCTTGTGTTAACAAACAAAGAGGATCGCGGTCCTCACTTCCGCGTTCGTACGTCACTTCCGGTAGCAGCCCTACGCGTTACGCCACTTCCGCTCACGTGGCATCTTCAGGGGATCCACTCTGGCCCCGCGCTGAGCTGTCAGTGGTGGCTTCAGCGTGGAGGCGGGTGCAGGAGAGGCATCCGACAACGGAAGCCCCATAGTAAGTCTATGGGTGACGTCACTTCCCATTCATTTCACAGCCGTTGTTGGTCCTCTCCTGCATAAAGCTTCCGTTACTGGAGACCGGACCGAATCGGGTGTAGAAAAGGTAAGTACAGTGATTTTTGCTTTACAGGGTTAGATAGAATAGTCTTAGAATGTGGCAAAGAGCAGGTTTAGCGTTAGTTTAACTCATTTTTTTTGTGGTATTTACCTCACTACTTTAACAAATGTGCAGTATTTACCTCACATTCGATATTTTCCTTTGATATTTTAATTTGACTCTTTTATTATCTCGAGCGATATTTCTGAAAAATGAGTCACGTGACCTTCATTTTAGATGTGGTAACCTTTAGTGAATTGACCCGATTGATACTTCATGTCATGGCCTCCAGCAAGAACAGTGAGTAGCACAGTAGTAACATCACTAAGGGGTCCATTCACTACAAGTTAAATAACGGCAAATAAAATGTGGTAAAATACCGTATGCGGTAAACCAGTTGTGAAAGTTCAATTCACTAAGAATTTACGTTAAATATCGAATGCGGTATTTGTTAGATTTAGCAAAAATTACCGGCAATTTAGCAGTAATTTACGGCATTGAGCTGGTTGCTAAGGAGTGGACAGGGATTTGTCAAAAACAGCCTGGGGGTTGGGGGACCCCCAGGCTGTTCTTTTACAAATGGCTGGTTGCTAAGCAGCGGGCTATGAAGCCAGCCATTGCGTCCTTAATAACCAATGACTTATCAGCTGTCAGCAGGCTTCCCCGCTAACAGCTGATTGTAAAAAATAAAAAGCAGAGAGTTAAAAAGCATGAGAGCATTTTTCTACCTATTTATTGTCTTGTATCACTTATGTATTTAATCCTGTGCTTGGTGACATTTGTACCCTTATCTGGGCAAACAGCATGGCAGGTCAGGAAAGGGGGGGCGAGTTAGTGCCCCCCCCCTCCCAAACCATACCAGGCCACATCCCCCCACCCCAAAGCACAGGGTGGGGGCTTATCGGAATCTGGATGCCCCCTTTCACAAGGGGGCCCCCAGATCCTGCTCCCCCCCCCATGTGAATGAGTATGGGGTACAAAAAGTAAGAAAAACCCTGAGACAGTTTTTGACAAATCTTTTATTAAAAAATAAAAAAAACCTTGTCCCCCCGATGTAAGTCAATCAAGATGCCCGCCAAACCGCTGGAACCCAAAAAGTAAGAGCTTCGCTCCTGAGCATGGCTGGCCGCCGAATACCTCCTTCACCGTTTAACAGTTCTTATATAGGTAAGGGCGGGGCCACCTGGTGATGTCACCTGGTGGCCCTGCCCCCCTCGTGACCTCACAGACCGGTGCATCTATATCTCACTCCAAATATTTTGGAACAGGCAGAATAAAACCTTAGATCTCACACTGCAGTTATAGCTTTCAGGCTGTAGGCACAGGAGTGCCTAGGCCCACCCATATACCAGGAAGTGCATGTTTCCGGGTGTTGCTTGGGCAGTATTAACACCACAGCACATGGCTGGAGATGCAGAAAAATGACACACCCAGAAGTGTAAGATGACAAATATTTTTCCACTCTTCAAGAGAGCAAAAAACTGAGGCACAGGCAGCGGGACAAGTATTAATACTCTTCTTTTGCAGGGTGTTTTTTAATTTAATGACTTTAATACAAGTCCTCACTGAACTTGCAGGTGCAAGCAACATGGAGCAATTCATCCTTAAATCTCACAGCAGAAGCATTGAAGTCAAACAAGTTTCCTGGAAGCTCAGCTCACTCTTATCCCCCTCCCAGCAGTGATTTAGCATTTTTTTCAATTGGTATTGTAAAAATAGAGCAGAAGCTTTGGGGGGGGGGCACGGGGGAGTTAAAAAAAAAACCTGTAAGGTGTCAGTCCTTTGAGTGAATTTATTAAGTTATTGATTTTTTTTTTAACCATTAGAAAGAGCTAAACTCCCGTGAAGCAGCATGGGATCGGATTTGCACAGAGAGGAATCCCTCTGTATTCAGTCATTTAATGTGGTCCTGGCTTGAACAGCTGAAAGAACCTGCTATCACAAAAGAGGATGTTCATTTGTTAGCAAGTTACGGCAGTGATCTGGAGAGCGCCCTCTTTCTGCTTGAAAAGGTAAATGCAACAAAACCTGTCTACATCTTCTGTTTGATTCTCCAGACCCAGATAATGACATGCAGCTCAAACCTTTTAGCAGCACATTACTATAGCAACATGAGACTCTCCACAGCCATCATATGGCATGATTTACAATAGCAATGCTCTATTAATGACACTATTGCACTGCTGTATTGTATTTGCTTTAAAACGTTGTACATGATACAAGGTCAGGATCAAACTGTAGAGTGTTGCACAATATACTGAAAACTCTCTGCTGTTTTGGAGGGAGCTAAAATATAAAAGAGCAAGCCTGTATTCATAGGTGATGTTTAATGAAAATTTTTAGTTTCCTTTTATCTCCCAAATATAGATGCCCTCAAACGCCTTAAGCCCTGTACACACGATCAGAAAATTGTATGAAAAATACCGCTTTCTAAGTAATCGTACGATAATCTGAGGGTTAGTACACAGCTTTGGAGAGCCAATCACAACAGTTCATCCGATATTATCTGATCGGACATGCACAAAAAATTCCGTACAATACCAGATGTCCATGTCCAAATTGGCCCTAGGATGTGTATGTAGATAATTCTGAAAAAAAAAAAAAAGAAACAATATTTTTAACTTTCTGCTATAAAACATTCCTAGTAAAAAAAAAATTAAAAATAAAATGTTTTCATTATTTTAGGCCAATATTTATTCTGCTACATCATTTTTTGGTCAAAAAAATCACAATAAGTGTATATCGATTGGTTTGCGCAAAAGTTGTTGCATCTACAAACTAGGGGAAAGGTTTATGTCATTTTAAATTTTTTTTTTTTTACTAGTAATGGCGGCCATCAGCGATTTTGAGCGGGACTGCGACATTGCAGCAGACAGATCTGACACCTATCTGACATTTTTGACACTTTTGGGGGGGACCAGTGACATTACTACAGTAATCAGTGCTAAAAATATGCACTGTTACTGTACTAATGACACTGGCAGGGAAGGGGTTAACACCAGGGGCGATCAAAGGATTAAATGTGTCCCTAGATGGTGCTTTCTAACTGTGTGGGGGATTGACTTGCTGGATGAACTCAGAGACTCGTGTTCCTTAATAGGAGGAACACAAGATCACTGTGTTCATTACTGACAGAACAGCGGTCTGCCGTGTTTACATCTGCAGACTGCCATTCCATCGCCACAGGAAGTGATCCCAACATTCAATGAGATAAGTGTATAGTACCTTGAAAAACTATTCATACTAGGGATGCACCGATCCGATATTCGGATCGGATATCGGCGCCGATATGGCCATACTAGCTGGATCGGTGGAATCGGTAAAATTAACAGATCCATAGGTTGATCCGGCTTTGCTCTTTACATAGCTGTGAGGGAGCAGAGAACAGCTGTCAAAGAAGGAAAAAAAAAAAAAAAAGAGCCTCCTGCAAATGCCTGTCAGTCTCCCAGTTAAGTAAACACAATGATTACAATGTATCTTTTCATTCCATCTGCCAGAGGAGGGAAGTTTAACCTCTTAAATGCACAATTGTTATAGGGTATCTGCCGATACCGATACTGATCCGGAAGTATTATTTTGTTATAAGCTCACAAAACAGTACTTCCGGAACGGCCTCGGGATCGGCGATTTCACAAAGCAAAAGATCGGCATCGGAATCGGCACCAAAAAAGTCGGATCAGTGCATCCCTAATTCATACCCCTTGACATTTTCCACATTTGTCATGTTACAACCAAAAACGTAAATGTATTTTATTGGGATTTTATGTGATAGACCAACACAAAGTGGCACATAATTATGAAGCGGAAGGAAAATGATAAGACCCCGTTCACACTGGGGCGACCTGACTTTGCCGGGCGACCTGTGAAGTCGCGGTGCGCAGCTCGCACCGCGACCTCGGAGCGTCCGGCACGGACTTCATATCATTGAAGTCAATGCAGGTCGCTCCAGGTCGCCCCCAAAGAAGCTCCAGACCCTTTTTCTAAGTCGGAACGACTTGTGTCTCTCCTATTAGATCGGGTCCTGTGCTGCTCTATGGCAGGCGACCCACGGCGACTTGTCAGGCGACCAGGTCGCCCCAGTGTGAACGGGGTCTAAATGGTTTTCAAAATGTTTTCCAAATAAATATGTGAAAAGTGTGGCATGCATTTGTATTCAGCCCTTTTGAATCAATACTTTGTAGAACCACCTTTCGCTGCAATTACAGCTGCAAGTCTTTTTGGGTATATCTCTACCAGCTTTGTACATCTAGAGAGTGAAATTTTTGCCCATTCTTTGCAAAATAGCTCAGGCTTTGTCAGATTGGATGGAGAGCGTCTGCCAACAGAAATTTGCAAGTCTTGCCACAGATTCTCAATTGGATTTAGGTCTGGACTTTGACTGGACCATTCTAACACATGCATATGCTTTGATCTAAACCACTCCATTGTAGCTCTGGCTGTATGTTTAGGGTCGTTGTCCTGCTGGAAGGTGAACCTCGGCCCCCAGTCTGAGGTATTTTGCAGACTCTAACAGGTTTTCTTCTAAGATTGCCCTGTATTTGGCTCCATCCATCTTCCCATTAACTCTGACCAGCTTCCCTGCTCCTGCTAAAGAAAAGCATCCCCACAACATTATGCTGCCACCACCATGTTTCACTGGGGATGGTGTGTTTCGGGTGATGTGCAGTGTTAGTTTTCTGCCGCACATAGCATTTTGTTTTTAAGCCAAAAGGTTACATTTTGGTCTCATCTGTCCTTCTTCCACATTTGCTGTGTCCCCCACATGACTTCTCAAAAACTGCAAACGGAACTTCATAAAGCTTTCTTTAAACAATGGCTTTCTTCTTGCCACTCTTCCATAAGGGCCAGATTTGTGGGGTGTACAACTAATAGTTGTCCAGTGGACAGATTCTCCCACCTGAGCTGTGGATCTCTGCAGCTCCTCCAGAGTTACCATGGGCCTCTTGGCTGCTTCTCTGATTAATGCTCTCCTTGCCCGGCCTGTCAGTCTAGGTGGACAGCCATGTCTTGATAGGTTTGCAGTTGTGCCATACTCTTTCCATTTTCAGATGATGGATTGAACAGTGCTCTGTGAGATGTTCAAAGCTTGGAATTTTTTTTTATAACCTAACCCTGCTTTAAACTTCTCCACAACTTTAGCTCTGACCTGTTTGGTGTGTTCCTTGGCCTTCATGGCGATGTTTGTTTACTAAGGTTCTCTAACAATCCTCTGAGGGCTTCACAGAACAGCTGTATTTATACTGAGAAGAAAATTACACACAGATGGACTCTATTTACTAGTTAGGTGACTTCTGAAGGCAATTGGTTCCACTAGATTTTAGTTAGGGGTATCAGAGTAAAGGGGGCTGAATACAAATGCACTCCGCACTTTTCACATATTTATTTGTAAAACATTTATCATTTTCCTTCCACTTCACAATGTGCCACTTTGTGTTGGTCTATCACATAAAATCCCAATAAAATACATTTACGTTTTTGGTTGTAACATGACAAAATGTGGAAAATTTCAAGGGGTATGAATACTTTTTTTTTTTAAGGCACTGTATCAGAAGGACATTTGAACTCTCAGGATCCTTCATGATCCTTTACAGCTCTCTGTTACAGGAAAGAAGGTAAAAAATTCAATTTACCAGTTTTCTTGATTTGGCTAGCTCAGTGGTTTTCAACTTGTGAGGTATAGGGGGCTGTAACTGTGCCCCCGAAAGTACCAAAGAGCCATACATAATATTCAGTATATGTCATGCTACAGGTGAATGACTCTACAGATATATTAGAGGAAATCAGACAAAAATGGAGGTGCAAACGCCTAGTGCATTACCTTTCGACACTTTTAAAAAGTTTATTAAAAAGCCAAAAACATACTCGCAAACATGAAGAATAAAATCGCATTATCCATGTCAACCACTATGTGGAGGAGGACACGTCCCTGTACTTGGACCGCTAACGTGTTTCGGGAGACATGCTCCCTTTCTCACAGCTAGTCCATTGTCCTTGAGGGGCTACATTTATACTGATTAAGCAAGTGTAGGTCCCTCCCCCTCAACCATGTGCACTGTGTGGAGCTAAGTGGTGATTTTCAACTGTCCCGATTCAACTGCAATCCACACAGACAGGGCGCTGTTCACTTTACCACCACTTAGCTCCGCCCAGTGCACATGGTGGAGGGGGAGGGACCTACACCTGCTTAATCAGTATAAATGTAGAGCCCTAAGGACAATGTACTAGTTCTGAGGAAGGGAACATGTCTCCCGAAACACGTTAACGGTCCAAGTACAGGGACGTGTCCTCCTTCACATAGTGTTTGACATGGATATGCGATTTTATTCTTCATGTTTGTGAGTATGTTTTTGGCTTTTTGATAATCTTTTTAAAGGTGTCGAAAGGTAATGCACTAGGCATTTGCGCCTCCATTTTCGTCGGCCTTTAGTGTTTTAGAGTTTCCCCACTCAAGGAGAGCAGCACGCCTAAAATTCCTAACAGAGTGAGCGCTTGGGTTATATAGGTATTCGAGGAAATGTTCTGAAACTGTAGACATGCTACTGGTCCTGTTGGAGACTGATAGCCTGCTTCAAAAGATGGGGCTTATTCACAAGAGCCAGTGCACTAAAACTATCTGTTACAGCATACAGGCAAGTGTTCATGCCGCGTTGGCAGTGGTGGTGGCGCCTTGTGGTTTTTCAATGCAAGGCACTGTTTTCCTTTTTGTTTACTTTTTCTAGAATGTCAAAGTGATGTTTCATTCATTTCTATGAACTGCAGCTTTGCTGCAATTCAAGAACGGATTTGCACATAGTGTGAATGGGCCCCTAAGCAGCTGGCAACACGTTACATGAGACTGCTAGAGATCGCTGTCATTGCTGCCCCTCTCCAAATCAGTGCTCCCATTCCAGCTACTGGGCACTGAAAAAGTTGCAGTTTGGGCACCAGGCCCTAAATATATTAATGGATTTAGGGTGTAAAAATGATGCTCATGGCTTCTTAAAAAAAGTATACATTTTAGGATTATTAATGCTATGTATTGGGACTTACTATATTTTATGTTGCATATTTTTTGTTTTCCATGAAATTGTTGTCCACCCTGTGTAAATTTTAGAAATAAAATCTCCACTAAACTTTTTTTCTTGAGTATTTTTTATGGAACCTTTGTATTTCCCTGTCTTAATGATTATTTGTTTTTTTACAGGGTCAGCATCAAACCATCTTGTGCATTTTGCAGTGTGTGAGTAACCTTCGACCAATCCCTGCTGACATAGAAGATGCTATATTAGAAAGGATGATTGCAGCTTTTACTATGGTAAGGTTTAAATCTGTAAAATAATAGGGGGGGTACATGGAATTTACCAGATTATAAAACGCTCTGTTACTCCTGTATGAAATCTTCCATGTAAAGACAAAGAAATTACAAATTAAATTGTACTCACAAAAATATAAAAGAACAGCCCTTAAATTAACCAAATGTGTGCCCGGTCTTCCTATTTTCCCAGCTACGAACAAGCTACATCCATATGCAATGGAATTTCACAAAATGAAGTGACTCATAGATCTCATAGGGTCATGTATGGCAAATTATGGCAATCCCCCTTGGTCCCTGAGCTCATTCTCCTTGGGCACCTCACATAGCTCCAGAAGACGTTATAAAAAAGCAGTCCCATAGTGTAGCATCATCACTAATTAACTGCCTTATATAATATGCCTACATAAAAAGTAGAAAGTGCAAACAGTGCTCTCTGTAAAAGCAAAGATAGTGGAGTCACCACTTGCAGTCTGACGTGCTGAGGTCACTTTTTCAACGCGTTTCATCATACAGACTTTATCAAGAGGATGTGCCCTCAGACAGGAAGCTCCTATTTATATACCATTTCCGCCCTTCGTTTTCTGCCCTTACTATTAAAACTATATACTACTGAAATATTGGTTACTCCTAAGAAGCCCACAATATTCCAACCACCTGCCTGTAGCACCATAAGATCCACATTAAAAAATATTAAACCTACACCAAAAATTATACAAATATTAAATAGCGCCATAAGCCCCTGTAATTGATAAGCTAAATAAAATGACCCCATTAAAAAATAAATATGTATCAAATGCAGATAAATCTAAAAATATAAAAAAAAAAACGAAAACACCAAAAATTAAAAATGCAAAAGTTTTAAAATGACACTCTATAAAGCCACATATGATCCCATCCAAATCAACCCAAAGAGGAGGCAGGATCCTTAAAAATCTGCAACAAAGCAGTTTAAATCAATTTACACATTAAGCCCATTAGATTGTAAACAGTTCAATTCATATATTCACTTCAGAAGGTCTCATTATTGGAACCTCTCCTGTGACCAGTTACTGTGTCGATCCCCTACAATTTCATAATGGATTCCTATTACGAAAAACCCAAAAGTGTTTGGAAAGGCTATCATTTTTCAAAACTTTTTGAATATTATGTATGTGTTCGCAGAGCCTACATTTTGTCTGACCCACATATTGGAGTCCACAAGGGCACTCCAACAGATACGTTTTTGTATTATTTTCCAGTGATCCTTGATACAAAGCTATCTTTCTTTCTTACAGTACAATTTGTGGTTTTACATACCTTGCATCTCCGTCAGGGAAAAAAAACCTTGCATAGGAAACATGAAGCCAGTTTTTTTTTTGTTTTTTTTTACAAGGGGGAGAAATAACTTTGTGCACTAACTTACTTTTAAAATTCACTGCTTTCCTTTATACAAAATGTGGTTTCTCAGAAATGAACGATCCAAGAATCCTATATTTATGCAAAATGGGCCAATATTTTCTAATAATACCCTCAACTTCTATTGACTATTAAAGTCCAGAATTATCGCATACTCTAAACTTCCATTTTGTCTGTTTCGGTTCTAACCTCCTTCCTTCTTGTTTAAAATAATCCCTACTTATTTCATATCTTAACCTCTCAAGCTTTACTTTATCATATCCTTTTTCAGTAAATCTCCTTACAATAATCTCAGACTGTATGAGGTAGTCTTATAATTTAGAACAGTTTCTTCTAATCCTTACTAACTGTCCTTTAGGGACTTTATCCATATCAGATGGTGACATTAGGTGATAGGTATATACCCATTTCGATCCCTTGGTGTGTATACATGTGAGCACATATTCATTTGTTATTATTTGTTTTGAGAAACGACCATGTGGGGGAGATTCACTAAACGGGTGCACACAGAATCTGGTGCAGCTCTGCATTGAAACCAATCAGCTTCCAGGTTTTATTATCAAAGCTTTAAGTGTTACTAAACCCACAACAGTAAAGTCAAGTCTGTATATGCAGTAAAGCATGCTTGGTATACTTACTGTGGAACCTAAGGGGTTAATCCTTTACATTGTGTATAAAAGCTGTTTGATCCTGTATCCAAAATATAACCTGATATTTACAGAGCCAAGGGATGGGCTGCACACGCTCAGTTTGGTGTTTATTGCTAAGGATTTTTTTTTCTTCTTGGGAGAGTGCATGTGATCATCACAGTGCCAATCAGCACTGTCCAGATATACCCAGACAGAGGATCAGGGGAGAATGAAAACTCCTCCTATAAGCTTTACTAGGAAATGATACAAGCAAACTTTTGAACTTCAGAATGAGGGACACTTGAGGGAGAAAGTGACCTGTGGCAGCGTGTAACATGACATAATGGGTGTGGCCAAATGCTTAGGGGTGGCAGGGGCTGAAGGACACAAACTCCAGTACAATCATTAAAAAAAAGAATAAAAAGCTTTCATTACAAATGTTTTTTTCACAAACTGTGGAAGAGTGCGTTCCACTAAGTGTGGAAGGATTCAGGAGTGGGTTTTGTACACAGTGCAAGGTTCAGGAATGCATTATGTACAGAGTGCAAGGTTCAGGAGTATGTTACGTACAAGGTACAAGGTTCAGGGGTGCGTTACGTTCAAAGTTACATAGTTAGTCAGGTTGAAAAAAGACACAAGTCCATCTGGCTCAACCAATAAAAAAACAAAAACAAAAAAAAACCCCAGTATTGAAAACCTAAACATACAATCCCATATACACAATCCTATACCCGCAGTTGATTCAGAGGAAGGCGAAAAAAGGTGCAAGGCTCAGGCGTGCGTTACGTACAGGGTGCAAGGTTCAGGAGTGTGTTGTACAGAGAGCAAGGTTCAGGAGTGCTTTACATACAGCATGCAAGGTTCAGGAGTGCGTTACGCACAAAGTGCAAGCTTCAGGAGTGCGTTACGCATAGAATGCAAGGTTCAGGAATGTGTTACATACAGAGTGCAAGGTTCAGGAGTGCATTGCGTACAGAGTGCAAGGTTCAGGAATGCATTACGCACAGAGTGCAAGGTTCAGGAATGCGTTACGTCTAGAGTGCAGAATTCAGGAGTGCGTTGTATAGAGTGCAGGATTCAGGAGTGCCTTGTACAGAGTGCACGGTTCAGGAGTGCGTTGCACAGAATGCAAGGTTCAGGAGTGCGTTGTACAGAGTGCAAGGTTCAGGAATGCGTTGTGCAGAATGCAAGGTTTAGGAGTGCGTTGTACAAAGTGCAAGGTCCAGGAATACGTTGTACAGGGTGCAAGGATCAGGAGTGCGTTGTACAGAGTACAAGGTTCAGGAATTAGTTAAACTGCAGACACCAATTAATTAAACATAGTACACTTATCTTCTAAAATCTTGATTACCAGCATTCAGGAGCCGAGGCAAGAATGGCAGCATAAGGTGGATAACAAATGAGTGCAGGTAAGCAGGACAGGCAGCTGTGTGACCATCCATCCAGACCAGCATAGCCAGGATTAGTGAACAAGCAGGCAGGAATACGGCCACAATGAGAGAGAGTGCAGCTGTCAAATTGAAGTCCTGATGTCAGGGGTGGGCAGGGCCGCTATGGGGGGCTTCGCCCCTTTATCAAGCAAACCCATGCATAAACAAACAGCTGGCGTTTATACATTGCTAGCCGGAGAAGAAGGTGGCAGGGGGCGGGACTAATTGGATCTACTGCATGTGCACACATGTATAATTCTGGTTTATTATACACAGCTGTGGGTCCACATGTAGTAGTTCCAATTTGTCCTGCCACCTTCCTCCCTAGCCAGCAATGTATAAACGCCAGCTGTTTGTCTATGCACAGAACCCCACATATCGGCCCCGCCCATCCCCGACATCAGAGCTTCAATTTGACAGCTCCACTCACTCTCACTCTCATTGTGGCCATATGCCCGCCGACTTGCCCACCAATCCCTGGCTGTGCTGGTCTAGATGGATGGTCACACTGCTGCATATCCTGCTAGGATGTCAGCAATGGAATAATGCGGGACAAAGTCCCTATACATCGGGGTCGCAGGACAAAGCTTGAAATGTGGGACAGTCCCTCCCAATCTGGGACTGTTGGGAGGTTTTTAAAAGTCACAAGACTGCTATATACTGCTGATGAGAAAAGGTATTTATCAGTTTATATTTACTAAAATAATAGCATTTCCATGTTCTGTGTACTGTAGATATAGTGAATACAGGTTCTGGGTTTAGTAACACTTTAATTGAAGAAGCTGAAGTTTGGAGCTGATTGGTTACTATGTACAGCTGCACCAGATTCTGTGTGCACCAGTTTTAGTAAACCTTCCCTATAAATGTTTTTTGAGGGTTTTCATACACTTACGGGAAGAAACAAGAAATAAAAGAACACTGGATGTACTGTATATGTTGAGAAGAGTAAGAGTGACACCTGGTGGCCATTTATACATTTAATTTTGTGTCTGATATGACACATTTATCTATAAGGTTCTGACCATTTGGTGAGCATTTATTTTTTCTGAATACTGCACAGAGGATATATTGAGGATGTCTCTTTTTTCTTTATATTTGCACAGACATTTAATATTCAGTAAAGAGCACTAATTGTGTGTGGAACTTGAGTGTTGAGAATTTAGGTGCTGGGAATATATTGTTTATAATACTATATGCCATAATAAAACCTACTATCCATAGGTTCTAATTAAAATAAATGAAATGCCAGATTTAAAATGCAGCATGATGTAGTTAAAAAGCTAACCAATTTATAGACAATGTTAACCACCTAAGCCCCGGAAGATTTTACCCCCTTCCTGACCAGGCCCTATTTTGCGATTCGGCACTGCGTGACTTTAATGGACAATTGCGTGGTCGTGCGACACTGTACCCAAATGAAATTGACATCCTTTTTTTCCCACAAACTGAGCGTTCTTTTGGTGGTATTTGATCACCTGTGCGATTTATACTTTTTGCGCTATAAACAAAAAAAGAGCAACAATTTTGAAAAAATAACAATATTTTTTACATTTTTTTTATATGAAATTCCCCCCAAAAAAATGTAAAATCAAAATTTTTTAACATTTTAGGCCAATTTGTTTTCTGCTACATATGTTTGGTAAAAAAAAATCGCAATAAGCGTATTTTGATTGGTTTGCGCAAAAGTTATTGCGCTTACAATCTAAGGGAAAGATTTCTGTCATTTTTGGTGTTTTTTTTTAACGAGTAATGGCGGCGATCTGCAGTCTTTTTTGCGGGACTGCGACATTGTAGCGGACAGATCGGACCCTTGACTGACATTTTTGACACTTTTAGGGGGTACCAGTGACATTACTACAGAAATCAGTGCTATACATATGCACTGTTACTGTAAAAATGACACTGGCAGGGAAGGGGTTAATTTTATTGGTGATGGAGGGGTTAAGTGTGTCCCTAGGGGCGTGCTTCTAACTGTAAAGGGGTGTGGCTAGTGATGTAACCACAGAGACCTACGATCCTGCATAACAGGATCGTATGATCTCTGCAGTTAGATCAGGGAGAATGACAGGTGGCTTTGTTTACATCAGCCGCCTGCCTTTCTCCGTCTCCACCAGGAGTTTGCGAGTGACCGGCGGACATCGGGTCCACTGGTCACACGCGCAGACATGTTAGGGAACGAGCAGGGGCGGGAGCGCGCCTCCGGCGGCACGCGCTCGCCCCCTAGAGGCTCTCAGGCTAGCGACGTAGTACTACGTCACTTCGCCTGTACGGGGCTGACCGCCGCAGTAAATAGTTGTGCGGCGGTCGGCAAGTGGTTAAATTTAAGTAGACACATAGAAGGGATCGACTGATATCGTTTTTTCATTGCCGATACCAATATCTTAGTCATCGCGTATCGTTATGGGCCGATATTTTTCGTACATTTAGAAAAAAATGTTTTCAATCTTTTTTACTTGACAGGTACTCTTGTGGAGGGATCTGGGGGTCTAAAAGACTCCAAACCCCTCTTCTACAATTAAAAGCATTCAAAACGCCAAGTTTGGCTGTTTTGAATGCTGTCATTTTTTTAAAATCTGGCACTAGACAGTACCCAGAAAGTGATGTCATGACATCACTTCCGTTTTTTTGCACGGAGACCCGATCAGAGCCGAATGCGGCGTTGATCGGGTGTTCAGCGGCCGTGCAGGCTGGTTACCTGGATCTCCAAGTGGGACGGGAGACCCAGGCGAGCCGCAAAAGGCGGCGGGAGGGGGGGGGAACGTCCCCTTCCGCTCCTTGTAATGACAGCAGAGTGGCTTCTCAGCCGCATCGGTTGTCATTACAAGACAGCCGACCATCGGCTATGGACGCCGGTACCAGGGTGATGCCTCTAGCTGCAGGCATCACTCCAGTACAAGCATTTTCCGAAATATCGGTAATATCGGCCACCTTGGTGGCCAATTCTGATATATCAGGGAAAGTGCATATCGGCCCTCGATATATTGGCTTTGCCGATAATTGGTCGATCCCTAACACATAGGCAGGGCCGGCCCTACCATGGGTCCCGCTGGGTCCATTGGACCCAGGCAGAGCTTTGAGAGGGGCAGCAAACTGACACCCACAATTTTCTTTGAGGCAGTTTTGTGAGTGACAACTGCCCCCCCCCCCCCCCCGGGCTGCTCCACTTCCCTGCAAAAAGGCTGCCATGCTGCCCTCAACACACATACTCATAGCTGCCGGGCGCGAGGATGCTCACACACAGTCTAACACCGGCTGTTAAACACCCGAGCACACATGAAGAGCTCAGGTGTGTGTGCTGCCAGGGCGGGGTACCCACGGAAGACAGAGAGCAAAGATCCCTTTCACACCGGCTCCACCAGCAGCCGATGTTTGGGTGCAGCTTGCATTTCTATTGGGTGGAACTGGAGGAGTAGATGCAGCCTCGTGCCCGGCCCGCCTTCTTCTGCTCTTCTTCTCATGCCCTTTGATGGGCGTGATTTTTTTTTTTTTGGGGGGGAGGGCAGCATTTCTATCTTGGACCCAGACAGCACAATGCCTCGGGCCAGCCCTGCACATAGGCAAGAAAGGAAGAGCTGATGCCACCTTGCTATATATTACAGTACAGCAGAGGCTCAGAACAGAAGGTATTCACATCTCATTCATTCACATATCCCAAAAAACAGGATTATTCCTCATTTCTGTGGTCACCTGCACATCCAGAATAATAAAAAGGAATCATTTTCATGACTCTGCCCCCTGTTCTGAAATAATGAATAGAAAAGTTGCCTTATTTTTAGTATATGTGAAATGAGACATGTAAGAATGTTTTACTTTGTGCTTTCTTTTTATATTGCAGTTATAATTCTTATGAACTTTTGCAATCCTACAAAACTATAAAATGCATTGCTGTGTGATAATGAACCTACGTTTCTGAGGTCAGAGAAAATCCTTACACAGTCAGTGACCTGTCAGCTCAGTTGTTACTGAAATCTTTTAACAATGTTGTACAAAGAAACATTATTCAACATTTTGTGCATATTTTGATTTGCTGTTATTGTCTGCCCCCTACTGGTCAACTTTATAATATGGGTTTAATTTAAAGGCTAAGTTAACTTTAAAAAATAAATAAAAACACACTTTTTTTGCAGGCAAAAAAAGTGTGTATTTATTATTTTTTTCTTAGGAACCTGCAGAGCGTTGCACCTAGATCACATATGATGTGTAATGTCATGCTCCTGCAGATTCTGCCTATACCTCTCGTACGGCAGGGAGTTCCTGAAGTCCAGAAAGATCAATGAGCTACCAGCCCCTTCGCAGTTCATTAGGGAACTACAAGCTGTCTGCCGCAGTGGCAGAGGGCACATGTAGCTCATTCACTGAGAATGAATGATGCAGCTGTGTGGGCGGAGACCCGAACAGCAACACTGTTTTTGAATTGTTACAGTGGATGCGGTGAGAGGACCCCCCACCCGCTATCCTGAGGTGGAGCACCCTGGGGGGGGGGGCGGGGGGGGCAGATCTGAACCATGTTACACATTACGCACTAAATATGGGTGTAACATGCTCCAGAATGTGAATTTATCCTTTTAAAGTGACATTAAACTCTGCCCCCCTCCACAGCTCTCACATCTGCACCCAGCCCCCCTCCACAGCTCTCACTTCTGCACCCGCAGTCCTCCTCCACTACTTTTACCTTTACCTCCCTCCTTCATCCACAGCTCTTACCTCTGCACCCAGCCCCCCTCTACAGCTCTCACATCGCCCCCCCATGCTCCCCCTCTACAGCTCTTACCTCTGCACCCAGCCCCCCTCTACAGCTCTCACATCGCCCCCCACACTCCCCCTCTACAGCTCTCACCTCTGCACCCAGCCCCCCTCTACAGCTCTCACATCACCACCCACGCTCCCCCTCTACAGCTCTCACCTTTGCACCCAGCCCCCCTCTACAGCTCTCACATCGCCCCCCACTCTCCCCCTCTACAGCTCTCACCTCGGCACCAGCCCCCCTCTACAGCTCTCACATTACCACCCACGCTCCCTCTCTACAGCTCTCACCTCTGCACCCAGCCCCCCTCTACAGCTCTCACATCGCCCCCCACACTCCCCCTCTACAGCTCTCACCTCTGCACCCAGCCCCCCTCTACAGCTCTCACATCACCACCCACGCTCCCCCTCTACAGCTCTCACCTTTGCACCCAGCCCCCCTCTACAGCTCTCACATCGCCCCCCACTCTCCCCCTCTACAGCTCTCACCTCTGCACCCAGCCCCCCTCTACAGCTCTCACATCACCACCCACGCTCCCCCTCTACAGCTCTCACCTTTGCACCCAGCCCCCCTCTACAGCTCTCACATCGCCCCCCACTCTCCCCCTCTACAGCTCTCACCTCTGCACCCAGCCCCCCTCTACAGCTCTCACATTACCACCCACGCTCCCCCTCTACAGCTCTCACCTTTGCACCTCCCTCATTCATCCAAAGCTCTCATCTCTGTGCCTATAAAGGCAGCTGCCAGCACAGCTTTATAAGGTGGTGGGGGGGGGGGGGGGGGTGAAATGCTGTGCAGTGTGCTCAGTTCACTAGTACTGAAATGCATGTCAGACCTGTAGCACAGAGCTGAGGAGAAGTTTTGGAGCACTTTCAGATCTGGCAGGTGGCGGGCAGGCAGCCAGACAAGGACAGAAGTTGGCAGAAGCAAAAGCAGCATGTAAATTATACAATAAAAATGCGGTTGGTCACAGCATTTGGATTTAGACCACTAAACAATGGATGCAGGGCATTGGGTGCCTGGTGCTAATGACACACCTGCTTATCAAATGGATATTATGTTTATTAAATAGCATAATATGTGCACTGGGGAGGTATTGTTTTAGGGGGTACATTAGCATGTAGCATCACCTACCCTGACTCCCCCCCCCCCCCCTATGTGTTTATCCCAATCTTCACGGTTCTTCTCCTATGTTCTGCTTACCTACAATTTCTTGTTAGGTGGAGGTAGCACTGTCAGCAAGAGAGAAGGATGATATAATTAAATAAACCTGTTGTAATATCAGCTGTCAAAGAAAGTCCTAGGGTGACTATATATACATTACCTTTACATGCATGTGAAAGAGTAAGTACCGTACATCCCATAAATTGTTGACTTTTGTCAGATTTTTTTAATAAGCAACATCAGATCTTCATTCACACAGTTCCTAAAGATAAAGGAGATATACTTGAATAAAAGCATGATAAAAATGTATTTTCAATAATTTATTCAACAAAAATATCAACAGATGTAATCATGTACTGTGGAACAATAGGTACAGCCTTGGCCTCAGAAGCTGATATTGTCCCTTGTAGGAGAAATTACTTTTACATAACTGCCCACCAGTCTCTAATGGTGTCTGTGTGAAATTTTTGACCACTCCTCTATGCACAATTTCCCTTAGTTGCAATATGTTTGTGGGTTTCCTTGCATGAACTGCCCATTGTAAATTACCACACAACATTTCATTGAGATTCAAACCAGGACTTAGACTAGACCAGCCCGTAACTCCCAGTTCTAATTTTTTAACTTTTCCTTTGTGGATTTGCTTTTGTACTTTGGATTGCGTACACTGTAGATATTGAGGTGCATGCACTTTGATACCAACGTTTGCAAGAGTTATTGGAGACTTTTTTGAGCTTGGTTAAAAATGTAACATATAGAGTTAAAGTTGAATTCTAACTCTGCCTTCACCTAAATCCTAACTACCCTGTGAAAGGAAGTCACCTATTCTCAGGGAGCTCCTGTACGGTCACTTGACCAACTCCCAGCAGCGGCTTCAAGGTAGAGGAGGGACAGCCAATAATAATGACCCATATTAAGCCTATATGTGGCGTCACTGCACAGACATTGCAGCCATTGTCAGCGATTTCTCCTCTCCGCTGAAGCCAGCTACTGAAGAGGTCACATGACTGGACCAAAGATTAGTTGAGTATAAGCATCTTCCTTTTATAAGGTAGTTAGAATAGCATTTAAAAGTGGGTGGGAGCAGGTTTAAAGTGATTGTAAAGTCTTGTTTTTTTTTTAAAAAATAACAAACATGTTATACTTACCTTCTCTGTGCAGTTGGTTTGCACAGAGTGCCCCGGATCCTCCTCTTCTCGGGTCCCTCTTCTGTGCTCCTGGCTCCTTCCTTCTGTTGAGTGCCCCCACAGCAAGCAGCTTGCTATGGGGGGCAACCGAGCAGAGTCACAGCTCCCTATGTCCATTAAGACACAGAGCCGTAACCCAGCTCCACCCTCTCTCTCTCCTGATAGGCTGACTGACTTTGATTGACAGCAATGGGAGCCAATTGCGCCACGCTGCTGTCTCGGCCAATGGGGAATGGAGTATTGGGCAGCTAAGACACCCAGTCTCAGGTAAGTATTTGGGGGACTGAGGGGGGCTGCTGCACAAAGAAGGTTTTTTTTTTTATCTTAATGCATACAATGCATTAAGATAAAAAAAATCTTTCTGCCTTTACAATCCCTTTAAGCATAGTTAGGTATTAGTCTGGAATTCCACTTTAAGTACACAGGATACAATTATAATACCATAGATAATATAAGCATGACTTTATTGAAGAAAAAATGTAACAGTAATATAGAAGAATGTACAATGCATACAGTATATGTAACATATGAAAAGGTTGCAGCACTGATAAATCAACCAAAGTATGAATATAAGTGCAAAAAATAATATGATTTCTCAAATCACAATGAAAAGTCCAATAAATCAAATTCAATTGAAAAAGTCTAAGTGAAAAAGAAAAAGCTGTAGAATGCCAAATTCCCGGTGCACAATGGGATCTCAAGTGTTACCCATGTTGTCTTTCCTTCACCAAATAGTTAAAATACGAACTCACTAGAAATGTATGCTGCTATATGCTGTTATAGGACAGCAATCACATATTTAGATATTAATGTGTTGCCCCTCTGGAGATCTCTGTTTGAACCAACAAAACCAATGGTGCTCCCACACATTTAGGATGGAGCCATCAAGGAGTATTCAGTCAGTCAAGCAGGGTGAATCATTAGGCATGAAAAGAGAGTAAATTATCATAATGTAGTAATTTAATTCAAAAAGGTTAAAACAAAATATAAACCTAGACTCACATCAGCCAAACGCCAGTCAATATACAAAATACCGGTGGTAAAGTGAAAATAAAAGGTCCATAGAAGTGCATAGAAATGTATATGATGAACCACAATATACTTACTACGAATACCGCCAAACTATAAATAGGATGGCGGCCGGGCCTCAGGCATATATCCCAGCTCAACGGCCGTTTCGTGCCACGCGCATCATCAGGACTTCTTTTAAATATGCTTCTTATATTCCGCAGTTTTTCCACCTTCACCCTTGTGGATTTTAGGTTATATAATTGTGCGGTGACTCCCACCACCTTTCACCACTGCGCTCACCTCCAGTTTGCACCCTTTTCCAGGTCTGAAATTGCCTTCCCCTGCTGGGGTTAAGTCCAGGCTCCTCAGCTGTTGAATCTCTTTCCACTCCCCTCACTGTGCTGGCTTTGTCTGGACTTCCTTTCCTCCATGACCCCTCGTTATTAAAGATTCACTCCCATGTGTAGTATATAAAGATTTCACATTTATTGCATAATATCCACTTACATTAAAACTTGAGAGAGTGCACTTTAAAAGTCACCCGACGGGGCAGCAGCTTCTGTATGCTCTCATATGTTCCACAAACACAGCCCTCTGTCACCCGACTCCTCCTACGCATATCGTCACGATTACATGACTTCCTCAGGGGATCGTGATCATGACGATACGTGTGGGAGGAGTCGGGTGAGAGAGGACTGTGTTTGTGGAATATATGAGAGCATACTGGGCTGAATCTTCCTGGGCCAGCCAGTCCTGGACACAGCAGTTGTTTTAAATCGTTTCCACTTGTAGAATACTTTCTTTGATTGAAATTATTGATTTCATTTCTTTTGTGATCTTTATACTGTAAATCTCTTGCCAGACTCATAGGCATCAACCTTCTTTCTGAGGGTCTTTTGATGTTGACATGATGACACCATAGTTATCAAAAAGAACACTGAGGTTTAAAAAAGACAGGCTCCTGGGCACCTAATCTAGAACAACTAGTTATAATGATGGTAGATGTAGGAGTGTACTTACTTTTTCCATGTGGCAAATCTGCATTTTCATTCATTTAGCTATACCATGTTTTTTGTTTAGTGTATCACCTTTATGTCTAGGCATTGTTTGAATAGGCCCCTTTCACACTGTGGAGTCTGTTGGCGGACTCCGTTTTTCTCGATCCGCTGAGCAGGCGGATGGTTGCTCTGTCTCTCCGCTGTGTGCGAAAACAGAGCTGTCAGGTCCCCGCTGTTCTCTATGGGGGAATCGGATGGGAACGGACCGTCTGTCCGTTCTCATCCGATCCCATCCGCTGGACGGATTGAAAATAGGGTTTCCATCCGTCCAGATTTGACGGATCGGATGTCAGCGGACATGTCTCCGCTGACATCCGATGCCCCATAGAGATTCATTAGGCATCCGTTCAGATCCGCCTGAAAAATGGACAGGCGGATCTGAACGGTCCGCCTGTGTGAAAGGGGCCTAAAGATCTAATGTTTTCCTGTTCAACTATGTTAAAAAGGCAACAATTTCTTTAGGTTGTACTTGACTTTAGGTTGCCAGCTTCTCACTGGTAACAGAGGCTGTTCAAAATATTTATAAACAGGTTGTGAGACACTCATACAATATGGACAGGACCAAACCTTTTATAAATCAGTTTTTGAACCCCCTGTTTTGGGGCTTCCAGGGCACTCTAGGAAAGATCTAAAGATACAAGTACCTCTTGGTCCTACTCTACAACCATACTGGCAGTTGTGTATACTTTGACATTACCGTAGGTCTAGCTTATGCCTCGTACACACGCATCGATAGTTGGCCGTGCATTTTCGGCCAACGTCCGATCGGCTGATTTTCGGCTTGTTAGTATGATGCTTTCGACAACCGACTCCGACTTTTCGGCCGAATAAAATCTGGTGTGCAGGCTATAAAATTTTTGTTGGCCGTCAACACGACGGCCGATTTTCCGTCAGTCAGTACAGATTTCGGCAGACAAAAATCTGATGAGCAAGACTGGGCATGCTCAGAGAAGAAAAAACACACGGAAAGTTAACCAGCACATGACATCACTTCAGAAGTAGATTTTTGTTGGCCGAGAAAATTCGTGTGCAGTCTAGGCACATTCCAACCAACAAAACACCACTCTGGACAAAAGTCGACTGATCGGTCGGACGATAATTGTTGCGTGTGTACGAGGCATTAGGTTGAGAAGGAATGGGATGCAGCTTGTAGTTAATTGAAGAAAACAGCATAGGAGCAAGTTGAATGCAAAGAATAGGTAATGAATGCAACAGAGTTCCAATATTTGCATTTTGTTCCCATTTCTTGTATGGTCTCTGTGTAGAGAAAGTTTAGACAAATTCTGTTTTGTATTTGCATTGTATACTATACATATTAATTTTGAACTCCATGCAAACAGCTAGATACACGGTTGTAATACACATTACAGGTGCATCTCATAAAATTAGAAAATCATCAAAAAGTTAACTTATTTCAGTATTTCAATTCAAAAAGTGAAATTCATTTATTATATCACTATTTGTGTAACGCATCTATTTAAATTCCAAGCATTTCTTTCTTTTAATTTTGATGATTATGGCTTACAGCTAGTGAAAGCTAAAAATGCACTATCTCAGAAAATTAGAATATTACATAAGACCAATAAAAAAAGTTTTTTTTAATACAGAAATGTTGGCTTACTGCCAAAACTACCAATACCTGATTTAATGATCATGGTATTACTGTGTGTGATTGGCCAGCAAACTCACCTGATCTAAACCTGATAGATAATATGTGGGGTATTGTCAAGAGAAAGATGAGAGACACCAGACCCAACAATGCAGATTAGCTGAAGGCCGCTATCAAAGCAACCTTGGCTTCCATAACACCTCAGCAGTGCCACAGGCTGATCGCCTCCATGCCGAACTGCATTGATGAGTAATTCATGCAAAAGTGTTGGTATAGTGAATACTATAATGTACATGGACATACATTTTAGTAAGCCAACATTTCTGCATTAAAAATCCTTTTTTTATGGATATCTTTAAGAAATGGCTTTCTTCTTGCCACTCTTCCATAAAGGCCAGCTTTGTGCAGGATACGACTGATTGTTGTCCTATGGACAGAGTCTCCCACCTCAGCTGTAGATCTCTGCAGTTCATCCAGAGTGATCATGGGCCTCTTAGCTGCATCGCTGATCAGTCTTCTCCTTGTATGAGCTGAAAGTTTAGAGGGACGGCCAGGTCTTCGTAGATTTGCAGTGGTCTGATACTCCTTCCATTTCAATATTATCGCTTGCACAGTGCTCCTTGGGATGTTTAAAGCTTGGGAAATATTTTGTATCCAAATCCAGCTTTAAACTTCTCCACAACAGTATCTCGGACCTGCCTGGTGAGTTCCTTGTTCTTCATGATGCTCTCTGCGCTTTAAACGGACTTCTGAGACTATCACAGTGCAGGTGCATTTATTCGGAGACTTGATTACACACAGGTGGTCAACATTGGATCATTCAGAGATCCTCACTGAACTTCTGGAGAGAATTTGCTGCACTGAAAGTAAAGGGGCTGAATAATTTTGCACGCCCAATTTTTCAGTTTTTTATTTGTTAACAAAGTTTGAAATATCCAATAAATTTCGTTCCACTTCATGATTGTGTCCCACTTTTTGTTGATTCTTCACAAAAAATTAGTTTTATATATTTATGGTTGAAGCCTGAAATGTGGCAAAAGGTTGCAAAGTTCAAGGGGGCCGAATACTTTCGCAAGGCACTGTAGATATGTAAAGGAAAGCAGGAGCAGCATTTTAAAATAAGGTGAACTACCACCCCCTTCCCCTGATCCCCGCTGTACTTACCTTTGAGGTTGCCAAGCTGTCTGCACCCCTTCAGCTGCATCAGCAGTCCAGGGAAGCGTTTCTGGAACAGAATTTACTGTGATGGCTCTGGCCAATCAGAGCGGATCTGGTCAGTCCAGGAAGCTCTGCATTAAAGAGGTTGTAAACTCGTTCAGAAATTTTTTTTTTTTTTTACAACCTGCAAGAGAAAGACATAATGAGCTAGTATGCATCGCATACTAGCTCATTATGAAATACTTACCTTAGAACGAGCCCCCGCCGTGCCGCTCTCTTACCTGTATGATGGGCGACATGTTCAGTCGCCCGTCTTCCGGGATCGCGGCATCCGGCCATCTGATTGGCCGGAGCCGCGGTGACGTCACTCCCGCGCACGCGCGCGGGAGCCGACGGTCACGGCACGGGGCTCTGAAGGAACGGCACGATCAGCCGTTCCTTCAGAGCGCATGCGCCAGTGACGTCACTGGCTGCATTAAAGGTAAATATCTCCTAAACCGTACATGTTTAGGAGATATTTACAGTACCTATAGGTAAGCCTTATCATAGGCTTACCTATAGGTACAACTTCCTGAGGAGGGTTTACTTCCTCTTTAAGAAGAGGGAGAAGAGCTGGGATTTCAGATCCCCAGACTTCTGGAGCTGCCGCAGGGGTGCTGACAGCTTGCCAACCCTGGTGGTAGGTACAGCGGGGACCAGGGGGGTAGTAAGGGTGTCTGCTGTTAGTTCACCTTGACATTTTCTCTGTAGAGATGAGCTAACACTTTAAGTGATATTTGTTTTTAAAGCTTTTTTTTTTTTTTCAGGAGAAAACTATCATTTTATTAAGTTCAGACAACTCATCCATCTTAGTGAATTGATCTAAATCTATGAATCCAGACAACCAGTTTTCACAATTTTTATCATCATCTACTAATCAGGCAAAGTGTATTTGCAAAGGCAGAGAAGTTTAAGTTATTCTAAGCTCCCTAAACTCTTACCTGACTCCTTTCACTGCTCCACCACTGTCCCAGCTGCAGCACCGCTCTTCTTACTTCCTAATCTCACAGGGACAGACACTTAGAGCTGCAGGAACCATAGGCTTCTGCTGCTGTCAGTCACCCAGGGGACGGAGGAGCGGACAGCACCAGCGGTGGACTAAAAAAGAGGAGGTAAGAGGCCGCTCTCTGCAATATCATTGCACAGAGCAGGTAAATAGACCATCTTTTTTATTTTGATTAAAAAAAAGCTATAGTCTCCCATAGTGTATTGATTTGCTAGATTTAGTAGCAAAGGAAGAGCAACATATACAATGTATAGATAAAAAAATCCCCGATGTGTAAGCAATGTCATATAGTACAAAAATGAATGAAACAGCAAATCTCTTCATATCCTTGTTCAGACATGTTACTTATATACACATATTCTGGGCTGAATTCAAGTATTTCTAGAATGCAAGTTATGTGGTCGGAGTAGCTGAGAGTAAATCTCATTGTCTAAAGATAAATGTATGAAGGTGGATATAATTGAGAACCGTTCCAGGTCTTCTTATATCAGGACCAGGAAAATCACAACTTTCATGCTGTAAGAAAAAAATAGAGCGGGTGATGTCAATCAGAATGCACAATGTGGTATAATGTGTCTGCAGACACTAATTGGGAATGCTGTAGCCAGTCATTCACAATGACATGCTTATCTGTGCAGCATTTTTATGTATTATCAAGGGAGCCTGTCAATTAACGATTCTTGTAAGTGCAGAGTACACCATTTATTCACACAAAGTTGTTCAGCTTCAAAGCAGAAGTATTTTTTATTTTTTTTTTGGGGGGGGGGGGGTTGTGATTACAATACTCTGGTGGACAGTTCAATATTGGCAGTTATTTCAACATGCTTTTTCCATAGCTTTTCCATAGCCCTACAATATATACAAATTATGGCCAAAGACGCAAATGATTGACTTTAGGTGTTTTCAGTGAAAGATAAAGGTCGGTCATGCTTACAAACACATTTTCGACAATTGTCTGCCAACCTTGCAGTTTAGAGAAGGCCCTTTCCTGTTCAGCATAACTGTGCCCTTTTGTACAAAGTCAGCTTCATATAGACATTGGAAGGAATTCAATAAAGCTGCTGCACCACTTTTCTGGCGTTAATCCGTCTTCTTAACCACTTAAGCCCCGCAAGATTTTACCCCCTTCCTGACCAGGGCCTATTTTGCGATTCGGCACTGCGTGACTTTAACGGACAATTGCGTGGTCGTGCGACGCTGTACCCAAATTAAACTGACGTCTTTTTTTCCCACAAACAGAGCTTTCTTTTGGTGGTTTGTTGTATGGGCGCTTCCATGGAATACAGCAGGCTTTAGGTGAGAACTGCACTTCGGCAGCACTGGAGAGGAGAAGCTGCTCTGAAAGTGATAAAGATAAAAAGACAAGGCGTCTCTAAGTGCAGTAGGCTCTGAGTATTTATTAGGTTAAAAGTATAAAAGCACTCACATCTGGTAAATGTGACATGGGCATAGCAAAGATCTGTCTGGAGTCTTCCTATCCGCTGTGCTGAGTGGTTGCAATGAGGACATCCGATGATCCGCTTCCTGTAGATGCGTCCTTTCGTCTGTGTCTGAGCCTGGTCGGCATGAGATTTCCTGAAGGCAGGGTGTGGACGCAGCGGCTGGTGTCCAAATGTGAGTGCTTTTATACTTTTAACCTAATAAATACTCAGAGCCTACTGCACTTAGAGGCGCCTTGTCTTTTTATCTTTATTTCTTTTGGTGGTATTTGATCACCTGTGCGATTTTTTGATAATGCGCTATAAACTAAAAAAGAGCGTCAATTTTGCAAAAATAACAATATTTTTCACATTTTTTTATATGAAATTCCCCCCAAAAAAATGTAAAAATCAAAATTTTTTAACATTTTAGGCCAATTTTTTTTTTTACCATATGTTTGGTAAAAAAAAAAATCGCAAAAAGCGTATTTTGATTGGTTTGCGCAAAAGTTATTGCGTTTACTAACAAAGGGAAAGATTTTTTTCATTTTTGTTGTTTTTTTTTTTAACGCGTAATGGCGGCGATCTGCAATTTTTTTTGCGGGACTGCGACATTGGGGCGGACAGATCGGACCCTTGACTGACATTTTTGACACTTTTGGGGTTACCAGTGACATTACTACAGTAATCAGTGCTATACATATGCGCTGTTACTGTAAAAATGACACTGGCAGTAAAGGAGTTAACTTTTTTTGTGAGGGACGAGTTAAGTGTGTCCCTAGGGGCTTGTTTCTAACTGTGATTGGCTGTGGCTTGATGTGTAAGAACAGTGATCAATGGTCCTACATAGCAGAACCGTATGATCACCATTCTTACAAAAGGGAGACTGACAGGCGGCTTTGTTTACATTAGCCGCCTGCCTTTCTCCCAGTGTAAGGGGCGATCGCGAGTGCCCGGCGGACATCGGGTCCGCCGGGCACACGAGCGGGAGCGCGCCTCCGGCGGCGGTCGCCTCCTGGTCGCCCCAAAGAAGCTCCGGACCCTTTTTCTAGGTCGGAGCGACTTGTGTCGCTCCTATTAGAACGGGTCCGCAGCTTCCCTATGGGAGGCGACCTGCGGCGACCTGTGAGGCGACCAGGTTGCCTCACAGGTCGCCCTAGTGTGAACCGAGGCTAAGGCAACAGCTTCTAACACATGGATACATGGGAATCTGGAACAGTGATTGACAGAGAATCAACTGACACACAATGCAGTTTTAATATCACAAAGAGAAAAAGGAGATGAAAATATTTTAAATCATTTAATACAATGATCAGTTAAATGCATCACAGTGATAATAATGTATTTTACTGGCTTGAGTTGAATTTTCAGATTATTTTGAGCTGTTTCCATTGCTTCTTCTATTTTAAATACCATAGTTTAGGCCAGAAAGGTTACAATTTTAGAATAATTCACGTTATTTTTTATAGTGGAAGCAATGAGTACAGTGTATGCCAAGCTGTTGGCTTCTGAACAGACCACCCACACAACAAACCTGGCATTAGACTGTCATAAAATGCTGGATGAATTTCCCAGACTTTGAATGGTTTTGCCATCAAGATCCAGGTCTACAAGAAAATGCAGATGAGTGTATATTCACAGGAGAAACTTTTATTCACATATGAGTAGTACTGTCTGCCTTCACAATGAGAACCCGAGGAGTCTCAGTGTACAAAGGCCCAGTATTCCTTTACATTTACAACGTATCTCACCATACATAATGCATTGAGGATATACCTCTAATTTAACTTCAAGCTCAATAGGAAATAACTTTGTAAAATATTGTTCCTGGGAGTATCCAAAGCCCTTAAGCCTAGTACACATGGGCTGAATGTCAGACGACATCGGCCAGTTAAAAAAAAACGGGCAAGATTTAGGCCGTGTGTATGGCAGCCGGTCTGACAGAAGCTGGCCATGCTGGAAAACCAGCAGCCTCTTTTCTTTTTTGGCACTCGTGTTTTTATGTTGTTTTCTTAGTCCGATACACAGACAAGGCAATTTTCCATTTTTCCTTTAGAGTCAGTTCAGACCATTGCGTTGCGGTGATGTGCTTAGAGAAAAAGTAGTACAGCACACCAGGTTGCAGCGAAAACGACCACTTCCCAACACTGCTGTGTGAATAGAATGCAATGAAATGTCATTTGAGTAAAGTTCTATGAAAAAAAGTAAACAGTGGGGTTGATTTTCTAAGACTGGAGAGTGCAAAATCTGGTGCAGTTCTGCATAGAAACTAATCAGTTTCTAGGTTTTTTTGTTTTGTCAAAGCTTAATCGAACAAGCTAAAGTTAGAAGTTGATTGGCAACTAGTCACGGCTGCACCAGATTTTGCACTCTCTGGTCTTAGTAAATCAACCCCAATGTGTCTAGATGTGTATGCGTTTTTAGCACTGTGTTCTCCCAGCGCACGTTAGCCAAAGTGCGTTTAGCGTGGTTGCTGGTGTGTATGAATCCTTACTCGTTCTATTGATCCATACCATTTGCCCCTCTTCTACTGCATCTTACATTTTCCCCCACCAGTCATCAGATCCCCAGTCATCCAGGGGGCAGCTCTGAGACAGAAAAGCCCAGCCTCTACCAAGATGGCATCGTCCTTTAGAGACATAGTGGAGGACAAGGCATGGTAAGTCACTAATGAGGAAAGATCGCTGCAGGTAACACTGGTGACTGGTCACTTGCCCTCTGGGTGCCTCTTTTGGGCACAACACAGCGTTCAGGTAATCTTTAAAATGTATTGAGGCTTAGAGGTCTCTGTGATGAGTATTCTATGGAACTTTATCGGTTATGTTACAACCCTCGTTGTAGGTGATTTCTAACACAATGAATCTTTGTTTTGCAGGTTAAGAAAGGTTCCAAGGAAGGCCCTGTGGTTTTTAGCACTCTGAAACCGATCTTTCAGCACATCTTGGCGAATATCAGAAAGTAGATGTGACAAGACTTGGGCGGCCCTAGAGCTCACAGACCTGGCCTTGCAATGATGAAATGTGTTTAAATTCTGTGAGGCTCGTCATGTGCGTTTCCTGTGAGGTTTGTGTTTAAGTGTTGGCTACACAAAGGGCTTCAAATACAAAGAATGTAGAAACCTCGAGGTGACTTGATATTCAGCGAACTCTTTTGTAATTATTACTCGTCTCTAAAAAGCCTTGTTCACTGTGTTTTACAACATTCTTTATATGTTTCCAAAGTCTGGTTTAATATTTGTAGTTAATATTTGTGGATGTTCCTGTTTAATTTATTACACTCTGACTTGGGCATACTGCTGCCAGTTAGCAGACCCTGTCCAGCTAATGCACTGTGAACTGTTTATTGTATTCAGTATGAAGGATTCTCAGCGAAGGAGGACTGGTCGAGCCTTGACAGACCAGCTGTAGAATTCTGACAGCCATATGTTTATAATGTTTTGCGGTACAATAATTTATATAGGGGCGTTACAAAAGAAAACATTTCAGGTAGGGATGTTTTTAAAGACAAAAAACTTTTTTTCATAGGCCTTACATTCTTAACAGTTTCTGTTTTACAGCATATAAAATGGAGGAAGGAAAAAGTGAGTTTTTTTGCCCATACCAACATTGTTGCCAGTATTGCTTGGAAAAATTAGGACACTTTCCTGCAGTGGGAAAATTGGGCACGGTGCTTCAAAGTTGTATAGTGCCTCCTGCTTGGACTGTCCTGCAGAAGAAGGGATACTTATTAAAGAGTTATCTAAACCTGAAAATCAAACATGTAATGTATTGCAGCTTATCAGTCATTCAACGTGATGGCTGCATTCAATTTCATTTTTCAAGCTATTAACATTTTAAGAAAGTATAGAAAATATCTATTAATCTTGGCAGAAATGTAGAGTGCTTGTCACTTCCTATGAGATATAAAGAAAGAGCAAACATCTACACTCACCGTTCACTTTATTAGGTACACCTTGCTAGTGCCGGGTTGGTCCCCCCCTTGCCTTCAGAACTGCCTTAATTCTTCGTGGCATAGATTCAACAAGGTGTTGTAAACATTCCTTTAGAGATTTTGGTCCATAATGACATGATAGCATCACGCAGTTCCTGCAGATTTTTCGACTGCTCATCCATGATGTTAATTTCCCGTTCCACCACATCCCAAAGGTGCTCTATTGGATTTAAATCTGGTGACTGTGGAGGCCATTGGAGTACAGTGAACTCATTGTCATGTTCAAGAAACCAGTTTGAGATGATTTGAGCTTTGGGACATGGTGCATTATCCTGCTGGAAGGAGCCAGCAGAAGATGGGTATACTGTAGTAATAGCGGGATGGACATGGTCAGCAACAATACTCAGGTAGGCTGTGGCGATTAAACAATGCTAAATTGGTGGAGGCCCAAAGTGTGCCAAGAAAATATCCCCCGCACCAATACAGCACCAGCCTGAACTGTTGATACAAGGCTGGGTGGATCCATGCTTTCATGTTGTTTACGCCAAATTCTGACCCTACCATCTGAATGTCGCAGCTGAAATCCATACTCATCAGACAAGGCAACGTTTTTCTAATCTTGCGTCCAATTTCTGTGCGAATTGTAGCCTCAGTTTCCTGTTCTTAGCTGACAGGAGCGGCACCCAGTGTGGTCTTCTGCTGTTGTAGCACATGTGCTTCAAGGTTCGATGTTTTGTGCTTTCAGAGATGGTATTCTGCATACCTTGATTGTAACAAGTAGTATTTGAGTTACTGTTGCCTTTCTATCATCTCAAACCAGTCTGCCCATTCTCCTCTGACCTCTGACATCAACAAGGCATTTTCGTCTGCACAACTGCCTCTCACTGGATACTTTATCTTTTTCTGACCATTCTCTATAAACCCTAGAGATGGTTGTGCGTGAAAATCCAAGTAGATCAGCAGTTTTTGAAATACTCATACCAGCTTGTCTGGCACTAACAACCATGCCACGTTCACTGTCACTTAAATCCCCTTTCTTCCCTATTCTGATGCTCAGTTTGAATTTCAGAAAGTTGTTTTCACCACATCTAGATGCCTAAATGCAGTTGCTGCCATGTGATTGGCTGATTATCAATTTGTGTTACCAAGCAGTTGAACAGGTTTACCTAATAAAGTGGCCAGTGAGTGTATACCTTTTGTGTTTAAATCACTAGTCTCATCAGCCCACCATGTAATTGAGATGAACAAAGACAAACATATAAAGGCCAACCATGACTCCCTCCATAAATATAATGGAGAAAGGTGTGTAACTACCCAGAGGCAAGAGATGTGTTATTTGCAGGATCACCAGGTAAAAATAAATTGGAAAGAAAGAGAAAACAAATGCAGCAACCACATCTAAGGCCTTGTTCACACTGGGTCCCGTGCAGGGTTGTGCATCACGCAGCCAGCAATCCCATTGTTGCCTATTGGGAAGCTGCTGCATGAACACAACTGCTGTGTCCCAATATGACATCCGTGTCGGTGTAGGTGCGTGTCCCTGAACTCATCCTGGGTGCGTTCGGGGCCATGTACTTACACAGATGTCATTTTGTGAGCAACAGCTGTGTTCATACAGCCATTGTATCTCAATAGAAAACAATGGGACTGCTGGCACAGGGATGCACGTAACACCTGTGCATACCCATGTCAACAAAACACGACCCTGCATGGGAGATAGATGTAATCGCCCTGTGTGAATGGGGACTAAGGACTGGTAAGCTTTAATACAGTGTATGAAATGTTTTTTCTTATATGGTTTATACAGTCAGGGGCTGATTGATGTAAACATCTGCTCTTACACTGCTCAAAAAAATTAAAGGAACGTTTTGAAAACACATCAGATCTTAATGGGGAAAAATATCATGCTGGATATCTATACTAATATGGACTGGGTAATGTGTTGGGAATGGAAGGATGACACATGGTTTGATGAAAATGATCAACCTACAGAGGGCTGAATTCAAAGACACCCCCGAAAATCAAATTGAAAAAGTGGTGCAGCAGGTTAGTCCATTTTGTGGAAATGTTATTGCAGCAACTCAAAATGGTACTCAGTAGTTTGTATGGCCCCCACATGCTTGTATGCATGCCTGACAATGTCAGAGCATGCTCCTAATTTAGATGACGGATGGTGTCCTGGGGTATTTCCTCCCAGATCTGGATCAGGGCATCACTGAGCTCCTGAACAGACTGAGGTGCAACCTGGTGCCGTTGGATGGAGCATAATGTCCCAGAGGTGTTCTATTGGATTTAGGTCAGGCGAGTGTGGGGTCCATTCAATAGTATCAATTCCTTGATCTTCCAGGAACTGGCTGCATACTCTCGCCACATGAGGCCGGGCTTTGTCATGCACCAGGAGGAACACAGGACCCACTGCACCAGTGTAGGGTATGAAAATGGTTCTAATGATTTCCTCCCTATACCTAATGGCAGTCAGGTGCCATTGTCTAGCCTGTAGAGGTCTGTGCGTCCTTCCATGGATATGACTCCCCAGACCATCACTGATCCACCACCAAACCAGTCCTGCTGAATGATGTTACAGGCTGCATAATGTTCTCCACGACTTCTCCAGACTCTTTCACGTCTGTCACATGTGCTCAGGGTGAACTTGCTCTTATCTGTGAAAAAGCACATGGCACCAGTGGCGGACCTGACAATTCTTGTGTTCATTTGCCAATGCCAATCGAGCTCCAAGGTGCCGGGCAGTGAGCAAAGGGCACCCTAGAGGATATCGGGCCCTCAGGCCACCCTCATGAAGTCTGTTTCTGATTGTTTGTTCAGAGACATTCACATCAGTGGCCTGTTGGAGGTCATATTGTAGGGCTCTGGCAGTGCTCATCCTTTTCCTCCTTGCAAAAGCAGCAAATACTAATCCTGCTGATGGGTTAAGGACCTTCTACGGCTCTGTCCAGCTCTCCTAGAGTAACTGCCTGTCTCCTGGAATCTCCTGCATACTCTTGAGACTGTGCTGGGATACACAGCAAAACCTTCTGGCAATGGCACGTATTGATGTGCCATCCTGGAGGAGTTGGACTGCCTGTGAAACCTCTATAGGGTCCAGGTATCGCCTCATGCTAACAGTAGTGACGCTGACCCCAGCTAAATGCAAAACTAGTAAAAAACAGTCAGAAAGCATTAATAGAGAAAAACAATTGTCAGGGGTCTCCATCTGTAAATCCATTCCTGTTTTGGAGGTTGTCTCATTGTTGCCCATCTAGCGCACCTGTTGTTAATTTCATTATCACCAAAGCAACTGAAACTGATTAACAACCCCTTCTGCTACTTAACTGGCCAGAAATATATACCAGGAGTTTAATTGGCTTGATTCTATACTCTGATTAAAAAGTATTCCTTTATTTTTTTTGAGCAGTTTAGAAACATTTCTTGTCCAGTTTTCGGTCGTCGTTTCTTCTGTCCAGGATTGAAATAAGGATTGTATTTAGTTTATATGGGCAACACTTTTTCTTATGTCACATATTGCATTCATCAGAGCCTCTGCATTTGTCTCCTATTAACTCCCCCCTTCTTTTTCTGACCTGCCCTTGCACTAAAGTGAGGAACTACTGTCTGATTTGTTGTGGGGAATAACAAATGTAATTACAAGGGATTGTCAAAATAATTATGTTTAATTTTGCTTCATTGTACTTTTTTGCCACTAAATTGTAATCCAGATTATAAAAGTTTGGAAATAATGTGCTACAATGTCAAAGTGAAAGGAAAAAGCCTTCCTGTTGGTCAAGATTCCCCTGTAAATCCAGCTGCATACATCTTGGATCGAATGCTTATTTTGACAGAAATCTTGAACCAAACATAATCTCTGCTTTTCATTATTTTACCATGTGCTCAATTTAAATTATTAGCTTTGTGACAGGTTATTTTAAGTGTTTGTGCCTTGCAAGCAAGCATAGTTTTTTTTTTTTTGGTTTCAAAATGTAAAACCTGTTTCTGTTCAAAGACGGGAATCTGGAATTCCCCCCTACGTTTGTCTGTGTTGAAGATGGTATAATGAAGAACAGTATTTTCCATTTGGCTGACTTCCTCTTTGAAGATCCCATGGAAAAATACTATAAAGTGTCACTTTTGCAGCATGCTTCAGCCCAGAAGGTAGCTAACAGAACAATGGACTTAACACCAAATTTCACAATATAAAATATGTCATTTTCTGTGCTGGCGTGAAAACATGCATGGCTCTGTGACTGGAAGCTATTCCACTTGCATAGTTTTCATTTTAAGTGTAGCAGCTTTTTAAATAAGCAATAAACCCCTTGCTTTTAAGATTTGTGAACTAGAGATTTTATCTTCTGGTATTTGTAGTAAGGATCGACCGATTATCAGCAAAGCCGATATATCGGGGGCCGATATGCACTTTCCCCGATGTATCGGAATCAGCCCCTGAGGTTACCGATATTGCCGATATATCGGGAAAGTGCTTTTACCAGAGTGATGCCTGCAGCTACAGGCAACACCCCGGATACCGGCGTCCATAGCCGACGGTCAGCTGTCTTGTAATGACAACTGATGCGGCTGAGAAGCCGCTCGGCTGTCATTACAAGGAGCTGGAGGGGACGCTCCCCCCCCCCCCCCGCCGCCTTTCGCGGTTCGCCCGGGTCACCCATCCCACCGGGAGACCCGGGCATCCTACCTGCACGGCGGCCAAAGAGAAGACCCGATCAAAGCAGCATTCGGCTCTGTTAGGGTCTCCATGTAAAAACCCGGAAGTGATGTCATGACATCACTTTCGGTTACAGCATTCAAAACAGCCAAACTTGGCGTCTTGAATGCTTTTAAGTGCAGAGGAGGGATTGGGGGTCTTTTAGCCCCCCCAGATCCCTCCACAAGGAGTACCTGTCAAAAAAAAAAAATACATATTTTTTTAATGTACAAAAAGTTTGGCCAACACCAATATGCGATGACCAAAATATCGGTATCGGTATTGGCAATAAAAAAAACGATATCGGTCGATCACTAATATGTAGGATACTCCAGTTAAAGTGTACCTTTCTTCTATATGCTATTGAGATTGCCGTCTTCACTAAGGCGTAATTTACACTTGCGGTTGGGGGCCTCTCCTTAAAGTGTTATTAAACCCATAACAGTAAAATCAGTGTGTATATGAAGTAAAGTATGCTTGGTATACTCACTGTGGAACCTAAGGGGTTATTCCTCTGCATTGTGTAAAAAGGCTGCTTGATCCTGTCCTCTCCGATCCTCCTCTTCTTTCACTGACTCCAAAACATGTCTGGAAAAAACAGAGCCTTTGGAGTCAGGCTGCACATGCTCAGTTTGGTGTGTATTGCCAGAGAGGTTTTTTTTCTTAGGCGAGTGCATGTGATCAACACAGGGCCAATCAGCACTGTCCAGACATGTCCAGACAGAGGTTCAGCGGTCCTGCAGCCTCATAGGACAGCTCAGTGCAGTATGAAAACTCCTCCTACAAGCTTCACCAGGAGCAGATAGAAGGCACAAGACTGCTATATACTGCTGATGAGAAAAGTTAGCAGTTTATATTTACTAAAATAATTTCCTTGTACTGTGGGAGACAATATATAGTGAATGCAGAGTCCTGGGTTTAGTAACACTTTACACTGCATCCAGATTTGGGGTGTACACATGCCATATACCACAAAAACTATCCCCCTAGTCACGTTTGGCATGCAGTACTGCCACTTCACACAACATAGCCAAACCCTAAGCTCGCAGTTATGGTGTGGTATTCCCCCCTTCAAATAGCCTGTTCAACTGTCAGAAAAAAATGCAACCAATAGGTGGCAGTATTGCCTCTTAAATGCCTGTCCACTGCGCCTGCACTGCTCCATGACAAGCGATCCACTGTGGACCAGTCTTCACAGAGCAACGCAAGTGTAAATGAGCCCTATTGGAGCTAGAGCGATCATTGTAGTGTAAGGCATGCTGCTTTATATTGTCCAATGCCATAATATTGCCACTGGCTCCAATGAAGAGATAACCTTTATTCTCTGAATAGATTCTATTTTTTATGGGGTGGGCAAGTCTCTGGTTACATGTTTTTTTTTTGGTCTTTTTTGACATTTATTAAATGTTACACTTGAAAAAATATGTCTAATTACAACTTGTACTGGTTATTACTTGTTTCTTTTTCCCGTTCCCCTTGGCCACAACCAATAAATGTATTTTCTGCTGATTTTATAGTAAATAATTGTAAACTCGTGCTAGCACCAGAGGGTGCAATGGAAGTTATTTATTATGACACTTTGATTCCCCCAGAACAGCCATGGCTTCCTAAAAGCCCAACCTTCTGGGCATGGTAGAACAGACAAAGCAATGCTATGTGCCTGAGCAAACAGTCACCAGTGCAGGGGTGTGCCTAAAGTTAGCTGCATACATTTAGATTTCTCACTTTTAGCACTGCAGATTGAATGAGAGTAAATAACGAATTCTCCCATCTATGCCAAACAGTGTAGATGTAGGCATCTCCCTCCCTGGTTATAATATTTAGATGGCTGTAGCAATTTTGGATGCAGTCATTGATAGGATACAGTCATTGATTGACCAACAATTTTCTGCCTGGCTCATGCCTCGTACACACGCAACGATTATCGGCCGACCGATCGGTCGACTTTTGTCGAGTGTTGTTGTGTTGGTTGAAATGTGCTCTAGACTGCACACAAATTTTCTCGGCCAACAAAAATCTACTTCAGAAGTGATGTCATGTGATGGTTTGCTTTCCGTGTGTTTTTTCATCTCTGAGCATGCCCAGTCTTGCTCATCAGATTTTTGTCTGCCGAAATCTGTACTGACTGACGGAAAATCGGCCGTTGTGGTGACGGCCAACAAAAAGTTTATAGCCTGCACACCAGATTTTTTTTGGCCGAAAAGTCAGAGTCGGTTGTCGGAAGCATCATACTAACAAGCCGAAAATCGGCCGATCGGACGTTGGCTGAAAATTCACGGCCAACTATCGACGCATGTGTATGGGGCATTAGTAAATTTTTTTATTGATTTTCGTGGAGGCGGGCAGTGCAGATGGCTACCTGCGGCTTGAATTTTGGCAGATTCAGCAGGAATCAGCTGAAGTTTGTGGCCAACATAAGTTCTTGCAAATCATGGACTCTAAACATAAGAACTCTGAGAGTTGTGTTGGCACTCTGGGGGTATTGAGGTGTCATAATAAAGGTATTCTGGGGCATGTTATCATGCTTGTGCTGTAACTTCAACATTGGTTTATATTATTTACCCTCAGTACAGGTTTACTTTAAATATTGGTGTGGAATGGGACAGGAAGTTAAGACATGACTCAAGCTGGACATACAGTTTACTGTACAAACTATGGCTGGTTCCTGATGGACCATCGGAAATCCACTCAGTCCTGCCGGCTGCCTCCCGCCCAACATCACTCGAAACAGAATCGAAGGAACTGGGTGGACAATTGTTGGCCGAATGGCTTCTGCATTAAATTACAGATGCAGCTGCTGTTCGGGTTTTTTGACAGCTGCGGTCAAAATACAGTAGACACAGCAGAACATTCATTCATTTGTGCTGCATATTTGTATGGTGTTTGCATATTTGTATGTATTGCCAGCTTAAAAAGGTACTGTATTATTTACAATTGTATTATGTTAGCTTTTGTAATGCTTTATCCTTTTTTAATCTGATTTTGTTTATTTATGTTTTAACTGGTTACATTTCTTTTTAAGATAATCTTTTCGTCCGTCTTCTCCTAGATGAGAGATGTGGATCTAAAATGAAGGGGTTAATGGGGCCTTCTGACTATGAGCTTCTGCTATGTCTCCCCTTCACTTTGCTAGTCATCTGAACACACCTGGTGTTCTGGCTTTTTGGCAGCACTAAGCATTGTTTCTGATCACAGGGCCTGTCATAAAGCTATGATAGTCTCCAACCATAGAGACTTTCCTACTACTATGAAATCTTCTTTGATCAAAGACAATCACACAGCTGAGCGAGATCAGGATTAGAAACTGTCAGTGGGTGGAAGCGGCTGTAAAGGCGAAGGATCTGTAAAATAAAGGGAATTTCCAACAAAAAAGGAAGGCTGTTCCATTGTAGTCAGAATATCCTACAGTTTCCTAGGAAACAACGAGAGGATCCCTTTCTTATTGCTGCTTGAAGTGCTTGGTAGACAACGTTATGAACAGAATATTGTAGAGGACCACTGTATTAAAAAGGGAACAGCTGTGGTGGCATAAGCCCATAGCTTGACCAATGTGCTAGGAACACACCCACTGTGCATAATAAGAAATGTAATAATCCAGTTGTTACTTTGCAAAACCATCACGGTAGCCTTGCTGTTTAGCACACGCTTGCCCAGTGTACTTTTATTTGGAGAGAAAAGAAAATTACCTTTGTGAACTATTTCTGCTTTCTGTGTTCCTGTAGAACATTGGTCTCCAAACTGTGGCCCGCAGGCCAAACTGCGGTCCTTTACTCACCTTTATCCAGCCCTTGGGACACTGTTGCTGGTGATGGAGCATTATTTCCTTCTACTATTACCAATGATGGGGCACTATTCCTCCCACTGTCACCAATGATGGGGCAGTAGTCCTCCCACTGTCGCCAATAATGGGGTACTAGTCCTCCCACTGTCACCAATGATGGGGCACTAGTCCTCCCACTGTCACCAATAATGGGGTACTAGTCCTCCCACTGTCACCAATGATGGGGCAGTAGTCCTCCCACTGTCACCAATAATGGGGTACTAGTCCTCCCACTGTCACCAATGATGGGGCACTAGTCCTCCCACTGTCACCAATAATGGGGTACTAGTCCTCCCACTGTCACCAATAATGGGGCACTAGTCCTCCCACTGTCACCAATAATGGGGTACTAGTCCTCCCACTGTCACCAATAATGGGGTACTAGTCCTCCCACTGTCACCAATGATGGGGCACTATTCCTCCCACTGATATAAACAATTGTGTATTTTTTTTTTCTACTGATGACGATAGTGGGGCAGTATTCCTTTCACTGACACCAGAAATAGAGGATTATTACTTCTGCTGATACCACTGATGGAGCATCCTCCACTAACACCAACAATAGGGCACTTTTCCTCCCACCAATATAAACAATTGGGCACTATTCCTTCAACTGAAAACATCAGTGGGATACTTCTTACCCCAATATTACCAATGATGGGCTACTATCCCTCCTCCTAATGACCAAAGGCACTATGTAAATGTTTTCCTCCCATTAATGCTAGGGTATTTTCTCCTCCCACTGGTGACAGTCTGGCCCCCTTAAAGTCTGAAGGACAAAAAAAATAGCCCTTTGTTTAGAACGTTTGGAGACCTCTGCTGTGGAAGAACTTTCCCTTCATCCTGTTGTGTCACAAAGACAGAAAGTGGTAGGAAATAGAGGTGACCTGGGGCCTGTTTGAATGCTCTTCTGAACCCATGTGGCCATGGCCGCTAGGAAGCTGTCACCTATGATGGGCCAATCATCTGTGGCTAAGTCATTCCCCACCCAGGTATACAGGATCCATTGCGTAGAATGCCCATCGTTGCAGCTGATTGGGCCATTACAAGGGACAGCTTTCTGGCAGGTTTGGCCACTTGGGTTCAAAAAAGCTTCCAAACACAGAGTTCATTACCTGTGTGAAAGAAAGGGAACACAGATAGCAAAAAAATCCTACAGATGTTCCATCCCTTTCTGAAGCTACCCAACTCTAAAATAAAGATATTTGGCTGCAGTTCCACGTTAAATCCTTTGTGGCTCAATCACTATTTTTGAATTTTTAATTTAAGCATTATGTTTACAGATCACCACTAACAGTGTATTTTCTGTTTGGGCAATGTAAACCTATAGGATGTACATTTGTGGAACAAGGGCTGATTTTTGCTTACTTTTTTAGAACCTAATCAATAGCAATATATCCTGTGCATTACTATAGCCACAACTTGCTCTGCCACTTTGCCATTCATGTGCAGTTATTTCAATTATGAATTGTTCTCCACTAAACAGTATTTTAAAAGGTATATTTATAATAAAATTGTCTTGGAGAATGGGAGCAGAAAAGTTTGTGCTAGGTATAGCTTTGTGTATTAAAGCAAACCAACAACAAGAATATGGCCTCCCATTAAAAAAAAAAATATATGTGCTGCAGCATTTATAAGTGTTTTTGCTCTTACAGTTTTCTTATAGGGTGTACTCACACTGGCAGTTTTAACCATGCTGTGTTGTTTTAACTATGCCGTGTCATGGTTCACCCCTTTGGTCCAGCTCATTTGTGTATTGTGAATGCTTCAAACCGTGCCGTGGAATGCTTAAGCCTAGTACACACGCAACGAATTTCCGCCGACCGATCATCCATCTTTTGTCCAGAGTGGTGTCTGTTGGTTGGAATGTGCCTAGACTGCACACTAATTTTGTCGACCGACAGAATTCTACTTCAGAAGTGATGTCATGTGTTGGTTTGCTTTCTTTGTGTTCTTTCTTCTCTGAGCATGCCTAGTCTTGCTCATAGGATTTTTCCCTGTCGAAATCTGTACTGACTGCACGAAAATCGGACGTGTTTTGACGGAGGACAAAAATTTTATAGCCTGCACACCAGAATTTTTTCGGCCGAAAAGTCGGAGTCGGTTGTCGGAAGCATCATACTAACAAGCCGAAAATCGGCAGATCGGTCGTCGGACGAAAATTCCCGGCCGAATTTCGACTCTTGTGTATGGGGCTTTAGTGTACCATACTCGGGACCATCTCTGGAAGAGATGGTCCAGGGCACAGTTCACTTGTGGTCTAGCCTGTTCACTTTAGTATGAGCACAAATCACACCTAAGCACAGAATTCTCCAGAGTTAGATCACTAAGCACAAAAGTAGGGATCACTGTTGTCTGGTTGGCAGACGCAATGATATAAGTGTGAAAACGGGCTGGAAAACTTGTTTAAACCACTTGACCTCTGGAAGATTTACCCCCCTTCATGACCAGGCCAAAACTCTTGCAAAGCGCATGGCTATAAACATTGTCAACATTGTCACTTGTAGCTTGTCAATCAGCACCTGGCCACTTAGTCCTGCCCACTTCTTTCTGGATTTATTGGTTGAGCTAGATCAGGGGTGTCCAAACTACGGCCCTCCAGCTGTTGCGGAACTACGGGTCCCATGAGGCATTGTAAATATCTGACATTCACAGACAGATTGCAGTTTCTGAACAGCTGGAGGGCCATAGTTTGGAAACCTCTGAGCTAGATGGACTTGTGTCTTTTTCATTCTGACTAATTATGTAACTATGGATTGACAGCCATACCATCCTCCAACTGTGAGCTGCAGTGTCTTGGGGGGGGCGTGTGAGACACAAATCAAGGAGAAGAGTTTGTTGTTTACTTTATGAGGCTTTTGAATCACATAATAACTGGATTTAGTACTTGTTTAGAGAGAAAACTTGAGAGCCCTTTAACACTGAGGCGCTTTTCAAGCACTTTGGCGCTAAAATAAAGCACCTGAAAAGTTTGAGAAATCCTATTCCCATTAAAATCAATGAATGTTTTCACATTGGGGCGGTGCGCTGGCGGGGCGGTGAAAAAAAAACCCTACAAGCAGCATCTTTGGAGCATGTATAGAGCACTAAAAAAAGCGCCTCAGAAACGCCCCTCTCCCCTCTCCATTGAAATGAATTGGAAGCCCATCGAAAGCTCCTTAAATGGTTCTATACAAAGTTTTTGATGCATGGTTTTGAGTCATGTGTCCTTAAAAAAAAGTGCACCGCTAACGCCTCAAAAGCACCTGAAAAGCACTAAGCGTTTTATAGGCAGTTTTCAAGCGCCTCAGTGTGAAAGGACTTTTAGTTGCACTTTAACTAAATATAAGGCTTATGTCGGTGACAGCCCGAGCATTAAACACACTTCCAGCCACTATGTATCCCAGGCTGTGCTGTCATTCTTGCAGGCCCAGTGTGGTTTTGGCCGGTGTTGGCAGGTAGAGTAGAGAGAGAGATCAGTGAACATCTGTTTGCTGATCGTCCCTCCAGTGAATTAAAGTGATTCTAAAGTCAAACAATTTTTTCTTTACCTAAGGGTCCTCTCACACAGGCTTTCCGATCAGGTCCGCCTGTCAGTTTTTCAGGCTGACCTGATCAGACCCCCCAGTCTCCACTATGGAGCGCCATCCAATCCGATCCTGCCCGCAAAATCCAGAGGGATGGTGGTTCTATTTTCCATTCTTCTGTCTGAATGGATGAAAACAGACAGGCGGTCGGTTTCCACCCAATCTCCCCATAGAGGAGAGCGGGATTGTGTCCGTGTCCATTCTGCACAGCGAAGTAGACAGGACCTGTCATCTGCCTGCTCAGCGGGGTTCAGCGAAGCAATCCCCCCGCTGAGCAAACGAAATCTGCAAGACAGAGGCTCCCATGTGAAAGGGGCCTTAATGCATTGTCTTGCCGAGTGGTTGGGGGACCCAAAAGTTTGATTAATTTTATAAAAAAAACACCCAAAACTTTATATGGTGTTTTTCGGACCATTCCAATTATTGCGTTTGTTTATTGACTTTTTTTTTTAAAGATTTGTATTTCTGTTCATCCAGTCCTAAGGTTTATACAACTATGCTACACAGCACAGTACTCTCTGGCAAGACGGGGGACTTGATATTTCTGTGGTGAAGTTTGACATCACCTGAAGATTTTTTCCCTTGCCAGGCTGTGATTGGACAGTGAGAAAAGTAGCAGCAGACTAATAATTCATCTTTCTGTCACTCTGCTATCTCCTCCTACCAGTATGTTCATTTTTAGTACACGGGCACTGAAGCACAGACTGTAAGAGGATGATGCATGTAAAAGAGTGTACCTGGGCCCAAACTATGAACATATATTTACAAATGTTTAACATTTAGTAAATGAGCTTGAAAACAAGTCCTCACTGACCTCTCTATCTGCAGGCACTGCGGAGTAATTAATTTGCTGTGTTTGCTGCTTGCCAGTCTTCTAATGTAAACAAACAGCAGATGCTGTAAACCAGCATTTGCAAACCTTTTGTCAGGTTTTTAAAAGTGCGCAACATTTTGAGGCACCCCAGATGAATTATACCTTTTTTTCAGGACAAATTGGGCCTTCCTTTGGTGGTAAATATAAATAGATACTGTATCTCCTGTTTTTTTAATGATAGGAAAACAGGACCTACAATTGTTAAAAAATTTAATTTTTTAACCTCCCTGGCGGTATGATTATGTCAGGAATTATGTACTAAAAGCGGTACAATTTTTTTCATGGAAATTTGGCATTATGTATTATAGGCCTACAATTCTTAGTAATTACTAACTTAAACCTGACCAAAACAAGAGTCTAGTAGACATCCCAGATGTGATAAATTTGAAACACAAACGCATGAATTATAATCTAATCAATAATATAATTTTATTATATAATATATAATATATATAATAAAATTATATTATTGATTAGATTATAATTCATGCGTTATATATTATATATGTATATATATGTGTGTTTATATATATATATATATATATATATATATATATGTGTGTGTGTGCATATATATATATATATATATATATATATATATATATATGTGTGCATATATATATATATATATATATATATATATATATATATATATATATATAATATAAATGTGTTATGTGTTTTGTGCAATGTTTGAATTTCCCTCCCAGGTCCGCTCCCATGCAGCATTGCTGCTGCAGGGAACGGAACTAGGAAGTCATCACACCGACGGACGAGCGGCAGGACTCTCGGCTGGCGGTCACAGCAATGAGAGATCATCGCTGGATCGCCAGAAGGTAAGAGACACCGCTGGGCGCTCTGCACATCTACCCCGAGCGTGACTCGGGGATACCGATAGTAGTCTAAAAAATCCACCCCGAGTCACGCTCGGGGATACCGCCAGGGAGGTTAAACTTCAGCTGTCTACCATATGGTGTGTGCATTATTTGTTGTCTCTGCCCATATTAGGCCAAAGAAAAAATAGTGCACATTTTTTTTTTTCTTATATCGAGCCCAAAATTTAATGTTTTAATTATTTTTTTTTTTTCAACGTGTATTTATTTATTTCTTACACCGACTTCTCTAGCAATTGGCTATCGCAGTGATCTATGTGATCAGGAGCTGGTCTTACCAGCTCCCAATTGTTACTGAGATCAGGAGCGGTTGGTGAAAGCTTGGTTTCCATGCTGTACAGTGCATGATTGAGTGTGCTCCCAACACAAACACATTAGTGGTGCAACTGAAAAACAGCAGAGTCCCCTTCTGTTACACCGTATACTATATACGTGTTATGCCGGTCATCAGGATTGCCGTAGTTTGAGGGAACCCCTGGCAAACCCAGACGACACCCCAGGGTAAAGGCTGCTGTAAGTTGGTAGACACTGAACTCATTCAGACTTCAGTTCCACTTGTGAATTTGGGGTCAAATCATTCCACAGTACCTGCAGCTACAGAGGTCAATGAGAGCTTGCTTTGAAGTCCTTTTACTGCTTGGTGAGAATGTGTAAATTCTTTAATGTCAATATTCTGGGGACAAGTGCACTTTAATGATGATTTATTCAGCACAGAGCTGCATTAAACCTTCACCCCTTTTTTTAATTTTCTAATATTTTTCCTCCCCCATTCCTTTTTCAGAATCAGTGCCAGTTTTTTTAGATTTTTGTGTAAATACCATTTCTTGAATTCAGCACTTCCTAGTTTTCTTTCCTAGGCAAGAATGACATCACCGTGCCATATACAACCTCCTGGGATACTAACATAGCCCATCCCAGTAGGCTTCAGGGCCATCTTCCACACATTGTGTATGGGCAATGGGGCATCATCACAAAGCCAGCTGTAAGAACCTAATGCTGGCCATACACTAGCCGAAAAATCGTTCAAACTCATTTTCGAAAAACAGAAAATCAGCTGTGAGAGCAGACGATTGTGCCATTATGTATTGACCGAATTTAGAACGATAAATCATTCAATGGACATAAATGAATCAGTTTTTTCGTTCAGTTTGTCACATATGCCTAGTGCAAACATTTTGGGCGAGAAACACATTAACCTTTTAATTTATTGTTCGTTCAGCAGAATTTTCCAAACTGTTCCTTCGATTTTTCGGCTAAAAAGTTAAAACCAATTTTCTGATTGTGCCCATTAACTGGACGAAAAATGAATGAACAGACCAAATGACAGATTTTCAAAAATTTTTCGGCTAGTGTATGGCCAGCATAAGAGACAGCCGGCTCCTGATGTTGCCACAAAGGAAGATGACGGCTTGGGACATGCTGTTCAGCAGCTAAGCAGTGGATTACACCAACAAAACTCTGGCGTATGTTTTTTGGGGTCATCTAGCGGACAAGGTACGAGGGGACTGACAAATAAAATTAAGATAGGCAGAAGAAGTTTTCTTTTAATTTTTGTCCTTTTTATCTGTTTGAAGTTCAGTTAGTCCAAATATGCTCTTTTTTGTGTTCAGCTGATTATATGTGGGGTTGTTGGTTTACCTTGGACGATGAAATGTCCAATCTCTGTGCAGACAACTACACATTTTCCACTGGAGGGTTGGTGGTTGACTGCCTAGGTCAGCTTTTATCCAAGTATTATTAGGCTGTTGGCTCTTGGTTTTATCATTATCCTGGAACATTTGTTTTGAATGAAGGTATCACAAGTACCAATTCTTTTTTTGGATTCAAGGGAATTTATGTAAACCTATACGATGTGGAGAAGAAAATGGTAGTCATTGGACTATTCATAACATGCAATAGGATAGTTGATTTTTATACTTCCAGAAGTAGTGAGAAATGTATAATTTGCGCAGTTTTTTGCACTGTTTTGTGAAGTTCGTAGGAAAATGTAATGTCCATAACCTATCAAGTTCTATACAGAGACCATGGTGTGTTTGAGCTCACCCTTTTATAAAGTTGACACTCAAGTGTACTATGACTTGCATTCCAAAACCCATGGTTGCACGGAGAACGTTGTTGTTAAAGTCCAAGATAAACACTATAGGGTTAGGTTAGTAGCCAAGCTACTAAGGGCAGAACAGCTGCCTTGAAAAAAAGCACAGGTGGGGTAGGCATTAACAAAACATGGCACCAAAAAATGGCTTCCTGTCATTGAAGCCCAACTCTGGAAAATCTGAAAACTATCCTTTGCACTGTAAGGATTAGCTGCTAGTTTGGGTCTAGGGGCCAGTAAAAGCACTTTTAAGTACCCGATCCTCTGCTCCGCCAGCAGATGGTGCTCCTCATGCTCCAGTGGGGGACTGTCCCTCTGCGTCCTCACTTCCAATGCAGGGCTACGGGCCCTGCCACCAGTTTTTATTATGTCAGGACCTTAGAATGCTGGAGCATGGGGGGGGGGGGAGACACAGTGGGGACCGGTCCAACAGCATGGAGGTTTGGGTAAGTTAATCCACTTTTCCATGCCTGCTACACCTAAACAAACAGTTAAACCATGCAAGGTGGGTGCAGTCCCACTGCAAGGAAGAATATTGACGTTTCCTGAAGTTGATATTTAGGTCAAAGCTAGACCTCACCCTTAAGGCTCCATGTACACGGGACGTTGTTAAAAGTCCCTTTGAATGCTGGAATTTTTAGGACGTTTGAAACGTCCGTTCGGTCGCGTTTGTACCCGCGTTTAGCGGGCGTTTGCGTTTAGAACCGTTCCTAGAGGTCAAAAAAATTATTCCCCTTTAAAATGGAAAAACGCGAACGCCAAACGCGGGTCATCGCGTTCGGTCACGTTCGGACGCGTTCGGTCGCGTTTTTGCGTTTGAAACGCTGGGAAACACACGTTCGAACGCAAATAATTGCGTTCTAAAAACAGTCCCTGGAAGCAACTGCCCGCAAACGACCGCAAACAACCTGGTGTACATGGACAGATAAGATAAAATGTAGATGGGTTCAGGGGCTTCTAAAAAAAACGCCCAACTGCTCCTAAACGGCCATTTCCAGCGTCCCGTGTACATGGAGCCTTACTGTTACATATCTAAGTAGTTCAATGTCTTTTTTCCAGGTTAAAGTGGTATTAAACCAAAAATGTAATATAGTGCAGCTTATCAATCATTAGATGTGGTGGCTGCAGTAGTTTTATATTATTTAGGCTTTTTTTCCCCTCTGTTTTCACCTGGTGATCTGGCTAGTAACACACCTCCTGTATTAGAGTGCCTCCACTCTGGATATAGGAGCACAGGGGGCACATTTGGACAGCAGCATTGTCAGTCTTGGGGGAGGGTAGTGTTCAATGTACTAGCAGAATTTAAGCTAAACTCCAGCTAACACTTTATAAGAGGTTACAGCACTATTTTTTTTTTCACTTTGGGATGAAGGTTTTACATATATACATAAAACAGGTAGTTTTAGGCATCCCTGTCAGTTGTAAATGATTTGTCTCATCCCCCTAACTGCAAGAGACCTTGTTCTGTTAAAAAAAAAAACAACAGACTAAAGGTCCGTACACACGATAAGAAAATTGGAAGTAAAATTTCATCCAACGAACGATTTGCCCATTTTCGGATTGTTAGTACAGGGCTTTCGACAGTCGATTAGGAATTTTCGTACAACAAGAACTGGATGTGCAGGCTATAAAATTTTTATCCTACGTGAACACAACGTCCGATTTTCGATTAATTAGTACAGTTTTCGTCTGAAAAAATCATAAGAGCAAGACAAGGCATGCTCAGATACGAAAGAAAACATACAAAACAATTCAACTCATGACATCACTTGTGAAGTTGAATTTTGTCATACGAGAATTTTCGTATGAAGGTAACCTCTTCACTTTCCATATGAGACTAGCATGCAACAAAAAATGGATGAAAATTTGTCAGATAAACTGTACGAGGCTTAACTGGCCAGATCAAAAATTGCGATGCTTAGCACCTTGCTCCTGCGCTCAGAATCAGGTTCTCAGACTGCCTCTATCCCGGGACTCTCCCTTGGCATCCACTAATGGCTAAGCCTTGCTGCCCTCTACGACTGGGGTGGTCGACAAAGCACTGTAGACATAAACAAAAAGAAGGGCGCACCAGCCTAGCGCATTATCCTCAGTAGGCTTTTTATTGATAAAATATTAAAAAATAAGGAAGAGGCACTGCCTCGAAATGCGTTAGCCTTTCACTTTCATGAGATATTGGACTGTTAAATTATGGACGTTGTTCGATGGAGTTGATATGCTGGTTTACATCGCTGTTTGTGAGTAGTCATTTTTTAATATTTTATCAATAAAAAGCCTACTGAGGATAATGCGCTAGGCTGGTGCGCCCTTCTTTTTGTTTATGTCTACTTAACTGGCCAGATCACCTGGAGAAAATAAAACCTAAAAAAAAATGAATGCATCCATCACATCTAAGAATTGGTAAGCTGCATTATAATAAATGTTTGATTTGGGTGTATTATTGCTTTAGGCTTATTGTGTTGATTTTTTATTTAATGAAGGGTACAGCACTCTACTCTTGTGTATTTATAGTTTACCGACTTGGGAAGTATGTGTAAAATTCTTTATCTGTCAAATGTTTACCAGTCTCATGGGGGCCAAATCATACTTGCATGTTGTCCTGTGTACATAATTTGTGTATCCATTGTATCTTGCTTCATTGACTGTGGCATTACAGCCGCACCTAGTTAGTATGAATTTGTTACTAGGAAGTAAAATATATTTATATTGTTAATAGAAATATTTTAAGAAATAGTGATTTAGAAGCTCTATTATGAAACTGTTTTAGACTATTTTTGCAGAACATATACAGTACATCATGTTTTATGGAGAAAGGTGATACAAGAAATGGATTTGAAAGGCTTTCATGTTCTCTCTTGCTCTCTTTTAATATTTATTTTGCTCTTTGTCATTTTAAAGATGCATTAATAAAAGCTTTTTATTCAATCTAACCTCTTCTCACCTCGTCATTTATTTTATTATTCTTAAAAGTGTATATACCTGTACATTGGTCAGGAGTTTAGGTAAACATTAACATTAAAATTGAACTCCAGGCAAACAGCTAATACACAGGTGAAATACATATGGTGGAGCTAATTTACCCACCAAATGATTTATATTACTGTCCATTCAACGCTGAGATTTACATTGCTCTGTCTTGGCAGGGCAGGAGACCTGTTTCTCTGCTGCAGTAAAGTAACACTTAAGCTGTATACACACTATACAACTTTTGTTGTTAGATTTTCTTTAGATTTACCTTCAACTATGTAGTGCAGGGGTGTCAACCTCAATTTAATCGAGGGCCGCATCAGCATTATTATTGCCCTCAAAAGGGCTGGTAAGGCTAGATGTCCAGAGCATCCCCTACCCTTACATAAGACGTCAAGAGCCTTCCCACCATCAGAAATGGAGTCCTCCACCCTCCCTTACATCACCGTGCACCACCTTATCTTGTGCTGCTGGGAAGAAGCTGTGGGCATTGCTGAAAAGCAAAAAGTACAGGGTCTGGAGGAGGACCAGAAGTAGGCTGGAGCTCTCCTGCAGCTGCAGGAGAGGTGCAAGGGCCATATGAAATGGCCTTGAGGGCCTGATTCGGCCCGCGGGCCTTGTGTTTGACACCTGTGATGTAGTGCAAGGGCCTGACTGATTGCATACAAATTGAAAGATTTGACCTCATATTATATGGTTTTGGTAAATCTAAAGGAAAAAATCGAAAGACAATTGTATAGTGTGTATGGCCCATTACAGGTCCCGTCCCTGTCCAGATCTGTAACTTGTAGGGCAGACTGATGATAGTTTCTCCATGTTCCCCATTAACTCGTTAGAGTGAGGAAATGTCATCAGCACACCAAGGATTCCTCAAAAGGATCCAAAACTTTATTTGCATGATCACACATAGAGTACACATATGGCAATATTTCGGAGCCTCGCAGGGTCCCTTCGTCAGGCAAGGGGCCCTGCTTGGCTCAGAAATGTTGCCAATGGGGCGTGGCCGGATGTGAGCGAGGGTAGACGTGCCGGACCGGAGCTCTCTGTTAATCCTGCAACTTACCTCCGTTTTCGGTGTGCGGTGGGGCTGCTCTCCTATACCATCTTGTGGGGGAAGCTCTCAGGTCTCCAGCGATGCCATCCTCGACCCCAAAACCCGCCCGGCAGCCGCCACAGGACCAGCGCCAGACCCGCTCCGTCAAGAGCCAGGGCTCGGGCTCCGCCTCCGCCATCTTGGCGCCAACGTCTTCCCGGAAGAGCGGTGGTACGGGTGCAGGCATGGAGTCTCAGAAGCCTACGGACCCCGTGCTCTCCGGCACTTCTCAGGGACAGGCTCAGGAGGTGGTCGCGGACCAGCGGGCGATCACGGCCCCCATCCTAGAAGCCATAGATGCTTGCAAAGCGGCATTGATGGTGCGCATAGATCACCTGGCATCGGAGTGCACGCTCATCCGCCATGACCTGGATAAATTCAGGGGGAGACTCACTGCTGCAGAGGATCGCATCTCGGAGGTGGAGGACAGCTCACACTCCCATGGCGCTCAGCTGGCTGAACTCCAGAACATTGTGAAATCCTTGCAACACCGAGCTGACGATGCGGAGGATAGACAGCGCCGGAATAATGTAAGGGTGGTGGGGCTTCCTGAGGGGCTGGAGGGGAAAAAGCCTGCTACATTTGCGGAGCAGTTCTTCAAACAACTGCTCTCTCTGGAGAATTTACCCCCCACGTATGTGGTAGAAAGGGCTCATAGAGTGCCAACTGGGGCCAGACCCCCTGGAGCCCCCCCCCCCGTCCGTTCCTGGTGAAGTTCCTCAATTACAGGGACAGAGACATGCTCCTCTCGGAGGCGCGGAAACACCCTGAACTTCGCTTTGAGAACGCGCGTGTCATGCTATTCCCCGATTTCTCGGCGGAGACACAACGCCGCAGGCGTTCCTTTACGGATGTCAGGAAGCGCCTAAGGGCCAAGGAACTTATCTATAGCATGCAATATCCTAGCAGGCTCAGAGTACAGTACAAGGGCTCGGTGAAATTCTTTGACACTCCTCAAGAGGCTTCGGACTGGCTGGATGGCGTGTGATGAGTCCTGACTGCCAGTGCTCTCGGCTGGCTCCCCTTTGGATGTGGTCCGTTTTTTCTTTTTACTTTTCTTTTTTTTTTTTTTTTTTTTTTTTTTTTTTTTTTTTTTTGTTTTCCTGTTGTACGCTGCCCCTGCTGACTTTCTCCTCCTGTCGTACCATTCTTTCTGGATATCTACGGCTTGTTGATGGTTTAGGAATGTCTACTTTTGGGGTTCCCTATCCTGCTATCTGGAGACTGGTTATTGGAGGAGGGGTGTGTCGTGGCGCCCTCCTTGCACACCGGGTGATCCGGTCTCAGAGACTCCATCGGAACTGTTAGAACATCTTCTTTACCGGACTGTTGCTCACATTGGAAAACTGACGTGCGTCACTGTTTTTTTTTGGGCAGTTTGGGATTGAAGCCGCATACCAGACTACGTTTTTCACGTTTTGGGAAAGCTCGTTTTTGTTCAACTTTCCCTTTTTCTTTGTTTGTTGGGGGGGTTGTTCTGGTATAATGGCATGGGGAGTTCTGCACCAGCACCTGTTTTTGTTTGCTCATGTATATTTTGAGGGGGTAATTTATGGGTCCCTTTTTTTTTTCATCCTGCCCATAGCCCTTACCTGGGCTCTGTGTAATTTTTTTCTAGATTCCCATGGCTGACAATATAAAACTTCTCTCATGGAATGTGAGGGGCCTGAACAATAAGTTCAAACGTGCCAGTGTCTTTCAGTATTTAAAGCTCATTAAGCCACATGTCATCCTCCTGCAGGAGACCCACCTGGATGGGAACTTGATTTTGGCTCTCCGTAGGCCGTGGATACAAAGGGCGTTTCATGCCACGTACTCCACCTATGCTAGAGGGGTCTCCATCCTCATTAGTAAATCTATCCCATGTTCGATCCAGCGGGTGATCTCCGATCCAGGGGGCAGATACGTGGCTGTGCTTTTGGATATGTACTCTGTTACCATGCTGTTGGTCGCTGTTTATGTGCCTCCACCTTTTCGGATACAACTGCTATATGATTTAACTGATAAGTTGGCTGAATATATGCATTTACCTGTACTGTTCATGGGTGATTTTAATGCCATCCTGGATGCTACCTTGGATACTTCCAACCCCAATAGACCGCCCTCGGTGGATCTGCTCACCTGGGCTTCCACGGTGGGCTTAACTGAACTTTGGAGATGGAAGCATCCGCTCTTGAGGGAATACTCTCACCTGTCCACCGCTCATCGTTCCTCTGCTCGCATAGATCTGGCGTTTGGTACTGCCAGACTGCAATCCCTTTTGACTGCCTCGGAATACAGGGCCGGGGGAGTGTCTGATCACAACCCGCTACTCTTGACAGTGAACCTCCAATTGGGGGCTGGAGTGCGGGGTTGGCGCCTGGCTGCGGGCTGGCTCCAACAGGATCAGGTCGCTTCCCACCTTGAAAAGTCGATCCAGTCATATTGGCCAGAAAATGTGGACTCAGCTGATCAGAGAGTGGTGTGGGAGGCATTTAAGTCAGTGGCGAGGGGAGAGTGTATATCGGCCATTAAATCCGCTAGGAAAGATCACAATGAGGAGGTGAGGATGTTACAGGAGGAGGAGCGGAGATGTGCGGAGGAGAACGCGGCCTTGCCGTCTGATTCCAGCTATGCTGCATTGCTGGAGGCGAGACGCCTTCTCTCTCTTCACGTCTCTGATCTTGCTCATACAGAAGCTAACAATCTACGGGCTTCTATATTCGCACAGGGCGATAAGAATGGCAAGTTCCTGGCACTGCTGGTGGCTGACCAGCAGCCGCCAGTTAATATCCCGCTTATCAGGGCCGCTGGGGGTGTGCTCAGGTCGGATCCTCGTGACATTTTGGAGACATTTACTGACTATTTTGAGGCCCTGTACGCCCCGCTACCGGATAGTGACTCTGTGCACGCGGATGCCCTCCTGGAGGGAGTTGACTTGCCATCCTTGTCGGCGGAGGATAGCGCCCTCATGGATGCTCCGATAACAACTTTAGAGGTGGCAAGAGCCATTGCGGCCTTCCCACCACATAAGGCCCCGGGTCCTGACGGTTTCCCTGCTGACTTTTACAAACAATACTCTGAACATTTAGCGCCTAGACTTAGCTCTCTGTTGCAGCACTGTTTGGAGGTGGAGGAACTTCCTCCCTCTATGATGGATGCCTATATGGTGCTGCTTCAGAAACCGGGTAAGGACCCCCTGGACTGCTCCTCGTATCGCCCTATCGCCCTTTTAAATATGGACCTTAAAATCCTGACGAAGGTCCTGGCCACTCGTTTGGCTGGGGTTATTCACTCATTGATAGACCCGGATCAGACGGGCTTTATGTCGGGTAAATCTGTGGACACTAACATTCGGCGATTGTTCACCCATCTTCAAATTCCTGGGGAGGCGTCGGGGCAGCGGGTGGTGGTCTCAATCGACTTTGAGAAGGCCTTTGATTCGGTCGACTGGGCCTTTATGCACAAGACGCTGGATCGTATGGGGTTCGGACCCAAATTCAAGACCTGGATCCGACTCCTTTACGCAAGCCCTAGAACAGCCATACGTTTGGGCTATCTCACTTCTCCATATTTCCGGGTGGGGAGGGGGACGAGGCAGGGGTGCCCCCTTTCCCCATTCCTGTTTGCCCTTACCCTTGAACCCATCGCGACCGCACTGCGCAGCTCCCCGGCCGTGGGGTCGATTAAAGTCGGCTCTATTAAAGAATGTCTGGCGTTATATGCCGATGACATGCTGTTGTTCCTGGAGGATCCGGGTCCCTCCTTGAGGGCGGCCCTGTCCATCCTGAATGATTTTGGCAGGTGCTCAGGGCTTCGCGTTAACTGGAGTAAGTCCTCCATTTTGCCTCTCGATGACGGTGCTCGACCTGCTGCGGCCGGGGACCTGCCCCTTCGTTGGGTGGATAGCTTCACCTACTTGGGGATCAAGATAACTAGGCGTCCCCAGGATTATTTCTCGTTGAATTTGGCTCCTCTATTGCCTAAACTCCAACAAAATATCCAAGCTTGGAAGCGTCTACAACTTTCCTTATTAGGTCGTATTAGTGTCCTTAAGATGAAATTTCTGCCTGTAGTCTTATATTTCCTCCGCAATTCTCCGCTATGGGTACCACTGACCTTTTTCCGGAAGTTGGACAGCCTCGTCTGTTCATTCCTCTGGTCGCCCGGGGTTCCCAGGATTGGCCTTCGGGCCCTCCAGGAACCGTGGGGTAATGGAGGCCTGGCACTGCCCGATTGGCGCAAGTATTATTTGGCAGGACAGATGGTGTTTGCGCGGCGCTGGCTGCGGGCGGACGGGGAGGATTCGGCAACAATCTTAGAGGCGGCCCACCTGGGCTCCTTCGAAACCCTTAGGTTGGCGCTGTTTAGGGGTCTGGGCTCAGATCTCCCTTTAACGCTCTCCATGAGGGCGACTGTTAGGGCTTGGGCCCAGTCATTGAAGTTGACATGCCCCAGTTATGTTGGATCCTCCCCGTCCGAGCCGTTGTGGATGAACCCTACCTTTCCTCATTTTCGTCACTTACCTGATTTGATGTTGTGGGCGACGCGGGGTGTAAAAACCTTGGGTGATATAACAGCGGCGGGGGCTCTCTTGCCGTTTGACCGATTGCGGGAGAAATTCGACTTGCCTAGCGGCTTTATATTCAGATACCTCCAATTGCGGCATGCCTTTCAGGCCCAATTTGCCTCATCCTCTGTAGAGCTGTCTCCTTCGGACTTAGAATGCGTGTTGACCTGTGATACCACACTCAAAACTCTCTCCACTGTGTACAAGGATATGTTCCGACTTACACCCCCTGGCATAGTTAGATGTAAGGAAAAATGGACGGCTGAGGTGCCGGACCTACAGGGGGAGGACTGGGATGATGTATGGACGGAGCCTTTCAAATATTTAGTGGCTGCTAGGGACAAACTAATTCAATTTAAATTCCTCCACAGGATTTACTATACTCCGGCCCGTCTGGCCAGAATCTTCCCGACTTCGTCTGCGGAGTGTTGGCGTTGTTCCGCTTCCCCCGCAGATGCAACTCACATTTTTTGGGGCTGTGGCCAAATTCAGCAGTTTTGGACTGCGGTGACGTCCTGTCTCGCCGAGGTGCTGCTGACTCCGATTCCGCGAACCCAGCGAGTCTGTTTGCTGGGTTTGGTGGAGGAGGTGGTCCCCTCGGTGGCCCACAGGACTTTGCTGAGTGTTCTTCTATTCTATGCCAAAAAGGCTATTTTACTACATTGGAAGAAGGTTTCCCCGCCATCCTTACTGTTCTGGAAAGGCCTAGTGAATGCAATGCTACCCCTATACAAAGCCACCTATGTCTCACGAGGTTGCCCGAAAAAATTTGACAAGGTTTGGAGGGCGTGGGTGGACTCCTCAGACACTGTGGGCTGAACTGCATATTGTGTAACTGTTATGAAGCTGGTGGATTGAACGCTCTATAGAAGTGTACTTATGCTATCTTGTATTCTAGCTTTGTAGTCCTGCAAGAACAGCCAGATACTGGGTCTCTTTAATGTTGAACTGACATGTGTTGATCCCGGGTAGGGGGGAGATATGGTGTGTTGTTTATGAGAAGGGACCGAAGGTTGTTTACTCCGGAGGCCGGTGGTAGGTCGTGCTGTCCTTGGACGGTGGCCTGCGCTGACCCCCTGACCTCGACGCTCCTGGTCTTCTCAGGGTGCTGGTGGTCGTTTTTGGGTGGGTGGGGGGGGGGGGAGGTTGTTGTTGGGTTATTGTGTGCCTTTTTTGGCTGCTGTGTGTGTCTGTTTGTGTTACTCTGTTCTTTCTTTAAAAATCAATAAAAAGAATTTTTCAAAAAAAAAAAGAAATGTTGCCAATGTGTACTGTGTGACCATGTGAATAAAGCTTTGGATTCTTCTGAGGAATCCTTGGTGTGCTGATGAAATTTCCTCACTCTGATTATCTAGTCGGTAGTCATTTCAGCACCCAGCATTACTACAGCCATTTTAAGGAACGTGTGCGTGGGGAATATTGTGTTTGGACCCATTAACATGTTTGGCGCCTATTGTCTGTCACATAGTAGGCCTACCCCGGGGTAGGTTCTATGGGCAACACCAGGCGATGAACAGGGCCACTGGTCCGAGCACAGGGGTAAAACATTGCCCAAAGGCGTGCTCACCAATGCCTGGAACCAGGAGGGGGTCACGGTTATGTGAAAGTCAAACATTAGGGCAATCCCTCCAACTCAGAAATGAGCCATTTGTGTGTAGTGTTGTATACGGAGTTCCTCAAGAAGATGCTGCCCCTTGTCCTACACACTTCTACAGGTGTGTGTGTTGCATTAGGAGGGACATGCAGAGCCTATGCCCACTCCAGGAGTCAGCATACCTCTGTTACCTCAATCCCAGTAACAGAATGGGGTCCCGCCCAACACATAGCATGAACCTCGTGCATGCTCTCGCTCAACCCTTCTTGTTCCGCTAGTCCACTCCCGTTGACTGATGGAGACAGACAGCTAGGAAGGTAAACGAACACCAAACCCCCTTGCTACCAGAGGACCTCCCACCTATTCTGATACCATGCCAACAACTGGTTGCTGTTCTTCTCTCCAGTTACCCATAGCAACTTCCTTGCAAGTTATCTTTTTGTTGTAGTGATGTTTCACAGACCTCAGCGTGCTATTTCAGACCCTGGTTCCTTAGAGAGATGCCAGGACCCCACATGCACCCCTTGAGTAACTTCAGACCAGGTTTTGAGCAGTGGAAACAGCTTTTTGGCATTGTGCAACATGCAATAATGTCCTTTCCCTAACTAAACCTAACTGTGGCTGGCCCAGGTTACCTGTTTGGGTGTAGCATCTTTGGGAAGCGTGCAAACTAGAGATAACTTGAGCAAAGGAGTCTATGGTCTTTGAAGCAATCTGATGTTTCGGCGTGCTGACCAGCTGGCTTCCTAAGGCATCATTCTGAGTTCCCATGTGCATCCCTAGCCTGTTCTAGACTGGACTGTATACTCTATACACAATATAATACACAGTGCATGGTGCTGGGCTCTATCTATCTGTAATACACAGAGTATGAGGCTGGTCCCTATCTATAATGCACAGTATATGAGGCTGGGCTCTGTCTGCCTATCTATAATACACAGTGTATTAGTCTAGGCTCTCTCTATTTATAACACACTGTTTATTAGGCTGGACTCTATTATAGTACACCATGTATGAGACTGGACTGTATCTATACACAATATAATACACAGTGTATGGTGCCGGGCTCTATCTATCTGTAATACACAGAGTATGGGGCTGGTCCCTATCTATAATGCACAGTATATGAGTCTGCCTATCTATAATACACAGTGTATTAGTCTAGGCTCTCTCTATTTATAACACACTGTTTAATTAGGCTGGACTCTATTATAGTACGCCATGTATGAGACTGGACAGTATCTATACACAATACACAGTGTATGGGGCTGGACTCTGTATATAACACACAGGGGTTGATTTACTTAAGGCAAACAGACTGTGCACTTTGCAAGTGCAGTTGCTCCAGAGCTTAGTAAATGAAGTGAAGCTTCACTTTACACAGAATAGCCAATCACATGCAAAGAAAAAAAAAACAAAATACTGCATTTTTGCTTGCACGGGATTGTACCCAAAAAAAAATGTATGTCTTTTTTTCCCCACAAATAGAGCTTTCTTTTGGTGGTATTTGATCACCTCTGCGGTTTTTATTTTCTGCGCTATAAACAAAAAACGAACCACAATTTTGAAAAAAAAAAATATATATTTTTTACTTTCTGCTTTAAAACATATCCAATAAAAAATTGAAAAAAATCTAAATTTTTCATCAGTTAAGGCCAATATATACTCTGCTACATATTTTTGGTAAAAAAAATCCTAATAAGTGTATATTGATTGGTTTGCACAAAAATTATTGTGTCTACAAACTATGGGATACATTTATGAACTTTTTATTTTTTGTATTGTTTATACTAGTGCGGCGATCAGCGACACTGTTTAGGGACCAGTGACACCAATACAGTGACTAGTGCTAAAAAAAAAAACAAAAAAACTGTTACTATATAAATGACACTGGCAGGGAAGGGGTTAACACCAGGGGCAATCAAGGGGTTAAGTGTGCTCCTAGGGAGTGCTTTCTAACTGTAGGGGGAGTAGATGCACTAGAGGAAAAGAGAGATCTGTGTTTTAGCTGAAACACAAGATCTCTCTTTTCCTCCCTGAAAGAACAGTGGTCTGCCTTGTTTACATAGGCAGACCGCTGTTCTGTCATTCCGCTGAACAATCGGCGGGTTCCGGCAGTCGTGATGGTTGGCTCCCAATGTGTCCAATCTGTGATTTTGCGCAGCCGAGCCACCCTGCCACAGTATACAGAGTATGCGGCAGGTGGTCCAGAAGTGGTTAACTAAGCTCTGGGGCAGCTACACTTGCAAAGTGCACAGTCTATTTGCTTTTAGCAAATCAACCCCACAGTTGATGAGGCTGGACTCTATTAATATACAGTATACAGTACAATATACAGTATATACAGTGCATTGCGAAAGTATTTGGCCCCCTTGAACTTTTCGACCTTTTGCCACATTTCAGGCTTCAAACATAAAGATATAAAACTGTAATTTTTTTTTGAAGAATCAACAACAAGTGGGACACAATCATGAAGTGGAACGAAATTTATTGGATATTTCAAACTTTTTTAACAAATAAAAAAATTGAAAAATTGGGCGTGCAAAATTATTCAGCCCCCTTAATTTAATACTTTGTAGCGCCACCTTTTGCTGCGATTACAGCTGTAAGTCGCTTGGGGTATGTCTCTATCAGTTTTGCACATCGACAGACTGAAATTTTTGCCCATTTCTCCTTGCAAAACAGCTCGAGCTCAGTGAGGTTGGATGGAGAGCGTTTGTGAACAGCAGTTTTCAGATCTTTCCACAGATTCTCGATTGGATTCAGGTCTGGACTTTGACTTGGCCATTCTAACACCTGGATATGTTTATTTGTGAACCATTCCATTGTAGATTTTGCTTTATGTTTTGGATCATTGTCTTGTTGGAAGACAAATCTCCGTCCCAGTCTCAGGTCTTTTGCAGACTCCATCAGGTTTTCTTCCAGAATGGTCCTGTATTTGGCTCCATCCATCTTCCCATGTTTTAACCATCTTCCCTGTCCCTGCTGAAGAAAAGCAGGCCCAAACCATGATGCTGCCACCACCATGTTTGACAGTGGGGATGGTGTGTTCAGGGTGATAAGCTGTGTTGCTTTTACGCCAAACATAATGTTTTGCATTGTTGCCAAAAAGTTTGATTTTGGTTTCATCTGACCAGAACACCTTCTTCCACATGTTTGGTGTGTCTCCCAGGTGACTTGTGGCAAACTTTAAACAACACTTTTTATGGATATCTTTAAGAAATGGCTTTCTTCTTGCCACTCTTCCATAAAGGCCAGATTTCTGCAGTATATGACTGATTGTTGTCCTATGGACAGAGTCTCCCACCTCAGCTGTAGATCTCTGCAGTTCATCCAGAGTGATCATGGGCCTCTTGGCTGCATATTTGATCAGTCTTCTCCTTGTATGAGCTGAAAGTTTAGAGCAGTTCTTCAAACTATGGCCCTCCAGTTGTCCCATCATGCCCAGTCATGTCTGTGAATGTCAAAGTTTTGCAATGCCTCATGGGATGTGTAGTTCTGCAACAGCTGGAGGGCCGTAGTTTGAGGATCCCTGGTTTAGAGGGACGGCCAGGTCTTCGTAGATTTGCAGTGGTCTGATACTCCTTCCATTTCAATATTATCGCTTGCACAGTGCTCCTTGGGATGTTTACAGCTTGGGAAATCTTTTTGTATCCAAATCCGGCTTTAAACTTCTCCACAACAGTATCTCGGACCTGCCTGGTGTGTTCCTTGTTCTTCATGATGCTCTCTCCGCTTTAAACGGACCTGTGAGACTATCACAGGTGGATCCTTTTTATCGTCATTAGTCATTTAGGTCAACATTGGATCATTCAGAGATCCTCACTGAACTTCTGGAGAGAGTTTGCTGCACTGAAAGTAAAGGGGCTGAATAATTTTACACGCCCAATTTTTTATTTGTTAACAAAGTTTGAAATATGCAATAAATTTTGTTCCATTTCATGATTGTGTCCCACTTGTTGTTGATTCTTCAAAAAAAATTACAGTTTTATATCTTTATGTTTGAAGCCTGAAATGTGGCAAAAGTTTGAAAAGTTCAAGGGAGCCGAATACTTTCGCAATGCACTATATATATATATATATATATATATATATATATATATACATATATATATATATATACCATATAATACACTGTATATGAGGCTGAACTAGATTTTCATATAATACACAGTGTATGAGGCTGGACTCTATCAATGTATAACACACAATGTATAACACACAGTGTATGAGGTTGGGCGCTATCTGTATAAATGATACACAGTAAATGCGACTTTATTTAATACGCTGGATATGAGGCTGCACTCTGTTTTTATATAATATATACTTCCCAACTTTTTGAGATGGGAACAAGGAACACTTATTAGCAAATGTACAGTGGGGATCGAAAGTTTGGGCACCCCAAAATTTGTATTAATGTGCATAAAGAAGCCAAGGAAAGATGGGAAAATCTCCAAAAGGCATCAAATTACAGATTAGACATTCTTATATGTCAACAAAGGTTAGATTTTATTTCCATCATTTACACTTTCAAAATAACAGAAAAAAATGGCGTCTGCAAAAGTTTGGGCACCCTGCAGAGTTAATATCTTGTACTGCCCCCTTTGGCAAGTATCACAGCTTGTAAACGCTTTTTGTAGCCAGCCAAGAGACTTTCAATTCTTGTTTGAGGTATCTTTGCCCATTCTTCCTTACAAAAGTCTTCCAGTTCTTTGAGATTTCTGGGCTGTCTGTCACGCACTGCTCTTTTAAGGTCTATCCATAGATTTTCAATTATGTTGAGGTCAGGAGATTGTGAAGGCCATGGCAAAACCGGAATAATAATCCGGTAATAATCCAATAATCTACAGGTAATATCCTGCTCCCATTGTGTTTAACCGGTTAGTTGGCATGGAGGAGGAGGAGGAGGGAGGGAGTGGGTTGCCATTTACCACTCTGCATATGCCCACACATGTGACTCTATAATCACATGGGCTTCCCAGATGAGATAGGGAGGAAATGCTTAGCATAGAAACTCACTGAAAACTGAGCATGTGCAGAACTGCCAACACTGCTCTGCAAAATCCCCATTTGCATTGCGGACATGGACAGGAGGAGGCAATAGAGAACAGCAGGATCAACCAGGTTTTTTGCAGAATACAGAAAACAAATCTCATAGTGACTGAGTGAGTATGAACAGCATTTATACAGCAGTTATTGAGAGTTTTTTATGATGTGGGTTTAGTAACACCTTAAACCCACAAGTGCTTTTTTTTTTTTTTACCACTACTATTCCTTTATACTGGCTTTTGAAATGTACAAATGCAGCCATTTAGAATTTGGATGAATGTTTTAGCACTGTGGCACTTTTTGAAATATAAATAGTGCATTTTAAATACAACTATATAGATCAGATCAAAATGAGGGAGAAACAAAGAGTAAAGAGGGACTTTTTTCCAGATCAGGGACGGTTAAGAGCTATGTAAAATATATAGTAAATAAAGCTGGACTCTATATACAGTATAAACACTATGCTGCAAAAGTTTTTAGCATGTGTGAAAATACTGAAAATCTCCTAACAAATACTTACCGAAATTTTAGTTTCCTGATGGGCTCCATGGCAGCATACGTATGGGTAGCTCCACCTCCTTTCCTACCCTATAGGACCATAGGACCTCACTCCCATACATTTTTGCTCCATGCCAGGAGCCATGTTCCATGATTAGACTACTCCAGCTGGCACCCTTGGGTCGCTGTCTGGCTGTGGCACCCTGTGGTGGCTGGCTGGCACCATTTGATGGCTGGCTGGCACCCTTTCGTGGCTGGCTGGCTGGCACCAGGTGAGTGGGTGGGTGGCTGGCTGTCAACCTTTGGTGGCTGGCTGGCACCCTGTGTGGTAGCTGGCACGTACAGGCCCAGGACCTGTGGCTGGCTAGCTGGCACAGTCAGAAGTCAGGACTCAGGTAGGGCCTGTGGCTGGCTGGCTGGTACACAGTGGGTGTGTGGGACTGGGTGGCTGGCTGGCACTGGGCAGCTGTGGGTGGTGGGTGGCCGCGGCGGCTGTGTTACAGAACGTTTGTCAGACTTTGACTGGTCACTGTGATTTTGAAGAACTACTAGAACTAGGTCACTCACTGTAGATCACCACTGTCCTGACCGACCGACTGTGCAGCATGCAGACTCCAGTGTGGCCGCGGTGAGTAATACACACTGTAACGAGACTGAGGGAGGCGGCCTAAGAGCTGCCCAGTGCGTGGAGGCACGGAGGCGCGTGGCGAAATATATCTGATGACGTCAAGAAAATATCGGCAATATCGGTAAATCTAAAGACCGATTCCGATATATCAGGGAAAGTGCATATCGGCCCCCGATATATCGGTGTTGCCGATAATCGGTCGATCTCTAGTATTTATACCCCTTAACATTTTCCACATTTCCACAAAAAGTAAATGCATTTTATTGGGATTTTATGTGATAGAACAACACAAAGTGGCATATGTGACAAACTCACTCAGAACAGGGGCTTTTGGAGGGGACGGCAGGCTAGCCTCTTGCCTACTGACTATGGGCCCTGGCTTGTGAGGGAACACTGCTCTTTGTGGGGTGTGTGCTGGGGGGACCCTTAGAGTAATGTTACTTTGGATTCAAGTCCACATCTCCCCAAGGCACGCAGACTCTGGGACTCTAGGCCTAGGATCCATATTAAAGGTCTATTGCCAATAGAGGTCTGCTCCGCACAGTCAGACTCATGGCAGATGCTAATGTCATCATCTCAACTACCTGTTTTCCACACATTGTTGATTGTGCTGATTAACTTACTCATTGTCTACTATGGGGGTGTGTTTACACTTATAATAATGTTCATTGTACTTCATGAGCTCGGTGACAGTCTGCTAGTTAATTAGATCAATTTAATTATATTTCTGTACGCAATTTAATATGCATATGATAATGTAATCAGGCACCTGACCTGGTGGGGTATATATTAGGTGTGAGTTTGTTCAATAAAAGTTCCAGATCATATACAATTTTCGGCTAGTTTTGTAAAGGGGGCGGCTAGAATATCTGATATCTATGTTCAAGATTGAAGGAAGCGGTATTCTGATGTAAGCACACAAGCACATTGTGGGGTCACGGTTCCGTTACAGTATATACAGTATCTCAAAAAAGTAAATACACCCCTCACATTTTTGTAAATATTATATTATATCTTTCATGTGAAAACATTGAAGAAATGACACTTTGCTACAATGTAAAGTAGTGAGTGTACAGCTTGTATAACAGTGTAAATTTGCTGTCCCCTCAAAATAACTCGACACACAGCCATTAATGTCTAAACAGTTGGCAACAACTACACCCCTAAGGGAAAATGTCCAAATTGGCCCAATTTTCCCTCCCTGGTGTCATGTGACTCGTTAGTGTTACAAGGTCTCAGATGTGAATGGGGAGCAGGTGAGTTAAATTTGGTGTTATCGCTCTCAGTCTCTCATACTGGTCACTGGAAGTTCAACATGGCATCTCATGGCAAAGAACTCTCTGAGGATCTGAAAAAAATAATTGTTGCTCTACATAAAGATGGCCTCTGCCATAAGAAGATTGCCAAGACCCTGAAACTGAGCTGCAGCTCGGTGGCCAAGACCATACAGCAGTTTAACAGGACAGGTCCCATTCAGAACAGGCCTCGCCAAGGTCGACCAAAGAAATTGAGTGCACATGCTGAGCATCATATCCAGAGGTTGTCTTTGGGAAATTGACTTATGAGTACTGCCAGCTTTGCTGCAGAGGTTGAAGGGGTGGTGGGTCAGCTTGTCAGTGCTCACACCATACGCCCCACACTGCATCAAAATGGTCTACATGGCTGTCATCCCAGAAGGAAGCCTCTTCTAAAGATGATGCACAAGAAAGCCCACAAACAGTTTGCTGAAGACAAGCAGACTAAGGACATGGATTACTGGAACCATGTCCTGTGGTCTGAAGAGACCAAGATACATTTATTTGGTTCAGATGGTGTCAAGCGTGTGTGGTGGCAACCAGGTGAGGAGTTAAAAGACAAGTGTATCTTGCTTACAGTCAAGCATGGTGGTGGGAGTGTCATGGTCTGGGTTTGCATGAGTGCTGCTGGCATTGGAGAGCTACAGTTCATTGAGGGAACTGTGAATGCCAACATGTACTGTGACATACTGAAGCATTGCATGATTCCCTCCCTTCGGGGACTGGGCTGCAGAGCAGTATTCCAACATGATAATGAGACCAAACACACCTCCAAGACGACCACTGCCTTGCTAAAGAAGCTGAGGGTAAAGGTAATGGACTGGCCAAGCATGTCTCCAGACCTAAACCCTATTGAGCATCTGTGGGGCATCCTCAAACTGAAGGTGGAGGAGCACTAAGTCTCTAACATCCACCAGCTCCGTGATGTCGTCATAGAGCAGTGGAAGAGGACTCCAGTGGCAACCTGTGAAGCTCTGGTGAACTCCATGCCCAAGAGGGTTAAGGCAGTGCTGGAAAATAATGGTGGCCACACAATATTGACACTTTGGGCCAAATTTAGACATTTTCACTTAGATGTACAGTGGGTACGGAAAGTATTCAGACCCCCTTAAATTTTTCACTCTTTGTTATATTGCAGCCATTTGCTAAAATCATTTAAGTTCATTCTTCTTCCTCATGAATGTACACATAGCACCCCATACTGACAGAAAAACACAGAATTGTTGACATTGTTGCAGATTTATTCAAAAAGAAAAACTGAAATATCACATGGTCCTAAGTATTTAGACCCTTTGCTCAGTATTTAGTAGAAGCCCCCTTTTGATCTAATACAGCCAGGAGTCTTTTTGGGAAAGATGCAGCAAGTCTTTCACACCTGGATTTGGGGATCCTCTGCCATTCCTCCTTGCAGATCCTCTCCAGTTCTGTCAGGTTGGATGGTAAACGTTGGTGGACAGCCATTTTTAGGTCTCTCCAGAGATGCTCAATTGGGTTTAAGTCAGGGCTCTGGCTGGGCCATTCAAGAACAGTCACGGAGTTGTTGTGAAGCCACTCCTTCGTTATTTTAGCTGTGTGCTTAGGGTCATTGTCTTGTTGGAAGGTAAACCTTCGGCCCAGTCTGAGGTCCAAAGCACTCTGGAGAAGGTTTTTTCCAGGACATCCCTGTACTTGGCCGCATTCATCTTTCCCTCGATTGCAACCAGTCGTCCTGTCCCTGCAGCTGAAAAACACCCCCACAGCATGATGCTGCCACCACCATGCTTCACTGTTGGGACTGTATTGGACAGGTGATGAGCAGTGCCTGGTTTTCTCCACACATACCGCTTAGAATTAAGGCCAAAAAGTTCTATTTTGGTCTCATCAGACCAGAGAATCTTATTTCTCACCATCTTGGAGTCCTTCAGGTGTTTTTTTAGCAAACTCCATGCGGGCTTTCATGTGTCTTACACTGAGGAGAGGCTTCCGTCGGGCCACTCTGCCATAAAGCCCCGACTGGTGGAGGGCTGCAGTGATGGTTGACTTTCTACAACTTTCTCCCATCTCCTGACTGCATCTCTGGAGCTCAGCCACAGTGATCTTTGGGTTCTTCTTTACCTCTCTCACCAAGGCTCTTCTCCCCCGATAGCTCAGTTTGGCCGGACGGCCAGCTCTAGGAAGGGTTCTGGTTGTCGCAAACGTCTTCTATTTGAGGATTATGGAGGCCACTGTGCTCTTAGGAACCTTAAGTGCAGCAGAAATCTTTTTGTAACCTTGGCCAGATCTGTGCCGTGCCACAATTCTGTCTCTGAGCTATTCAGGCAGTTCCTTTGACTTCATGATTCTCATTTGCTCTGACATGCATTGTGATCTGGAAGGTCTTATATAGACAGGTGTGTGGCTTTCCTAATCAAGTCCAATCAGTATAATCAAACACAGCTGGACTCAAATGAAGGTGTAGAACCATCTCAAGGATGATCAGAAGAAATGGAAAGCACCTGAGTTAAATATATGAGTGTCACAGCAAAGGGTCTGAATACTTAGGACCATGTGATATTTCAGTTTTTCTTTCAGTATGGGGTGCTATGTGTACATTCATGAGGAAGAAGAATGAACCTAAATGATTTTAGCAAATGGCTGCAATATAACAAAGAGTGAAAAATTTAAGGGGGTCTGAATACTTTCCGTACCCACTGTATACTCACTTTTGTTGCCAGCGGTTTAGACATTAATGGCTGAGTGTTGAGTTATTTTGAGGGGACAGCAAATTTACACTGTTATACAAGCTGTACACTCACTAATTTACATTGTAGCAAAGTGTCATTTCTTCAGTGTTGTCACATGAAAAGGTATAATAAAATATTTACAAAAAAATGTGAGGGGTGTACTCACTTTTGTGAGATACGGTAATGATGAAGTGGAAGAAAAATGATAAAGGGTTTTCAACATTTTTTTACAAAATAAATATCTGAAAAGTGTGGCGTGCATTTGTATTCTGCCTAGGGTTGCCAACTCTTTCCTGTAAACCAGGACACATATTAACCACTTCTGTAGCAGAAGATTTTCCCCCTAATGACCAGGCCATTTTTTGCAATTTGGCACTGCGTCACTTTAACTGACAGTTGCGCAGTCGTGCGACGCTGTACTCATTTTTTTCCGCACAAATAGAGCTTTATTTGGTGGTATTTAACCACCTTATTTTTGCGCTATAAACAAAAAAAAGAGCGACAATTCTGAAAAAAAAAAAAAAAACAATATTTTTCACTTTCTGCTAAAAAACATTTCCAAATCAATTTTTCTAATAATTTTAGGCTAATTTGTATTCTGCTACATATTTTTGGCAAAAAAAAATCCCATTAAGCGTATTTTGAGTAGTTTGCGCGTCTACAAACTAGTGGAAAGATTTATGTCATTTTTATTCATTTATTTTACTAGTAATCTGCGATTTTTAGTGGGACTGCGACATTGCAGCAGACAGATCGGACACCTAACTGACATTTTTGACACTTTTGGGGGGACCAACGAACAACGGTCTGCTGTGTTTACAACAGCAGACCGCCGTTCTCTCTCCACAGCGAGCGATTGTGGGTGCCTAGCGGTAATTGCGGCTGCCAGCCCCGTGAATCAGCTTCCCTGCTGGCGAATGGGGGCACGCTCCCCCAGGAACGATCCCGCGAACCGCTGTACAGGTACGGCGATTTGCGGGAACCTGCCGACGTATATCGACGCAGCTGGTCGGCAAGTGGTTGATTACACAGGTTCTGAGGCTGATATAATGCACATAAGGCACTAAGAGAGTTTAATTACCGCCTTAATCAGTCACAGAACCTGTGTAATTATTGTGTGTCCTGGTTTAAAGGGATGAGGTGGCAACCCTAATTCAGCCCCCTTTACTCTGATACCCCTAAGTAAAATCTAGTGGAACCAATTGTTTTCAAGAGTCACCTAATTAGTAAATAGAGTCCACCTGTGTGTAATTTATTCTCAGTATAAATACAGCTGTTCTGTGAAGGCTTGTTAGGGAACCTTAGTGAACAAACAGCATCATGAAGGCCAAGGAACACGCCAGACAGGTCAAGGATAAAGTTGTTGAAAAGTTTAAAGCAGAGTAAGGTTCTAAAAAATATCCCAAGCTTTGAACATCTCACAGAGCACTGTTCAATCCATCATCTGAAAATGGAAAGATTATGACACAACTGCAAACCTACCAAGACATGGCCATCCACCTAAACTGACAGGCCGGGCAAGGAGAGCATCCAAGAGTTCTATGGTAACTCTGGAGGAGTTGCAGAGATCCACAGCTCAGGTGGGAGAATCTGTCTACAGGACAACTATTAGTTGTGTACTCCACAAATCTGGCCTTTATGGAAGAGTGGCAAGAAGAAAGCCATTGTTAAAAGAAAGCCTTAAGAAGTCCCATTTATAGTTTGCGATAAGCCATGTTGGGGACACAGCAAACATGTGGAAGAAGGTGCTCTGGTCAGATGAGATCAATATTGAACTTTTTGGCCTAAAAGCAAAACACTGTGTGTGGCGGAAAGCTAACACTTCACATCACCCTGAACACACCACCCCCACCGTGAAATACGGTGGTGGCAGCATCATGTTGTGGGGATGTTTTATATCAGCAGGGACAGTGAAGCTGGTCAGAGTTGATGGGAAGATGGATGGACCCAAATACAGGGCAATCTTAGAAGAAAACCTGTTAGAGTCTGCAAAATACTTGAGACTCACTTTCACTTTCCAGGAGGACAATGACCAGCCAGAGCTTCCATGGAATGGTTTAGATCAAATCATATTCATGTGTTAGAATGGCCCAGTCAAAGTCCAGACCTAAATCCAATTGAGAATCTGTGACAAGACTTGAAAATTGCTGTTCACAGACTCTCTCCATCCAATCTGACAGAGCTTGAGCTATTTTGCAAAGAAGAATGGTCTAAAATTTCACTCTATAGATGTGCAAAGCTGGTAGAGACATCCCCAAAAAGACTTGCAGCTGTAATTGCAGCGAAAGGTGGTTCTACAAAGTATTGATTCAGTGGGGCTGAATACAAATTTTACTTCCACTTCACAATTATGTGGCACTTTGTGTTGGTCTATCACAAAAATATCCTAATATAATACATTTACATTTTTGGTTTTAACCTGCCAAATGTGGAAAATATCAAGGCGTATGCATTCAACTCACTGTATATTGTAGTGTAGTGTACAGTATACAGTCTCTGGGTGTAAATAGTGTACAGTCTCTGAGTGTGTTTGAGGTGTATTTAAAAAGTTTGGTAAATGGTTTCAGAAAACAAACCAAACAGAAGATACAAACAAATTTCCTTTATTGGCCTTTAAAATAATCGCCATCCTTCACAACACACTTTTGTCAACGTTCAAAAAGCTTCTGGAAACTGTCAGCAAAGGCTTCTTTAGGAATCGATCACAGAACCGCTGTCAAAATCTTGGATTGCCTCCACGTGCGCAAAACATGCTGCTTTATGGCGCTTTTCAGGCTTTTTTCAGGGAAAAAGAAAGAAGTCTGCAGGTGCCAGATCAGGGGAGTACAGTGGATGATGGAGAACAGGTACGTTGTGCTGAGCCAAGAATTGGCGCATAAGTCTCATCCCCTGTGATGATGGTTTTCAGAAAGGATGGATTCTGGTCACACATGGTGAGGGAATCTCCAGAGGTTTCCATCCGTCTTGCTTTCTGTGTGTCTGTCAGCCTGTGCAGCATAATCCGGGAACAGATCTTCCACATACCCAAATCTTCGGGGACCATGGTCCGCCCTGTGTCCTTGCTTATGCCCAATTCCTCCTCCATCAATCGTAAAGTCAGTAGCCGATCTTGTGCCAGCATTTCTAGCACTTGCTCGATCATGTCTGGGGTTATGCTTGTCGATGGCTGAACATGGCTCATCCTGTCTTCTCCTTCCCTTTGCGAAAGCATTTGAACCAGTCGTAACACATTTTCTACTCACAGCCTCCGTCCCGTACACTTGAACCAACATTTCATGCGTCTCTGTCGCTGTTTTCCTCAATTTGTAGCAGAACTTGATGTTCCCTCACTGCTCCATTGTTCTGTGACCCTACCCAGAGCCGGGACAATGGGTGGGCAGGAGGGACGGCTGCCTGGGGCACCATGGTATCATGTGTGGGTGTATACAGTGTGTGGGTGTATACAGTGTGTGGGTGTATACAGTGTGTGGGTGTATATAGTGTGTGGGTGTATACAGTGCGTAGGGTGTATATAGTGTATACAGTGTGTGGATGTATAAAGTGTGTGGGTGTACTGTATATAGTGTATGAGTGTATATGGTGTATACAGTGTGTGGGTGTATATGGTGTATATTGTGTGTGGGGTGTATACAGTGTGTGGGTGTATATACTGTATACAGTGTGTGGGTGTATATAGTGTGTGGGTGCATATAGTGTATAGTGTGTGGATGTACATAGTGTATAGAGTATGTGGGTGTATATTTGTGTGTGGGTGTATATAGTCTATACAGTGTGTGGGTGTATACAGTGTGTGGGTGTATATAGTGTATATGGTGTGTGGGTGCATATAGTGTGTGGGTGTATATATATAGTGTATAGAGTATGTGGGTGTACAGTATATATGTGTGGGTGTATATATGTGTGTGAGTGTATATAGTGTATACAGTGTGTGGGTGTATATAGTGTATACAGTGTGTGGGTGTATATAGTGTGTGGGTGTATACAGTGCGTAGGGTGTATATAGTGTATACAGTATGTGGATGTATAAAGTGTGTGGTTGTATATAGTGTATACAGTGTGTGGGTGTATATAGTGTATGGGTGTATATGGTGTATACTGTGTGTGGGGTGTATACAGTGTGTGGGTGTATATACTGTATACAGTGTGTGGGTGTATATAGTGTGTGGGTGCATATAGTGTATAATGTGTGGATGTATAAAGTGTATAGAGTATGTGGGTGTATATATATGTGTGGGTGTATATATGTGTGTGGGTGTATATAGTGTACAGAGTATGTGGGTGTATATATGTGTGGGTGTATATACAGTGCCTTGCGAAACTATTCTGAACCCTTGAACTTTGCGACCTTTTGTCACATTTCAGGCTTCAAACATAAAGATATAAAACTGTAATTTTTTGTGAAGAATCAACAACAAGTGGAACACAAGTGGAAGTGGAACGAAATTTATTGGATATTTTAAACTTTGTTAACAAATAAAAAACTGAAAAATTGGGCGTGCAAAATTATTCAGCCCCTTTACTTTCAGTGCAGCAAACCCTCTCCAGAAGTTCAGTGAGGATCTCTGAATGATCCAATGTTGACCTAAATGACTAATGATGATAAATAGAATCCACCTGTGTGTAATCAAGTCTCCGTATAAATGCACCTGCACTGTGATAGTCTCAGAGGTCCGTTTAAAGCGCAGAGAGCATCATGAAGAACAAGGAACACACCAGGCAGGTCCGAGATACTGTTGTGGAGAAGTTTAAAGCCGGATTTGGATACAAAAAGATTTCCCAAGCTTTAAACATCCCAAGGAGCACTGTGCAAGCGATAATATTGAAATGGAAGGAGTATCAGACCACTGCAAATCTACGAAGACCTGGCCGTCCCTCTAAACTTTCAGCTCATACAAGGAGAAGACTGATCAGAGATGCAGCCAAGAGGCCCATGATAAGCCCCGGTTCACACTTGTGCGTGTGCGGGGTTCGCATGTAATGTCGGAGCGCACTGCTCCGACATTACATGCGATCGGCTGTGCGGTGCGAGTTTAGCCATACAAACTGTATGGCTAAATTCGCATCGCACCCGCAGCAAACACGCACAGGAGGCATTTTTGCAGCCGCATCAGGATCGGATCGCATAGCAGTTCACACTTGTGCGATCCGATCCTGTGCGAACTGCACGATCGCACTGCGATATGCGATCAAACTGGGGGTGTCGTTAAGATTACATTGACACCCCCAGCGGATCGCATATGGCAGTGTGAACTGCCGGGGGTGCGTGTGTGATGCGGGAACAGGCTGCGAATTCGCAGCCTCACTCTGGATGAACTGCAGAGATCTACAGCTGAGGTGGGAGACTCTGTCCATAGGACAACAATCAGTCGTATACTGCACAAATCTGGCCTTTATGGAAGAGTGGCAAGAAGAAAGCCATTTCTTAAAGATATCCATAAAAAGTGTTATTTAAAGTTTGCCACAAGCCACCTGGGAGACACACCAAACATGTGGAAGAAGGTGCTCTGGTCAGATGAAACCAAAATCAAACTTTTTGGCAACAATGCAAAACGTTATGTTTGGCGTAAAAGCAACAGCTCATCACCCTGAACACACCATCCCCACTGTCAAACATGGTGGTGGCAGCATCATGGTTTGGGCCTGCTTTTCTTTAGCAGGGACAGGGAAGATGGTTCAAATTGATGGGAAGATGGATGGAGCCAAATACAGGACCATTCTGGAAGAAAACCCGATGGAGTATGCAAAAGACCTGAGACTGGGACGGAGATTTGTCTTCCAACAAGACAATGATCCAAAACATAAAGCAAAATCTACAATGGAATGGTTCACAAATAAACATATCCAGGTGTAAGAATGGCCAAGTCAAAGTCCAGACCTGAATACAATCGAGAATCTGTGGAAAGAACTGAAAACTGCTGTTCACAAACGCTCTCCATCCAACCTCACTGAGCTCCAGCTGTTTTGCAAGGAGGAATGGGCAAAAATTTCAGTCTCTCGATGTGCAAAACTGATAGAGACATACCCCAAGCGATTTACAGCTGTAATCGCAGCAAAAGGTGGCGCTACAAAGTATTAACTTAAGGGGGCTGAATAATTTTGCACGCCCAATTTTTCAGTTTTTTATTTGTTAAAAAAGTTTGAAATATCCAATAAATTTCGTTCCACTTCCACTTGTGTCCCACTTGTTGTTGATTCTTCACAAAAAATTACAGTTTTATATCTTTATGTTTGAAGCCTGAAATGTGGCAAAAGGTCGAAAAGTTCAAGGGGGCCGAATACTTTCGCAAGGTACTGTATATAGTGTATACAGTGTGTGGGTGTATACAACGCGTAGGGTGTATATAGTGTATAGTGTGTGGGTGTAATTAGTGCATATGGTGTATACTTTGTGTGGGGTGTACACAGTGTGTGGATGTCTATAATGTATACAGTGTACACAGTGTGTGGTAATATATAGTGTATATAGTGTGGGTATATACAGTGTACACAGTGTGTGGTAATATATAATGTATATAGTGTGGGTATATACAGTGTGGGTATATACAGTGTACACAGTGTGTGGGTATATATAGTGTGGGTATATACAGTGTGGGTATATACAGTGTACACAGTGTGTGGTAATATATAGTGTATATAGTGTGGGTATATACAGTGTACACAGTGTGTGGCAGATATTTCTCAGGTGAGGTGACTTCTTGTAGAAAGCAGTGACTGTCACAGGGGAATTAACCCTCTCAGTGCCGTCTCCGCAGAATACTTCTATTCAGGGTTCACATTCTCTCCCCCGTCTGGCACTGCACAGGTTAAGAGGGAATGTTGCACCACGTGACCACTGCGCGGGACTCGCACCCGAGCGTAACTTCCTGTAGGTCAGGCAAACTTCACTGCTTTATTGTGATTGGCGAAGGCTTCGCGCCCCCGTTTCTGAGTGGCGGAGCAGTTTGATGGGACATGTGACAGCGCGTCACTACCGGCTTCAGCAAGCTAATCTGACCGGGAGACCTTGTGGGCTGTGACGGAGGAGGTGTGACTGAGGAGCAGTGTGGAGGAAGCTGGGATGGGGGAAATGTGACTGGGGATCGGTGTGGAGGGAGCTAGGAGGATGACACATGGCGCACTGCTGGGAAGGTGGGGTTCAGCTGTGTATGTCAGCTCGGTTGATGTGAAGACTGGGAGCAGTATATAGGGGACTGGGATTGGGGTACTCTGACCAAGCTTATAGGGGACTGGGATGGGGTACCGGGACCAGCATACAGGTGGGATGGTGTGCTGGGACCAGCATACAGGGGGATGGGGTACTGATAGCAGTATATAGGGGACTAAAATGGGGTACAGGGAGTAGCATATAGGGGACTGGGATGGGGTACTGGGACCAGTATATAGGGGATAGGGTACTGGGAGAAACAGATAGGGATAGGGTATTAGTATACAGAAATGGGGTGCTGGGACCAGTATACAGGAACTGGGAGAAATGGACTGGAATGGGGTGCTGGGACCAGTATACAGGAACTGGGAGAAATGGGGTGCTGGGACCAGTATATAGGAACTGGGAGAAATGGACTGGAATGGGGTGCTGGGACCAGTATACAGGAACTGGGAGAAATGGACTGAAATGGGGTGCTGGGACCAGTATACAGGAACTGGGAGAAATGGACTGGAATGGGGTGCTGGGACCAGTATACAGGAACTGGGAGAAATGGACTGGAATGGGGTGCTGGGACCAGTATACAGGAACTGGGAGAAATGGGGTGCTGGGACCAGTATATAGGAACTGGGAGAAATGGACTGAAATGGGGTGCTGGGACCAGTATACAGGAACTGGGAGAAATGGACTGGAATGGGGTGCTGGGACCAGTATACAGGAACTGGGAGAAATGGGGTGCTGGGACCAGTATACAGGAACTGGGAGAAATGGACTGGAATGGGGTGCTGGGACCAGTATACAGGAACTGGGAGAAATGGACTGCAATGGGGTACTGGGACCAGTATACAGGAAATGGACTGAAATGGGGTGCTGGGACCAGTATACAGGAACTGGGAGAAATGGGGTGCTGGGACCAGTATACAGGAACTGGGAGAAATGGACTGGAATGGGGTGCTGGGACCAGTATACAGGAAATGGACTGAAATGGGGTGCTGGGACCAGTATACAGGAACTGGGAGAAATGGACTGAAATGGGGTGCTGGGACCAGTATACAGGAACTGGGAGAAATGGGGTGCTGGGACCAGTATACAGGAACTGGGAGAAATGGACTGGAATGGGGTGCTGGGACCAGTATACAGGAACTGGGAGAAATGGGGTGCTGGGACCAGTATATAGGAACTGGGAGAAATGGACTGAAATGGGGTGCTGGGACCAGTATACAGAAACTGGGAGAAATGGACTGCAATGGGGTACTGGGACCAGTATACAGGAAATGGACTGAAATGGGGTGCTGGGACCAGTATACAGGAACTGGGAGAAATGGACTGAAATGGGGTGCTGGGACCAGTATACAGGAACTGGGAGAAATGGACTGAAATGGGGTGCTGGGACCAGTATACAGGAACTGGGAGAAATGGGGTGCTGGGACCAGTATACAGGAACTGGGAGAAATGGGGTGCTGGGACCAGTATACAGGAACTGGGAGAAATGGACTGGAATGGGGTGCTGGGACCAGTATACAGGAACTGGGAGAAATGCACTGCAATGAGGTACTGGGACCAGTATACAGGAAATGGACTGAAATGGGGTGCTGGGACCAGTATACAGGAACTGGGAGAAATGGGGTGCTGGGACCAGTATACAGGAACTGGGAGAAATTGACTGAAATGGGGTGCTGGGACCAGTATACAGGAACTGGGAGAAATGGACTGGAATGGGGTGCTGGGACCAGTATACAGGAACTGGGAGAAATGGACTGGAATGGGGTACTGGGACCAGTATACAGGGGACTGGGATGGGGGTACTGGGACCAGTATACAGGGAGTGGGAGAAATGTATTATTACACAGTGGACAGGGAGAAATGGATTGGGATGTGGTACTGGAACCAGTATACAGGGGACTGGGATAAATTGACTGGAATAGGGTACTGGGAACAGCATACAGGGGACTGAAGTGGGGTACTGGTAGCATTGTGTTGGGGAGTGGGATGGGGGGGCTGGGAGCAGTGTGTCGAGGAGTGGGGGCTGGGAACTAACAATGTGACGGAGGGGCTGAGCAAGGCATATTTAGGGGGTGTTGTGCAGGGCACTAGGAGGAAGATGTATGCTGGATGAATGAAAGGGAGCGGTAAGTAGATGTGTGCTGGGATAAAAGGGACTGGACAGCAGGTGGGTGGAGGGGCTAGGATGAAATGACTGAAAGATGCTGGGTGAAGGGAAATATGTATATGGAGGAAATGGAAAATGTCGGGGGGGGGGGGGGGGTGTCACTGGGAAATAATGTACAGGAAGCAGTCATGCGATGGGGAAGTGCAGGAGGGCTGGGATGAAGGGGAGTGGGAAGTAATGTGTGTAGGGATATTAGATGAGGATGAGAGATGGTTGGATTGGGATGTGACTGAGGGTTGGTCATGGGGTAGGTAGTCTAGGGAGCTGGGTCAGCTCAGGCAGTGGTGGGGTGAAGGGCACTGGTATGGGCAGTGCTCTGTTACAGGCAGAGAAATGGGGAACCATTGGGGATGAAACTGATGAGCCATGATGTGAGAGGGGAAGTATATAGTAGTGATAGGATGATGTGTAATTACACAAATCTGGAAAGAGTTACAGCGATTGAAAGCAGTTTGTGGTTATCAGGTCTGGTGCCATGAAGCAGAGAGGAATAAACCTTCAGACTAATATTGGGTGCAGAGAGGACTAGAAAAGAGAAGTGAAGATTAGAGGGGGCAGGGAATGCCGGTTATTGGGGATGTAGCATTGTATAGCTTTCTGCGGTGCAGTTGGCATTGGAGATTCTTTTACAAAGTAATGACAGCCCTGCATCTTGCAGCCTACCTGGTTTGTTTAGTAGGGTTTAGCTCACAGTAGACAAATTGAATTTTTATCCAGTTCAGTGAAGGTACAACCTCTGTGAACAATCGTGAACTGCCATGTAAAAATCCAAACAGGATTCAGGCAGCCTCTTATCTGATTCCTCTGGCAGATTGTGCTGGAAAAAGTGCGGTGTTCTTTCCACAGACATCACAGTGCCTTCCCACCTTTCCCTGCGATAACTAACATTGATAATGTGTTATCTGCAGTCCTTCAATGGGAGTGATCTTCTGTACTCTTGGAGGCTCATTTTGTCCTGTTTTAGTCCTCTTGTGATATTTTTGCATATGGCCGGTGTAACTGACTAGTGGAAGTCAGGACGGGCAGGTGTGATGAGGTATGGTTAAAGGAAGCATTTGAATGATGCAGGAACTGGATTGGATAGCAATATAATAAAGAGCTAGTTAAAAAAAAGAAAATAGAATGATGGAAAGTAGAAATAGTGGGGAAAATAATTTTGATCCCCCTGCAGATTTTGTAAGTCTATAATTTTTATCATGGGTATATGTTAAAATGTTGATATGTTTAAATGCTAGAGACAGAATATCAACCAAAAAAAACACAATACAAATGTTATAAATTGAGTTGCACTTCAGTGAGTAAAATAAGTATTTGATCCCCCAAGCAAAACGTTACTTAGTACTTGATGGAGAAACCCTTGTTGGCACGCACAGAGGTAAGAAGTTCCTTGTAGTTGGTGACCAGGTTTGCACGCATCTCAGGAGGGATTTTGGCCACTCATCTGTACAGATCTTCTCTAAATTCTTAAGATTCTTTGCTGTTCCTTGGCAACTCGAAGTTTCATTTCCCTCCATAAATTTACTATAGAATGAAGGTCTGGAGACTTGCTAGGCCATTCAATGACCTTAATGTGCTTCCTCTTATTGCCTTGGTGTGTTTTGGGACATTTTCATGCTGGAAGACCCATTTACAATCCATCTTCAGTGTTTTGTCTGAGGAAGTAAGGGACTTCAATGCGGCAAAGTCAGCCTGTACATTTAGCCGAGAAACAGCCCCAAAGCATAAGGTTTCCACTTCAGTGCTTGACTGTAGGGATGGTGTTCTTAGGGTCATAGTCAGCATTTTTCTTCCTCCAAACACTGCGAGTCGAGTTATTGTCAAAGAGCTTAATTTTTGGTCTCATCTGACCACAGCACTTTCCTCAATCCTCTGAATTATTTAGATGTTCATTGGCAAACTTCAGATGGGTCTGTACATGTGCCTTCTTGAAGAGGGGGACCATGTGGGTGCTGAAGGGTTTCAATCCATGGTGGTGTATTATGTTACTAATGGTTAGTTTGGTGACTGTGGTCCCAACTGCCTTGAGATAGTTTATAGGCTCCTCCCGTGTAGTTCTGGGCTGATCCCTCACTCCAACAGTTGTCATCTTCTCACCAAACTTCTTACTGATGGTCTTGTAGCCCATTCCAGCCTTGTACAGGTCTAAAATTTTGTCCCTGATATCTTTTGACAGCTCTTTGGTCTTGCCCATTAATGTGAAGTTTGAATGGAAGAGAGATTCTGTGGACAGGTGTCTTTTATACACATAACGAGCTGTCATTAGGTGCACCTTTCTTAACCACTTAAGCCCCTGAAGATTTTACCCCCTTTCTGACCAGGGGGTATTTTGCGATTCGGCACTACGTTAACAGACATTTGCGCGGTCGTGCGACGCTGTACCTAAACGAATTTGACTTCCTTTTTTCCCCACAAACAGAGCTTTCTTTTGGTGGTATTTGATCACCTGTGCGTTTTTTTATTTTTGATCATGCGCTATAATCAAAAAAAGCGATAATTTTGCAAAAATAAAATTTTTCACATTTATATGAAATTCCCCCCCAAAAAATGTTTTCTGCTACATATGTTTGGTAAAAAAAAAATCAGAATAAGCGTATTTTGATTGGTTTGCGCAAAAGTTATTGTGTTTACTAAGGGAAAGATTTTTGTCTTTTTTTTTTTCTCGGGACTGTGACATTGCGGTGGACAGATCGGACCCTTGACTGACATTTTTGACACTTTTGGGGGTACCAGAGACATTACTACAGTAATCAGTGCTATACATATGCACTGTTACTGTAAAAATAACACTGGCAGGGAAGGGGTTAACTTTATTAGAGATGCAGTGACTGTGTCCCGAGGGGCGTGCTTCTTACTGTGCAGGGATGTGGCTTTGTGTGTAACAGCACAGATCAACGATCCTACATAGGAGGACCGTTAGATCAGTGCTTTTACACAGGGAAGAATGACAGGCGGCTTTGTTTACACTAGCGGACGATCGCGAGTGACCGGCTGACATCGGGTCCGCCGGTCACACGCACAGAGGTGTCCGTGAACGAGCCGGGGCGGGAGCGCGCCTCCGGCGGCGCGCGCCCGCCCGCTGTTGGCTCCCAGGCTAGTGACGTACCGGTACGTCACTTTGCCTGACCGCCACAGTATATGTACTTGCGGCGGTTGGCAACCGGTTAAATTGACAGGACTAATCTGTGTACCACACGAGCACAGGCTGTAGCCAGTCTGTGGGAGCCAGAATTATTGATGGTTGGTACGGGATCAAAACCTTTTACTCGCTGACCTGCAACTCAGTTAATAATGATTGTATCGCGTTTTTTTGTATGGGTTTTTGGTTGCTATTCTGTCTCTATATCTTTTTAACATACACCTATGATAAAAATTATAGACCCTTCATGTCTTTTGTAAGTGGGCAAGCTTACAAAATCTGCAGGAGATCAGATAATTTCCTCCACGGTAGTTGGGAGATGTAGGGAAATGACAACTAAAGGAGTGCAGCGCAGAAGGGAATTTCATTAGAATAACCTTAACACCCAGTTAGTGTCCAGGGAGTAGCAATAGTATTCCTACCTGGAAGAAATGCTTGAGTTGCTCTGCTGTGATTTGTCAATAGATGTCACGTGTAAAGTGTTTTAGAGCTCTTCCATCTTTCTGATGACGAGTTTGGATAGCCATGGAGGCTGAAGTTTGTGGAGTCCATCTCCTCCTTTTGCAATCGAAATAAGGTAACTATTGTATTGTTTCTAGTAGTCAGATACTTTATGCTCTGCCAGAAAACCGAAAATATGTCAAATCAAAAGCTTTGCAAACTGAAGATTGTATGTGGGATATTCATGTGGAAAGCGTATTCTCAGTCATAGGTTAGTCCCATACGACGGGGTCAGTTTATAGAAATTTAAGTAAGTTGCATGTCTGTGTCAAAGTTGGAAATGCAGCTTTTCAGATATTATAACTTTACGTTTTAAACAGTGTTTTGTTATCTAGCAGAGTATACTGGATGCATATATTGTTGTCCTTGAATGTAAATTGCCATTCAGGCCTTGGAAACGTCTTATAGCCACGTTGCACATGTGCCTTGGAAGATTAAGGGCCTAATCACACAAGGCGATCTGTACTGCACTCGCGCACATTAGACTAATACAGGGGTGCGCAGCCTTTTGAAGAACAAGGGATGCTTAAATGATTTAGTAACTGGTCACTGCCCCCAAACTGCAAATGTAAACAAGCCCTTAACTGCCCTGAGCCCCCTGTAAGGCTGCTTTCACACTGATACGCTGTAGTTTATTCAGGAGTTTTTATTCAGGCATTTATAAGTTTCTGTGATTTTTCTGAAAGTGCACCAAACTCGTAGGGTATTTTAAGTCTATGGCTCAGTGCAGTTAACCCTCAGATGTGCTGCACCAGTGGATCAGTGTAAAAGCAGCCTAATGACTTTTATTTTTTAATAAATCCTAATAGGCCCTTTGCAAAAGTGCAATGTATGTGATGTTTATTACATTAACTTCTTCCATCTTCTTCTGGCATCGCTCCCCAGGCTGCTAGAAAGGTCCCCAGGCAAAGGCTCTGCCTGGTACAGGAGGCGGTGTTACAGTGGAAGTATCGGCTTAAGTGACTCCTGCTCCCTCCCCTGCCGCCCACATGCACTCTGATGCTCTGCGATGGCGAGTCGGCAACCCATTGATTGCAATCTGGGCTTGCTGACCCACCTTCCCGGAGCAAGCTCATGCAGTTCCCAGGTTTGAGGTCACGAGTTGATCACCTCTGGACTAGTGATTGCTGTGCCATGCCCTGGCCCGCTTGAAGATGGTGCTTCAAGCAAGGTTCAGCTTCACTTGCAACAGTACATATCTGAGCAAGGCACGGTGTGAGCACAGACTGAGACAATCATGCTCGAGCATGGTATAAAGCAGCTGCTCTTGGTGTAAGAGCACCCCCTGAGGCTTGCTATACAATCTTCTTTAGATCTGCCAGCAAAGGCCTGCTTGGTTGGATACAAATTGATTAGTTTAAAGCGGAGTTTCGGGCTTGGAATCTATTTTTCACTAAAAATACCCCCGGGACAGTGCATTCCACAATGGATAACCTCTGTACTGTTCCAGGTCGCACTTACCTTTTAGAAGAAATACTTGAAAATTTCTTCTCCAGAGCTGCCATCTCTGGTGTGGGCAGGTAAAGCCAGTGCGTCCTCTTCGGTCCCACAATGCACTGCACCGCCCCCACTCGTCACTTCCGGGGCAGGCGCGTCATCCCTGCACAGCTTCTGGGCATGCCCAGAAGCTGTTTAGCAGGAAATGATGCTCCTGCATCGGAACTGACGAGCGGGGCCGGTGCAGGCGCATTGATTCCTGGGAGCGATGACGTTCAGCAAGCAGGAAGTGATGGCGCAGGCCGCGGCCCCAGAGGGAGAAAGTGGAAGAAAGGTAAGTATGTTTTCTTCAATATCAAGGTAAGTAATAGAAAAAAAAAATTGGACTATCCATTTCTTTTACAGGTGACACTGAGCAAGCGAATGGCCCAAAGTCGTTTTTGAGGCCAGAACTCTGCTTTAAAGTTGATTGTATAGTGACCCTAAAGCTAACCATACACTGTCAGTTTTCTTTTGTTCCGCCATCTAGAAGTAGAACATATTCTGCCATTCACACAAATGAGATGGGGGGGGGGGGGAAAGCCCCCCCCCCAGGACATTTTATTGTAACAATGGAACCCTGGCACTGTTAGAATGCACTGATCGTGAATCATTTTCAAACTTGTCCCTTCACCAGAATTTGACAAAAGGATTGACTTCTGTCAAGTGGGACGGTCACACACTATCTTGCTCATTGTGGTGCATTTTGTTAAGGTAGCCCAGTCATTAGGTGTGAGCTGTGTCCATACACGAATGAAACAAAAATCTGGCCTGCACTTATTTTTAATGCAGCACAAAACAATGCAAACATGGTGCAATGTAGCGTGGGTCCATCAGAATGTACTGTACTTGTGTGTTAAGGTGCCATTCTAAAGCAAATCACATACAGTGCCGTGTTTCTAAAACACGTTACTGAAACACGATGATGTGAAGTCAGTCTAAGCACCTACTATTTTTTTTTTTTTTTTGCAAGTAATATTGTCAGTAAAAGCAAGCCACCAAAACCTTGATTTGGACGGGTTGGCTTTGGAATTCTGAATTCATTTATCAACTTTATCTGTATTGAAATTGTAGCTAGTTTCTTGGAAGTATGAGTGAATTATTTTAAAATGGTTTAATTACAACAAATAAGCTGATCTGAAGAATATCACAGCTTTTTAAACTCTATTCTGCCTATTTGATGGTCTTATTGGAATAATGCTGAATACAGATCAATTTCATAATCTTGATTTTTAGCATCTGTAAAGTTAACTACATCTAGAAAAGTTAGTAGTAGAAACGCTTTATTCTCTAGTTCTGGAAGGCTCTGATGCCCCCTGCTGGATCATGATTGGGGTGCACCGTTTTCCTTCAACCTTCCCAGCTGTCCCTATGTGTTTTCATAGGTTAACTAGCTGGCCACCCTGTGCACTAAAACAATGGAGGCAATGTAGCCGATTGTGGGCCTTGTATGTAGTTGCTGCCAACCTCTACTGCTGCCTATGCCACAGAATGCCATTTCTTTGGAGAGATATCTTAGTCTTTACTCTTTAGAGTGTTAGTCTACAACCTCCTATTGTGCTTTGTGGTTCTTCCATCCAACCCCTGTGTCACTACAGGTCACAGCAGTGGTAAGTTTCCACTACTTAAATGGAACCTTTTATAGTAGAACTCTAGGGAACACCACAAGTCAAATAAGTGCTCTTCTTCCTATGCTGTGAATGAGATTTCGGCTTTTCATACAGTAAAGGATCCTCTCATTCACTCTTCCCTTCGTCTACTCTCTTCCATTCACAGAAAGCTTTACGTTTATTTTTTACATAATGCAAAATATTCTGTGAATAGGGGAGCAGCGGGAGAACAGAATCCTTTAAAGCCCCATCAATGAACTACGAGGGCACTGGTGAGCATCCTGCCTTCTCATATCGGAGGTAGGAGCAGATAGCTGTCTGCAGGATCGAAGCATTGGCCCGCTGATCATGGGTGTAATGCTTTAAAGCTTGCAGTGTAAAGAAAACTATGCACAAGGTGAACTTATCCTTTCAAAGGAAATAAATAAGAGTGCTTTCCGACATCAAAAAAACAAGGCACCAGCCCACACAGGTTTTTTTGTTGTGCTGGCAGGTGTGAATGAGCCATTAAAGAGCTCTGTGAGGCGACAAGTAAAATCTGTAAATTAGACAGCAATCTACCGTGTATAGCTACAGTATGTTTTCTGGAAGCATGTTTTTTGTTTGTATTGTTTGCATCATATTTTTTCCATAATTCCATATGTTTTCATGCTCGTATTTAGAGAGAGTCTCAGTGCATTCACTCGAGCATCAACAGCTGCTGATATATTATGTCCCTTCCCATACTTTTTCAGTCAGATGTGTCAGGTAAACTGCACTGAGAGAGCGAGGAACTGCAAGGTCACAACCAGCATTGTGGCATTACACAGGAAGGAAAGCAACAAGCAAGACACAAGTTGCTTAAACCACTTTTCATGTTGGTAGTGATGATTAGAGGATCAGGCACCTGGAAATTGCATCGCAATGCCACAAGATTTTTAAATATGCACTACATCTCAGCTGAATAGATGGGAACTGTGTCTGAATCTGAACCTGTTGTAGGAACCTGCTTAAAGCAGAATTCCACCAGAGAAGGGAAGTTCCACTTTAAGGCCTCCTACCCTGCTCCTCTTTGACATTTTCTGGGGATGGGAAGTGAGGGGAACTGGTACCTGTTTTTGGCAGGTTACCCGCTCCTACTTGCGCTTAGATTGCCTAGGTGATCTCCCCTGCATCCCTATGGGGCATTGGATGTCAGTGGAGACATGTCCGCTGACATCCGATCTGTCAAATCTGGACGGATGGAAACCCTATATTCCATCCGTCCAGCGGATCGGATGGGATCGAATGAGGACGGTCCCTTCCCATCCGATTTCCCCCCTAGAGATGCATGGGGAACTGACAGCTGTCTCTCCGCACACAGTGCGGAGACACAGCTGTCATCCTCCTGCTCAGCGGGGGATCGACAGAGCGATCCCACGCTGAGAAAAATGGAGTCCGTCCAACGGACTCGGTGTGGGAAAGAACCCTTAGGGTTCTTCACTCTAGGCTTGGACCCTGCAGATAAATATTCAAAATGCGATTGTAAAATTAGGATAATTTGGAAACATGACTTTTACCAGGAGTGTTAGCCTGGAAGGAGTAAGATGCTGCTCTACTGACCCAATGCTAAGTGAAGGTGTATGGCCTCACCCTCTGCCTTTACTGGATTCTTTCCTAAATGAACAGAATATAACTGGATACTAACATATAAAGGTAAAGTTGATCCAGGAAATATCTGATTGCCTCTTGTGGGATCTGGAAGGTGTTTTATTTATTTTTTTCCCCTGATAGAGCAAATTGGATCATCCTTTACTGGGTTTTGATTCCTCCTGGATCCAATAGGTATAGGATTGTGTGTTTCCCCCTCCTCCTTCCCCCCCCCCTTTTTTGTTTTTTTTTGGATGACCTAGCTGGACTTGTGTTTTTTTTATTTTTTAGCCAGACTACGTAACTGTTTTTGCCCCCACCCACTGGGGCTTAGTCATAGTGACTAATGCAGGCCATACGTGGGTCGAATTCCGAACATATTTTCTTTTGAAAATCATAAATTGAATGCGTTTTGTGATCCGATGGTGCCATTATTTATTTCAAAATTTGACCAACTAAGCCATCAATTTCACCTCGTGTTGCTATAGAAAAGAATTTTCGTGGCTGGAAAGCTTCTTTCCTTTCTGGGAATTTTTCTTTTCTTGCCCTCATACACACATTTCTTTTACGATTGTATTTCTCGCACGATTCTCCTATCCTTGATTAGAAAATCGTTTGTTTCCAACAAGCCACTCAAATTTGAAGGCTGCATGAAAATCTGACATTACTGTAGCCCACTAATGGTGTGAAATTCGAACAAAAATTCCTAAGATTTTCTAAAGGACATTCCACCCATGTATGGCCGGCCTAAGCCATGGTCATACACCTTCACTAACATTTTGGTTGGTAGAATGGTGTCCTACTCCTTTTATGCCGACGCTCCTGGATCAGATGCCAGCTCACTCTCTCTGAGCCCCGGCGGGGAAACATTTTTTTACCTCTAGCTTTGAGCAGCACTACACATTTTCCCCAGGTTGCAAAGACTTTTACCAGATTAGTGATTTCATGTACATCCAAGCCTGATTTTGGTTCCATCAAAAAAAGCTGAGCCAGAGCAGCCCTCAATCACTACTTTAGAGCTTTTCCCTAGAATTCAGTGGGTGGGGGGCAGCTTTGGGTCCTGTTTAGGTTGTGCTGTGGTGATCTTGGATTGATGGTGTATTCCTACCCCTAAAGATTGTTCTAAAGCCTTCTACACAGCAGTGTGCAGTTGTAGAAGTAGGGTTGTGTTACCGAGATGCTTGCTGTTAAATATTTTACACCCTCTGTATCTTGTTTCTTTTTTAAGGCTGTGCATTCTAGAGAAAGTGAATTTAGAATTCCAGGGGCGATCTGCTCGGGAAGAAGCCAAGCGGCGGGTTTGGGAAGAGTGGGATGCTTCACTTCACAGGTATTGTTTTCTTCCCAGAAGGGAAAGGGCTGATGAGTGCAGAAATTGAAGTTGTGGAATTGATTGGGCAGCAGAATGACTGGAAGACACTTGCATTGTAAAAACATCCGTGATGGCTGGAGTGTCTGTGGCTGATGATCTCACGCACTGCTAGCTAGATTTCATACTGATTTACTATTCAGAAAGCTGAATAATTAATAGCCGCAGAGAGCCAGCCAGCACTCCGACCTCTTCTCCATGTAATGTTTAGTCAGGATTGGTTTCCAAGATGATGATTTTTAAATAAGATTACAGCACGACAGAGTGAACTTTCCACGTGAGGGGGGAGGGGGGGGTGTGGGCTTGTCTGTGTTTGGCTAAATAAATCTTAAATTGTCTTTTTTTTGCTTTTAGGACATTTGGCCACTGCAAAACATTGGTGTTTGTTTGATTTTCTATATTTTTGAAAAATAGAAATTCCATTTTTTTTTTTTTTGCAGAGAGAAATCGGTGTACTTTACATAAAGGGAGGTTTGCAGACATGTTTTAAGTACAGTCTGGCAGGGTTGATGGGCAATAAGCTAAGCTCTTTCATTTGAAGCATGGGAGTCCTAATTGGTTTGTAATAAAGACACTGATTTAGTTAAATGTCATCTTGACTTAGCTGCATGTTGTATCTCTAGGGACAGATGTGCATAATTCATGTGTACTAGTGCTCTTGCTTTTCGGTTTTCACTTTCTACCCACCCAAGTGTTGGGGAATCCCTATGTCAGTCTAATATGTGATGAATGCAGAAGAAGCCTTTGAATGGCATTGTAGGATCTACTCGGGTCGCATTTTTGGGGTTTTGGTTACCTGTTGCATTCTTTGTCATAATGCAAAACTTGGGTGCTCCCGGGTGGTTGTAGTTTCCATCAGCATACGGCTTCTATCTTCCCTCAGGCCTATTCTCCATTCGCCCGGCTTGTTTGGCTTCTCGCAGTTTTGCTAATACCCCATTGTCCTTTCTACCTATGATGCACGTACTCTCCATGGGCCTATTTATCTATTTATACATCATACTGGACACTGTTATCACCCAGTCCTGGGTCATCCTTTAATGTTTTTTTTTAAATACAGTTTTAAGGCTTCACTGAGACTTTTGACTTAAAGCAAAACTCCACCCGAAAGGGGAAAATCCACTTTAAGTCCTCCCCTCCTCTCCTGCCACATTTGCCATGTGTTTTTTTTTTTTTTTTTTGGGGGGGGGGGGGGCGGCTGGGTACCCACTCTGCTCGGAATGCCTAGATGATCTTAAAGTGGTTGTAAACCCACTTTAAAGACTTTTGCCTATAGGTAAGCCTATATCAAGGCTTTCCTATAGGCGCTAGAAATATCTCCTAAACTTGCACCGTTTAGGAGATATTTACAGTGCATGCAGCCGATGACGTCATTGGCGCATGCGCTCTGAAGGAACGGCCACCCGTGTGCCGTTCCTTCAGAGCCCTGTGCCGTGACCGGCGGGTCCCACGCGTATGCGCAGGAGTGATGTAATCGCGACTCTGGCCAATCAGATGGCCGGAGCACGCGGCCCAGGAACCAGGGCGGCCGAACATGTCAGCCGTTCTGTCGCTGAGCGGGCGGCACTGCGGGGGCTTTGTTTTTAGGTAAGTACTTCATAATGAGCTAGTATGTGATGCATACTAGCTCATTATGCCTTTGTCTTTACAGGTTTTTTTTTTTTTTCAGAGGGTTTACTTCCTCTTTAACTGAGCTTCTTCCCTTCCCTCCCTCCCTGCATTCTACTGAGATACGTCACTGGTCCCAGAAGTCAGCGGAACCATTCACAAAGTGAAGCAGTAAGCAGCACAGCCAGCAGCCTACAGTTAGAATGCTGGTGCCAGGAACCCAAAGGCTATCAAAGAACTAGCCCAGGTGAGGACAGCGCAGGATCCCATGGACAGGTAAGTGTTCTTTTAATAAGTCAGCATATACAGTGTTTGTAGCGGCTGACTTTTTTTTAATTTTTTGTTTTCCGGAGTGAACCTTCAAAAAGGCCGGTGGTTTTCAAAGTGCAGTTTTACTACATCATAAGGAATTTTCCAAGACTTCATTTACACTGGCAATCCAGTGTTTAGCTTTTATACATGCAGGTGAAGTGATGCTAGAAGTATAACATTTTATGCTGCTCAGATCACATTTTTCCTGCATTTCCTTGGTTTACTGCTGATTACATGGGTTTAGCTATGTTGAATCCCGGATTCACATAATTCTAGTTTTCTCTGCGCAGCTAATTGAAAGAGGGTAATTGCACAACGTGGAGACATCATTGGAAAAATCATTACATGAAATGTCCTATAGATGCAGGTATGGCACTGCCAGCGGGAATGTGACCAAAAGCTGCCTATGTACATCCAGTCCGTAAACCAGTTCCAGGAGATGTAGGAAAGCTGCTATTTTGAATCTGTCCTTCTGAACATGTTAGTTGCCTGGGTTTTAAGCTAAACCAAAAACTTAAGGAACTTTTAAAGCCAGCCATACATGGATTGACATTTGGCCTTTTCAGCAGAGACCAGCCAAATCCTACTGATCACCTTCTGTACAACCATGTTGGATTTTCCCCGGCTTGATCAATGCTGCGGGATCTAACCTTCAATGCTGATCAGTGTCTTATGGCGGGGAAGCCTCCCTTGCTTAGTGGGGATTGCTTCAAATTTTTTTTTTTTTCCAACCCGCTGGTTAAACAAAAAACACTCCTCTATGGGGCTGCCTTAGTTATGGCTTTGGAACAAGTATGCATATCAGGAGTTTGGCCTTTTTGTCTGACTTTTCTGGATGTATGCTTAGTCATCAATGACTAAGACAATGCTAAAATCAATTATCAGCATGATTGCCAGGCAGCCATCATTTTTAGGAGGAGGTCTGCAATTGCAAACTCCATTTTCCTCCTATTCCTCTTTTAGAGATGTCTCTTTACCTGTTGATAGTCTAAAGCACAACACCCCCCCCCCCCCCCCCCCTGCAAGTTACTCTTACCAGTCTGCCTCCCTTCTCTGTTGAAGTTCTAGTGTCATTGCTCTAAAAGAGTGGTGCTGCTGGGTGGTTATGGAGGAGCATGTGACCTCCCCATGTGACTGAGTGGCCAGTCCCCAGGCCTGGACATCATGTGGAGAGGCACAGTGACATCATCCACCTGGATACGTTCTGACACTCCTGGCGCAGGGAAGTTCTGTGGATCGGGGAGTATAACTTGCATGGGGTGCAAGGTCAGAAGACTGGGCAGTGTCCCTTTAACCACTCAAGCCCCGGAAGATTTTACCCCCATTCCGACCAGGGGGTATTTTGCGATTCGGCACTGCGTGACTTTAACGGAGAATTGCGCGGTCGTGCGACGCTGTACCTAAACTAATTTGGCGTCCTTTTTTTCCCACAAACAGAGCTTTCTTTTGGCGGTATTTGATCACCTGTGCGATTTTTTGATCACGCGCTATAAACAAAAAAAGAGCGTCCATTTTGCAAAAATAGCAATATTTTTCCCTTTTTTTTATATGAAATTCCCCCAAAAAAAAATGTAAAAATCAAAATTTTTTAAAATTTTCGGCCAATTTGTTTTATGCTACCTATGTTTGGTAAAAAAAAATCGCAAAAAGCGTATTTTGATTGGTTTGCGCAAAAGTTATTGTGTTTACTAACTAAGGGAAAGATTTTTGTCATTTTTGTTGTTTTTTTTTTTTAACGCGTAATGGCGGCGATCTGCGATTTTTTTTTTTTTTTGCGGTACTGCGACATTGCGGCTGACAGATCGGACCCTTGACTGACATTTTTGACACTTTTGGGGTTACCAGTGACATTTCTACAGTAATCAGTGCTATATATATGCACTGTTACTGTAAAAATACACTGGTAGTGAAGGGGTTAACTTTATTTGAGAGGGAGGGGCTGTGTGTGTCCCTAGGGGCGTGATTCTAACTGTGATTGGCTGGGGCTTCAGCTGTATGCAGACTGATCAACGGATCTACATAGTAGATCCAGATGATCAGCTCTCATACAGCGAGGAGAATGACAGGCAGCTTGTTTACACAAGCTGCCTGACATTCTCCCTCTCCCGGACATCGGGTCCGCCGGTCACACGCGCGGGGGGGTCCGTGACCACTCGGGAGCGGGAGCGCGCCTCCGGGGGCGCGCGCTCGCTCCCTAGACCCTCACAAGCTAGTGACGTAGCCCTACGTCACTTTGCCTGTGAGGGGCTGACCGCCGACGTAGATAGTCGTGCGGCGGTCGGCAAGTGGTTAAATAAGACCTCAGATTAGTCTGTGATATACAATGTGGTCATACTGAAAAGCTCAGAATGGGTAATTCATTAATTTTCTATGCAGTCGTATTGAAAACTGAAAATTACTCAAAGCTAGAAACCATTTTTTTTTCTAAGCTCTAAAATTGCTGATCCAGTTTTATTCATTCTAATCTGTCAGAGTGCTTGTCTTCAAACTGCCACAAAATATTGAGCAAAAAGGAGAAAAAAATATAAATTTGCTGTCGAAGACCCAAGTCCTTTAGTCATTAATCTCCAGCCCCTAGCAGTATTACCTATTGGCGCTGTGTGTTCTTTGTTCAGGGTGGGTAGGTCACAAACAATCCTTACTCTTTATGGCTGTGCTGTGTTACACCCACCCCCCAAAGGAAGCTGCTAGTCAGAACACCATACAATAATCTCGGAAGTGCTAGCCATTCATGTAACAGATTGTCCTGCGTATGGTGCTTTCTCTATTCAGCTCAGCCAGTGACGTACCTTGACTCGGTGAAGTGATCCAATTTCGTCGGTTTTTACCAGCCCTTTTTGGAAGCCAAGCCTCGCTTACGAACCAATACCATTGTGCCGTAGCTGGAGGAAAATGTTCCTGCGAGCGAAATGAGGAAAAAGAAAATGCCAAAAGCGTTCTTGGATCGGCACGGGTTTATTTTGTGTCATCCTCTCCCTGCAGAATATTTTTCTCAGTTTGCAGAAACCAGAGTCTGATCTCTATAGGCCTGGTGCCAGCGCCTTTAAGCGGCTTCAGATTTTTGTCCCAGTGCCATTTCCCCCCCCCCCCCCCCCACCCCAATTTTATCTGTGTTTTGGGCATTTTGGACCAACTGCTTGTACCCATCTGTGTGCCGGAATACTGGGAAAAAAAATTAGATTAGGTTTTGACGATAGGCATACAAGCTAGTGAAAGGCTGTCTGGGATATAAGCCAAGCGCTGGCAGAATACTAAATGACCGATTTTGTATTAATGTATTGTCAATAGACTGTTTCTGTCTTAAAGGAGATAGTCCCCTTTGAAAGCAGGTAGTATAGCAATCCTTTCATTTCATACCAGGCTGATTGTGGTTTTTTTTTTTTTGTCTTTTGCACAAAATTTTTTATTTTTTTTTGTCTTTATGAGATGGGATTGTCTTCCTTTTTTCCTGTAGTCCTCATCGGTGACTGGATTCCTGCTAAGCATTAACATGCAATGGAGGTACTTCATGTGGCTGTTTGTGGGCTTTGTTTAGAAATTTCTCCAGCCTTCTATAGCTGCCATATAGAGAACAATTCTTGCCTATTGTATAATGCTGTTCTATTTTTATGTAGCAATTAACATTGCTCCATGTGTAGGTTGTTTTTTTTTTTTTTTTTTTTTTTTTATTACAGGGACCAAGTAATGAAAGCTATAGTTTTATTGTTAGTGTTCGCCTAATGTGTGTGGGTGTTTTTTTTTTTTTTTAATTTTAACATGGTTGCTTTCATATTTTTAAGACTACTTCATAAATGGATATGTAGAATCTCCCTCTTGTTTCTGTATGTCGTATGATTGCCATTCTCAAAATTCACGAAATGACAGGATAAACCACACAGAATGTTTTGTTTTCAAACTGAACTGTGTGTGCATTATATATATATATATATATATATATATATATATATATATATATATATATATATATATATATATATATATAATTTTTTTCTTTTTTGTGTATGTACATACATACATACATACACACACACACACACACACACACACACACACACATATACACACACACACACACACACATACACACACACACACACACACACATATATACATACACACACACACATATATACATACACACATATATACATACATACACACATATATACATACACACACACATATATACATACATACACACATATATACATACATACACACATATATACATACATACACACATATATACATACATACACATATATACATACACACACATATATACATACACACACATATACACACATACATACACACACATACATACACACACATACATACACACACACACACACATATATATATATATATATATATATATATATATATATATATATATATATATATATATATATATATATATATATATATATATATATATATATATATAAATAATTTTACATGTTTTCATTGTGGGTTTATTTATTTTTTTTAAATAAGCCATGGCCAAATGTTTTGAAATTTTACGCTTACAGAAGAGCCCCAAGACTAAACAACTAGAATACTTCTAAAAGCAAATGTATATGAGAATGCAGAGTAGAGGATCTTGGACAAATTTTATGTAACCCCCCCCCCCCCCCCCCCAATATTAAAAATATTAATGACCTTTGTTCTACTTGAATATGTCACAGGTACTCAAATACTTTTATTTCATTGTTTTGAACCTTTTCTGCTTGCTGACCCATAATTTTGGTGTGTGACTCCTGAATTTGTTAATGTTTTTGTTTTTTTTATTCATGCAATTGATAGTTGTAGTGGGTTAGAACCTCTGTCTGCTCAGAGCACCCCCCCAGGGGAGATTGACCCTTTTTAGTTTTCATCCTGCGCACCAGGCCTGAATGTGGTCACAAATTCAAAATTGTCATTTAAAAGAGTTGTCATCAGGACAGGAATAAAGGGGAAATCTTCCAATAGGCGCACTTATTACACTGACAACTCAGGCAGGCTGACATCCCCCATCAACACAGCCAATGAGGGAATCCCGCTTGTTGAGCTATTGGCACTGGCAATAATCGCATCCTAAAAATCGGACATGTTGGTACACTTAGCCTACCCCATACATGGTTCGAATCTCTGCCGGTCCCTGCTAAATTGGCCAAGATTTGAAAAGTCTATTACCAGCCAGCTAAAGACAGGAATTTGAGAAATTTCTACTCCCTTCCCATCGTGTGTGCAGGGCAAGAAGTGAAGGAAAATCGGAGAAACGTGGAGGAGAGAAAGACCTGATGAAGTTTTAACCATTTCCTGCATTATCGAAAAATGAATTGGTGTTAAACGTACTTTAACTGTTCACCTCTGTTCTGAAAAGTGGCTCTTTTGAAGCTAGAGGTTAATTTTTAGTTATCATTTCCATTCTAGAATACATTTAAGGTTGGTTATGTTGTAATTTACTTTACAGATTTAATACATGATTTAAAATGTATACAAAATGTTTTATTTGGTGGGCACAGATGATTAATATCTAGGCATTGACTTAATTTCAATTCTATGTAATAGTTTTGTATTCGCTGGTATTTGAGAGGTTGTAGTAAAGGAATTTGTCTTTTTGACAGGGCTGCTGTTAGAAATCATGGGCCCCCTATACAGCCTACCTGGCTGAGCCCCCCCCCCCCCCTCCTGAATATATATCAAAGCAATATTTTCACTTAAAATACATTAAATCATTATTAGTAGACACAATCCTAATAGGGGGACCTGTGTGAATTAGCCCTTTTTTTTTACAGATCGGGGGGAGGGGTGATATCAGACTGACAGGGGGGCACACGGGGAGGGGGGGGGATCAGAGACAGGCAGAACGGGGGGGGGGGGTGGGAGGGAGAGGGCATCAGAGACGGGTCAGAACAGGGAGGGGGCAGGGGAAACAAAGGAACAATGCCATGTGTCTCTCCCTGCAGCAGCTGAAAGCCAGCGGGAGGGAGAGAAACAGGCTTTCAGCTGCTGCAGAGAGCCCCACAGGGCTTCCTTCTGTAATTCCCCATTCTGTTTGGGGGCCCCCTACAGGAGGACTGGTGCCACCCCCCCACCCCCATCAGTGGCCCTGCTTTTGTTGATAGTAATATACATTTAGATTTACATTTGTCTTGCTACTTGTTGTGAAATAAAATCATTCCTCTTGGTATATAGGCAGCATGTCTGTGACCTTGAAGCTTTATATGGTGATGGTACTCCTTTTTAGAAGATCCATGGTTGGCTGATATCTGGGAACGATGGTTAGAAGACCTCTGTGCATTCCTGAGTGCAGCCATGTTGCCAAAACCTGAGACACACTCTGAACTGGCTGTGGGAAGACTGCAGTGCATGCGCCATGGAAACTGTTGTAGTTTTTTGGGGGGGGGGGGGTTCGGGTTCCCATTGAAAGGGTTATGGTGTCCACCTACAGACCCCTGTGATAAGAAAAAAAAAATTGGGCCAACTTTACAGTTTAATTTTTAAAATTCAGTAAAGTGTATATTTTCCCAAAAAAAGCGTTTAAGACTCCTGCGCAAATACAGCATGACACAAAAGATTGCAACGATCATCATTTTATTCTCTAGGGTCTCTGTTAAAAAAATAAATAAAAATATAATGTGTATGTATAGTTTGGGGCTCTAAATAATTTTCTAGCAAAAAATGGTTTTAACTCGTAAGCAACAAGTTTCAGAAAAAAGCTTAGGCTTTAGGAGGTTAAACTGCCCTCCTTTACAGACAGAAGTATATTCCTTTTGATCTATAAACAAAATGATACATTGCAAAGCATGTTTCTCTTACGTCCTCCGACAGTCGCCGCCTCTTCATATTCGTCACATATGGGGTATTAGACTTTGCTCCGAAGGAGTAGCTAGGCAACAGAATATGTTAACAATAAAGCTTTAACATATCCCACCCTCAAGGGGTGGTCCCCTCAGTCAATACCCTCCTACTTCCTGCAACCATATCTCAGTTTTAATGTCTAGCTTGTCAGGAGTGGCTGGCTCTCTCTGTGCTGGGACTTTTTGTCCCAGACTCTTTCTTCTTTTTGATATTTTGTTTGAGTTTTCTCTCTGCCTTTACTTAGCTGTTATTTTTGTCAGCATTAGTTAGTTCTTCGGACGAAGAGGATCATGCGGACTGGGTCTCGGGCTGATCCCCCTGGTCGCAGGTCGTGGGTCAGTGGCTTCCCAGTCTGCCATCGAGCGTTCAGCCAGGTATCGCTCCTGGCACAGTGAACGACCCATCCCTGCTCGGTGCAGGGATGATTGGTGAGGTGGCTACCTCACCGGACGCTGTGCGGTTTCTGAACCGCCATTGTGTGCGTCTTGAATTGCGACTCTCCCTGCCTCATGTGCAGCGGCTTGTTCGCCTGTGCGGGTTCCCCACGCCATGTGAGGTAAGTGTATCTATGTGGGGACCTGTCTGTCTGGGGGGGGTCTCAGTCTGGGACTGTGTAACCTGCCTTTAATCACACTGCTTGTCTCCCTATCTCTCGGCTGCATGCTGTGGGCTGCAGGGGGGGGGGGGAGCTGTATGACACTGAGTATGTCAGGCTGGGCAGTGTGAGGAGCTGTGTGCTGTGGGGCATGTTTTTAATGGCATGTTGGGGCATATACAGCGATCGCTGCGGAGATCTAACATGTATCCATATAATGGGTTAATATTGTGTGTGATTTTATGCACTGTGGAGCGGCGATTTCGGCGCCAAACGACGCCATTTTACCGGCGCCCGCTCCGGCCGCATGGTTTACATGCACGGCGGCCATTTTCTTGTAGCCTCCATAGGCTTACATAGAGCGCCCTGGCAGCATCACTTCCTCTCTCCTGGAAGCACCGATCGAGGCAGCAGCAGCAGCGGAGTCTCCTCAGGTTTTATCCTTCTATTCCTGTGTTCCATTGCCTGTATTCAGTCTGTATATTCCCTGTGGGGGTCTCATTGTGCCTGAGTGTGGTGCGGTGGGCTGCGCTTGCCGCGCTTGCTGTAAGGGGGCAGTTAACCCTTGGTTGTCTGGCATACAGGGGCAATGGATTCTCAGGAGGGCAAGTTTCCCACAGTATTGGTGGAAAGCCAGGGGACCGCTGTTTCCCCCCCAGGGGGGGATTTAGCCACTATTGTGGCTGGCCTTGCTGCACAGGTGCAAATGCTGGTGGCTGCTCAATCTACTAAACGGCCCAGAGTTGCTCTGTCCTCTGATTCTGAGGGTGAAGGTGATGGGGCTGTTCTGGCGGGGACCTCCCTATCGGGGTCCCGCTCCTCTCTTGATCTAGTGGGGTCTGAGGTAGAGGCTGAAGTTGAGGGGGTTGATAATTCTCCCCCTGGCTCGCCTGAAGAGCTTGCAATCATGGATGAGTTGATTGCTTCCATTAAGCAGACGCTACGTTTGCAGGACGAGGTGTGTCCCCCAGCTGCCTTGGCGGCTTATGGGACGCAGAGAAAACGCAGGACGCCGCAGGTTTTTCCCTGCAATGCTGATTTTCAGCGCGCTGTTAAGGACCAATGGCGCGATTTGCGCAAGCCTTTTGCGGTGCCAAGTAAATTTAAGCTGCGTTATCCTTTCTCGCCTGCCACTGATGAACGGTGGTGTGTGCCTCCGCCAGTGGATCATGCTATTGCGGTTTTGAACAAAGCCACTGCGATCCCTGCAGAGGGATCCCCTGTTTTCCGTGATGCCACGGATAGGAGACTGGAGTCTCTTGCCCGTCATACTTATTCTGTTACGGGTTCTATGCTTAAGGCTCTGTTTGCTTCTCTCATGGCGGCCCAGGCGATCGCAAGTTGGACGCAGATGCTTAGGCGCGTCCTAGTGGCCGATTCGGCCTCGGCGGCGACCCTGGATATGGTGGATCAGATCCACCAGGGTGTCATGTATCTGTGTGATGCGGACCTGGACCTGATTCCGTTGGCCGCGCGTGTGCACAGCGTGGCGGTGTTGTCTCGCCGCCTGGTTTGGTTGAAATGTTGGTCGGTGGACCAATCTTCACGTAAAACCTTAGCCAATCTGCCTTATGATGGGTCTCGCCTTTTTGGGGAGTCCCTGGATGTGTTGATTAAGGGGATTACCGGGGGTAAGAGCACTCTCTTGCCCCATTTCCCCAAGGCTAAGGGGGCTTCTGGGAAGAAGCATGCTCAGTTTCGGCCCCCTCAGGGGTCCTTTCGTGCCTTTCGGCCGCACTACAAGGGCAAACCGTTCAAGGGCCAAGGCTCTCAGAAGAAGCCCTGGTCTGGGAAACAGAAGTCCGGTCAATCCGGACCTGCGGCCCATAACAGTTCGGCCTGAAGGGGCGCCCTCACCCAGTTTTGGGGTGGGGGGACGCTTGCTCGGTTTTCTTCAGCCCTGGTTGGCCCGTGTGAGGGACAGATGGGTTCTGGAAATCGTTCGATCTGGTTACAAGATCGAGTTTCTCTCTCGGCCGGAGAGCAGATTTTTTCCCTCAAATCTTCAACTGTCTCCAGAGCGCCTGCGGGATCTGCACCTGGCGGTGCGGGACCTGAGGGCTCAGGGAGTGGTGGTTCCGGTGCCTCATCGGGACAGATTTCGGGGGTTTTATTCCAATCTGTTCACCGTGCCCAGAAAGGAGGGCAAGGTTCGTCCGATTCTGGACTTGAAAGCTCTGAACCGCTCTGTGCGAGTTCGCAAGTTCCGCATGGAATCCCTGCGCTCGGTGGTGGCTGCCCTGGTTCCGGGGGAATTCATGGCCTCCATCGATTTGAAGGATGCGTACCTTCACATCCCCATATTCGAGGGTCATCAGAAGTACCTTCGATTTGCCATTGCGGAGGATCACTACCAGTTTGTGGCGTTGCCCTTTGGGCTCGCCTCGGCTCCGCGGGTCTTCACCAAGGTGCTTGCACCGGTTCTGGCATTATTGAGGGCCCAGGGCATTTCTGTCCTGGGGTATCTGGACGACATTCTGGTTCGGTCTGCGACCAGACAGGGTCTGGAGAAGGACCTGTCTGTCACAATGCAAACTCTGCGGGAGTTCGGTTGGACGATAAATGTTCCAAAGTCGACACTGAGTCCGTCGGTTCGTCTCCCCTATCTGGGAATGATACTGGACTCGGTGCAGGCGAAGGTCTTCCTGCCGGAAGACAAACTCAGGACTCTTCAGGAGGAAGTCAGGTCCCTCAGGGACGTTCCACACTCGTCTCTGCGGACGGGTATGAGATGTCTGGGATTGATGGTCTCGGCCTTCGAGGCGATTCCTTTCGCGCAGTTTCACACGCGGGGTCTCCAAGCGGAGATCCTGTCCAGGTGGGACGGGCGACCTCAATCTCTGGATCTTCAGATCTCGTTGAGTCATCGCACCAGGGAAAACCTTCTGTGGTGGCTCCAGTCCCCGTTGGTGTCCGGGGGCAAGTCTTTTCGTCCGATCTCGTGGACGATAATCACCACGGATGCCAGCCTGTCGGGCTGGGGTGGTGTTCTGGGCGTTCTGTCCGCCCAGGGGACCTGGTCGGAGGGGGAGTCTTCCCTTCCGATCAACATTCTGGAATTGCGTGCGATAAGGCTCTGTCTTCATCGCTGGACGGACCGGCTGCAGGGCTGCCCGGTTCGGGTGCAGACGGACAATGCCACGGCGGTGGCCTACATCAACCACCAAGGGGGCACCAGGAAAGCCCGAGCGGCTCGAGAAGTGGCCGACATTCTGTCTTGGGCCGAGACTCATGTCCCGGCGATAACGGCGGTTCACATTCCGGGAGTGGAGAACTGGCAGGCGGGGAGAACTGGCAGGCGGACTATCTGAGTCGCCAGACCCTGGATCAGGGGGAATGGTCTCTCCACCCGGCTGTCTTCCAGATGTTGTGCGCGAAGTGGGGTCTTCCAGATGTGGACCTGTTCGCGTCTCGCCTCAACTACAAGGTGAAGAGGTTCGTGGCAAGGACGCGCGACCCTCGGGCAGACGCGTCGGACGCGTTAGTGGCCCCGTGGCATCAGTACAGGCTGATGTACGCGTTTCCACCGATTCAGTTGCTGTCCAGGTTCCTTCGCAGGTTGCACTCGGAACGCAGCACGGTGATTCTTGTGGCACCGGACTGGCCTCGCCGGTCCTGGTACGCAGACCTCGTGAATCTGGCGGTCGACGCTCCTTGGCGTCTGCCTCTTCGAGACGATCTACTGTCTCAAGGACCGATTTACCATCCTGCTTTACAGTCGCTGGCTTTGACGGCCTGGCTGTTGAGACCGAGGTCCTGAAGGAGAAGGGTCTCTCTCCAGAGGTCGTTCATACTTTGATCAACGCGAGGAAGTCTTCCTCGGGGAAGGTTTATTACCGTACTTGGAAGGCCTATTTTGCCTGGTGTGAGTCCAGGGGGTTTTCACCCCGCACGTACTCGGTTTCCCGTGTGCTGTCTTTCCTTCAGACGGGTGTCGATCAGCGTTTGGCGCTGGCTACGATTAAGGGTCAGGTGTCGGCGCTGGCCGTTCTGTTTCAACGTCCCGTGGCTTCCAACTCCTTGGTTGGCACTTTTATTCAGGGTGTGCGGCATCTGGTTCCTCCTAGGAGGGATCCTTTGCCCCCTTGGGACTTGAATCTAGTTCTGTCTGTGTTACAACGTGCTCCTTTTGAACAGATCAGGGAGATCTCGTTGTCTATGTTGTCCAAAAAGGTCGCCTTTTTGGTGGCGATCACTTCGGCTCGCAGAGTGTCGGAACTGGCGGCTTTGTCCTGCAAGTCTCCGTACCTGGTTGTTCATTTGGATAAGGTGGTCTTGCGACCTAATCCTTCTTTTCTACCGAAACGAGTTTCGGAATTCCATCTTAACGAGGATATTGTTTTGCCTTCGTTGTGCACGAAGCCTAAACATCCAAAGGAGGTGAGATTGCACTCTCTGGATGTTGTTCGGGCGATAAGGGTTTACCTTAAATCGACTGAGTCTTTTCGTAAGACTGACTCCTTGTTTGTTCTTCCAGAGGGTCCTCGGAAGGGCATGGCGGCTTCCGCCTCTACCATTGCCAAATGGATCAGGCAGACCATTGAACAGGCCTATGCCTTGCAGGGGAAGGTTCCCCCTGTGCCTGTGAAGGCGCACTCTACTAGATCACTGAGTACGTCTTGGGCCTGCCGTCATGGGGCTTCTGTAGCCCAGGTGTGTAAGGCGGCGACTTGGTCGACCGTACACACTTTCACAAAATTCTACAAAGTAGATGTTCAGGCATCGGCGGATGCTTCCTTTGGCCGCAAGGTTCTTAGTGCGGCTGTTCCATAGGGTCCCTTATTGGGGACTCCTGGCTGTTGGGATAGTTTTTTTGTATCCCCTGGTTTTTTTGTCTTTTCCTGGGTTGTTGCTCCTGTTGAGCACTTATTTTTGCTGTTGCCCAGCTGGTTTCCTTCCTTTGGTAAGGTTCCTTTCTTTGATGTGGAGACTGCGTTGCCTTTCGGCGCGGATGCGTTTCCCACCCCTCATGTTTGCACTGCTTTGGGACGTCCCCATATGTGACGAATATGAAGAGGCGGCGACTGTCGGAGGACGTAAGAGAAAACGGAATTTTTGTAAAATCTTACCTGTAAAATTCCTTTCTCTGAGTCCTCCGACAGTCGCCGCCCCCGCCCCTCTTTTGGGGTTTGAATGTATACTCTACTGCTATTCCACTAAAACTGAGATATGGTTGCAGGAAGTAGGAGGGTATTGACTGAGGGGACCACCCCTTGAGGGTGGGATATGTTAAAGCTTTATTGTTAACATATTCTGTTGCCTAGCTACTCCTTCGGAGCAAAGTCTAATACCCCATATGTGACGAATATGAAGAGGCGGCGACTGTCGGAGGACTCAGAGAAAGGAATTTTACAGGTAAGATTTTACAAAAATTCCGTTTTTATAGCTATCTCGCAACCTTACCAATGGTCATAAACATTTGCCAGACCAGTGGCGGCCGGTGTATATGGGGCGCTGCCCCCATCCTTGCGTCCGGCCCCCTTATCTACATGCAGGGCGCCGGACGCATGGAGTTCAATGGGCTTTTTTTTTTTTTTGTTTAACCATGTGATTAGAGCCAGAGGCTCTCACAGGCTAAAAAAAAGGGTAAGCTCGGGGCGCAGAGCAGTGAGCCCCAAGCCCACCCAGTTGTGAGACAATAGCGAATGAAAATTTGCTATTGTCACACGGATCCTCCTGGCCAATCGGGAAGCGGGTTTTGAGACGCCATGCCATTGGGCATGGAGGAGGGAGGAGATGCAGAAGACAGGGGGAAGAAGCCGCCGCCTGCTGCTGCATCCAGGCAGAGTGAGGGGGGGGGGGGGTCCTGTCTTTTTTTTTTTTTTTTTGACCGCTGTGAGTAAGCAGAGAACCACTCTGTCGGTTCACATTGGTGCGATGCATGAACCCTGCAAATCCATTGGGGGTTCCTACATCACACCCGACTTGCAGGCAGTTCACACTGCCATATGCGAACTGCTGGGAGTGTCAGTACAAAGTTAGTGACACCCCCTCCCCCCCCTCCCCAGATTAGTTTGCATATGGCAGTTCGGACAGGAATCGGATCGCATAGGTGTGAACACCCATGCGATCCGATTCTGGTGCGGACCAAAAAAAGGGTCCTGTGCGACGTTGGTCTGAATGCGATGCGAATTCAGCCATGTAATCTGCATTGCTGAATTTGTATCTCACAGACATGGCATGTGATTTGCACAGCTGTGCGAATCGCATGCGATGTCTGACATCGCATATGTGTGAACTGGCACTAAAACTCGACATGCAGTTTTAAGATCATGAGGGGCGGGTGAATCGAGATCGCAATTTTTTTTTTTTTTACTTCTAATCGTGCAGCTGTAGTACTGGCATGTTTAAGGTTTCACTTGTTGGGTATCTCATTACTATGTACATCCTCGGCTTTTTTATTGTACCACAAAAATGGGGTAATTTATTGCATTTTCGTGCCCCCTAAAATGACTTTTAACCACTTAAGGACTGGAAGGTTTTACCTCCCTTAATGACCAGGCCATTTTTTGCTATACGGCACTGCGTTAGTTTAACTGACAACTGCGCTGTCATGCAATGCTGTACCCAAATGAAATTGATGTCGTTTTTTTTCCGACAAATAGAGCTTTCTTTTTGGTGGTATTTTTTATTTTATTTTTTTGGACTACAACATTGCGGCAGACAGATTGGACACTTAACTGACACTTTTGGGGGTACCAGTGACATTAGTACAGTAATCGGTGCTAAAAATATGCACTTGTTACTGTACTAATGACATTGGCAGGGAATGGGTTAACCGCAGAATCAAAGGGTTAAATGTGTGCCTAGGGGATTCTTTCTAACTGTGGGGGGGGGGGGGTTGTAATCGCTGGGTGAACACAGAAACCTGTTTTTCTAAATGGGAGGAACACCGGATCCCTGTGGTCATCACTGACAGAACAGCGGCCTGCCTTGTTTATATTGGCAGACCACCTTTCTGTCTCCATGGAGAGCGATCGCAGGTGGCAGGCATTGCGTCCGATGGACTCACTGATTAACCCCCCCCCCCCCAGCCAATCGGCACGTGCATGTGCCCCTACTAGATGCTACACACGACGTACATGTATGTCGTTTGCGTAATAGAGCCAACCTGCCGCAGTATACTGAAGTGTAAGTGGTCTGTGTGTGTGGTGTTTATTTGAGGAGTTTATGTAGCCTTTAACCCAGCTTACCATAACCTATAACTGCTTACTGGTATTCTCTGATTAAGCTCAAATAAAATCACAGATCAGTAAAAAGCATGTTTCAAAATAAATTGTATCTTGTTGGGTTGGCGGTGGGGGCCCTGCTGTGGGCTGCACGTGCAGAGGGGATCTGGGTTTTGTGCTCCTTATGGGGGTCTGGGTTAAGCTGCACGAAGAGTTCTTTTAAGGCCATATCGGTGAGTGGCACCCAAAGCCCCCCCCACCCACGATCTGTGGAGCGGTTGTCTTCCACGAGCCCAGTGTCGGGGAGGTTGGGGACAGCTACTTTGAAAAGAAGCCAAATTCCACAAAGAGTATCTAATGCTTGCCACTCACACTTTGAAACCAATGTAAACAATTTTAGCTGCAAAAACTCCTGTGTGGATCTGGGCAAACCTTCCAACACTTTAGATCGGGTTCACATTCTCAATATACAGTATTTCACAAAAGTGAGTACACCCCTCATTTTTTGTAACCATTTTATTATATTTTTTCATGTGACAACACCAAAGAAAGGACTCTTTGCTACAATGTAAAGCAGTGAGTGTACAGCTTGTATAACAGTGTAAATTTGCTGTCCCCTCAAAATAACGCCACACAGCCATTATTTGTCTAAACTGCTGGCAAAAAAAGTGAGTACACCCCTAAGTGAAAATGTCCAAATTTGGCCCAAAGTGTCCAATATTTCGTGTGGCCACCATTGTTTTCCAGCACTGTCTTAACCCTCTTGGGCATGGAGTTCACCAGAGCCTCACAGGTTGCCACTGGAGTCCTCTTCCACTCCTCCATGACATCACTGAGCTGGTGGAGACCTTGCACTCCTCCACTGTCCGTTTGAGGATGCTCAATAGGGTTTAGGTCTGCAGACATGCTTGGCCAGTCCATCACCTTTACCCTCAGCTTCTTTAGCAAGGCAGTGGTCGTTTTGGAGGTGTGTTTGGGGTCGTTATCATGTTGGAATACTTCCCTGTGGCCCAGTCTCTGAAGGGAGGGGATCATGCTCTGCTTCATTATGTCATAGTACATGTTGGCATTTATGGTTCCCTCAATCAACTGTAGCTCCCCAGTGCCGGCAGCACTCTTGCAGCCTCAAACCGTGACACTCCCACCACCATGCTTGACTGTTGGCCTCCGTGCTGCAGCTCAGTTTCAGGGTCTTGGCAATCTTCTTATAGCCTAGGCCAGGGTTCCTCGAACTACGGCCCTCCAACTGTTGCAGAACTACACATCCTTTGAGGCATTGTAAAACTGACATTCACAGACATGACTAGGCATAATGGGAATTGTAGTTCCTGAACAACTGGAGGGCCATAGTTTGAAAACCCTAGGCCATCTTTATGTAAAGCAAACATTCTTTTTTTTTTCTTTTTTTTCAGATCCTCAGAGTTATTTGCCATGAGGTGCCATGTTGAACTTCCAGTGACCAGTATGGGAGCGATAACCACAAATTTTAACACACCTGCTCCCCATTTACCCCTGAGACCTTGTAACACTAACGAGTCACATGACACCGGGGAGGGAAAATGGCTAATTGGGCCCAATTAGGACATTTTCACTTGGGGGTGTACTCACTTTTGTTGCCAGTGGTTGACATTTTCTGTGTGTTGAGTTATTTTGAGGGGACAGCAAATTTACACTGTTATACAAGCTGTACACTCACTACTTTACATTGTAGCAAAGTGTCATTTCTTCAGTGTTGTCACATGAAGATATAAAATATTTACATGTGAGGGGTGTACTCACTTTTGTGAGATACTGTTAGGTGCTTTTACTTATCAATTTGGTCACTTTTGTGCTCAAAAGCTGTTGGTAATTGTCCAAAAAGAGGGTGTGTTGGGCCTAGAGGCTCAAGCTTTGCACTCTGGGATATGGGAGGTGAGGTGGGGCGGGGGGAGCTCAGCTCGGGCCTCATTTTAGGGGTTTTTAAGTTCCCTTTAGTAGAATAACTAAAGATGAGTAAAGGCATCCCTAGGTACCTACTATCAACTATTCGATAAACTCTGTGCCACCTGCTGGTGATAGGTTCACTTTAAATTGTATGGCTGAAAACCTCTTAGTATATTTTAGGACTGTGGATTTACTGTGCACTTCTTTTTTTTCCAGGGATCTATTTCAAGAAGCAGAAGCCCTTCTCAGGTTTGAATCCAATTATCTGAATTTACTTTAAGGAGACGGGTGGACTGCACCATGTTGGAGGCCTCTGTGCTGTGGGATGAGGTAGTAGGTTGTTTAGTTTTAGGGTCACACCCAACACTGGGAGATAACTATGCAATCTACTGTCTTTCCTAAAGCGGCAGACTTCATCCGGACTTCGCCTTTTCACCTTCAAGATATAATGTACATGTTGCTGTGTCTAAGTAGATTTAAATGCAAACAGATTATGCCTTTTCTGTTATTAAATGTGAATGGCTAGCGGCTCCTAGATTCTTGTATTAGACCCTACATTTCATTACATATTGCTCTTTCGGGGTGAGGTAGTAGATTGTATAGTTGTAAGGTAGTGATTTTTACCTTGTTCAGGAGATAACTATACAATCTATTGCCTTCCTTGAGGAGCAGACTTCCAGCATCCTTTCCTTATCTCTCTCATGCAAAAAGCTTTTTCAGACAAATATCATCATTTTTTTTAAGCAGAATATCAGTCAGTTTGCGCCCTCTGCTGGACAATTATAGAAAAGCACCTTTCGTGATAACTATTCCTTTGGCTTGCATAACTGTGAAACCGTAAAATAGATTTTTTGGAAATCTGTTTAAGCACCGACTTTTGTCTTGTATTTAGAAAGCCAGCATACTTTTGGGAACAACTTTCATGGACTTCTAGGAAGAGGTAGTAGGTTGCATAGTTTTAGGGCAGCAGTTTTGCCCAGAAGGAGATAACTATACAACCCGCTGCCTTTCTTAGGGTTTACTAAAGCAACAGGATGAATGCCCTTTTTAACACCTTTTTTAAGTTAAAAAAAAAAAATGCGCCAAATTGGAAATGTAATTACTGTTAACACATTCTTTGATACGTTTCCATGTATTTTAAATTATCTTTTATCTTGAGCATTTTTTTTTTTTATTCTGTATATTTTAATAAATGTGTATAAAACTTTGTCATTTTTTTTTTGTATGTAAATGCAGCAAAGGGCTGAAAGACTTTCACACTCTAGTCAGTGAAAGTGAGTGGAATATATTGGGCAGGAAATGAACATGTTGCCCCTGAAGTTGGTGTTGAAAGCCGAAAAAAAAAAATGGGTAAAAGCATAAGGGTCTGACTGAGTGAATTTGACAGACCTGAATCTTCCTGATTAGACTACTGGGTCAGAGCATCGCCCAAACTGGGAGCTTTTGTGGGTTATTCCTGGTCCACTGTTGTCAGGACTTAACCAAAAGTGATCCAAAGAAGGAAAAGCAGTGACAGGGTCATAGGTGGTCAAGGCTCATTGATGCACATGGGCACCAAAAGCTGACCCGTGTAGTCTAATGCAATAGTAGAGCTACTGTAGCTCAAATTGCTGAGAAAAGTTCATGCTGGTTCTGATGGGTGTCAGAACACACAGTGCATCACAGCTTGTTGCGTATGGGGCTGTGTAGCTGTAGTCGGTCAGGGTGCCAATGCTGACCCGTGTCCTCAGCCAAAAGCACCTTCAATGGGCACATGAGCATTAGAACTTGACCATGAAGCAATGTAAAAAGTGGCCTGGTCTGATTATTCATGTTTTCTTTTACATCATGGGGATGGCCGGGTGCGTTACCCACCTCGGCAAGAGATCGCACTGGGATGCACTATGGAAAGAAGACAAGCCAGAGAAGGCTTAAAGGATCTGCTAATGAAGGCTTGTTGCCAGATACCACAGCATCCCTTCATAGGTCTAGTGGCATTCATGCCTCGATTTGTCAGGGCTGTTTTGGCGACAAAAGGTATAATGTGGCTGATCAGTGTCTGTGGGGTTCATTAGCCCTGATGCATTGATTGCCTATCTCATTTCTTGAGGTCCTAAAATGCCTGGACAGTACAAACAATCCCCAAATTACCCATTTTTGCATAGTGGACTCTCCAAAGTATTTAGTAGAGAAGGCAAGGCATGGTGAGTTTTTTTTTTTGGAAGTTGAAATTTTTTTGCCACTTTTTTTGGAAAATGGAGAAAATGTATATCCATGGATCTGTAGATGGCCCAAAATCCAAAGGATGCCTTCAGGCTTGCAAGGGGCATACACATCTAATTTCCTGACTACTTATTGCATCTTGCAGCCCTGGAGTGCCAGAACAGTGGAAATGTCTACAAACTGACCACATTTTGGAAAGCCAATATCTACATTTTTTTTTGGCCTTATGCACACTAGACATTTTTTATGCTGCTCGAAGGAGTCTAGCACTTTTTTTTTTTTTTCTTCCTCTGCATGTTAGCCTGTGAGTACATGTGCACACAGACCTTTGGAGAAGTTTAGATGCAGAAAAAAAACCCACAGCCAGTGCATCCAGAAGCAGCAGAGTTTTGGCAGAGCAAACACCTGATGTGCAATAGCACTAGGTGTGTTGAGCACTTGGGTGTTAATTCATTTCAATGGTCAGAATAAATTATTCTGGTCAATGAAATAGTTTAATGCCAAGTGCTTGATGCACCTAAATGCATTACATGGGTTTACAAGCATGCCAAAAGTCTGCTGCCAGGAGAAAAGTAGTCTAGAAGAGTTGGCAAAACATCCAAGTGTGCATGAGGTCTTAAGGGGCATGGTAAGTTTTTGTTGAAGATTACATTTATTGCCACACGGTTTTGCAAAATAATACTTTTATTTTTTGTTAAATGAGTTGACAATAAATAAGGTATTTGTAACCTGCCGTATGCATATACTAAGAAATGACACCCTAAAACATATATTCTGCTACTCTTCCTGAATATGAAGATACTACAGGTGTCTCTTTCAATGTCTGGAATGATAGTGTACTGGACATTGTATCAAAAATGGTGTACTGTAATGCTTGTACAATTGGTCAGGGAATACAGCTTGGTATAGCAGCCCCCATTCCTAGAAGCCAAGCAAGCCTAGCCTACTGCTGACTGCCCTGAGCAATGCCATATTCACTGACCAGGAGGGTGAACAAAAGCATTCTGTGGTTCACAGGGGATGGCTGGGACTAGTGTCTTGCCCAAATGTAGTCAGTGGGACGTGCAGATGGGTCATTTCAGGTGCACATGGTCAGCAAACGATCAGTCCAGACAGACAGAAATATGCTCAATAAACAAGCTAGGGTTGGTACAGGTGTCAGGCAGAGGCAATGCTGCACTTGTTTGGTGGTGATCAGAAACAGTGTTGCTCTGGTGAAACTGGCACTGCTGTGGCTAGCAATCATGAATACTGTTTATGTTTACACTGGTTTCGTGAGACTGGGATTGGTATGGCTGTGATCAGGAACACTGTTGCGGCCTGCACTAGTATGGGTCACTGGGCCTGGTGTTGCGGTAATCAGGAACGCTGTTGCTTGCTTAACACTGGTCTGGTGATGCTGTACAGGTGTTGTGATTAGGTACACTTGCTGGCTTGTACTGGTCTGGAGACAAAAGTACTGGTGTGACAGCAATCAGGGTGGCTTATACTGGTTTGGCTGCACTGGTGTGGTGAACCTACTGCTGTGGATAGTGATCAGAGTTGCTGGCTGCACTGGTACATACAGTGATATCAGAGCAGCTAGCCATTGTACCTGATCACTTGCCACAGCAGCATAATGGCACTATGACACTGAACTGCTCTGGTGTCTTTTTTTTTTTTTTTTTTGTACTGTATACACGGTGTGTAGGTAGCACAGCCGATTGCTATGAGAGGAAATGGAGCAGAAGCTGCAAAATGCAGCCTTTATTTACCACGTGATCTTTATGACTGTTCACAGTGATCATATAGCACAGAGGCAATTGCCTTGCCCCTGTATCCCAAGAGAATCCATATAAAATGCTAAAATATACACACATTTGTGCCATTACCTTCAGATCAGTAAATATATGAACATGATATAACCTCATATTTCCCTATATTACATGTGTGGCATAGGAAATAGTGCAAATTGTCCTTGTAACGTGCAAGTCAAATAAAAACTGAAGTGTAGAAGTCTATGTAAGGTGCAATTCAAATCTTAAAAGTCCCGGTGTGCAAAACTCATGTGAAACAAATTTTTAAAAAAGTGACTTGTGTACTGTGCAAAAAAACTACCCTTAGACAATTCACCAACTGCTGCCACTACCAGTTATTCAGGGTGCTTTGACCTGAGGTAGTGGTACGCTATGATGGTTTTCCTGGCTTTTTCTTTTGTATAACCTTATGGGCATGTCAAGTGTTGGTTCCTGGACAGTGCCATAGGCAGCATAAGAATAGTACGAGTGCTATTTGACCTTCCTTGGTATAGACACAGGGGGCAACTTCTGTCGGTGAGTGCAGTTCCTGGTGGTGGTAACAGTGGCTACATCATATAGTAAAGCCTAGAGCACAGTAGTGTTTTTTTTTTTTTTTTTATTTTGCTCAACTCAGCTGGGCTGAATGGAAAAAAAAACTGGCAGCTCAGGAGCCACTGTACTAACTATCTGATGTTAATACAGCGATCTCCCCTGTTGTTCTATTGTATCCTGACCAGAGGACGCTATGGCTGAGAGCACTGATCGGGAGCCGATCGGCAGAACTTTTTTGGTCGTGCCCCTTTGACAGAAGCCGGCCGAGGGTCCGTGCATTCTGCCCGTGTGTACTACTAGGCTTAAAGCCATTGTAACCCCCCAAAAAAACAATTGTGATCCTGTTCCTTTAAAGCATGAATAACCGCACACCGCTTGTGCTGTGTAATTTGGCCCTTTGTATCATCGAAAATACATAGCTGATCCTGCCGTGTGCTGCCCTCCCCACTGTAAACTGTCCATGTTTATCATGGCTGCTGATCCATGATTCCGTTGTCAGTTTCATGCCTCCGTCATCCTTCTGTATCTTCTTTCTCTCTGCCTGCCAGCTAGTCTGTACTAGAGAAACTAAATGAAAATGTGAGGGAGGTTCGTTTACCCATGTGAATTTCCGGTTTGCCTGGATCTTCGCCTATTTAGAGTCCGTGAATGCTTCCGCTCCCAGCAAGCAAGCAAATTTGTAGCGTGCTTGTCAGTTAGCATTTGGCAACATTACAGGCCTCCTCAGATGATTGTCCAGAGCAGCACTGTGAGTGTGTACATTACAGGCCTCCCCTCAGACCACCGTGTGCATTACAAGCCTCCTCAGACCATCCAGAGCACTGTTGCAATGCATTACAGGCCTCCTCCTCCTCCTCAGACTGTTCATGTCCACAGCACTGTGTACATTAGAGGTCACCTCAGACCACCATCCAGAGCAATGTGTGCAGTACAAGCCTCCTCAAACCAACATCCAGAGCACTGTGTGCATTACAGGCCTCCTCATACCATTATCCAGAGCACTGTGCATTTTAGGCCTCCTCAGACCACTATCCACATCACTGTGCATTACAGGCCTCCTCAGACCACCGTCCAGAGCACTGAGCAGCATTACAGTCCTCATACGGTCCAGAGCACTGTGTGCATTACAGGCCTTCTTAGACCACTGTGCATTACAGGCCTCCTCAGAACACTGTCCAGAGCACTGTGCATTACAGGCCTTCTCAGACCATCCAGAGCAGCCAAATCTGTATCTGTGAGTTTGTTCAAACCTTAATACCATAAATACTGTATTTTCTGGTGTATAAGACTACTTTTGAACCTCAAAAAAATCCCCCAAAAATGGGGGGTCGTCTTATACACCGAGTATAATATCTCCAAGGTAACCTAAGTATAAGTATTACCGGTATATGTAATCTCCCAAGATGCTGGCTGTGTGGGAATCCTGTACCGGTATACCGTATGTACCGTAGCTTCGGCTACATACAGTGTACCGCGCTGAGCCAATCAGGGAGAGCGATGTATTCTATTATTGAATGCAAAGCCAGCTCGGATTGGCGGAGTAACATCAGCCCGCCTCTCTGACTCTGCCAATCCGAGCAGGCTTTGCATTCAGTAATAGAATACATCGCTCACTGTGATTGGCTCAGCGCGGTATACTGTATGTAGCCGAAGCTACGGTACATACGGTATACCGGTACAGGATTCCCGCACAGCCAGCGTCTTGAGATTACATCTACCGGTAATACTTAGGGTACCTTGGAGATATTATGAGAGATTACATGTATTACAGTACTTGGGGTACCTTGGAGATCTATGAGAAATCTGATGTTTTTCAATGGTGTTGCCTTGCTTCGGAAGGGGGGTAGTCCTATACGGCGAGTATAGCCCAAAACCTATGTTTTAACTTGAAAATTAGGGGGGTCGTCTTATACGCCCAGTCGTCTTATACGCTGGAAAATATGATAATAACATATTTGTTTTGAGTTTGAAAATTCTAGAGAAAAGCTTAAATATTGCATTACAACTTACCTAAACCCATTAGATTGTAGTCAACCAAAACTATTTTTGTTGACTAATTACAACTAAAGCTAAAACAATTGTAGATGACTAAAATGGGACTGAAACTAAAATGGCATGTTAGTCAAAAGGTCTAAATTGTAGTTCTTTAGTCGAAATGTAAAGCCAAAATAAACATTACTTACCAGCTTTGCCTTTGGATTGTGGGAGGAAACCGCAATACCTGGAGGAAACCCATGCAGGCAGAGGGAGAACCTGCCACCTCCATGCAGGTAGTGCCATGGTTGGGATTTGAATGACCCTAGTGCTGCTAGGAAGAAGTGATAGTCCTTGTGCTGTTTGAATAATCATCCCAACATATGGGCTCAAGGATAGGTTTCCACCCTTTCCTGTCGAGGCGCACACTTCTAGGTCTACAAGTGCGTCTTGGTCTTTTCGCTATCACCAGGGCACCATCTGGTCTTCTGTTCACATGTTCTCTGAGTTTTACCAAGTGGATGTTCAGGCCTCATATAATGCCAGCCTGAGACATAAGGTCCTTCAGGTGGCTCTTTGAGCTGCTGGCAGCCCAGATTTAACCTTGTTTACAAAGACAATATTGGGTGACTGGAGAAAGTGCAGAGAAGGGCACACACATAAGTAGTCCATATTATGAGATTGGTGTAGAGGTATATACGTTAAGGTCAATACAAATGACAAAGGGAAGCTTTACATCTGGAGGAAAATAAATTTACCCTCCACATATAGAAAGCCTTCTTTACAGTAAGTAGTGATTGATTGAGTGATGACACCGGAGATTGTTGATCCATGGAATATCCAATTGCTTGCTAGGGGATCAAAAGGCAACATATTTTTTCCCTTGCTGGCATCACTCTAAGAAGATATCGTCTCCTTAAAAACTTTTTGCCCAATAGTATCTTCTACAGGTAAGTTTTCTCTGTAAAAGAGAAGATCCTGCCCTGATAATATTTTCCCGGCCCCCAGTGGAGGATAATCCTGTGTATAAAGACCCAGTAGATATGTAGCAGCAGGGTCCAGTGTGTCCCTGTTCACTGGTTCAGGTGCGATCAGGTCCGAATATTTGCATCTGAATCAGAACCAAAAATGCACAGGACCCTTGCTGCCCAGGACCTGCGTGAATCGGCTCCATTGAGTCGGTAACACTTGCCTGTCATGAGAATTGGGTGTGGGGAAACCTGCATCCAATTCGCATATGTGTAAATTCTGCCTCTTCTCCTCTTGGCAGGTCCTGCCATGCAACATGCGGCTGCTTCCATGACTGTCCGTCTGTCAGTTAAAGTCTTAATTAAACATATGGCTCAAGACCATGGAGTCATTCTTATCAATGGCTCTGTCCACATTTAACTGAAGCTGTTATCTACTCCCCTGCGCTAATGTGTGAAGGCTTTGGCAGAGTCTCTTCACCAAATTACCAGGATGAGTTTTCTCTCTATCCACATGTGCAGGATCCTCCGACTTAAACGCTGGTCAGCTAAGCTATCATGCAAGAAACTTCTTTGAGGGTGAACATTTGTTTGGTCCCTCCCTGGACAAATACATCAAGATGATTACAGGGGGCATGTATACTTTCATCTCCCAAAGGAAAAATCATGTGCCTCTACTGGTAGGTCTTCCATTCCTGATGTTTAAAAGGAATCCCTTTGTCCCTCTGTATTCCAGCAACAAGTCTAAGACAGGGAAGTTCTTTCGTCTAGTGCCAAGGCCTCTTCCAAGTGATGGGGTGCCCCCACACTTCATAGTTGGGGGATGTCTGGCAGCTTTCTGGTCCCAACACAGACCTGTGGGTTCAGTGTAATTTCCTAGGGCTATAAGTTTGAGTTCCACATATGCTTCATTTCCCCCCTGTCTTGATGGGTAGATCTCCTGACTGCTGCACAACAAATTATGTACCAGGAGGTTATCACCCCTGTTCCTACAGTGGAACAATTTCAAGGTTTATCCTTGGACCACTATACAGTTCCAAAGCCCAGTGGTAAAGTCAGACCTATTCCATACTTGAACATTCTAATCTTGTTTTTAAAGGTACAAAGGTTTTGTATGTAGAATGCAAGGTCAATTATTATCTACCTTCTTCTGGCGGATTTTCGGGTCTCCATAGACATCAAGGATGCCTACCTGAACATTTCCATTTTTCGAAAACACCATGCTACCTGTGATTTGCAGTGGGAAATTATTACTAGTTTGTCACCTTTCTATTTCATCTGTCTTTGGCCCCTCGAGTTTTCACCAAGGTACTCGCCTTGGTTTGGCTATAGTCTACACTCAAGAGATACATGTTGTGATGTACCTGGACAATCTTTTGCTGAAGAACCAGTCTTCCCTGTCCATGATGGCTCACATCTGCCAGATGGTAAAACTGTAGAGATTTGGGAGGATCCTCAATGTGGGGGGCCATCACTTGGCCCATCTTACAGGTTGCAGTATCTGGACTTGTCTTTAGATATGGCCCAATCCATTATCTTCTTACCCTGGGAGAAACTTCCAGGCTCTGGGCTCAGAAGAGGCTCCGGGTTTGTGTCTGCATGAAGATTCTGAGTCTCATGGTTGCCTTTTTTGAGGCTGTGCTATACACCCAATTGCACTCTATTCCATTGCAACTAAACATTTTGGCTTTATGGGTCAAATAGACTGTAATTGGACCGCCCCATGCATCTGACCCCAGGGCCAGACTCTTCTTAGCATGGTGGTTTTACAGTCCAAAACTGGAGTTAGGGAATGGAGTGCAATCCAATGCCTTCCCATATTTAGAACTCAGGGGTCATTCCATTGTCCCTTTAATGCTAAACTCTTCTGTGAGGGCACATGACAAGGACTCAGTCAGAAAATGACAGGCTCGTTGCCTGCATCAAGGAGGATGTGAGGAGTGAGAAGAAACTGACTTTACCCTTTCTTGGGCAGAACTTTATGTTTCAGCCCAGTCTACTATTCATGTTCCAGGTGTTGATAATTGGCAGGTGGGCTTGCTTAGTCAACAGTGTTTGGATCCAGGGTAATGGGCCCTCCATTTGGAGGTCTTTCAAGCCTTTTGCACAGGCGGAGGATGGTGGATGTGAATCTCTTGGCTTTCAGATTCAGCAACAAACTGGACAGGTTTATCACCATATTTAGTGCCCCTTAGGTGTGCAGTGGAAGCTCTTGAGACACTGGAATCAGTTCAATCTGATCTATGTCTTTCCCCCGCTACATATTATTTCTTGTCTGCTCCACAGGATCAAGATGAAGAGTGTTTGAGTGATTCACTGGGAATTGGCCCAGGTGGATCTGGTAATGGGACATATTCCTAGTTGATGTTCTCTGGGCCCTTTCAGATTTTTCAGACCTCCTGTCTTAAGAGCCAGTGTTCCATCAGGCTTCTTGGTGTATGGCTTCAATGGTATGGCTGTTTTGTGAAAGGGGCCTATCTGATCCTGTCATCCCTACCCTCTTAAAGGCTAGAAATCTGACTTTTTGTTCACCACCTGGTAGTTCTACGGTACTTGGTACAAGACAAGGAATTTTCATTATAGAAAGTACACTATGGTATACGTATTTTGTCCTTCCTCCAGTCTGGTCTATTATCAGCATGCCTACGTTTTTGCAAGTTTCCTAGAAGGATGACTACCTTTTTTCTTAACTCTGCTGCTTTAAAACCTAACCTGTGATTTTTCTAGCAACTGTTTTTCTTTAATCAAGTCTCTCTAATCATCTGCTGGTGTTCTCCAAAAACTCGCAGCTATCCAGGGCATCAGGAACTCTATTGGCTGCTGGCTGTCATTATTTTCTAGTTTCCTGGTGGCTTTGTTGTGGAATGGGTTGATGTTCTGATGTCATTATGCTGGGTGAAAGAGCAAAAAGGAAGCATCCCCCTGCTGCTCCTATTGCAGAGAGCCACAAGGAATGTTGATCTGTTCCTGCTGCCCACTTACAGTGGCTTTGGCCACCTTCAGCTGCCAATCCCTCTGGTTGTCAGTTTTCACCTGCTACAAGGTGTTGTGAGCACTCAAGGCCTTGCCTCTACTATGTAAGTTACTTACCACACTGTGCCTGCAACATGTCTGGCTTGAGGTGGGGGGCACTGTCCCTTTGCCGAATTCTTTTATGTAAATTTGAAATGCAACTTCCTGTCATTCTGAGTGAAGTTGATTTTGTCTCTAAACAAACCAGTTTGGTTTCTTCTTGTGGACCAGGCTGTTCCTGTCTAGGTGGTTTTGGGTGATGGCATTGTTTGTGTTCTGGGGGTTTCTGATGACAAACACCATCCTGTTGAGCTGAGAGACTCCTGGATACTCTGTCGGTGCGAAGGACCTGGGATCGGGGGGAATTTCATCCACCAATCAGCATCTTGGAGCTTTGGGTAATCCTGCTGTCCCTTCAGAGTTGGGCCATCCTGTATCCATTAGACAATACCATGGCTGTGGCATACTTAAAAAAAAAACAAAAAGGAATGAGTAGTCTCACTGCGGCAAGAGTTGTAGAGTAAATCCTGTCTGGGACAGAACTTCGGTTTCAGCCATATCAGTCGTGTACACTCCTGGTGTAGAAAAATGACAAGTTATGTTTCCTTAACTAGCCATCATCTTGACCAAGGAGAGTGTTCTCCCCATTTAGAGGTATTCCAGGACCGTGTCACAGGTGGAAGATACTAAATGCGGGTCTCATGCCCTCCTAGGTTCAAGAAGAAACTGGACAGGTTTGAATCTAGGTCTAGGGATCCAGTGGCAGAAGCAGTGGATACTCTAGTGGCTCCATGGGATCAGTACAACCAAATCAATGGCTTATCTCTCCTGAATTGTATTCACCTACTTTGCAGGATTGAAATGAAGGGCATTTTGGTGATCCTCAACTACTCTATATTGGCTGAGATAAACGTGGTATGCTGACCTGGTAAGGAAGCTTGGAGAAACATTGTGCGCTTTGCCAGATCATCCCTATCTGCTATCCCAAGCTCATACTTACCACTCTACTTCTTGCTTGCTGGCATTAACAGCATGGCTGTTGAAGTCTAAGGAACAGGGACATTAGAGTCTATGATTTCTACAGTACTTAACCTCCCTGGCGGTATGATTCTTTTGGATTTTAGGTGCTGAAAGCGGTACCATTATTTTAGGTGCTGAAAGCATGTAATTCTTGTGAATGAGCAGCCCAAACCAACTGTATACATTTATTATACATATTATATATATATATATATATATATATGTATGTATACATATATTATGTATACATATATTATATATATATATATATATATATATACACGTATATATATATTGTGAGGGATTAGCTCGGTGGCGGGTGTGGATGACCCCTTGGGGGGTGCGTTTTCCCAGAGAGGTAGCCGACAAGTGCTTGCAAACAAACAGTGTGGTTTATTAAAGGGTGTTTTCTTCACCAGGCTGTATGCAGCAAAACATCCAAAATAAAATAAAACAGAAAATAAATCCTTGCCTCTGTGGGCGGCTACCTTCTCACAACTGGAACCTGCCTAAGTGTCTGTCTCCAACCTACCGTCGGGCAGACTTCCTTGTCCTACAGTGGACACTCAATAGTCCTTTTATAATAGTTTCACAGGGCAACACAGTCCTTTTGTTTCTTTCACACAGAAACACTTCGTCTTCTCACCTTTGAGACGTATTCACCCTTGGTTACCGTCCCGGGCACACATCACTCCGGGGGGTCTTCTCCCAGGCCCACACATCCTGTCGGGAGGCACACGCTGACTGTCCTCCTGCTCCCAGCCCACATGGCTTCAGGATGCAGCTTCTGGAGGCAGCAAACAACAGGAATTTCTCTGAACAAATTATAGAGCCTTAACTCCCTCATTCTGAACAGGTGAAGGCCTTTCAACTTCCTGCTGGCTAGCTCTGTAGCCAACACCCTAAATTAATTAATGGACTTCTCAATCAGGTGGAAATGTATCTCCTTCCTGTGACTACATTCCCAGATTTAGCTGACTTCCTGTCACATACCCCCCCCTCTTGTTTCAACCCTAGGGTTGGGACACATATTTCCAGGCACGCATGTGTCAGGCACTGCTGACTCACTGATAAGCCTCCTATTATCCTCAAGCTTCCGGATGAAACTGTTTTGTCATCTTCATTGACGGATTTCTCATAAATGCCACACAGTTTGTCTCTCATCTCATATACACATTCTTCAACTGCATTTTTGGCATCATTTCGCTCCTTCTCGTTTCTGTCATCTTCATTGACAGCTTTCTCATAAATGTCAGACAGCTTGTCCCTCATAACCGTCTGTCCAATCCACCATGGAGGACCGTGATCCATAGGCAACTCAATTGGGCTAGTCTTAATGTCTTCAACATTCTTAAGACGCCTCTCTCTGCAATCCATAAATGTTTTCCACAAAACTTTGAGAACCTTTGCTTCACTAAGCTTTGTTCCAAGTAGGGACTCTTGACATCCCTCTGTGACTTGAGTTGCCTCTCCATACATCTGTACACAATCATTGACTTTTTGTTGTAAAAGGGAATGATCTTCCTTCTTGAGCTTTGCTTGCTCTAAGATGCTGTGCAGAGGATTTTCCAATTGAGACAACAGGCTGTCACACATTTCTTCAAAGTGACCCCTGTTCCTTTTCCCAGAGATATCAATATCATTCACCAAACATTTCATATTCATAGGCAGATCTGAAGCATTTGCACTCATCAACTTCTTAAACTTTTCGCCCTCCTGAGCGAGTCGCAGTAAAGGCCTACTATTTGATTTGATATTCAGTTTATATTTCTTGCCAAACTCTTCACAGAAGAAGCCAACCAGAACATCATCAACTTTCCTTCCACCAACATAGGGGTCAAAGGCAACAACACAGTTGAACCCAGCGATCTGGGTGGTATCCATTATAGACCTCCTCTCTGCATCAGTGAAGAAGCATGGAACTGCAACACATTCTTTTACAGGTTTCTTCAATGCACTTTCTGCTGAACTATTTGACCGCTCAAGGTCACCTAGTTCTTTTTCTCTATCTGAATTCCACATGGAATGCATCTCAAGATCACGATCAAACTTCTGCCACCCGTCTTTCACCAGTTCCATTTTGGAAACACTCCCTGAAAGGCACTTATTCATTTGCTTCACGTTTTCACCAACAGCCTTAGTTTTCTCCACTAGGTTTTCAGCCTGAACTGAGAAATCACCACATTTCTTACTCAGCTCCTTTGTTTGCTGAAGTTCTAATGATACATTTTCCAATGCTTGAAGTTTTTGAAGGAACGGTTTATTCCAAAGGGGTGATTCAAGCCACATGTCGTCACATTTCTGAGGCTCACTCAGGACAGACCCCAAAACACTGATCCTTTTAAAAACTGCATCAGGCACACTATCCCCTCTTTGGGACAGATCCTCTGTTGCCTGGAATTCCTCTTCCAGTTCCTGCAACGGAATCTTCATCTCTTCTACTTGCTGTTCTAAGGCTCGTTTAGACTTTTCTAGCTCCTGAACGCTTTTCTCAACCTCATCCTTGTAGCTGACCACATGTTCCATCTCTGTACATAGCTGCTTGTTAACTCTTTCTAGTTCAGCCTTGGACTCTAGAGCTTCCTCCAAAGAGCGAGCCAAGAACAGGGCTTTGCTCTCGTTATCACGCGCCTCCGCTTCTGCGCGGTCGCGTTCTTCTGCATATTTTGCAGACACAGTCTTCTCTTCACCAAGCATCTGATCAAACTTCTTTTTCACATCTTCAACACACTGTAATGAACCAACGCTTTCTTCCATGCGTTTTTTCATATCCGCTATCTGAGCTTGCAATGTTGCGACTTGCTCTGATAGGTTTTTCTTTGCTTCCGCCTCCTCTTTTAATTGTTCCAGGAAGCCATTTTTCTCATCTTCCATTTGTTTGAGCTTTGTGCTAAAACTCAGCCTTTGACACCTCTCTTCCTGTAAGAGTTCCTGCGTGTCTTGCAGCTGCGATTCCAAGATAGAAAAATCTTCCGCAATTTCTCTAGATTTGCTGTCTGCTTGAGAAAGCTGATTTGTAACATTGTCCAACTCAACCTGCAGTCGGTTTGCCTTCTCTGACAGCTTAGCACACAATCGGTCACCTTCTGACACCTTGACTTGCGATTCCAGAAGCTGTGCCTCTACTTTTTTTCTCTTGTGTTCAGACTCTCCTTTTCCCTGCATAAGAGCTTTCACCTCACTGGCTAGCATCTGGGAATAAGAATGTAATTCTGCCACACAGGCTTCTTTCTCCTTTAACTGCTGCTGGACACGTTGGGCTTCCCCTTTCCAACTTTCACAGTCCGCACGTAATTCATCTACCACATTGCTCAAAGTGGTGAGCTCATACACAGTACTCAGTAATTTAGCCTCTCTTTCACTTTTCTCGTTGTCGCTGAGAGACAATGTCGCTTTCAGAGCAACATTCTGTTCCTGCGACTCCTGCAGGTCTATTTTTGTAACTTCCAAACACTGAAGACTTTTTTCCAGCTGATTACGCAACTCCAACATTTCACACATACTTTGCTTCTGCAAAGTCTGAATTTCAATTTCCTTTTCCATGAGGATGGTATCTTTCTCCTTTATAGTGTCTTGACATTTTTGCAACTCGACCAAAAGAAGAGCAGTGGATTCTTCCCACTGTAACACATGAGACTTGAGTAGTTCATTCATTTCCTGCAAGTTTCTATGCTCCATTTTAAGCAATTCCAAGGCTTGTTCCTTTTCTTCCATTTTCCGTTGCAAGGCATCCAACTCAGCCCTGCACACATACTCGGTTTCCTCCAAACCGATGGCCTCCATTGGCTGCTGGCGTCTCTGTTTCCAGCCTGCCATGCTCTCTTGGTGATCCTTTTGTTGAGCTGCAAAGCTCCGTTGTTTCAGCATCTCCCCCATTTTGGGTTTACTTTTCATCTGAGAACCCTGCGTCTCCAAAGCAGTTTCATTTGCCCCAGTGTTGCTAGGGACAACAACTTTTCTCTTTAGCCGATTCCGTTCAGGCATGGATGGGGCTGGTTCAAATGGTAGCATCCCCTCCATCCATAGAATTCGGTCTCTCATTTCATCTATCTTTGCATTTTTTAGGCGTTTGGATCGCCCCATCTTCAATAACTCCACAAACAAATTTTTCACAGTCCAGCAAACAATTTTCAGACCACTGTCTCTTCAACACATGTAGTTTTTCTCTCTCTTGCAAGATCTCTTTTCCTGCACACACAGTTTGTGCAGTCACTTGCACCAGACACAACAAAGTTCATCAAATAATTTTGAGACCGCTGTCTCTTTAAAACACTTTTTTTTTTTTTTTCTGTCAGGATCTTCTCTCCTGCACACATAGATTGTGCAATCTCATGCACCAGACAAAGTTCATCAAACATATGCACTCCATTGCAGGGATCTCTGCTTATGCCCACTGCATACCTCCACCATATGTGAGGGATTAGCTCGGTGGCGGGTGTGGATGACCCCTTGGGGGGTGCGTTTTCCCAGAGAGGTAGCCGACAAGTGCTTGCAAACAAACAGTGTGGTTTATTAAAGGGTGTTTTCTTCACCAGGCTGTATGCAGCAAAACATCCAAAATAAAATAAAACAGAAAATAAATCCTTGCCTCTGTGGGCGGCTACCTTCTCACAACTGGAACCTGCCTAAGTGTCTGTCTCCAACCTACCGTCGGGCAGACTTCCTTGTCCTACAGTGGACACTCAATAGTCCTTTTATAATAGTTTCACAGGGCAACACAGTCCTTTTGTTTCTTTCACACAGAAACACTTCGTCTTCTCACCTTTGAGACGTATTCACCCTTGGTTACCGTCCCGGGCACACATCACTCCGGGGGGTCTTCTCCCAGGCCCACACATCCTGTCGGGAGGCACACGCTGACTGTCCTCCTGCTCCCAGCCCACATGGCTTCAGGATGCAGCTTCTGGAGGCAGCAAACAACAGGAATTTCTCTGAACAAATTATAGAGCCTTAACTCCCTCATTCTGAACAGGTGAAGGCCTTTCAACTTCCTGCTGGCTAGCTCTGTAGCCAACACCCTAAATTAATTAATGGACTTCTCAATCAGGTGGAAATGTATCTCCTTCCTGTGACTACATTCCCAGATTTAGCTGACTTCCTGTCACAATATATATATATATATATATATATATATATATATAATGTATACAGTTGGTTTGGGCTGCTCATTCACAAGAATTACGTGTGTATATATATATATATATATATATACGTGTGTATATATATATATATATATATATACATATATATGTATATATATATATATATATAATATGTGTGTGTGTGTGTATATATATATATATATATATATATATGTATATGTGTATATATATACGTATATATATATATATATATATATATATATATATATATACTGTATATATATATATATATATATACATATATTTACATAAAAAGTACAGTAAAACTGCAGGAAAGGGCACTGGGGGGTAATGTAATGTGATTTTATTTTATTTTGAACGATATCAGTGTGTTTGGTGCATTTTACATTCGAATTTGCCGCCGGTTCCACCCCCCGGCGGACGTCACGTCGCCGGAGACGGAAGCCGGGGCTCGCAGACGATCGGGAGAGAGCTCCGCCGCCGCACACCGCTCGCAGACATCGCTGGATCCCGGAGAAAAGGTAAGTAAAACCTCCTCCAGCATCCAGCGATCTTCCTAGCGCTACCCCGAGTGTGACTCGGGGTTACCGCTTTTGGCACTAAAATCTTACCCCGAGTCACACTCGGGAATACCGCTAGGAAGGTTAAAGCTAGGAAGTCCAAGGTCTATCATTAGATTTGGAAGGTGTTTTTTTTAGCATGAGTCTCAGGATCATGAGTTTCAGTGTGGGATGGATCCTCTCTTTTCTGCAGTTGGGTGCAGACCAATGTTTAACTCTTAGGCTAGGTTCACACATATGCTATTTGGATGAGTTTTGAACCACATCCAATTCGCATGACATGCGAAAGAACGCATGTTCATATGTGCCTGTTCACATATGTCTGATGCAACCAGATTGTGGATTCAGTGCGAATTGAAAAAGAGTCCCGTCAGTTTTCTGAGCAGTGCGGTCTGGCTCAGGTGCAAATTCAGGCCCATTGACTTCTATGGGAATGCTTCTAAATCGCACATGTTATTCAGTTCTGAACCAGATAAAATCGTGACCCGATAATGATGCAATCCTGACCCGATTCTGATCAAAAACTGACCTGAAAAGCTGAACAACTACTTTTTCCATTAGCTGTGAAAACGGAGCTTTAATTCACACTGCACATGTGTGAACCCAGACTTAATATAGCTCTTAGTACAATTAAGGGCTGGATCTCTTTTGTTTTTGACACTATTGGCTTCTCACTCTCTGATTAAGACTTTTGTGCGGATAGTCTCCCATGTATTCCCCCAGACCAATCCCCCTTGGCTCTGTGCAATTTTCTATGAATCAGGATCTTTGTGAGTCTTTTCCCACTCACAAGGTTGCACTTCACATCACCTTTTTGTCATGCACAGGGACAGAGTAACATTGCCTCCCAGGCCTTCATTTTTTTCACCCTAAATATGGTGGAACATGTTCCAAAGATGAATTTAGTCTTTAAATTAGAACTATAGCCTCCCATTATAAAAATATGTGTGCTGCAGCACTTTATTATAAGTGCATCTGCACTTAGTTTTCTCTTGGTCCTCCTGCAAAGTTCCAAAAATACCAGTTGAGCCTGCCAATGAAATATACCTAATGCAGAACCTGTAATGGAGTGGTAATGCTGCTGTACTCCTACTGAATTCAGAGCCTATATAGCAGAACTAAAGCCTACCATTATAATATTAAAATGTGTGCTGCAGCACTTTATTTTAAGTGCACCAGCACTTTATTATCTCTTGGTCCTCCTGCAAAGTTCCAAAAACACCGATTGAGCCTGTAAGTGAAATCCACCTATTGCCGAACCTGTAATCCTGGAGATGCTGCTGCACTGCTACTGAATTCAGAGCAAAGTTGCCACTCTCATGTAGGCTATGCTTGCTTGCACAACAGTCGGATGAAAACAGATTGCAAGGGCTGTGGCCATTAGCATTGTCAGTCCTAATTAACATGCTTGTAGCTTGTTGATCTGCACTTGGCCACACGTTGTCCTGCCACTGGTTTCTAGATTGACAGCACTCCCTCTGTTGCAGAAACCTTCTCACTGAGATACAGTGTCTGAAAGGAGGAGTGTATAAAGCACAAAAAATCATAGGTGTGCGCACAGGGTGTGCCTGGGCACACCCTAATCACCCTGTGCAGAGCAGATTCCCCTTGCTGCCCTGCCCCCCCATAGTGCTGCCGGTTTCCCTCCTCTTTACTCCCATGGCTGCTGCTGTGGGCACACACAGGGAAATGTTTTGGAATGAGTGGGTGAAGTGGCCTGTAAATATGTAATTTACGGGCCCCTACCCTCTCTGAATGAACATTGTGAGTGATCGGTACCATGTGTTTGAGCTTTGGAGAGAACACCCTAATGCAATAGGCTGCGCACATCTTGCAAATAAAGGAGGATTTGGCTCAATTAGAGAACATTTAAATTTATTTATGAAGTTTGTGCATCACCTACTGTAGTAACTAGAGTTTGTACTTGTATAATGGTCATGCAGGAGCCTTTAGCTGTACCTTTAGGATCAGCTTTCACCTTTCCTGTTAAGGCTCACTACACTAGGGTAGTGAGTGACTCTTCGGGCTTCGGTTTCCCTGCTTTGCAAGGCTGCCACCAGGCCTTCTGTTCACCCTTTCTCTTGAGGCCCCAAACTTCATGCAATAAATATTATTGAATGTGATTCATATATTCATATATTAACTGGGATTGCAAAGGCATTTGGTGCATACAACGTTGACTTATATCAATCAGCCATAATACCATTATGACCACTGTCAGGTAAAGTGAATAACGTTGATTATCTTGTTACAATGGCATCTGAAAGTGGTTGGAATATAATAAACAGCAAGTGACTGTAAGGTGCCTACAATGAGCACATGAGCATCAAAACTGGACCACGGACCAATGGAGGAAGGTGGCCTGGTCTGATGAAATCAAAAATTGTTTGAGGAACACAAAAATCTGTTCGAGGTGTTGACATGGGCCTCCAAATTTTCCAGGTTTAATCCCATCGAGAAGCTGTGGCATGTGGTGGAAAAACAAGTCCGATTTATGGAGGCCAACCTTACAGGACTTATTGGTTGCAAACCTGCAAAGTCAAATACAATCAGAACACTAAATCTAATAAAGAACAAGGGCTGAAATCATTTGTGCATAGTATGGCAGGTAGAAGAACAGCCTGTTATCTGTAATCCTCCCTGTTATACTGAAAAAAAAAAACCTGACGCCATGAAAAATATGGTGGTGCTATGCCCCTTCTCCTTTGATTGACAGACTGATAATGAGACACATACCTGAGCCTGAGCCTATGTAAAGGGAGCGTGTCTGCTGCTGTTCTATACCTCACTGTGAGCAGTTAGCCAAATTTACTTTCGTTTTCCTCTCTCCTCCTGAGATCCAGGTAAAAAGCTCACTGAGTCAGTGGAGCATACAGAAAGAGAGACATCAGAAAGTGAGGAACATCAAAGAATACAGAGAGAGAGACAATGGAGAGATAGAGATTCAGAGTGTAACTGTCCGCTTATCACTGTAAATCTGTGTTCAGCACTTACTGCTAGGTGGAACCTTTCTGCCTTCCTTTTGGTTCCCTGAGGAATGTTTAATCAGCAGAACCACTAGACCACTCCTCCTACTCCTCCTTCTCAGCTCTGAGGTAAACATTCTTCTGCACTCAGATTTCATACAGAGCATGTCAGCAGTATTTAATGGAAAGGCGATTGCTAAAGAGAGGATTTCTAAGGTTTAAAGTTTTAGCACCCCTTGGCAAGCGGAGCGAGGTATGCAGTAAAAGTGCATATATATATATATATATATATATATATATATATATATATATAGAAGTATATATGTTGTTAAACATAAATTGTGTCCATGCTGTTAGTTTAAATATGCTATAGATAATCCAAAGCATCCTGCATGTTGGCCATGTTTTCTTAGATGTTTTAATGTCATTTAGATATGTGTGCAGACAACTGTAATCCTCCTTGTAACTTCACATTTGTAATTTAACCTTGTAACCCCCTTTTTGGTGATCACTGTAAACAAATGTATTGCATGTCGTTTACAGTTTTCACGGTGCAACGGTGCTTATGGTATTCATGGTTTACGGTGCTCAAGGTGTTAAAGAGATTAACGTTCAACCCTCCTGCACACCTTTGATGCAAAGGAATAAAAGTACTGCACCCGTCAGAAGCTCTCCTCTCGTTATTCACTCGATGTCAAAGGGGCCGCTACACAGAGAAATATTTAGAAAGACTCTGTGAATAGGTGGGCGGGGAATAGTGTCATGTTAGATCTCTGCCCTATAAAGCATTGGTGCTATGCCACGCCCACAAATCAGCAAATTTCTGAGGGCTACAACCGAATGAGGATGACCTTTTGTGAGGTACACACAATGCGAATTAGGTTATAACAACATTATCTACTAAACTGTGCAAAAGAATAGTGATTTGGGGTTTTGGGTTTACAACCAATATAAAGGATCTGCTACTGATGGCTTGGTGCCAGATACCACAGCATACCTTCAGAGGTCCAGTGGAGTCTATACCTCTATATAATTTAAGGTGTGTCTATAGATGGATGCTACTCAATACCGTTTATTTACCTAATAGGTACCAACGTCCCCATATCATATATGAACATAAATATAGCTCTGAATAGACAAAGCTCTCGCCGAAGCGAGGAGTGATGAGGGCTAGAGACCAAATGGTGGGACTTTACGGGTACCAGATAGAAATTTTACGGGTACCAGATAGGAGGTCCAGTGGAGTCTATACCTCATTGGGTTATAATAGGTGGTCATAATGTTATAAATAGTCACAAACACAAAATTCTGCTTGGGAGTAGGCCCACACAATCCAAGTAGGTTAAACTTCCATCATGGCTTGTAAGGATAAACTCTCGTCTTGCTGCCCTTATAAGACGGTTTGGAACAACTGGAACCAAAATAAGAAAGAGAGGGCGCACCGATCTAGTGCATTATCCTAAAACCATCGCTTTATTAGTATAAGAAATGGTAAATATTATACTCACAAAATGACAATAGAATTAAGCTCATCACATTGCACAGCATCATCGAATACACAGTGCATCATACCATGTGGCAGGAGAAGATGAACATCCAATCCAACCCAGCCCAGGGCTCTGTGAAAGAGGCTAGTCCTCAAAACGGTTTGGCCTTTTGGATCTTCATCTTCTCTTGCCACATGGTATGATGTACTGTGGATTCGATGATGCTGTGCAATGTGATGAGCTTGATTCTATTGTCATTTTGTGAGTATAATACTTACCATTTTTAATATCAATAAAGCAATGGTTTTAGGATAATGCACTAGGTCTGTGCACCCTCTCTTTCTTCTTTTGGTTCCAGTCATAATGTTATGGCCGATCATGTTCATCCTTTATGACTATAGAGGAATTTATGTAAATTAATGTTTTTGTGCCTGGAGTTCAGCTTTAACTTCACTGGCGGTATTCCCGAGTGTGGCTCGGGGTAAATATACAGTGCCAAAACGGTAACCCCGAGCCACACTCGGAACTACCCCACAATCACACTTACCATCCGCTTCAATCCCCCGCTATCCTCCAGCCATCCTCCCGCTGTCCTCGCTGTGTGATCCGGCCGATGCGGGCACCTGTTTTCCGCGACACAGGGGGGTGAAACTGGCGGGAAATTCAAAAAATAAATGTAAAAAATGACAGTGTAATCTCTTAGGATTACAACTTTCTTTCAAGGCATTTTACCACAGCTATTCACCTCGTGACTTTTCCAGTGCCCTGCCTGTACTTTTGCGGTTCTTTGTGCCTGGAAAATTGAGAACGTCCACAGCTTCCAAAAAGCGTTCTTTTAGCTCAAAAACTTTTTTAGACTAACTGGAAAACAGCCACGATGAATCAGAATCATTTGAAGAACTGAGCGATAGTGATTCATGGGAAAATTCGTCATCAGGTACTGAAAGTGACAACAGAGACAATTCTACGACTGAGCTCAGCGATGTGAGAACTTGGTGCTCATTTGACTGCGGTACAGATCAGGCAGCACCCCCAAGATTCCCAATTACTGGAGCACCTGGTATGAAAGTTGACATTGACCACGACAACCCCTTGGCATAACTACAATTATTTCTGACTGATGAGGTTATTGAAAAAATAGTTACCGATACAAACCGGTGCAAAGAGCAACAATTGGCTATGCATCGGAGGTTTGCACGATGCAGAAAGTGGAAACCAGTGATCAAAGATGACATTTGGAAATTTATGGGCATAATAATTCTTCAGGGAGTGGTGGGGAAACCCCTACAGAAGTGGTATTGGACAACCAATACATTGCTTGCCACTCCATTCTTTGGCACGGTTATGTCAGAGTACAGATTCTCCCTCACTCATAATAAAATATCTCCATTTCAAAAATAATGAAGAATTTGATGAAACTACTCATCCTGCACCAAAACTAAAGAAAATTTGGGAAGTATATCAAATGATTCTATAGAATTTCCAACGGAGCTATGTGCCAGAAAGAGACATCAGCATAGATGAAAGTCTAAAGGCCTACAAGGAAAGGCTCAGCTGGGTGCAATACATTGCATCAAAGAGGGCACGAGTTGGCGTAAAATCCTACATGCTATGCGAATCGTCAACTGGCTACATTTGGAATTCAGTGATATACACTGGAAAAGGAACACAATTCAATCAAAAATACAGCAATTATGGAATGGCAACATCTTCTGTTCTTTCACTAATTGAGCCATTGCTAAATCAGGTCTATTGTGTAACAACTGACAACTTTTATACATCGCCTGAACTTTATGAGGTTCTACTGTAAAACAAAACCGATGCCTATGGAACAGTAAGGGCTTACTGACGTGACATGCCACCAATGTTTGACAAAAAGAAGCTCAAGACAGGAGAAATGGTTACCTGGCAGAAAGGCACAATGATGGCACTGCGATGGCGGGACAAGAAAGATGTGTGCCTATTAAAATACAGTGCATAATACCTCCACTGTTATGGTATGCATGAAAGGTGGGAAAGAAGTCATGAAGCCACAAGTAGTGATAGACTACAACAACACCATGGGAGGTTTCGACAGAGCCGAACAAGCAATGACATTCCACCCAGCAATGAGGAAACAGCAAAAGAAGTACTATAAGAAGATCTTCACACATCTTCTTGAGCAATGCTTGTGGAATGCCTACATTCTGCTAAAAAAAAAGAGTGACAAGCCTGTGATTCATTCGCACTTCATTTGTAAAGTTGCTGAACGTATCTTTCTGAATCACAAAACACCATCAATGCATGGGAATAGATCTGGATGTCGTGCTGTTGGCATTGTAAACGCCTGACTGGTTGTCACTTCATGGACTACATCCCACCTACAAGGATGTGCGTGGTTTGTTGCTTGAAGAGAGATGGCAGTGGAAGGAAAATAAGAAAGGAAACCAGATTCTATTGTCCCGATTGTGACATCGGACTTTGTGCAGTTCCATGTTTCAAAATCTTTCATACTTGAGATGTTTAGTAAACCTTTATTACAGTGACTAGTAATATCGCACTCCTTGTTTATGCACATTTCATTGTTTTTGGTTTGATTCTATTATTGAATAAGATCAGAGTTGTATAAAGTACACGAAACCCATACTTGAGTAGAAGTGGAAGTGCTCGATCAAAAAGTGACTTGAGTAGAAGTGGAAGTGCTCTATCAAAAAGTGACTTGAGTAGAAGTACTAAAGTATTTAACATTTTTGTACTTAAGTATTGCAAGTAGTTTTTTAAAAAAATTTGCTACTCAAGTACTGAAAGTAAAAGTACCAGTAGTTTTGAAAAAAAAAATTGCTACTCAAGTACTGAAAGTAAAATTACAAGTACTGTGTTATGTAGTTATTAAAGAAAGAAGTCAAAAGTTTGAACATCATATTGTTTTTTATTATTTCAAATGCAGCTTTTATTTATACATACAGTAGCTTTTATTTTCGTATGCGCTGATAATACACATGTTTTGAGCTTCATGAAATCTGCCATCTACTGTTCTGGCAGTGTTAATTTTTATAATTGTAACGAGTAACTATGCAGCACAAAAAAAAAAATATCGGAGTAGAAGTATTGAAATCATCGAAAAAATGTAGTGAAGTAAAAGTGGAAGTAGGAGAAAAAAATTCTACTTCAGGAAAGTACAGATACCGCCTTTCAGTACATAAGTACAGTAGTGAAGTAGTTCTACTTAGTTACTATACATCTCTGAATAAAATGTATTATTATTATATTATAATTTATGAAAAACCAAAATTATGCCCGCGCTACACAACGTGTGATTATTCTGTGAAAAAATGTGTATAAAAGTGTAAATATGTGCAGCTGCTGCAAACGCTAAGAAAATCTTAGGGAATATGATGTGAACGAATTTATGCAGCGCTAGCTCCAATAGTATTTGGCTATATATTAAATTATCATAAACATAAAGTGCTAAGTGCTAAAATAACATATATGCAATAACCAATAAATTATAAAGTGCATAAATCCACATAAGTGATTGTAAATAAGTCCAAGTAAGTATTCAGTGCTTGAGAAGAAAAGTCCTTATTGTGATCCAAATAAGGTGCCAAAGTGCCAAGTAATCAAAGTGCTTGCAAAGTGATAAGGTGCCCCTCACGGTTCCCCACTCACCAGATTGCCGATATAAAAAGACCTTTTCTCCGCAGTTGTTCAGGAGCAGCGATGCATGCGAACCTTTCCTGCAAGAGAAAAAGAGAGTTATTTTCAAAGTTTTTAGAGTTTGTGAGCTTTGTCAGTTTGGTACTGTCACAAATAAAGTTGGGTGAAAAAAAGGCTGATTTACCTATAAATACGCCCACTTGTGAAGCATTCTGCCCTTTGGCCTACAGATGTGAGCACATGGCTTGCTGCCGCCATGTTTGTTTGATGGTGAAATGACCATTAAGGCTGAACAATGACAACACGGTGCTGTGAGGGTCAAATGCTGGGAAATTAGAGGTGGAAGCGGAAGCGGACCCATTTAACCTCGAAGGCTGCATAGGAGAAGTTTTGGTTTCATAAGATCCCGGGCCAGTGTGCAATAATTTCCAAGGTCTTTTTATATCGGCAATCTGGTGAGTGGGGAACCGTGAGGGGCACCTTATCACTTTGCAAGCACTTTGATTACTTGGCACTTTGGCACCTTATTTGGATCACAATAAGGACTTTTCTTCTCAAGCACTGAATACTTACTTGGACTTATTTACAATCACTTATGTGGATTTATGCACTTTATAATTTATTGGTTATTGCATATATGTTATTTTAGCACTTAGCACTTTATGTTTATGATAATTTAATATATAGCTAAATAGTATTGGAGCTAGCGCTGCATAAATTCGTTCACATCATATTATAATTTATGATTTAGTGTTTCAAATTTTATCATACCCGGGATGTCTACTAGACTCTTGTTTGGACAGATTTAAGTAAGTTATTCCTAGGAATTACAGGCCTAAAATATAAAACAACAGATTTCCATGCTAAACAATGTACTGCTTTGAGACCAAATATTTTGACATAATCAGGCCGCCAGGGAGGTTAAAAACACATTAGGAGGAATTACTCAAGAAGGTCTTTAAGAACACGTTTTAACCATATGCAGTTGAGCATGTTTTCAAATGCAGTATGAAGGTACTTGCACATGGTACTGATGTTTGGTGAAATTTGTTTGCACATACTTGTTGAGCATTTGTGTGGATTTGCGAATACACACATACACTAGTAAAATATATTCTTGCTCTCAGAATGGAATTTTACCTTCTTCAAAGAATCATTTTATGTGAGTATGCATACAAACCCATGTAAATGTGGATGTGGAACCACACACAGAACCAGGGGATTGCGGTGTAAACAATCCCTAAGTGAGTGGATTGTTTGCTATGTAGTAGCTTTGTTATGGAGAAATAGTGACGAGGGATTAGATTATCTGTAGGGTTTCTCTCCTGCCAATCTCTGCTCCTAAACTGACCAGTGATGGCTCTAATTCACAGTGGGGAGAATTCCTCCATCTAGCCTGCTTGTGTGGACGGGGGGTCCATTCAGATTTTTTCGCTGGCAGATTGATAAAAATCTCATCCATGTATGGCCAGCCTTAGACCAAAGGCTGCAAAGCCTTATTTCAGTGCATACTTGGCAAGCAGCTAAGGCAATACAAGAAGGCATACAAACATTCCAGGTCTGCATAGGCTCTTATTCCATAAGGCTGATTTACTATGGGCCCTTTTACACTGTTGCATTTAATACAACGTGCTAAAAACGTGTCTCCAGGTTCCCTATAATAAAAATAATGCCTGTTCCCATCTCTGTTTTGCAGTGCAGAACATTTTGAAGGATATGATGTCTGTTTTTTTTTCCCTGCGTTTTAGTGCATTGGGAGGTTCAAAGGAGCCAATGGCAATGCATGCATTGAACATGCATTGGGAACAGGTATTAGTAAGGTTTAGGAGTGCGTCTATGGGAATGTTTGACCATTCTTCCAGAAGCACATTTGTGAGGCCAGGAACTGATGTTTGACGTGAAAGCCTGGATCGCAGTCTCTGCTCTAACTCTTACCAGAGGTGTTCTATCGGGTTGAGGTCAGGGCTCTGTGCAGGCCAGTCAAGTTCCTCCACCCCAAACTCGCTCATCCATGTCTTTATTGACCTTGCATTGTGCACTGGTGCGCAGTCATGTTGGAACAGGAAGAGGCCATCCCCAAACTGTTCCCACAAAGTTGGAAGCATGAAATTGTTCAAAATGTCTTGGAATGCTGACTCCTTAAGAGTTCCCTTCACTGGAACTAAGGGGCCAAGCCCAACCCCAGAAAAACAACCCTAGACCATAACCCCCCCCCCTCCACCAAATGATTTGGACCAGTGCAATATGCATTTTTTGGGAGTGGGTGGATACCTAGTTTTAGTATGTATATGTTCTCACTTCCAGTCGGATCTGCTAGGCAATTCCAGCTCACCCCTTTCCTGTCCACAACCTTCTGAGATACGTCGCAGTTCCATGGAAGCCGTGGTCCATTTATGCAGCGCGGTTCAAAAATGCGCAATGGAAAAAAACGAGGAGTCACAGCTGGCTTCCCACACTTAATATGCAGGTGCCAGGGGGCGGAAGCCCCGTGAAGAACTAGCCTGGGTGAGGGCGACACTGAATCATTGGACATGTAGGTGTCCTTTTTTTAAAAAAAGGATTTGTAGCTGCTGGCTTTTATTTATTTTTTTCAAACATCCTACAGAGCTGCTTTAAGACTCCGTTCAGACAGGGGTGACGCGACTTGCTGGGGGGAAGTCAATGCAAGTCGCCTCCAGGTCGCTCCCAAAGTAGTACAGGACCCTTTTTTTAAGTCGGAGCAACTTGTGTCGCTCCTATTAGAACGGGTCCTGTGCTAATCAATGGCAGGCGACCCACCGCGACTTGTCAGGCGACCAAGTGAATGTGTGAATGGGGTCTAAAGAGAAGCTTCACTGTTATTTATAAAATAAAGCAGCTACAAATACTGATTTGTTGAAGTTACTTTTACTTGTTTTTTTTTTTAAGTATTTTTAAAAATCAATTACTTACCAATTGCTTGAGTCCAATGCTGTCTTAGGCTGTATAGTGCAGGGAGACTGGTCCAGCAGCCTCTTGGAATGTGTGACGTGCCCCAGCAGGCTTGATGTGGGAAGAGGGAGTGGGGGTGAGTGACATCATTCTTGCCTAGAAGAGAATTGAGGGGGTGGAAGTAAGTGCCTGTCAAATAAGGTACCTGCTCTTTAAAAAAAAAAAAAAAGAAAAATCCTTTAAATGTGAAATGTGTTAGGGGCAGAGCTGGAGAAGAGGATGAGTGATACTTTCACTGTTGAGCAAAGGTCTACTTTTTAGCTCCACTGCTGTGTGTGCACTCAAAAAGCAGGACATGCACTCCTATTTTTTAATTTTTTCTTTAGTGCAGTGTGATCTGACTGAGTACCCCAGTACAATGCGTCACAACCCAGTGCAGTGAATAAATACAAATTAAATGTCACTTTTTGGTTTATTTACTAAAGCTGGAGAGTGCAAAATCAGGCTCACTTCTGCATTGAAATCAGCTTCCAGGTTTTATTGCCAAAGCTTAATTGAACAAGCTGATGTTAGAAGCTGATTGTTTTCTATGCAGAAGTGAGCCTGATTTTGCACTCTCCAGCTTTAGTAAATAAACTCCTTTTTGACATTTCCATAAAGTTGAAAAAAAAAAAAAAAGCAAACAGTGCGATGCCTCACTTATGACACATCAGCACTGCTCCCTTCACAGCGCACACCAGCAACTGTGGGACTCCATAGAAGCAATGGTTTACATACACTGCCCTGATGATTACTAAAAAGCGCAAAAAAGCTTCATGCAGTTTGTAATGAATGGCTTTATAATATTAGACAATTTACACCAGTGGTTCTGGATGTGCATTTAGTTGTTGGGTCAAAAAAAGGAATGATTTTTATAGCTCCTCTCACTGTCCTGAAATCAGAAATAATCCTCTTTTTTTTTTTAATGTGATAGAATGAGACAATCAAATGGCTTTTGTTTTAAGAAGGCTTTCTGTGCTATGCACTGCAATAATATAAATATCCTGTAGGGGGCAGCAATATCTCTGAACTCTTTTCACACATGTATAAAGATTGCTAGGAATCAACTAAGAACAGACAGGCCTCAGTGTTTGAGCTGCTTCTACAAGCCACGCACTGTTTCACAAATCAGGCTGTTTGACAAGCAGCATTGTAGCTTGCTACTGTGCTGATGATCTGCATGGCCAGCAGCCTGGAATATAATGTATCTGGACTATGAATCTAGCTCCTAACTCCTAAATATGGATCTTTTCCATCCAGCTGCCTTAGAACAGATTTAAGCTTCCATTGAAAAAAAAAAAAGAAATAAAGAATTACTAAGGATACATAAAAGGGGCCTAAAAGACCTAAAATTGTTCTGGAAATTTCATAGATAAGCAACTCCTATCCTCACATTGATTACTGGTTCCAAATGCAGTAGGGAACAGACACAAAAGATACTCAGCATCTTTCCAGATGTAGCACCCTCCTAGGTAGGTGCTAGAGAGAGAGAGTATTGTTTTTGAATCCTGACTGCTTACCAGTAAGATGGTCAGGTAAATACATATTGTTCTCTGCCTACCAGAGAGCAGGATCTGGCAGTGGGGTCTGCTCAATGTGCTCAGGTGCAACTCAGTCTGCCGGGTGCCTCCTCCTCTGTAAAGGTGCCATGCGGCTTCAGGTGGTCAACCAGACGGCCTAAAGGGCTAGAGAGGAACTGAAGCCGGAGGTCCTGTGCAGCTGACTGGAAGGGAAGACACTGAGGGATCTGATTCTGCAGTACAGTGAGTACCGATCTGTGTCAAGGTGCCTGACCTGAGGGGGGCCACCTGACTGCTTACCAGAAAGATGGTCAGGTAAATACATATTGTCCTCTGCCTACCAGAGAGCAGGATCTGGCAGTGGGGTCTGCTCAATGTGCTCAGGTGCAACTCAGTCTGCCGGTTGCCTCCTCCTCTGTAAAGGTGCCATGCCGATCTGTGTCAAGGGGCCTGACCCGAGAGGGGCCACCCCTGCAACTAGAAGAGTCAGTGGACGGGTGTCAGTAAAGGGGATGCTAGTGAGTGTCCTGAAGAGAATGTAGATCACCAAGTCTATTGATGGAGAAAGAGCAATGCGACTTTCCCTTTCCATACAAGTGGCAGTATAGTTTAAACAGTGGGACTGCTTCCACAAGCAACCTGGTGAGGCCAAGTGAGAGTTGCCCTTATCCAATGTACATAGTTCCAGTTGGAGTATCCCACTACTCTCTTCTTCCATCCAAGTTCCACAATAAATACTAAAAAACCAACACCCCTGGACTGTCTATTGAGCAACGAGCCATTGGGAGTAAGGATAATTGTGTCACTTACTACTCCTCTTTACTACATTCAAACATCGATAGGCTCTTGATAACAGAATCCCACTGGAGAGTGGATGTTCTGAACCTCACGGAGGAACACCGGGGTTCGATTAGTGCCCAAAGGAAGTCTGGCCGTGTGCAGCAGAGGGGACACAGAGCACCTAGGACTTGTATGTAGCAGATGTCTGAATGTGTCCATGTGGCTGCGTGGGGGCGTGGTGTCAGTGTGGGCACTGCGACAACATGTTGTTGCAGTTAGAACGGAGTGATTGCCAGCCCAGAAGACTGTATGTGAGCTGGGAAGTAGGAATCGCTCTTTAATTGCTGACATCTAGAGTGGTTATTCCAGCTGGAAGAGAATAGAGAGAAAGTACCGCTGGGACCAGGACCAGTGATGCAAACCTGCACTACTATCTTCAAAACCAGGGAGACCCACATCTCAGATGTGCAGTTCACTCAAATTGTGAGGGCCAAGCAGCTGCTGCAAGATGCATCAGCTACAGTCGCAACAACTAACAGTCCAGCTCTTACAGAGGCAGAGGGGAATCAATAGGCCCAGAAGTTGAAGGCTTCCAGGTCGTCCAGTGAGGGGAGGGGCCTGGGATCATTGATGTAGGGTCACCCAGGTTCCAGCATCGTTTTGGGTCCCTAGAAGAGGGAATCAATGACTGGAGGTACAGAAGTGGAGACTGAGTGGGACTTGGGGAACTGAGGAGAGGAGAAGCCCTACAAGTTCCAGTTCGCTCAGTGAAGAAACAGAGGCAGCAGTTGTTTGCATGCAGTGCACAAGGAACTTGGGGTTCTGTGAGGCCCAGGCCACTAGGGTCCCAGATCTATCCCCACCTCGCACCTATGCCTCGTCACCCCTGGACTGTTTAATGAGCAACGAGCTATTGGGAGGAAGGATGAATGTGTAAACTGTACCCTAAGTGACTGTGCTGGTAATCAGAGGAGGCCCAACAAGTCATCACACAGCATACCCTACAGTGTCAGTGCTACACAAATAATTGTCCCCTACTACAGTAGTATTCATTTGGAACCACTAATCAATATGAGGATAGGAGTTGCCTATGTATGAAATTTCCATAACATTTTTTTTTTTTTGTTAACATTAAAACGTATCATTAAGGAACGGATGTATTATCCCGTGCTACCTTAAATGACGTGTGTGTAATTTGGTCAAAAACCCGTGGTGGGTGGTTTCATACAACCTAATTGTGTTTCCACAATGTGAATAAGTAAACAAATAAATGAATGTTACAACGACTATCCCCATAAACGTATGTGTTAATCAATTTAAACATAGCAAATCATATACATTATCATGTATATTCAAATGTGACAGGAATCTTCTGAAAATCCCCAAAAAACATAACTGGTAAATGTATTTATTATATTCCATCCAGTGAAGAAATAGTGAAAAAATAGGTAAATCAAATACACAGTGAACAACATAAAAGATTTCAACTCCCAAAATGTCCTTTAAACTAAAATCATTTGATACAGTTCATTAGTGAATCCACAGAGGACTTATCCACAATAAAGTGCAAGTGCTTTGGTGACTCCCACCACCTTTCAACTTATGTTCTCACCTCTCCTTTGACCTCTTTTACTCGATCAAGTCATGCTTTCCCCTATGCTGGGTCATGTAATATTGGACTCCTCTGTGCTCCTCGTCTTCCTCCTTTATGCCACTTGGTATCCTGACACTCTATCTGTGATCGGGTGTATGGCCCTTCAAAATCTGCATGGCTTTGAGGCTCCCGCTTCACTTACGGTATTGGGCAGTGTCTCCCAGCTCCACGCTACGCGTTTCGTCATGGTCACGTTACTTTCTCAGGGATACCCCTGAGGAAGTCACGTGACTGCGACGACACGCATAGGGTGGAGCCGGGTGACACTGACGAATACTGGAAATGACGCAGGAGCCTGGGAGCCATGCTGTCAGTTTTTAGGAGTTGGAAGTTTTTACCCTGAATGTAAGTTACTATTTTTATAAGAAATGAGATTTTAAAATGACTACACTATGAGGACCCCCTTTTTTGCATGAGCCACCACACGGATAAAACCACAATTTTAAAGGGGCCATACACCCGATCACAGATAGACAGTGGCGGAGCTAGACTTTTAAAACAGGGGTGGCAAAGGGGTGGCTAGGTATTATTTTGGGGGGTCAATATACAAAGTGTAATTTAGTGTCAGATTCGTCCACCGCAATGTCGCAGTCCCTCTAATGATCGCTGCCATTACTAGTAAAGACAGGATACAGGTGGTGGTGATCAGAGGATACAGGTTTGCCCCCAATGATTATTGCAGAGTGCGACAGCAATGCCCCCAATGATTATTGCAGTGAGACAGCAATGCCCCCAATGATTATTGCAGTGAGACAGCAATGCCCCCAATGATTATTACAGTGAGACAGCAATGCCCCCAATGATTATTGCAGTGAGACAGCAATGCCCCCAATGATTATTACAGTGAGACAGCAATGCCCCCAATGATTATTGCAGTGAGACAACAATGCCCCCAATTATTATTGCAGAGTGAGACAGCAATGCCCCCAATGATTATTGCAGAGTGCGACAGCCTTGCCCCCAATTATTATTGCAGAGTGCGACAGTAATGCCCCCAATTATTATTGCAGAGTGCGACAGCCTTGCCCCCAATTATTATTGCAGAGTGCGACAGCAATGCCCCCAATTATTATTGCAGAGTGCGACAGCCTTGCCCCCAATGATTATTGCAGAGTGCGACAGCCTTGCCCCCAATTATTATTGCAGAGTGCGACAGCAATGCCCCCAATTATTATTGCAGAGTGCGACAGCCTTGCCCCCAATTATTATTGCAGAGTGCGACAGCAATGCCCCCAATTATTATTGCAGAGTGCGACAGCCTTGCCCCCAATTATTATTGCAGAGTGCGACAGCCTTGCCCCCAATTATTATTGCAGAGTGCGACAGCCTTGCCCCCAATTATTATTGCAGAGTGCGACAGCAATGCCCCCAATTATTATTGCAGAGTGCGACAGCCTTGCCCCCAATTATTATTGCAGAGTGCGACAGCCTTGCCCCCAATTATTATTGCAGAGTGCGACAGCCTTGCCCCCAATTATTATTGCAGAGTGCGACAGCAATGCCCCCAATGATTATTGCAGAGTGCGACAGCCTTGCCCCCAATGATTATTGCAGAGTGCGACAGCCTTGCCCCCAATTATTATTGCAGAGTGCGACAGCCTTGCCCCCAATTATTATTGCAGAGTGCGACAGCAATGCCCCCAATGATTATTGCAGAGTGCGACAGCCTTGCCCCCAATGATTATTGCAGAGTGCGACAGCCTTGCCCCCAATGATTATTGCAGAGTGCGACAGCCTTGCCCCCAATTATTATTGCAGAGTGCGACAGCCTTGCCCCCAATTATTATTGCAGAGTGCGACAGCCTTGCCCCCAATCATTATTGCAGAGTGCGACAGCCTTGCCCCCAATTATTATTGCAGAGTGCGACAGCCTTGCCCCCAATTATTATTGCAGAGTGCGACAGCCTTGCCCCCAATGATTATTGCAGAGTGCGACAGCAATGCCCCCAATTATTATTGCAGAGTGCGACAGCCTTGCCCCCAATTATTATTGCAGAGTGCGACAGCCTTGCCCCCAATTATTATTGCAGAGTGCGACAGCCTTGCCCCCAATTATTATTGCAGAGTGCGACAGCCTTGCCCCCAATTATTATTGCAGAGTGCGACAGCCTTGCCCCCAATTATTATTGCAGAGTGCGACAGCCTTGCCCCCAATTATTATTGCAGAGTGCGACAGCCTTGCCCCCAATTATTATTGCAGAGTGCGACAGCCTTGCCCCCAATGATTATTGCAGAGTGCGACAGCAATGCCCCCAATTATTATTGCAGAGTGCGACAGCAATGCCCCCAATTATTATTGCAGAGTGCGACAGCAATGCCCCCAATGATTATTGCAGAGTGCGACAGCCTTGCCCCCAATGATTATTGCAGAGTGCGACAGCCTTGCCCCCAATTATTATTGCAGAGTGCGACAGCAATGCCCCCAATTATTATTGCAGAGTGCGACAGCCTTGCCCCCAATTATTATTGCAGAGTGCGACAGCCTTGCCCCCAATTATTATTGCAGAGTGCGACAGCAATGCCCCCAATGATTATTGCAGAGTGCGACAGCCTTGCCCCCAATTATTATTGCAGAGTGCGACAGCCTTGCCCCCAATGATTATTGCAGAGTGCGACAGCCTTGCCCCCAATGATTATTGCAGAGTGCGACAGCAATGCCCCCAATTATTATTGCAGAGTGCGACAGCAATGCCCCCAATTATTATTGCAGAGTGCGACAGCAATGCCCCCAATTATTATTGCAGAGTGCGACAGCCTTGCCCCCAATGATTATTGCAGAGTGCGACAGCCTTGCCCCCAATGATTATTGCAGAGTGCGACAGCCTTGCCCCCAATCATTATTGCAGAGTGCGACAGCAATGCCCCCAATTATTATTGCAGAGTGCGACAGCCTTGCCCCCAATTATTATTGCAGAGTGCGACAGCCTTGCCCCCAATTATTATTGCAGAGTGCGACAGCCTTGCCCCCAATGATTATTGCAGAGTGCGACAGCAATGCCCCCAATTATTATTGCAGAGTGCGACAGCCTTGCCCCCAATGATTATTGCAGAGTGCGACAGCAATGCCCCCAATTATTATTGCAGAGTGCGACAGCCTTGCCCCCAATTATTATTGCAGAGTGCGACAGCAATGCCCCCAATTATTATTGCAGAGTGCGACAGCCTTGCCCCCATATATTATTGCAGAGTGCGACAGCCTTGCCCCCAATTATTATTGCAGAGTGCGACAGCAATGCCCCCAATGATTATTGCAGAGTGCGACAGCCTTGCCCCCAATGATTATTGCAGAGTGCGACAGCCTTGCCCCCAATGATTATTGCAGAGTGCGACAGCCTTGCCCCCAATCATTATTGCAGAGTGCGACAGCCTTGCCCCCAATTATTATTGCAGAGTGCGACAGCCTTGCCCCCAATTATTATTGCAGAGTGCGACAGCCTTGCCCCCAATGATTATTGCAGAGTGCGACAGCAATGCCCCCAATTATTATTGCAGAGTGCGACAGCCTTGCCCCCAATGATTATTGCAGAGTGCGACAGCCTTGCCCCCAATTATTATTGCAGAGTGCGACAGCCTTGCCCCCAATTATTATTGCAGAGTGCGACAGCCTTGCCCCCAATGATTATTGCAGAGTGCGACAGCAATGCCCCCAATTATTATTGCAGAGTGCGACAGCCTTGCCCCCAATTATTATTGCAGAGTGCGACAGCCTTGCCCCCAATTATTATTGCAGAGTGCGACAGCCTTGCCCCCAATTATTATTGCAGAGTGCGACAGCCTTGCCCCCAATTATTATTGCAGAGTGCGACAGCCTTGCCCCCAATTATTATTGCAGAGTGCGACAGCCTTGCCCCCAATGATTATTGCAGAGTGCGACAGCCTTGCCCCCAATTATTATTGCAGAGTGCGACAGCAATGCCCCCAATTATTATTGCAGAGTGCGACAGCCTTGCCCCCAATTATTATTGCAGAGTGCGACAGCCTTGCCCCCAATTATTATTGCAGAGTGCGACAGCAATGCCCCCAATGATTATTGCAGAGTGCGACAGCCTTGCCCCCAATTATTATTGCAGAGTGCGACAGCCTTGCCCCCAATGATTATTGCAGAGTGCGACAGCCTTGCCCCCAATGATTAATGCAGAGTGCGACAGCAATGCCCCCAATTATTATTGCAGAGTGCGACAGCAATGCCCCCAATTATTATTGCAGAGTGCGACAGCAATGCCCCCAATTATTATTGCAGAGTGCGACAGCCTTGCCCCCAATGATTATTGCAGAGTGCGACAGCCTTGCCCCCAATGATTATTGCAGAGTGCGACAGCCTTGCCCCCAATCATTATTGCAGAGTGCGACAGCAATGCCCCCAATTATTATTGCAGAGTGCGACAGCCTTGCCCCCAATTATTATTGCAGAGTGCGACAGCCTTGCCCCCAATTATTATTGCAGAGTGCGACAGCCTTGCCCCCAATGATTATTGCAGAGTGCGACAGCAATGCCCCCAATTATTATTGCAGAGTGCGACAGCCTTGCCCCCAATGATTATTGCAGAGTGCGACAGCAATGCCCCCAATTATTATTGCAGAGTGCGACAGCCTTGCCCCCAATTATTATTGCAGAGTGCGACAGCAATGCCCCCAATTATTATTGCAGAGTGCGACAGCCTTGCCCCCAATTATTATTGCAGAGTGCGACAGCCTTGCCCCCAATTATTATTGCAGAGTGCGACAGCAATGCCCCCAATGATTATTGCAGAGTGCGACAGCCTTGCCCCCAATGATTATTGCAGAGTGCGACAGCCTTGCCCCCAATGATTATTGCAGAGTGCGACAGCCTTGCCCCCAATGATTATTGCAGAGTGCGACAGCAATGCCCCCAATTATTATTGCAGAGTGCGACAGCCTTGCCCCCAATTATTATTGCAGAGTGCGACAGCAATGCCCCCAATTATTATTGCAGAGTGCGACAGCCTTGCCCCCAATTATTATTGCAGAGTGCGACAGCCTTGCCCCCAATTATTATTGCAGAGTGCGACAGCAATGCCCCCAATGATTATTGCAGAGTGCGACAGCCTTGCCCCCAATTATTATTGCAGAGTGCGACAGCCTTGCCCCCAATTATTATTGCAGAGTGCGACAGCAATGCCCCCAATTATTATTGCAGAGTGCGACAGCAATGCCCCCAATGATTATTGCAGAGTGCGACAGCCTTGCCCCCAATGATTATTGCAGAGTGCGACAGCCTTGCCCCCAATGATTATTGCAGAGTGCGACAGCCTTGCCCCCAATTATTATTGCAGAGTGCGACAGCAATGCCCCCAATGATTATTGCAGAGTGCGACAGCCTTGCCCCCAATTATTATTGCAGAGTGCGACAGCCTTGCCCCCAATTATTATTGCAGAGTGCGACAGCAATGCCCCCAATTATTATTGCAGAGTGCGACAGCAATGCCCCCAATTATTATTGCAGAGTGCGACAGCAATGCCCCCAATTATTATTGCAGAGTGCGACAGCCTTGCCCCCAATTATTATTGCAGAGTGCGACAGCCTTGCCCCCAATTATTATTGCAGAGTGCGACAGCAATGCCCCCAATTATTATTGCAGAGTGCGACAGCAATGCCCCCAATGATTATTGCAGAGTGCGACAGCCTTGCCCCCAATGATTATTGCAGAGTGCGACAGCCTTGCCCCCAATGATTATTGCAGAGTGCGACAGCAATGCCCCCAATTATTATTGCAGAGTGCGACAGCAATGCCCCCAATTATTATTGCAGAGTGCGACAGCAATGCCCCCAATTATTATTGCAGAGTGCGACAGCAATGCCCCCAATGATTATTGCAGAGTGCGACAGCCTTGCCCCCAATTATTATTGCAGAGTGCGACAGCAATGCCCCCAATTATTATTGCAGAGTGCGACAGCCACAGCATTTGCCCGCAATCATTGCAGAGTGCCAGCGTCCCCCCCCCGTGAGACCAGCTTACTTACCTCACGGACGGTCCGCGGCTCCCTGCATCTTCTCAGTCCTCCCGCCGGCGCCTCCTCGACCAATGGCACAGCGTTTGCCATTCGGCCAATCAGGAAGCGGGAGGACCCGCTCCCTGATTGGCCGGAGGAGGATCCATGTGACAATAGCGAATTTTCATTCGCTATTGTCACAGAATGGGCGGGCTCGGCTTCGGGAGTCGGGACGCACTGCTTTGCTGCTCCCTGACCCTGGCCGCCAGCTTAGAGAACCGGCTGATCCCATCCCACCACTGCCTGTGATTCTCCGCTGCCAGCCAGGATCGGGGTGGCAACAGGGGTGGCAGGGACTTTTTCTGGGGTGTCAATTGACACCCCAGCTAACCCTCTGGCTCCGCCACTGCAGATAGAGTGTCAGGATACCAAGTGGCATAAAGCAGGAGGGGCACAGAAATGTTACCATTGTTTATTCGATGCAAGTATTTTATACACATGATAATGTAGGTATCACATAAATAATACAATTGTACTTTTATGGTAACAAGGGGCATAACATAGGCAGGCTAATTCTAATCAGGACTGAAAAGAATGTAAACATGTAATAAAAATATTGTTAGTGCCGTGTGCACAATGAGGGCAGTGTCCAATGCATAGGTAAACATACAAAATAGAATACAATTAAATACAGATTTTTCAATTTCCTTAACAATAATATAAATGGCCGATACCATGGGAATTCCCGTACAATATAAGTTCTTGTTTTGAGATGAGTCAAAACCAGATTCCAGGAACAAATCATAACAAAATATAGGAAATCATTTTCACTTTATTTTGTCACTCTCAATGAATTATTGCTCAGTTTATTTTAGACTCTTTCAAATATAAATGACGTAATGTTTGCTTCTGCACATTTGCTATAATGTTTATATATATATTTAAGCATATTTCTAATTTATGGAGTTAATTTTATTGGGATGGAATGTCTATACAGTTTTTGCCTTGCTTTTAATTATATACGTAGCTTTCATTATGTTACATAATCTTAATACAGACCATATGCATTATTTTCTTTTATTTATTTATTAATGGAATATCTGAAGATTTTCTCTAAGGATTGTCACAAGGGATTCATTTGGCTGTTTTTTTTTTTTTGTATTGGTACTTTTTACTGCATGACTAAAATGACCTCAATAAAGCCTCTTGCACACTGCAGTTTCAAAAAGCTCAGTACATTGTTTTTATTTTTTTTACTGATCTAAAATGCAGCCCATTGTACCTGTGCCTGTACACACAGGTGCGTAAAGAAAAAAAAATAGAAAAATGGTCAGTATTTTGTGCCGGAAGGCTTGAACACACATATATGTGCAAATACCTGAAATGATGTCCAACAAAGCAGATGCTCAAACATCAGTTCCGTTTGCAAGAGGTTTTGGATAGATTAGGGAAGGGTTAAAAACCACTGCCAGAAGTGAGGGGAATTCCTCTCTTTGACATTTGTCCTTTTTGGAAGATTTCCCTTCACCTTTTGTTCTGGCAACAACCGTTTTGGAATTCCCATCATGTTCTGCTTCTATGACATTGATTACCTTATCAATGTAAAATGCCAGATCCAAGCCAACTTTATTATGACATCTTCACATCAGGAAAAAACATGTATTTTGGATAATCCTGGCACTCACCTCCTCTGATAAAGTCAATCTAACAACTGAAACTAAAGATGAACAAGAAACAGGGAAACATCAAAATATGAAGAAGCATTCAAATCACATAATTAAAAACACCTTAAAAGTGACTCTAAAGGCTAATTTTTTAAATGAAAAATGGTAAAATCTCTTTTTTTTGTTTTTTTGTTAAATAATAAACATGTTATACTTACCTCCTCTGTGCAGTTGGTTTTGCACAGAGCAGCCCGGATCTTCCTCTTCTCGGGTCCTCCTTAAGCTCTCCTGTTCCCTCCCTCCTTTTGGGTGCCCCCACAGCTAGGAGCTTGCTGTGGGGGGACCCGAGCAGAGTCACAGCTCCGTGTGTCCATTCAGACATGGAGCCTTAACCCGGCCCTGTCCCCTTTCTCTTCTGATTGGCTGATTGACTTTGATTGACAGCAGTGGGAGCCAATTGTGCCACACTGCTGTCTCAGCCAATGAAGAGGGGAGTCCCGGGTTGCTGAGGGGTCAGGTAATGCTTTATGATAAACGAAACAGCCTTTTCAACTACAGTACCTAAAATCTAACTCCAACTTTGCTTTACCTTTAAATAGTTTGTTTGGACCAAGCTGGCTAAAAAAAATGCTTCCTTTATTAATACACTATATTGTCAAAAGTATTGGGACACCTGCTTCCCAATGGCATCCCAGTCTAAGTCCGTAGGGTTCAATATTGAGTTAGCCCACCCTTTGCAGCTATACCAAATTCAACTCTTCTGGGCGGGCTGTCTGCAAGGTTTAGGAGTGTGTCTATGGGAATATTCGACCATTTTTCCAGAAGTGCATTTGTGAGGTCAGGCACTGATGTTGGACAAGAAGGCCTAGCTCGCAGTCTGCACTCTAATTCATCCCAAAGGTGTTCTATCAGGTTGAAGTCAGGACTCTGTGCAGGCCAGTAAAGTTCATCTACCCCAAACTTGCTCATTCATGTCCTTATGGACCATACTTTGTAGGGACAGTTAAAGTTCATGTGCATGTAAAGGCAGACGTCCCAATATAGTGTATATGTGACTACTGCCTGTGCTATATAAACTGTATGTAGCATCAGCTGGAAAAAATTTAATGCTGCTCAGCCATTTACTGGAAGCCTCATATTTTTATGAATAAATACAAAGCTGTGCTCAGCCCAAATCAATCGTGTTCTGTCAGCAGGAAAGAAGTCTCAGTTGCACTGCCAGTACAGCACTGTATACTGAATATAGCTGCTGCTGCTGCGTACTGTTTACACAGTGCTGCGGCCACTTGTATTATTAAATAAATTAGTTTGTTTTTGCCAGCTTGGCCTAAATTTGGAATTAAATTGTATTAAACACATGCAAGGGTGTAACTAGAACCTTTAGGGCCCCGACAAACCCATGAAGGCCAACCCTGACCTTATCCCAGGGCCCTTTCTCATGTTCTGCAGCGGGCCCTCTTCCTGCCGTCTTGAGGGCCCCACATGATGGTGGAATGCCAGGGCCTGGTTGCAAATGCGACCTTTGGGACCCTGGTAGTTCCACTACTGACCTTACTATTACTAGGGGCATTTTGGATGATGTAAGGGGGCACTCTGGAGGTACTAAAATAGTACCTCCAGAGTGCCCCATACATCCTCCTCCACAGTGCCCCCTTGGTGCCTCCAGAGTGCCCTCTTACATCATCCAGAGGCCCCCTTTAGTGCCTCCAGAGTTCCCCCCTTACATCCTTTAGAGTGCCCTCTTGGAGCCTCCAGAGTGCCCCCTTACATCCTCCTCCAGAGCTCAAAAATTGATTTTGGAATGTATGCTGTCAGTATGAGCAATGTGAAAGCCCAGGAACTCACCAATCACCTTCGTTTCCCAGTATCATTGTGGACTTTGGCTTTCAGGGAGGCAAGCAAGTGCACATATTGTGTACAGCAGGCCACCCACAATTTGCAAGCAGCTGGGCTGGGGGTACAATACTTTTAAAAAATGTCCTTGTTGGTGACTCAGGACTGCCCATTTGCAGTTCTAAATTCAGCCAATTAGTGTACTGCCAAGCTCAGTCTCTACTTGTGCGGCAGGGTGGGTTAATATAAGCCACACCCCACTGCCCAATCCGAGGCTAAGCCCGGCAGTTCTCTAATAGGCCACTTCGCATGTGCAGTTCAAAGCCACTGACAAGGAGATTTTTTACACGCACTTTTCTCCTGTTTACAGACAGGAGAAAACTGCCTATTAACAGCACTGCCCCAAACACACGGCCATCTTGCCTCCCCCCTACAGTGGCAGAATGCAGAGCTGATTGAATAACAAAAAAAAAAATTGATTGTATGGTTGTACAGAAGACTTCTGTACAACCTCCCTGCCTATACATGGATTGAAATTTGGCCAGTCCCTGCTGAACTGACCTAATTTTAATCCACGTATAGCCACCTTAAGGGAAGGTTCTATTGCATAATAAACAGCCTACTTACCTTTAGTAAATCAACCCCTAAATGTAAAGGAACCCACAGTGGTGAATCTCCCCAACTAGAACACAGACGGCAATACAAATTTGACAGGGGTTCTTTACCTCCTCTACTTCTATTAAATATAAAACAAACAAGTAGTATGGCTCACTTGCTGCAGTTAGAACTGAAACATTGGCAACTTGGGGACCCTAGGGCCCAAAAAACTTTCACAAGGGCTTGGCTACAACCTCCATATTCCTGCAGTAAACCAGAACAATAGTGCTATTGGTCAAAGTTGTGTTCCTGCCCATCACCTACACCATACCTCCCAACTTTTTGGGATGGTAGCGAGGGACACCTATTAGAAAAAGTATGTAGGCATAGGACACACTCCCTGCCATGCCCCCTTTAAGGAGAATTATACAAAAAAAAATGATTCATTAAATCCACAAGGGCTTTTTTTTTTTTTTTGTTACCACTACTTTTCCTTTATATTGGCTTTTGAAATTTACAAATGCAGCAATTTAGAAATTAGACGGAAGATTTAGTACTGGGAAACACTTTTTGATAGACAAATAATGCATTTTATATACACCTATATACAGTGGGTACGGAAAGTATTCAGACCCCCTTAAATTTTTCACTCTTTGTTATATTGCAGCCATTTGCTAAAATCATTTAGGTTCATTCTTCTTCCTCATGAATGTACACATAGTACCCCATACTGACAGAAAAACACAGAATTGTTGACATTAGCAAACAAATAGAAAGAAAAGATGGGGCTTTGCGGGCCAGTGGGAGTAGAAGGATCAGATGCAAAACCAGTTTATAAAACCAAATAACATTTTATTGATATATAGGATAAAAACGCATGGATCACCATGCATATAGGGTGCAATTGGACTAACATACAATTCATAAAATCAAGCAGAATGAGTCATTCACAGCATAGAAATATGTCCCATAAGGGAAACAAAACCAAAGATACCGGAATGGTCATTGTCTCCAATCTCACACTTGGGTATTCAGCTTAAATGGGCTGAAGATGTTACCGGTAACCATGGCAGACCCACATCAGGCCCAATGCCTGGAAAACCTGCTACATTATCAATGTCAATTAGAAATGTGACATAAGGGCAAAGCTTCAATGGTCCCATTCTGCCCTAGTACATCTCTGGATGAAGTCTAAAAAAAATAAAAGGCCATAATTACAAATCCTTTGGTAGGTAAAACCATGAAAATATGTGTATTTCAATTGTTTTAGCTTTTTGCCCGAGTTGAGTTTTATTAGACTGACAATGTTTGGCTTGAAGTTATGAAGTGTATGTTGTCACCTAAGACGTACACAACTTTCACCCATTTTTACAACAGAATTTTAGGTAAAAAGTTGCCAGTACCGCTGACGGTTGCCGTTTGCCTCCTAGGTTTGGTGGACTTTATGCAGGCTCCCAAGGTGGTGGGCATTCTATTGTTTTATGCCCTTAAGGCGATATTTCTGAAGTGGAAATCAGCACTCCCTCCCACACTGGGTTTCTGGAAGGGACTGGTTAACGCTGTGGTGCCTTTGTATAAAACAGCCTACATGTCCAGAGGATGTCCTCGAAAGTTCGAAAAAGTGTGGCAATTGTGGGTGAACTCCTCACTGACAACTGATACTCAGGATTGATCCCCCTGCCTCTTATTTTGGGTGGGAGCCTCGCATGTGGTAGTGACTCTTGTGTTTCTGATGGGAGGGAATGTTATGGTGGCCTGTGAGTCCTGGGTGGTGGGGGATCGGGTTTAATGCTATGGTCAATTATGTTATGAATCTTTCTTTTTTTCCTGCCTTTTAGTGAAGGTGCAGTTTCCGGTAATCTTGGCCCATTTTTTTCTGGGCCGAGATTGTCTTGGTGTTTGTGTATGTTCTAATAGTGTGTAGATGTTTAGGTTGTTTTGCGCCGGGGTATGCCCCACTTGGCGTTGTTATGTTTTTTTTTTTTTTTTTCGAGACAATTTCAATAAACAGAATTAAAAAAAAAAAATGTAGGAAAGCTGCATGATTGAAAATATATAGAGCATATATTGTTTCTGTATCGACACAGTTCCCGGATCTACAATAATAGACATATCCCAAAATTATGTCTGCATTTTCAAAACTATAAAGTAGTTTGTTTTCTTTTTTGTAACTGGCGGCTTCATCCTGTTTCTACAGAGCTACTTGAAAATCTAAAAGTGAAGCCTTTAAATCCCAATAATCTGATATATATCCCCAGAAGTATGACAAGAGTAATTATCCCAAATTGGAACGTTAGAAGATAAATAGATGTAATGCAGCTAGAGATAACAATCAGCGCATTTATCTTCATGAAAGTGGGAGGAGCTGACAGGCTCGGAGTGATGAAATGTCATCAATCAGGATACTTTGATAGGTTCATTACTGTGTTTATCTAATACTCAAATGCTTTTTAGCAGGTATTGTACATGTTAATACTGGGCATTTTTCATGAACCCAGTGGCAGGTGACAGCTTCCCTTGCCTCCAAAGTCGGGACCTCCACTGTAACATTTTTTCAGTATTTCAACACTTTATAAGTCATTATGTTACCTCTAACATGCCGGCAGCTTAGGAAGTGATGAAATGCCTTTATATAAACACTTTCTACCTCATTACACGCAGGACATCTAGAACTTGTGTAGGAACTTATATGTTAAGATAGGAACCTGACCTCTTTGTAACGACAGTGGGATTGAGTCATTTCTGCAATTATAAAAAACAACAAGTACTGATAATTACGCTATAAGAAATCTACACAATGGTAATTACAAGACAGCATTGCCATTTAGTAGAAAATATTAGAGTTTTGAATATTTGTTTTAAACTGTTGACCACAAAACACAGTAATTCAGCTAATTAACATTGCTAATCAATAAATACATGCTTTTTGTTACCATAAGTTATTTATGATCACTGGATTTCTTTATTTAATTTACTTTTCGTAAATTTTGCTGATTGCAAATCACAATTTCTGTTCTGAAACAGAAAATGCCATTGCTATTTAGGAAACCCTAAAATTGTACTGGGTTAGTAAATGCACTAATTTGCTTTAATTACTTTTATTTTAATAATCCATTATGACTAAATGGGGTTGAACTGGAATCCTTTGCCACATGATTATTTGCTGTGCAACCAAAAAGGACTAAAACTGGAGGTCAGTGGTTCTAAACTTTTTTTCAGTCAAGGCACCCTTTAAATTCTGCAGAATTTCAAGGCTCCCTATTCTAAAATTAAATTAACTGAACTAATAGTTTTACAATGCAGCAACAGCCACACACGTAGGACACCCAATTTTAGAGGTTATGTATTCTTCCAAAGCAAATACACCTTTACACACTGGTACTGACTAGTATTCCAGGGTTTCTCTTCTCTCTGAACTTCTCTCCCTCGCTCAAATAATGTGACCCCAGTGCTGACGGAGAGGGGCAGGCGAGGGGGCAGGCAAGGATGTTCTTCAGGCACCCAACTTCCTCCTTATCAACCAATGACATCATTGGTTGTTAAGATGCCAGCGTCTAGAAAGTTGTAATGGTGTACACTGAAAACCTGAGGCTTTGTGTAACTAAAAGGCAGGCATTTTGTGAAGGCACCGCCTAAAGAAACCTGAAGGCACCCCAGGGTGCCTGGGCACCCTGGTGGAAAAATTTTGCTATAGGGATTTAGCAACAGGGCAATCAGGAGCAAGTAAGCACCATTCTTTGAGTGAGTATAAAAGCTTGGCTATTGTTTACCCCCACCCATATCTAGCTAGTATCCAGGTTAAAATAAAAACCTAAAAGCCCCTGAAACTGTGGTTTAATGCGCTGCTGGGTCCTGAGCTTTCTCTTTTCATTACTGCAGAAGGGGAAAGCCCTTCAAGTGTTCACATCTCTACCTGAGTGACATGGACACCTCCAAATGACTGTACAGATATGGGGTGCTCTCAGGCTACAGAGGACTGCAGCAGCGCAATTATGTCACAACAAGGGATGGCAACAAGGCCTGTCTTTGGCAGACTCAGACTGGAGCACTGAATCACTGGTCTCCATTATTGGAAAAGATGCCGTGGAGTGTCACCTGACTCAGTAGCAGAAAATATTACAGGGTATATTCTATTAAAAGAGAAGTATGGGTTTTTAGGGAAAAAAATATACTCACCTAGGTGAATGCAGCATCTTTGATACTGCATCTGTCCCTTGATGCTTCTAGGACTGAGAACTGGATGACCAAACACTGATCGCTTAGTTGTCTGCCTTCAGTGAGTGGAGAGCTGGGAACTGTCAGACATTGGCTCTCTGCTCTACCCCTCCAGCACTCACTTGAGCACTGAGCTGCTACGGCTCTCAGTGACGAGTGGATCCTGACCATATAGTCCAAACTTTTCAGAGTCTGCATCAGCTCTGTGGCATCAGCCAACAGCGGGCTAAATGGGTCACAGGAGTTCCGACCTCTGGCCTACAGGAGAAGTACAACCAAAATTGCTTTGGCTATAATTCTCCTTTAAATTAAGGTGAAAGTATAAAAACTGAAATGTCAGTTTTCCTGAAATCATAAGTATAAAAACTATAGAAAAAAACAGATGGGGGTGTTGATCCCAGCTACCATTGGCAGCTGTAGAAAATAATACAAGTGCCTTCTATGGCTAAAACTTTACTCTTCTCTACCTCAAACCTCAAATGGAGCAAATGATTCTGCTCTAAGTTAATTTAAATACTAAGGATTCCCATAAAAACAAATTATTTTTAAGGGCTCATGCACACTGCAGCTCAAAAGATAAAGGCTTGTAAATGCCCATTGTTGTGGAAATTTTATTAATATTTGTGTGGACATTTTCCAGGACGTGTTTTATTTAAATTGCCAGTATGTCTGCCTGTGTTAGTTTACCGGTAATCGCTATGCACAACGAATATGGCTTTAACTGTCATTGAGTAAAGACCTGTAGTTGTGGAAATCTTCCATTAAATGAAGACTGCATACCACTCACCTGACCTCCTGAGCAGTGGGCGCTCTGAGCGGCTACCACTGGAGAGAATGCTGATCCGGATCTATCGCAGTGCGATGTGAACACCACAGCACAAATGTATATCAGCCAGCCGGGGCCCCGTTATTCACTGGCGGAGGTATGTTTGTGGTGTGAAGTTATTATCGTTTTGATAAATAACTGCCCTTTCGCTGGAATAATGGCTGGTAGCTTTCTATTATGCTTGATCTGCATTATTGAAATACTGCCACTATTTCCTTTGCAGGTATCGTACCATTTACTGGAATAGTAGCATAATCACTATTAAATATGGTTTTTATGAACTATATTATATAGGATTCACTCTAACAGGTTATGACGGGAGTGCATGCTTGTGAGTTGGCGTGGCCGAGCCCATGAGAATCCACGATAGTGTTTGGCAGCCATTTTTAGTAATAGTGCATTGTTTCACTTTCACTTGACAATTGGAGTCTCCTGCACACGCTCGGGTATGTCCATAAACATACACTCCCCTTGACTATTGTACTTTTGAAAGTATACATGTCTGTGATTGGATGTGTTAACGCCACCTCCCCTGTAAGCCCTGTAAACCCATTTTTTCTCTGACTATAAAATAAACAAGAGCGCTGCCTTGGGCAGGACTGCTTCTATGGACATTGACTCTGACACAGCTTATTGCCTCTTTTCTCTCTTTGTCGCCGAGCGCTTGAATTTCTTTATACAAAAGTACAAAGGATGAATGGTGAATGGCGCGTATTAATATCCACAAATGTGCTTTTCAGCGCAGTGGTTTTCAGTGCACCGAGCAAATTTCTATGCTCCAAACTCCATTTATTTCCATAACACCATAAACTCTCACAAACCCTTCTGCGCTAAGTGTACATGGACCCAAATAGAAATTAATGATGTAACAAGCTTATCAAATATATGCTTTCCAATAATAACCCTGTTTGTATAGCAATTCATGCAGTTCACCTGTCAGGCCCAAACTATTCTGTAAATACTAGAAGGGTTTGAATGCTTGACAGAGTCTCTGAACTGGTTGGGGTTCTTCTAGACCTTTTTTTTTAAATTATATTGTTGCAGAATATTTTTTTTTTTTGCAGGCTTGTAGTTACTGAGAGGTCTGTTTTAATCAATAAGCTTAAATTCAGCCTATGCATATCTTGCTCAAAGGTGGTATCAATTCAGAAATAAAGCTACCTCCCTATGCTATAATAAATACTAAGAGAATGGGATCAGTGCACAACTGTAGTTGGGGCCATAGCATTGTTCTTGTTATACTTGGTGCAGAACTAAGACAATTACATACAAGGCATGCCATGAATTATAACTGTCACAGTTGCTTGTGCTCTCAATTGAACTGTCAAGTTATGAAATGGCTGGTATCATAACTAATTAGCTCCATGGCAACTGCAGATCAAATAGAGGCTAAGATGGCAGCTTCCTTGTCTTTAAAGGATAAGAGGGTTTAGTTCCAATTTAAGAAACTAATTATGATTCTTTACCTTTTGTATTGATGATCTTGGAGTTTATAAGAAAATCCTTTATCTATGTGTGTAACCCCCTCTATCTAGCAATACTATTCGGATGAAACCTTCAGTAATCTTTGTCTTGGAAATGAATATACGATTGATGCACAAATAACTCAGTTGCGCTAATAAGTGCACTTTTGGATATTATTATAGGCCAAGCGCAATCAATCCCTTTGTGCTAAAAAGCACAGTTCTCAGCTCCTTTGTATAAGGTAATTGAGCGCTCTCAGCAGTACCCAGTAATACAAACGCAAAGGCTGCTATCACTTTGAATGCTTGATAGCATGTCCTGCTTAAAGCATTTAGCTCTGTTTGTTTATTGGACAACAAAGGGACAACAGCAGGAGGTGATGGCTACACAACATCAGCCAATCAGTTCCAAGTGTACAGTCACATGACACAAGTTACTCACATAGAATCAGCCAATGACACACCTGTATACATTCAAATATACAATAGAAAAGGGGAGTACATGATCGTGAATGAGCAGAGCAGCGTGCACGGCTTCCCACCATTGGTGTGTAGAAATCTGCACCCTGTAGTTAACAATAAAACCCACGTGTAGCGGAATTTTGCGATGAAACTAGCGTGTAGAACCATGAACGCTGCTCTTATCCAACTTGTGCATATATTCCCACCACTACTACTAGCGTGAATCCTATTCAGCAAAGCTCAGAGAACAATGCCTAATATGATTATACTACTGTTCCCATAGAAATGAGGCTGTCTGCAGGACGAGAGCCATGTGGTTTCCACTATGGTGATCAGGCACAGTAGAAACACATGAGCGTGTATCCCTTTATAAAGTCAGATAGATATCAAAACTATATTGACTCCGCACCGCAATACACATAGATCTCTACCGGCAAACAGACCAATGCATAGCGCATGGAGTGTTCACCGGTGGAGATGTCTATGTAGAGCAAATGCATCTACACATCTAAGGGAAGGTTTTCACTGCCAGTAGTCTTTCCTCAATGCCGGTTCTCCCGCACACGCTCCAATGAGCGTATTGCAAGCAAACCGACAACAGGAGCCATAATGACAAGCTAAATAAAACACATACTGAAGAATGTCCACACTAGTCCTAATAAAATCTTATACAGCAGTAAATTATCCTGACAAAGTATGTTGTGCAGGGGATAACGCTCTCCCCTGAATCACCTCTAGTCATAATGTCCTACACATGGATGCTGCTAGCCTTTTCTACAGGCTCAACCGATTTTGCCATCCACCATGTTATAATAACCTAAAATGGTAAGCTAGACTTTTCTTTCGAAAGTCGCAAAGTTGGCTAACTCATCTTTTTGGAGTTTCCATGGAACCATGCGGTGTACCAGTCAAGAGCAAAGAGAGAGCTAGAATAGGAATGCTTGAGCTAGAAAGTGGCTTGCATCTTTTTTTTTGCAGCCACCACCGTTTCTGCTGCTGGATGGGTAAGATAGAATTTTAAAAAGAAATGTAAATACAATTTGTGAACAACTGTGCTTTGATGGTACTATCCTTTCCCCTGCTGTCGTAGACATAGGTCAGTAGTTTTGGTAAATTTTACCCTGGTTGGGTTATTTCTCATTGAAATCATTGTAGGAGACACCCAACTACAGCAGAAAGGAATAGTAGAAGTCAATATCACAAAGATTTTCAATTAAAAGGTAAATTTATAATAAATGCTGTTCCTACCATTCAGGTCTCCTATAGAACAGTACATGGATCCTGCATTGGTAATTATCGTTTCAGCACTTTTATTATTATCAATGAAGCTTTGCCATGATTTCATTTTATGAGACATATTTTTGGTTTCTCTGTTTGGGAGTTGAAGTTATTTGGCAGAGCAGAGTAACATAAAATCCCTCATGCTTTCCCAGGCTCACCCACACAATTCTACAGTAGATTATGCATACAGTGTTTCAGTTTTTTCCATTGGCATTTTGGTTTTAAATAGATTCACCACAGTTTCTATTTTAGTCCATGCTACATCATGTTCCATGCGTAGGTCACACAATTCTTCTTCCACAATTCATTTTGTCACTTTGTCCGAGCAGTTGTGGATTCCAAGGTGTTTAGAGCAGGATCAAAGATGAGAAATGAGTCAAGTTGTCATCATTTAGTTAGCCAACAAACCAATGTTGCTGAATGACTCTTACAGCAACAGGCTAGGGTAATAAGCAATATATATTATCAACAACCCAGATTAGTTTACTAATGTATTTGAATTAATGGTCCTTTTCTGAAGTCTGCCTGTCATACTCAGAAGAATGATTTACACATCTCCATCACACAACACAGCCAGATGAATGACACCACCTTTTACAGTTAAAGAATACAATGGTGTCCTCTCTACACCCCCAGACTTATGACTGGACAGTGAAAGAGTAGCCACAGACCGATGAGGTCACCCTTTACTCTCCTATTAGCATTTTTCTTGTGAGAATATTTGCATACAGCAGCACTGATTGGTTCCTTACTCACTCTTCAGTGCTGTTCTTAATGGGATGGCAAGAGGCTAATAACAAGTCAAACTAAGATATATACACTAGATGCAATAAAATAATGTACATGCAATTGTTTATTAATTAATACATGCAGTAGAAGCATTAGTGTATTTTATATGTGCCTGGAGTTCAGCTTTAAAACAATCCCAAGGGTCTTATTTTCACCTTGCCCTACACCAATGATGGCGAACCTATGGCATGCGTGCCACAGCTGGCACGCAGGGCCCTCTCCGTGGGCACGCCAGCTATACTTGGAAGCTGCCGCTGCTGATGCCTGGGCTCTCTAATCCTCCCTCCCCCCACAGCGGCGCTGTGACAAGGGGGGAAGCGAGCGTGGACTCTCAGTGTATTTCCTTGCTCGCCCTTTTTCAGTCAAGCAGCGCTGGACAGGGACAGAGCGGCGATTGCAGAGATGGCCGTCCGCTCTGATTCCTCCTGCCTCCCCATTGGCTGCAGCCAAGCACCAATGAGGAGGTTGACAAGTGCACCATGGGACATTTAGTCCCAGAAGACTAAGGAGAGATCGTGAGAGAGATAGACTGGAGCAGCACACTGTGAGCCACGGGACAGAAAGGCTGCGAGGATACCCCCCTGCAGTGCCAGTTGCGGGCCTTGCCATGGGCAACCAAGAGTGAGTGGACAACTATGCGGAGGAAGTGTTGCTGTGTCGCTGGGATTGGTGAGAGGCCCTTGTGGCCATTATCTGTGGCTGTTATTAATTGCAGCATTGGCACCTGGAAAAAAATAAGTTGGTTTTGTGTCGCAATTTGGGCACTCGGGCTCAAAAAGGTTCGCCATCACTGCCCTACTCTATGCTCTCAACTGGAAACTTGAGTCTCTGCTATATACAATATCTGTAGTATTATTATATTTATTTCTGGCTATTAATTCCACATTTATCATACCATCACAAATCTGGTTTCGAATGGTGGCAGTGCCTAGTACAGACGTCCATTGTATGTAATATGCTTTCATGCTTCCATACTGATGAACTGATTAAGCCTATGGGGACAATTTGCTGTGTCTGGGCATTAATCACACAAGAAAGTATCCAATTTTGTTTTGTATGCTCTGCACACACACACACTGGTAAGAAAACATTTGCTGAATAACGCTGGGTTAACACTTTTCCTCTGGAGTGCGTTACATCAGCTAACAACACATTAAAACGTCCAGGATAATGGACATGCATCATTTTTGGCAACACAGTCCACCACAGTACATGACAGTGTGTTACCGTGTGTTGTGCTGCAATGCATGTGTATTACAGCTGTGTTACATAGTTACATAGTTGGTGAGGTTGAAAAAAAAAGACACCAGTCCATCCAGTTCAACCTATGATGAGTGAGTGTGTGTGCTGTCAATAGTACATCATATACCCCTGTATGTTGTGGTCGTGAGGTGCCCATCTATTAGTTTTTTGAAACTATCAATGCTCCCTGCTGATACCATTGCTTGTGGGAGGGAATTCTTACTCATCCTCACTGCTCTGACGGTAAAGAACCCCTTATGCAATTTAAGGTTAAACCGCTTCTAATTTTAGTGAATGGCTGCGTGTCTTTCTAACTTCCCTTTCGAAAAGTTTGTTCCCTATGCTAGGGTCACCAGTACGGTATATGTACATTGATATCATATCCCCTCTCAAGCGTCCAATCTCCAGAAAGAATAAGTCCAATGCTAGTCTATAGCTGAAGTTTTTCCATTCCCTCTATTAGCTTTGTTGCCCTTCTCTGGACTCTCTCCAGTTTCAGCACTTTCTTCTTGAGGACCAGTGCCCAGAACTGGATGGCATACTCGAGATGTGGCTGGACCAGAGTCTTGTAGAGTGGGAGAATTATAGTTTTATCTCTGGAGTGAATCCCCTTTTTTATACATGCCAATATTCTCTTGGCTTTGCTTGCAGCTGATTGGCATTGCATGCCTTTGCTGAGCTTGTCATCTACTAGGACACCCAGGTCCTTTCCTATCTTAGATTTCCTCAAAGGCTCTCCCCTTAGTGAGTAACTCGCGTTCCTATTTTTGGCACCCAAATGCATCACCTTACATTTTCCAACATTAAACCTCATTGGTCAGGCAGGGACATAATGTGCTGGCAGGGAGATCAGCAAAAAACAAAGCTAATTAGCTGATTGTGTATGCCTTTTCTAAAGCCACTCCGGTCTGGCCCCACACTGAGCTGTCAGCGGCAGCTTCTTTGTGTAGGCGGGTGCAGCAGGGGCAGCCGACAACTCCATAATAACTCTATGGGTGATGTCAATTGCAGGCATTTCCCAGCCATTGTTGGCTGTCTCTTCTTTAGAGCATCCGCCGCTGGAGACTGGACTGGAGTGGCTTAAGAAAAGATATGTATAGAGATTTCTTGTTTACTGGGCTAGATAGCTTAGTCCTAAAATGTGGATGCCAGTGGCGTTGGGAGGGGGGGCTGACCCGGGCTATAGTCCCGAGTGGTCCCCCAGAAAGCCCCGGGTCTCCTTCTGGTAATAGGTAATTATTAGCCTCGAGTCTAACCTGTGCTGGCCCGGCCGGGCATCAGTCTACACTGGTTGCTTGTATGGCGCTTGGCATCTAGCAACCAGTGATGTCATGTGACGTCAGCAGAGCGTGGGCAACTGTCAGAGCGGAGGAGGATTTCAAATTCCTCCTCCGCGCCTACAATTGACTTCACCCCCCGGCCACCTCCCTCTTCTTCATGCGGCAGCGCAGGCTCAGATTAGAGCCGGGGGAGGCCCGCATGGCGCGCAGAGACTGTGATCCTGGAGCAGAGCCTGGAGGAAAGCCAGTGCAGATCATCTTCAAATTGCAGTGGATCATGCACAGTGAACTCAGGGCTTTCCAGGAAGAGGTAAAATACAGTAGAAGTAGGAAAATGCAATACAGTTGGGGTGTTTTTTTTAATTTTACAAATCCTTTGTTACAAAGCTTTGTAGACTCCACTGGGGGCTCCTTGTCCCTAGGCTCCATCCATAGCATAATCCACATAAGCTCTCACATTTATATAGTTATAGCCTGGAACACACATAACAATTTCAAGGAAAACTGTAAGATAGAAGTAGGAAAATGCAATACAGCTGGGGTGTTTTTTTTTATTTTACAAATCCTTTGTAGACTCCACTGGGGGCTCCTTGTCCCTAGGCTCCATTGCATCCACATAAGCTCTCACAGTTATATAGTCTGCCAGGGTTTTTTGATGTGTGCACAAAGGTGTGTGTGTGCGCAGATATATAATCTATCCTGCTCCCTGCATGAGATTACTGCCGTCTTAAATATAGGTTTATATAATACTCCTAATTGCTAATTAGTAACAATTCCAAGATTTGGTGTCATAATGGGTTCATAGAACATTTTATGGTTGGGCATTGGGCAGGCGTGAGGGGGGGGGGGGCATTGGGCAGGCGTGAAGGGGGGGCATTGGGTGGAGCTTGGGCGGTACTTACTTTTAAATGTGGGAGGGGCTTGGGCGGGAATTACTTTAAAATGTGGGAGGGGTTATCAAATTTACATTCAGGCTGAAGCCCCTAGTCTTTTTCCAACCTAGCAACGCCCCTGGTGGATTCCTGTAGATGTAGCGATTTTTGTATTAGGGTAAACTTTCACTTTAATGATAAAGTAACTAACTTGGGGTTATAGCTTACTTAATGTATATTCCGGGAGGCCTTTATGTCCCAATTAAACACATTTGATGAGTGTCTGAGGACATCTGGTGAGAAGACATGAGTTAAAGCTGTGTGCCTGGTATGTTGTCTGAAGCAGCTTTGGAGGTAGAAATTCTTCAAATTGCTAAGCATATAAAGAGGGCATGTAAAGAGGGCTAAATGTGAACTTCCATATGTGATAGGACTCTTCTCCAGAGGAATAAACACTGATTGTGTGGGAAGACCAGGTTGACAGTCACCCGAGAGTAAAAAAAAACCTAGCATATTTGAATAGTGCAGGGACACGGAAGATGAAGCTCTGTAACCTTTTTGCAGATTTATTCATTTCTGAGCCCTGGCATATGGTCAGGTAACCAGAACCCGGTCACCTTTTATAAATGTCAGTGTTTAGAACAGTGGTGGGATCACAAGGTGACAGGCCCGGACTGGGACAAAAAATAGGCCCGGGCATTTTAGGCTGAGCAGCCCATTTTTTTTTTTTTTTAAACAAAATGACCAATGATGAACAACTACCAGTTTCTCTGTTTTTTAGTTATATTTAACCTGCACACCCATGCGATCCGATTCTGCAAATCGCACTGTGTTTTGAAAACCGATTGCGGGGTGTCGTTAACCTAACATACACTCCGCAATCTGTTTGCATGGACGGGTTGCTATTTAGATGCAGTCCGCAATTGGTGTGAACCCAGGCTAAGAGATAACAGGTAATTTTAGGGTACATTAAAAATATATTACCCAATTTTTGGGTAAAATATAAAAGATAGGGGATAGGGATGACATCAGTAGTGGTGGTGGTGGGATAGGGATGACATCAGTAGTGGTGGTGGTGGGATAGGGATGACATCAGTAGCAGTGGTGGTAGGGATAAGGATGACATCAGTAGCAGTGGGAATAGGAATGACATCAGTGGCAGTGGTAGTGGGAATTGGGATGACATCAGTGGCAGTGGGGATTGGGATGACATCAGTGGCAGTGGTAGTGGGGATTGGGATGACATCAGTGGCAGTGGTGGTGGGGATAGGGGTGACATCAGTGGTGGTGGGGGATAGGGGTGACATCAGTGGCAGTGGTGGTGGAAATAGGGGTTACATCAGTGGTAGTGAGGATTGGGATATCAGTGGCAGTGGTGGTGGGGATAGGGGTGACATCAGTGGTGGTGGGGGATAGGGGGGACATCCGTGGCAGTGGTGGTGGGGATAGGGGTGACATCCGTGGCAGTGGTGGTGGGGATAGGGGTGACATCCGTGGCAGTGGTGGTGGGGATAGGGGTGACATCCGTGGTGGTGGTGGTGGGGATAGGGGTGACATCCGTGGTGGTGGGGATAGGGGTGACAGCAGTGGCAGTGGTGGTGGGGATAGGGGTTACATCAGTGGCAGTGGTGGTGGGGATAGGGGTGACATCAGTGGTGGTGGGGGATAGGGGTGACATCAGTGGCAGTGGTGGTGGGGATAGAGGTGACATCAGTGGCAGTGGTGGTGGGGATAGGGGTGACATCCGTGGTGGTGGGGATAGGGGTGACAACAGTGGCAGTGGTGGTGGGGATAGGGGTTACATCAGTGGCAGTGGGAATAAGAATGACATCAGTGGTAGTGGGGATTGGGATGACATCAGTGGCAGTGGTGGGGATAGGGGTGACATCAGTGGCGGTGGTGGTGGGGATAGCGATAACATCAGTGGTGGTCTTGAGGATAGGGATGATATCAGTGGGAATGATGAGGATAGGGGTGACATCAGTGGCAGTGGTGGTAAGGATAGGAATAACATCAGTGGCAGTGGTGGTGGGGATAGGAATGACAATGTCTGCCACTGATGTCATCCCTATGCTCATCACCACTGCCACTAATGTCATCCTTATCCCCACCGCTACTGATGTCATCCCTATCCCCCCCATCACCACTGCCTCATGGGAGGGGGGGAGAGATCAGACAGAGGGATGGCGGTGGGAGAGATGGGATCCGGCAGAGGTATGGCGGTGGGAGAGATGGGATCAGGCAGAGGTATGGCGGTGGGAGGGATGGGATCAGGCAGAGGTATGGCGGTGGGAGAGATGGGATCAGGCAGAGGTATGGCGGTGGGAGGGATGGGATCAGGCAGAGGTATGGCAGTGGGAGGGATGGGATCAGGCAGAGGTATGGCGGTGGGAGGGATGGGATCAGGCAGAGGTATGGCGGTGGGAGGGATGGGATCAGGCAGAGGTATGGCGGTGGGAGGGATGGGATCAGGCAGAGGTATGGCATTGGGAGAGATGGGATCAGGCAGAGGTATGGCATTGGAAGAGATGGGATGAGGCAGAGGTATGGCATTGGGAGAGATGGGATGAGGCAGAGGTATGGCGGTGGGAGAGATGGGATCAGGCAGAGGTATGGCGGTGGGAGGGATGGGATCAGGCAGAGGTATGGCATTGGGAGAGATGGGATGAGGCAGAGGTATGGCGGTGGGAGAGATGGGATCAGGCAGAGGTATGGCAGTGGGAGAGATGGGATCAGGCAGAGGTATGGCGGTGGGAGGGATGGGATCAGGCAGAGGTATGGCATTGGAAGAGATGGGATGAGGCAGAGGTATGGCGGTGGGAGAGATGGGATCAGGCAGAGGTATGGCGGTGGGAGAGATGGGATGAGGCAGAGGTATGGCGGTGGGAAAGATGGGATCAGGCAGAGGTATGGCATTGGGAGAGATGGGATGAGGCAGAGGTATGGCGGTGGGAGGGATGGGATCAGGCAGAGGTATGGCGGTGGGAGGGATGGGATCAGGCAGAGGTATGGCATTGGGAGAGATGGGATGAGGCAGAGGTATGGCGGTGGGAGAGATGGGATCAGGCAGAGGTATGGCAGTGGGAGAGATGGGATCAGGCAGAGGTATGGCGGTGGGAGGGATGGGATCAGGCAGAGGTATGGCATTGGAAGAGATGGGATGAGGCAGAGGTATGGCGGTGGGAGAGATGGGATCAGGCAGAGGTATGGCGGTGGGAGAGATGGGATCAGGCAGAGGTATGGCGGTGGGAGAGATGGGATGAGGCAGAGGTATGGCGGTGGGAGAGATGGGATCAGGCAGAGGTATGGCGGTGGGAGAGATGGGATGAGGCAGAGGTATGGCGGTGGGAGGGATGGGATCAGGCAGAGGTATGGCATTGGGAGAGATGAGATGAGGCAGAGGTATGGCATTGGGAGAGATGGGATGAGGCAGAGGTATGGCATTGGAAGAGATGGGATGAGGCAGAGGTATGGCGGTGGGAGAGATGGGATCAGGCAGAGGTATGGCGGTGGGAGAGATGGGATGAGGCAGAGGTATGGCGGTGGGAAAGATGGGATCAGGCAGAGGTATGGCATTGGGAGAGATGGGATGAGGCAGAGGTATGGCATTGGGAGAGATGGGATGAGGCAGAGGTATGGCATTGGGAGAGATGGGATCAGGCAGAGGTATGGCGGTGGGAGAGATGGGATGAGGCAGAGGTATGGCAGTGGGAGGGATGGGATGAGGCAGAGGTATGGCAGTGGGAGGGATGGGATGAGGCAGAGGTATGGCGGTGGGAGGGATGGGATCAGGCAGAGGTATGGCAGTGGGAGGGATGGGATCAGGCAGAGGTATGGCGGTGGGAGGGATGGGATCAGGCAGAGGTATGGCATTGGGAGAGATGGGATGAGGCAGAGGTATGGCATTGGGAGAGATGGGATGAGGCAGAGGTATGGCATTGGAAGAGATGGGATGAGGCAGAGGTATGGCGGTGGGAGAGATGGGATCAGGCAGAGGTATGGCGGTGGGAGAGATGGGATGAGGCAGAGGTATGGCGGTGGGAAAGATGGGATCAGGCAGAGGTATGGCATTGGGAGAGATGGGATGAGGCAGAGGTATGGCGGTGGGAGAGATGGGATCAGGCAGAGGTATGGCGGTGGGAGAGATGGGATGAGGCAGAGGTATGGCGGTGGGAAAGATGGGATCAGGCAGAGGTATGGCATTGGGAGAGATGGGATGAGGCAGAGGTATGGCATTGGAAGAGATGGGATGAGGCAGAGGTATGGCGGTGGGAAAGATGGGATCAGGCAGAGGTATGGCATTGGGAGAGATGGGATGAGGCAGAGGTATGGCATTGGGAGAGATGGGATGAGGCAGAGGTATGGCATTGGAAGAGATGGGATGAGGCAGAGGTATGGCGGTGGGAGAGATGGGATCAGGCAGAGGTATGGCGGTGGGAGAGATGGGATGAGGCAGAGGTATGGCGGTGGGAAAGATGGGATCAGGCAGAGGTATGGCATTGGGAGAGATGGGATGAGGCAGAGGTATGGCATTGGGAGAGATGGGATGAGGCAGAGGTATGGCAGTGGGAGAGATGGGATGAGGCAGAGGTATGGCAGTGGGAGGGATGGGATGAGGCAGAGGTATGGCAGTGGGAGTCTGTGTTTTTAAAGTGTGCTGCTGGCCTGCTGCCATTCTTTCCTTACCTGTTGTTGAGGCCTTGGCTCCTGTCCTGGTCGTGGGTGGTGGTGTTAATGCAGCTCCAGGGCAGGCACTAACTTGACACTGACGACTCCTCCACACTCTGACTCACTTAAGTTCAGACAGTCACTGTCTCAGACTCAGACACACTGTCAGTGTCTGTCTGCGGCGACGGCGACTGCTCACTTCCCGCTTCTTCCTGTGACAACAAGGCAGCATGGGGTCCCCGCCGGCCTCTAGCTCCACCCCCGGCCTTCACTTCACTTCACAGTCACACGGACGGTCCACCCACCGACTCCACCCCCTCCTGAGCTACGCTGGAGCCTGGATGCCGCTGCGGAGCCGGCTGCCAGCTGAGCCAAGTTAGGAGTGGGGAGTCGGGGATAGCGGCGGGCGGCCAGAGTGCCGTAATGCGGGGCCCGGGCAGTCGGGGACAGTGGCGGCCGGCGGGGTTTGGCCAGATTGCGGTAATGCGGCGGCGGCCCTCAGACTCCGCGGAATCGGCCGCGGAGAGGCAGGCAACGGCCGGACGGCGGACACTGTCTTCCATTATAATGCGCCTGGCGCTGGACTCGGAGCGGAGGCCTCGGCGGCCCACCGGGCATATGCCCGCTGTGCCCAATGGTCAGTCCGGCCCTGCAAGGTGACATGTGCACCCACTGACAGAAGCCTTACCCTTGGAATGTGTATGAAAGTCACCCTGTTGTAAGTGTTAAAGTTACATGGAAAACAAGCTGTGACAAGACATAGACCTAAGCAGAGGGGGAAGTTGTCTCTTCATTCCTTACATAGATTAGGGAAGCAGACCACACAGAACTGACTGCATGGTGTTAAACTGCCTGGGATTTGTGACATTAATAAAGCTAACACCGCATGGGATAAACAGATATGAATGCTGCTTACTGACAAAATGTCAAATGTAGCCTAAAGGGCCAATATCACAAAAAATATTGTATATTTATAACTGCACATGGTTCAAGCGGAACTTAAAGTGGTTCTAAAGGCTCAAGGTGAAAAATCCAGCGATGTATGCAATAGCCTTGGCTCACCCTCCTCATTGGCTGAGACGGCGTCTCTATGTGTCTCTATATTTATAACTTCACATGGTTTAAGCGGAACCTAAAGTGGTTCTAAAGGCTGAAGGTTTTTAACCATCATGCTTTTTATGTATAAAGGTAAAAAACCTTCTGTGTGCGGTGCCCCCCAGCCCCCCCAATCCTTACTTAAACTCTCTTTGATTAAGCGATATTCGCGATAGCCCTGGCTTCCCCAGGACTCTCCCTCCTCATTGGCTGAGAGAGCAGCAGGAGCCCATTGGCTCCCACTGCTGTTAATCACTAGCCAGTGAGCCAATGAGGAGTGAGCGGGGAGTTGCGTCTCTGTGTGTCTCACAGATGCAAAGAGCAGCAGCTCGGGAGCAAGCACACTGTGGTGCCCCCGGGACAGGCAGCTTTCTGTGTGGGTACTGCTCAAGGGGGAGGAGCCAGTATATTTATAACTGCACATGGTTCAAGCGAAGCCTAAAGCAGTTCTAAAGGCTGAAGGTTTTTTACCTTTATGCATTTTATGCATATACTGTAGGTAAAAAACCTTCTGTGTGCAGTGCCCCCCCCCCCAGTCCCCCAATCCTTACCTGAGCTCCCTTCGATCCAGCGATGTTCACAATAGCCTTGACTGTCCCAGGACTCTCCCTCCTCATTGGCTGTATATTTTTTTGGGCGTATTTGTGCGTATATACATAAAATTCTTCTTCCTCCACTTTTAGCTGCCAGTGTTTCAATTCACGTGTATACGCTCACAGAGACTTGAGTAAACATGCGAGTGCGCGTAAATTACTGCACTCAGGCGTAAACTCATTGCTGCATTACTGAACTTTACGCAGCTGTGTATTGTTTCTTGGGCAACAATGCGCCTGTGTTCAGATCCTTACAAAAAAAAAAAAAACACTACATGGCTACATACTTGGCTTTTTGTTTTCTTCTGTGGGCAGGAGGCCTAAAATATCAGAACCAGTTTATACAGGTACAGTATCTCACAAAAGTGAGTACACCTCTCACATTTTTGTAAATATTTTATTATATCTTTTCATGTAACAACACTGAAGAAATGACACTTTGCTACAATGTAAAGTAGTGAGTGTACAGCTTGTAAAACAGTGTAAATTTGCTGTCCCCTCAAAATAACTCAACACATAGCCATTAACGTCTAAACTGCTGGCAACAAAAGTGAGTACACCCCTAAGTGAATATGTCCAAATTGGGCCCAATTTGCCATTTTCCCTTCCCGGTGTCCCGGTGTGACTCGTTAATGTTACAAGGTCTCAGGTGTGAATGGTGAGCAAGTGTGTTAAATTTGGTGTTATCGCTCTCATACTCTCAAACTGGAAGTTCAACATGGCACCTCATGGCAAAGAACTCTCTGAGGATCTGAAAAAAAGAATTGTTGCTCTACATAAAGATGGCCTCTGCTATAAGAAGATTGCCAAGACCCTGAAACTGAACTGCAGCACAGTGGCCAATACCATATAGCAGTTTAACAGGACAGGTTCCACTCAGAACAGGCCTTGCCATGGTCGACCAAAGAAGTTGAGTGCACATGCTCAGCATCATATCCAGAGGTTGTCTTTGGGAAATAGACGTATTATGAGTGCTGCCAGCATTGCTGCAGAGGTTGAGGGGATGGGGGGGGGGGTCAGCCTGTCAGTGCTTAGACCACACGCCGCATACTGAATCAAATTGGTCTGCATGGCTGTCAGCTCCGAAAGAAGCCTCTTCTAAAGATGATGCACAAGAAAGGCTGCAAACAGTTTGCTGAAGCCAATTGACTAAAGACCTGGATTACATGTCCTGTGGTCTGATGAGACCAAGACAAACTTATTTGGTTCAGATGGTGTCAAGCGTGTGTGGTGGCAACCAGACGAGGAGTACAAAGAAAAGTGTGTCCTGCCTGCAGTCAAGCATGGTGGTGGGAGTGTCTGGGGCTGCATGAGTGCTGCTGGCACTGGGGAACTACAGTTCATTGAGGGAACCATGAATGCCAACATGTACTGTGACAAACTGAAGCAGGGCATGATCCCCTCCTTTCGGACACTGAGTCCCAAGGGCAGCTTTCCAACATGATAAAGACCCCAAACACACCTCCAAGATAACCACTGCCTTGCTAAAGAAGCTGAGGGTAAAGGTGATGGACTGGCCAAGCATGTCTCCAGACCTAAACCCTATTGAGCATCTGCGCTCCTCCCTCCCCCTTACATCCTCAAATGGAAGATGGAGGAGCGCAAGGTCTCTAACATCCACCAGCTTTGTGATGTCGTCATGGAGGAGTGGAAGAGGACTCCAGTGGCAACCTACGAAGCTCTGGTGAACTTCATGCCCAGGAGGGTTAAGGCAGTCCTGGAAAATAATGGTGGCCACACAAAAGATTGACACTTTGGACCCAATTTGGACATTTTTACTTAGGGGTGTACTCACTGTTGTTGCCAGCAGTTTCAACATTAATGGCTGTGTGTTAAGTTATTTTGAGGGGACAGCAAATGTACACTGTTATACAAGCTGTGCACTCACTACTTTACATTGTAGCAAAGTGTCATTTCTTCAGTGTTATCACATGAAAAGATATAATAAAATATTTACAAAAAAGTGAGGGGTGTACTGACTTTTGTGAGATACTGTATATACGTATTTTTGTTGTTATCCTATGTACAGGATTTTATATAAAAAAATGTTACTCTTATTTTTTATATAGTCACAATTAACTCAACATTTTAAATGGGTATCCATTCGCTATTTACAAACCCTAGGGAAGAGTTTAAACGTGAATCCAAGATTTTAGCTAACAGTTAAAAATTAAAACATTTTATTACCTTAGATTTTAAGCTCCTTGAGGGCAGGGACTGATGTGAATGTACAATGTATATGTAAAGCGCTGCGTAAATTGACAGCGCTATATAAGTACTGGTACCTTAAAAATATAATAAATAAATAAATTAGTCATTTTTTCTACTTTGGCCTTTTTTCTATTTGTCCGTATTTATTGACTGACAAGTTTTAAACACATTGCTTTACACGTATTCCTAAACCTCTTCTAACCAACAATTAAATACTTCTGTTGATTAATTTATCTGGCAATTTTTTTACATCGTGTTGGAAGAAGAAAGCTTAAATACTTCGTTATACAATTTCACAACAAAAGATCCCAAACAAAAGAGGAAAATCCCAGTTTAAACGCTCGCACAGGAGAGCTATTTAGAGGATAGTCAGCGATGGAAAGGCACCACACTTTTATAGATGGCTGCTCCTTAGATAATTTTCTTTGTACTTCAATGAACAGTGTGTTTTAACAGGATTCTGAAAACATAAAAAGGATTTTATTTGAAGCAAGTGACTCTTCCCTTCAGCACCGTACTCTCCCTATAAAACAAATATTGTCAGTGTACGAGACCTGGTTAAGAACAAGCCAGCTTTAAACCTGCCAAGTGCTTGCAATGAAAGGGACTATTCTTTTTATCATTGAATTCCAGTTTGATGTGACCAGTGAATTCTCTAAAGCTTCACAGAGCTGCCTGAACAGCGCCGAGCCTGTAGCTTGATTGAAGAGGACGCTAGTGGCATCCATTGAACCTGTCCTACGAAAATTTGCATTTTTCAAATTCATTATTAACACGGCTCTGTTTATATAGTTTGCCCAGGTCCGGCTCATTGTCTGCTTGCTTTGTGTCCATTGAAGGTTTATAGTTCGGCTATTCTACCCCTGGGTCAGCCTCCATTTTTGCCTCGCCATCATTATTCCTGACACATCAGTCTGCGGAATCAGCAGACTGTGCAGCCACTACATCCAGGTGCAGCTAAAGATAAATGTGATTTATAATGGGGGTTTAATTAAGAAAGTTCTTAGGGGTATGCTGTACAAATTGTTCTAGAATTTACCAGATTCATCAACTGTGTCAGTACAAAGACTACCTATGTCAGGTAATAAATTATTTGATAAAGCTGAACTCCAAGTTAATATATTGTGTAAATACATGACATTCTTATTCAATATAAAGTGTGCTTTGTGTATTTCTTCCAGATCTGTGCAGTAATCCAGTGTGAAACTTTGCCTCTGAATGTGAGCTTCCTCTAATACAGACTGGTCACTGTTGCTCTCTCTTCTTGTGCAGGGTGACTGGTCTTGTATCTGCCCCTTCTGTAGTCTTCTGTAGGTAGCCTATAGTAGGTGGACTTGCTGGACCCCATGTACTCTTTGTGTAGACTATGTGCAGTACAGTGATGATGTCACTGCTATTTTTGCAAGGTAATGATTGGGTTTACAAAGGCATTTGGTGCACACAAAGTGAATTTATATCCTTTGTGGCTATTGAGGATTACATTTATATTAAAACTTTTGTGCCTGGAGTTCAGCTTTATACAAATCTTCAGCACAAGGATAAAGCAATGGAGTTCCTTTTCTCTCAGCCCACCTATTGAGAGTTGCAGTTACAAAGCACATCCAAATCCGATTGCCTGGCAATTGTACACTATCGACTTTGTGTTGGCTGCACAGAGGTCTGTCAAGTATGGTTTAGCATTTCAACAATGAGTCATTTAAAGTAATGTGTTCTATCATACGTTTTGCAGTGTCCCAGTATCACCTATGCTGGCAGAAGTCAATAACTTTCTAAAATATTATAGGTAACTCTTTAATATTCAGAGATGACATCTATAGGTTTGATATGTCACCTACATAAAATACAGTGATACCTCGGTTCACGAACAGAAAAGTTCATAAAAATATGCTCCGGTTCACGAACTCCGCTTCGGTTCACGAACAGGAGCCGTGGCCATTTTAATGCTATATCCAGGCTGTCACATGGTCGTGACTTCCTGTAGGAAGATCGTGGAGAGAAGAAGAGACACAGAAAGAAGTACTGTGAGTACTGTGAATTCACTTTTTGCTTTTTGGTGTGCTTTTTAGCACATACAGTACTGTACTGTACAATACTGTACTTACTGTATTGTATTTCACAGCCTCCCACCTGCCTTCCTCCATGCCAGAAGTCATCTCAAGCAAGGTTAGTGTTCTCTCTTTATACATTACTATACTGTACTAATGTGTATTGTAATTTGTTTCATATTTTTGTGCTTCAAAAACAAAAACAAAAAAAGGTCAGAACGGATTAACCGGATTTACATTGAACCCTATGGGAAAATGTGCCTCAGTTCACAACCAATTCGGTTGTAAGTTCACGAATTAAGTTCGTGAACTGAGGTATCACTGTAGTTTGGCAATTTTCTGCTTCCATGGAACTGGCATCAACTCATGATGTTGCCTTTCAAAAACAGCCACTGGTGTCTAATATCAGAACTTGGTCCTTACCAACACACATTTTCATATGCCTGGCCATTAAATGCTGACGTCACCAGAATCCCTATGTTCTCCTACAGGATAGGCTGCTAGTGTTTCTACCAGTAGTATGGATGTGTACTACTAGCTGCCTATACTTTGGGTGGCAGGAGTCTAGTGGGTCAGTGAATCAGGAATCCATTTTGCAGAGGTATAATGAGGCTTGGTTTTCACCAAAGGAACAGCTGACTTGGTCTTCTTAAGGTCACAGACAGCAGATAAAGCTGAACTAAACCCTCCTATCTTTTACAGTCAAGGAACCTGCCATTTTAGCTTTGTTTGCTATGGTGCTGCACGTGGTCAGTTTTTACACCAACCATTTCATGGCTTGACAGCTCGGCTGAGAGCACAAGTAACTATGACAGTTATCGTTCACAGTATGCCTTGAATGTACAGTAACTGTTTTTAGAAACAGTTAAATTGATGGTTTAGTTCCGCTTTAAGACTTGGCAGGAAATTAAACTTGACCCCACACCACCCTAAGAAAAACAAAATTGGATAGAGTTCTACATAAATATAGAATTCTAATACATTTTATTAGGCAATGAACCACTAGGGAACATCTGCTGTCTTTATGCATCATACTAAAAAGGATGCGTTTCTGTTTATATTACACAAACTTCTATTTGCGAGAAATGTCTTATCCTACATCATTTTGTTTTCAGAGGTGCTGATAATTTTAACAGAAGCCAGTAACAGAAATAATATAAATGGCTTTATCCAATAAGTAAGTAAAAAGTACAATGATGATGAGAAAGCAATAGTAAAATACGGTATCCATTTAAAAATCATCTTTCACTCCTGTAAATACAACTGAAATATAATTGGCTGCTTTAGTTGATGGTCTTTGCAGTGCTTTGTTGGGTATGTCCTCAGCAGTGGCCAAACAAGTAAAGATGTCGTTATTCTAGATTCGTTAAAAAACATACTTCTGGGTCACCTCCACCCTGTTGTGATGTCATCACGTGCACTGGAAGTGACCCAGAAATGACCCTTAAGTGTGTTTTTTTTACCAGATCTTGTGATTTTACACACCGCTGTCTTGTTTATATGATCTGTAAGTGAAATTTTAGCTATTTTATTATATTGTTGATCGGTTTGTACGCAGTGTGGAGCCTCAGAATGTCATTCTGTTTTCACCTACTTGCACAAATGGAGTAATTACCGGAAAATCTGTTGGGAGTCGGTACCCCTTTGGTGTTAGATTCTTATGGGGAAGAGGATGTCTGGACACCCAGCTTGATGACGTACATCTTTTTGCAACACTTTATATGACTTCCCTATTATTTAAGAGCCATATATATCTGGTAAGCATTCCTAGTGTTTTTTTCCTTGGTGGTGGAGACACTGGAGAAGTGAAATGTACATATCGGAGATTGGATTGAAGCACTGAGCACTTTTTTTTATAAACTTTTTATGCACACATGTTTTTCAGATTAATTTATATTGATACAATGTTTGTGAAGCAGAGCACATTGGCTGTATGTATAGTTTTTCTGTGAAAAATATCTCATAGCACATTACCACCTCAACCCCTATGGAGTACCTATGCCGCACAATAAATAAGCAGAAGGAGTACCTATGCCACACAATAGCTAAGCATATCCACGATCTATACTATATTACATAAAGATAAGACTAAACTTGCTTACATGAGGCGCTGGGAAGAGGATTTGGGTGAGGAACTAGATAGAACAGAGTGGAACTCTCTAGCCCAGCTTAACTTGAAATCCCTACTCAATACGTCTTTAAAAGAAGCAAACTACAAAGTGTTTTTGCAGTGGTACATGGTCCCGGTCAGATTGGCGGCTGCGGTTCGGGGTGCGTCTCCCAACTGCTTTAGGGGATTTGGCCAGGTGGGTACTGCCTTCCACACATGGTGGACTTGTGCAAAAGTCAGGCGGTTCTGGATCCGTACGTACAATTTTATTTATTCTCTAACACATATCAATCTGGTCAAATCTCCCCGTCAGGCACTTCTGGGAAAACCCGTTGAGGGGGTACCTAAACATACCAAACGCCTTATAGCCTTCACATTTACGGCCGCCAAAATCGCGACAGCCCTTCTTTTGGCGGACTCCGGAGGTGCCGATTGAGCTGCTAAAGGCCGAGCTGACCTGGATCATGATTAATGAGAGGATGGTGGCGATACTTAATGACAAATTGCACCTTTTCGAGAAAACATGGGACCCTTGGGTACGATACCTAGCTGGCCCTCCTTAAGTTGAGGAGGAACCTTTACCTGCTGTGACCGCATAACCTGTGTGTGAACCCCGATCTAGGGGACATGAGCCTGGGCACCGACACTTTCCCACTGCTACTACTTCCTTTCTACTACTTACTTCCTACTGTTCTTCCCCCGTCAATTCTCCTCTCCATATCTCTCCCTTATCTTTCTATGTCCTTCTCCTTTTTTTTTTCTTTCTTCTTTTCATGTGTTTGAACTGTTCGGGTGTTGACGGATCACGGTTGGTCCTCAGTCTTTGATTTCCATTGCCTCTACCTCTGCTAAGCATTCAGGTGGTTTTCCTGAGGAATCACAGATGGTGGACGCCTCCCCAGTTAATTGCGCTGTAATGGGTTGAGGGGCTGCTCTCCCCCTTGGGGCGCAGTGAGTTGCCCGGCCAACGTTACTTTAGTTGGCATGGGGGGCTACGCTTTTGCCAAAGTTTGTGCTACTGTTTAATTATTTTAACTTCTATGTCAGCTGTTTTGAATGGTTTCTCTCTGTGACTTTGTTTTATGGTCATGGACTGTTAGTACCTTTTGTGATTCTTTTCTTCAAAAATCTATAAAAAATATTGAAATCTAAAATATCTCATAGCTTGCTACCGGCACATCATTCTGTAAAGTTGGTTTCCACAACCCCCTTTACTTTTTTGATTAAAATATATATATTTATATGACATAAGAACACTGCATGTACAATATACAAACAATGACATCACTGCACACTAAATATAGCAATGTGTTAAACAGGATATTTTACACTCTTTCCTGTAATGTGTAATATAATTCTCAGAAAATGCTTGTGTCAACTCTCTCAACTAACTTTCTCCTTTGACGATCAGTGTGACCTGTGCCAAAACCGCCAAAGATTTTTCTTCAGCATTTCTAAATTGTGTTTCCTTAAAGTTTGCAGCCCTTGGCAAGTTCATTAATGCTTAGGGAGCATTTCTTAGGCAGCATCAGACAGTAATTAATGACTCTGATAACATGACAGGATGTGTTCATGATAGCAGGTTCCCAATGACCAAACGACTCCTATTACTATATAACGAGGGCTCCGCCTGGCCACAGATAGACAAGGGAAAGAAGATACAACCGTATTATTTAAAATAATCACCGATCTGATAGCATTCTGTTAATTGCGTATGAAATGACCCACTAAGAGCAGCCTCAGCCCAGAAGAGGGAAGCTTGACCTGTGGCCTTCATCAGCTTGTCCGTGAGCCAGAAGGAAATCACATGTATGGCACGAGCCTGACCTAGAATTATAACAGGGAGTGGGAGATTTTGTGCGAATAAGGAAGGGCTGGGGCTGCTACAGATGAATCATTGAAACAATCATTATCCTGAGGAAAAGCCTTGAAGGGTGGATTAGTTCTGATAACTGCTCTTTCAAGGTAACAGTGTAAACTGTAAATGATCCCGAGCTGGGAGCAACAGAAACACCATATATTTAGACACTTTATTAAAGCCTAGTACATATTATTAATAAAACTGGATAAATAATCATTTGATTTTTGTTGAATGCTCATCCCAACTTGAAAACAAGAGTGCCATTAATGGTGCGAAAATTCTCAATTATCAGAGGACAACTTCCCACATACATAGCTATGTTCCAGCGTAGAGTCGGAAATGATGTAATGTGCGTGTGACTCCTCTTCATAGTGACAGTAATCGTAGTAACCATAATACTAATAATAATTATATTGAATAAAAGAAAAAAAAATTGTAATAATAATAATAATCATAATAACTATGAATAATAACCCTTTATTTGTAGTCCAAGAGATAATTTGTGTACCGGTAAACTGTATCACTATCACAGATATGTCTGTTTATTAACCACTTAAGCCCCGGAAGATTTTACCCCCTTCCTGACCAGGGGGTATTTTGCGATTCGGCACTGCGTGACTTTAATGCGACGCTGTACCCAAACAAATCTGACGTCCTTTTTTTCCCACAAACAGAGCTTTCTTTTGGTGGTATTTGATCACCTGTGCGATTTTTTGATCATGCGCTATAAACAAAAAAAGAGCGTAAATTTTGCAAAAATAACAATATTTTTCACATTTTTTTATATGAAATTCCCCCAAAAAATGTAAAAATCAAATTTTTTTAACCTTTTCAGCCAATTTGTTTTATGCTACATATGTTTGGTAAAAAAAATCGCAAAAAGCGTATTTTGATTGGTTTGCGCAAAAGTTATCGCGTTTACTAACAAAGGGAAAGATTTTTGTCATTTTTGGTGTTTTTTTTTTAACGAGTAATGGCGGCGATCTGTGATTTTTTTTGCGGGACTGCGACATTGCGGCGGACAGATCGGACCCTTGACTGACATTTTTGAAACTTTTGGGGTAACCAGTGACATTACTGCAGTAATCAGTGCTATACATATGCACTGTTACTGTAAAAATGACACTGGCAGGGAAGGGGTTAACTGTATTGGAGAGGGAGGGGTTAAGTGTGTCCTAGGGGCGTGCTTCTAACTGTGATGGGACATGGCTACTACTGTAAAAACAGAGATCAACGGTCCTACATAGTAGAACCGTCTGATCTCCATTTTTCCACAGGGGAGAATGACAGGCGGCTTGTTTACATTAGCCGCCTGCCTTTCTCCCTCTCTACCGACGATCGCAGTGTGATCGGCGGACATCGGGTCCGCCGGTCACACGCACAGACTCCTCAGTGAACGAGCCGGGGTGGGCGCGCGCCTCAGCGGGCTCGCGCTTGCCCGCTATTGGCTCACAAGCTGGTCACAGGCTAGTGACGTATATATACGTCACTTTGCCTGGCCGGGGGCTGAAGCGGTTGAAGTGTTACTAAAACCACAACAGTAAAATCAGCCTATATATGCGGTAAAGCATGCTTGTTATACTCACTGTAGAACCTAAGGGGTTAATCCTGCATTGTGTAAAAAGGCTGTTTGATCCTGTCTTCTCTGTCCCTCCCTTCTTCCACAGTCCCCACTCCATCTCCTGATAGAACAGAGCATTGGGGACAAGCTGCACATGCTATCCCATCTTCTCTGTGCCTCCCCTTCTTCCAGAGTCCCCCAACCATCTCCTGATAGAACAGAGGGTTGGGGATAAGCGGCACACGCTCAGTTTAGTGTGTATTGCTAGAGAGTTTTTTTTTTTTCATTGGAAAGGTGCATGTAATTAGCACTGGACCAATAAACACTGTCCAGACAGAGGGTCAGGGGTCCTGCAGCCTCATAGGACAGTCAGAGTAGAATGAAAACTCTTCCTACAAGCTTTAACCAGACCCTGATAGAAGTCACAAGACTGCTATATGCTGCTGATGAGAAAAGGTATTTAGCAGTTTATGTTTACTAAAACTATTGCATTTCCATGGTCTGTGTACTGTGGGAGAGCAGATACAGTGAATGCGGGGTCCTCTGTTTAGTAACACTTTAAAATAAAAAAGAGGTTATACCTACCTGCTCTGTGCAATGATATTGCACAGAGCAGACCCTTGCACCTTCTTTGGCGGTCCTCTACTCTTTCCTGCAGGTGCCCCCATGTCAAGCTGTGTGCTATGGGGGCATCTGTATCTTTGTACTGTGGGAGATCAGATATAGTAAATGCAGGGTCCTGGGTGCAGTAACACTTTGGATAACTTATAACTATACAACAGAGCTGGGATTTACTACACAAATAAGCAGCTGTATTCCAATAACTTGTAGATATTACAGCATTTAAATGGTCACTTATATTTCTGTTTATATCTTTTTATTTTATTATCCTGTTTACGATAATTTTTCCATGCTCATGAAAATTATTTTTGTTGCAATTTTCTATCGGGTCGTATTTTTTTTACAATTATGCGCAGTCTTGCTCATTTGATTTTAAAAGGAAAAGTACTATACTAATTGAATGAAAATCGGTTGCTCTGATAACCAACAAAAACATTTTTTAAATGTGTCCCTTCGGAAATTTTTTTGTCACAGTCCACATTGGCTAAGAGCCATTTATAGTAGGACCGGCCTGGCCCCAGAATGCATTTTATTTTAGATGATCATATTCCATGCAAAAAGTAAACATTTTATCTATGGTCAAACCGTTTTTTTTTTGTTTTATTTTTTTATATGAGAATGCATTTAACATTAGAGATGGCTGCATCATTAGGCCAGTAAAATAGTACAAGTCAATAGTTACTGTAGCACCCTACAGGTAGGTGCTAGATAAATGCATAGTGGGCCTTGTCTGCCTAACAGCAGGGCCGTGTTTATTTTTGCTAGGTAGGTTGTCATGGTTTCAACGTGTGTCTCCTGTGAGGGGAGTCTCCCCACTGGCTCTATTAGAGGCTTCTGATAGGGCAGTGGAGGAAACCCAGTCAGGGGACCCATCTAGGCTTGTAACTACCCCAGAAGGCAGATTATGCTGCAAGGGATTCTGGGAGTGGGTATAAGTTTTGGTGGAAGCCCATGACGCGGTGTCTTTGGCGGGAGCAGAGTTCCAGGAGGGAGAGAATGGCTGTCTCTCCTCCTGTCAGAGGAAGCGGATGTCTCAGGGTGTCGCCTGAGAATCCAGAGAGTGCTGAGTTTAGCTAAGAGGATCCGGTGTGCCGAGAACCAGCGGAGGGAGAGGGGTTCAGTCCCAGCAAAGCCTACACAGGTTGTGAGTACTGAGGATTGCCCATGGGGGTCTGCCTGAAGAGTTAGAGGAGACCACTCCGGAGGAGGTTCTGGGATCCAGTGCCAGCTAGCTGAAAGGGATACCAAGGTTGAGGACCCTGGACTAATAGAGGGGGTACATAGTCAGTGGACCCTGAAGAGCTAAAAGTGTGAAGGGGGCATCTGCGGTTTGGGCCCTGAATGGTGCAGAGTGCCAGTTGAGAGTTGCAGCTATACAGTAATTCACAGCAAGCTACCTCAAGCCAGTGCCAGTGCCAGGCTGTATAGAGTGGTCAGAGACTTTGCATTTCAGCAGTGTCAGTAGTTCTATGCTCCACAGTCCTGAGTCTTCTGGACCAAGAGTCGAAGATTCAGCACTTCAGTCAAGCAATAGTGTGTTCCAAGCATCAGTGAGCGCTAGCTAGCGTCGGCTGGCGTCAAGGCAGCATTAGCAGACATTTCTTTGGATAAAGTCCCGAATTGTATTTAGTTAAGCCTAAAGAAGTATCCCACTCATTCCCTTCTCCCATCCCCTTTTTCTACAATAAAACCACAAAACAAAGATGCTGGAGATGTCAATGTCTCAGTTCTCACACCCAGGGCCGCAGCTCACATGGGCTGGAGAGGTAACCGGTAACAATGGCAGACCCACATCAGGCCACAGGCCTGGAAAACCTACTACATTACTTTTAAGGCTCTTTCATGCTAAAGGTGTTAAAATTCTGTGGTTCACCCCCCCCCCCCAACCTATACCCCCTTTAGCTATAGAGGCAGTGGCAGTGATGCTTTGCTTCAGGGCTGGAGCAAGAATTATATCCCCTGTGGCTATCAGCAGAACACGGCCCATTGAAATAGAAATAGGACTACTCTGCAAGTGCCAGGCAAGTGCGTGCAATGCAATGATTCAAGGATATAAAGCAGGTGGTAAGGAGGAAATACAATGCCTCGCTGCCTGTTAAATGCCCTCTGAAGAGCGATCCTCTCTTCAGTGAGTAAAGCTAATGTAAACAACCCCTAATAGAACAATTAAGGGTTAACCGGGTGACACAGTGTCTAGTATTAAAGCAGAACTAACCCCTTCTGGCTCTCCTACGCAAAATCACGTACCATGTACCATGTGATTGGACACAGCAGGGGCAATTGTTCTCTGGAGAGGCAGAACGGTGGTCTGTCTTTGTAAACAGGGCAGACTGCCGTTCTGTGTAGGGATGCACCGATCCGACTTTTTTGGACCCGATACCGATATCTGGCGTTGTGAAATCGCTGATACCGATACCGGAACTGATCTGGAGCTACACATAAAGCAATCGGCTGCAGTAAAGAGCAAAGCTGCTGCTTCATGTGTGTGGATCCTCCATTCACAGGCGGAGTGCATCTGATATCACTCCGCCTGTGAGCCGGACTTATACAGGAAGTAGCGGCTCCCATCCCATACTACTACTGCACCTAGTAAGGGATGGCTGAGCCGTTACCAAGCAAAAACCGGATCGGCCAGTGGATCAGTCAATGTTACCGATCCCCCGATCCATCAAAAATTGCCATATCGGCGCCGATATCCGATCGGAATATCGGATCGGTGCATCCCTAGTTCTGTGAGAAGGAAAGATGGAGATCTTGTGTTTCTGCTAAGCAGGAACACAGTTCCCTGTCTTCCCCCAGTCAAAGCATCCCCCCACACAGTTAAAAAGCACTCCCTAGGAGCACATTTAACCCTTTGATCGTCATGCTGATGTTAACCCCTTTCCTGCCAGTGTCGTTAGTACAGTGACAGTGCATTTTCTTTTAGCACTGATCATGTATTGGTGTCACTGGTTCAAAGAGTGTAATTTTGTGTCAGATTTGTCTGCAGCAATGTCGCAGTCCCGCTAAAAAATAGCTGATCACCGCTATTACTAGTAAAAACAATAAAAAAAATTAAAAATTCCATAAATATATCCCATAGTTTGTAGATGCTATAATTTTTTCGCAAACTAATAAGCGCCTATTGGGATTTTTTTTAACAAAAACTTGTAGCAGAATACATATTCGCCTAAATTGATGAATCAATTACATTTTTTACATATTTACTGGATATGTTTTATAGTATAACGAAAAAAATATTTACGAAATAAGAAAATATATAAGAATAAGAATAAGAATTTTTTTGTTCAAAATTGTCAGGTTTTTTGTTTATAATGCAAAAAAAAAAAAAAACACACAGGTGATCAAATACTACCAAAAGAAAGCTCTATTTGTGGGTAAAGAAAGGACATCAATTTTTATTAGGTACAGTGTTGCATCAGTTAACTTAACGCAGTGCCATATTGCAAAAAATGGTCTGATCATGAAGAGGTAAACCTTACGAAGCTGAAGAAGCTGAAGGCACAGATATTTATAATGTCTCTAATAGACTGACATCTGCGAGGTGCCTCGCTGCCGCCAGCTTCTTCCCCAGGTTCTTCCAGGTGAGAGCGGGAGGACGTCACACTGTCAGTATGCCGGAATGTAGACTGAGCTTCGCATGTGCAGCTCACTATACATTCCGCAAGCAGGTAAGTGTACTTTATTGTAAGTCTCTTCTGCAAGTTTGCAATTTTGTATTTTTACATGTAGTTCCGCTTTACAGTAAATATTAAATATTGGATACATTATGTGGGTGGGGGTCCTGGATCTTTCCAGGGTTGGATGTGCATGTCATGTCTTTGTTTTTAAAGTGGAGTTCCACCCTAAAATTACACTTCTGTCCAGCTTCTTGTGCCAGGTCACCTTAAAAAGAAATGGATAATCGCATTTTTTTTTATTTTTACTTACCTTGGATTAGAAGAAAATATACTTACCTTACTATCTCTTCCTCCCCTCGGCGGCAACGGCCTGTCGTCACTTCCTGGCTTGCAATGATTCCTGGGAGCTGAACGTCATCGCTCCCAGGAATCTATGCGCCTGCACCGGCCCGACGTCAGTTCCGGTGCAGGCGCCGTCATACCTTGCTAAACAGCTTCTGGGCATGCCCAGAAGCTGTGCAGGGATGACGCTGCAGCCCCGGAAGTGACGGCGGGGTCGGCGCAGTGCATCGTGGGACCGAAGAAGACAGAAGAAGACGCAGAAGAGGATCGCGCTGGCTTCAAGCTGCCCACACCTGAGATGGCAGCGCTGGACAATACATTTTCAAGGTAAGTATTTCTTCTTGCAGGTAAGTGCAACCCGGGACAGTTCAGAGGCTACCCATTGTGGAATGCACTAGCCCTGACTGTCCCGGGGGTATTTTTATGTCATTTCTTTTTTTTTTAGGTGGAACTCCGCTTTAACAGATCTTCTTTTATCAATAGATAAGGTTTTTATAAATGATTCCCAGATGTCATAAAATGTTTTTTTTTTCCTGTGTTTCCTTTTGTAAGGAGGTCGCCATCCATTTAATACAAAATATATATACAGTAGCTTTTCTATAAACAGTGAAATGAGGGGTCAGGGTAAATACATTTTTGGAAGGTGGTGGGCAAAATGTTTGTAATCGTTTTACATAGAGTAGGCAAGGTTTAAAGTGATATCAAAGTCTTGTTTTTTTTTTTGTTGTGTTAAAACAACAAATATGTTATACTTATCTCCTCTGTGCAGTAGTTTTTACAAAATCTGGTGTGCATACTATAAATTTTTTGTTGGCCGTCAACAGAACGGCTGATTGTTCGTCAGTCAGTACAGATTTCGGCACACAAAAATCTGATGAGCAAGACTGGGCATGCTCAGAGAAGAAAAAACACACGGAAAGTAAACCAGAACATGACATCACTTCTGAAGTTGGTTTTTGTTGGCCGATAAAATTTGTGTGCAGTCTAGAGCACATTTCAACCAACACGACAGCACTGGACAAAAGTCGGCCGATCGGTCGGCCGATAATCGTTGCGTGTGTACGAGGCATAAGTCTCGGTTTACACTGGGGCGACCTGTCAGGTGACTTAGTCCCCTGACAAGTCACGCCCCATTCAGTGCAATAGAACTGTTCTAATCAGAGCGACTCAAGTTGCTCCAACTTAGAAAAAGTTCCTGCACTACCTGGGAGCGACTTCAGAATGACTTGGCATTGACTTCTGTTAAAGAAGTAGTTTGCAAGCCACGATGAAGTCGCGCTGTGCGGCGCGGCTTCAAAGTCGGGTGACTTTGAAGCTGTGCTAATGTGAACCGAGACTAAAGGCCCGTACACACGATAAGAAAATCTGAAGGGAAAATTCGTCCGACAACCGATCTGCCGATTTTCGGATTGTTAGTATGGTGCTTTCGACAGCCGACTCCGACTTTTCGGCTGACAAATTCCTGATGTGCAGGCTTTAAAATTTTTGTCGTCCGTAATGCAACGTCCAATTTTCGTCTCATTAGTACAGATTTCAACGGAAAAAAATCTTAAGAGCAAGACTAGGCATGCTCAGAGACGAAAAAGAACACATACAAAACAATCCAACACATGACATCACTTCTGAAGTAGAATTCTGTCATACGGGAAAATTCGTTTGAAAATAACCTCTTCACTTTCCACATAAGACTAGCATGCCACAAAAAACGGACGACAGATCATTCGATAATCTGATCGTGTGTACGGGCCTTAAGGCTAGGTTCAGACTGGATGTGGTGCAATGCAGTGGTTTGGAGTACAAATTTGCGGTGTGATTTGTCCTTGACAGCTGCAATTGTAATGCGATTTTAATAGTCTATGGAGCTTAAAATCGCACCACACTAAACACGCACAGGACCCTCTTTTTAACTGCATCAGAATCACACCGCATAGATGTATGTGAAAAGCCTTCAAAGAGAACAATGTTATTTCACTTGACATGCTAATCTATGTTTCTGGAACCCATCTGAACAGCATTAGTTGGAACCAGGGCTAAAGATAGATATTCAAAGGGAGATATACTACTTTCAAGGGGATATACAAAAATAGAAATAACCTTATGACTTGATATGACCAAAAAGTTCAATGAAATCAGGCCTATGGAGCATTTGCAGAATTTTCCAATGTGGTGTATAAAACTGAACCATGACTGCTGCATCAGCTAAAGTTCAAACTTTCATTTTTCACTTTCTCTAAAAGTAATCACATAACCTCTGTTCTCAGAAGGAGCCGCTTTCCCTGGGGGCACCCATGCGTGCTCGCTCCCGAGTCCCGCTGATGCGTCCACTGACACAGACAGCAGGACTCAGCCCCATCCCCCACTCCCGTGTCACTGGATTTGATTGACAGCAGCGGGAGTCAATTGCTCTTACTGCTATCAATCTGTCCAATGCGGAGAGAGAGACAGCGGCAGGAGCTGCTGCACTCATGCACATCGCTGGATCCAATGGGCTCAGGTAAGGAAAAGGGGGTCTGGGGTGCCTTTACAACACAGAAGGGTTATGGCAGAAGGTGGCCTGGTCTGATAAATTACGTTTTCTTTTATATCATGTGGATGTCTGGGTGTGTGTCACTTACAGAGGGAAGAGGTGGCACCAGGATGTAGTATGCGAAGAAGGCAAGCTGGTGGAGGCAGTGTGATGCTTTGGGCAATGTTCTGCCGGGAACCCTTGGGTCCAGCCATTCATGTGGAGGTTACCTGACATGTACCACCTACCTAAACATTTTTGCTGACCAAGTACACCCCTTCATGGAATCTGAATTCTCTGATGGCTGGGGTTTTTTTTCAGGAGAATAATGCACCCTACCCAGAGATGTATAGTAACTAAGTAGAACTACTTCACTACTGTACTTAAGTACCGAAAGGAGGTATCTGTACTTTCCTAGAGTAGAATTTTTTTCTCCTACTTCCACTTTTACTTTACTACATTTTTTCAATGATTTCAATACTTCTACTCCGATATTTTTTTTGTGCTGCATAGTTACACGTTACTATTATAAAAATTACCAATGACAGAACAGTAGATGGCAGGTTTCATGAAGCTCAAAACATGTGTATTATCAGCGCGTACGAAAATAAATGCTACTGTATGTATAAATAAAAGCTGCATTTGAAATAATAAAAAACAATATGATGTTCAAACTTTTGACTTCTTTCTTTAATAACTACATAACACAGTACTTGTACTTTTACTTTCAGTACTTGAGTAGCAATTGTTTTTTCAAAACTACTGGTACTTTTACTTTCAGTACTTGAGTAGCAACATTTTTAAAAAAAACTACTTGCAATACTTAAGTACAAAAAATGTTGAATACTTTAGTACTTCTACTCAAGTCACTTTTTGATTGAGCACTTGTACTTTTACTCAAGTATGGGTTTTGAGTACTTTATACAACTCTGACCCTACCTCCCTGCAAAAATGGTTGAAGAACACAAAAATGAGTTTGAGTTTAGTCAGGTTGAAAAAAGACACATCTGGCTCAACCAATAAAAAAACAAAAAACAGTGTTGCCTTGACCTCCAAATTCTCCAGATCTCAATCCAATCGAGCATCTGTGGGACATGCTGGAAAACAAGTCCAATTCATGGAGACCCACAGGACTTAAAGGATCTGCTACTGATGGCTTGATGCCAGATATCACACCATACCTTCAGAGGTCAAGTGGAGTCCAATATAAATCTTTTTCCCCCCTTTTTTATAAGCGATCACAATCCTTCTGTTTTCAGCTACAGAACAGAATACATAATACAGAACTAGGGGAGCCATTCTTTCCAGTGAATGGCTGTGCAGGGGAGGCATGTCTGGAAAAGTCTGATCATTGGAGGCAGAGATGTATAGTAACTAAGTAGAACGAATTCACTACTGTACTTAAGTACTGAAAGGCGGTATCTGTACTTTCCTGGAGTAGAATTTTTTTTCTCCTACTTCCACTTTTACTTCACTACATTTTTTCAATGATTTCAATACTTCTACTCCAATATTTTTTTTTTTTTTGAGCTGCATAGTTACTCGTTACAATTATAAAAATGACCACTGCCAGAACAGTAGATGGCAGGTTTCATGAAGTTCAAAACTTGTATTATCAGCGCATACGAAAATAAAAACTACTGTATGTATAAATAAAAGCTGCATTTGAAATAATAAAAAACAATATGATGTTCAAACTTTTGACTTCTTTCTTTAATAAATACATAACACAGTACTTGTACTTTTACTTTCAGTACTTGAGTAGCAATTTTTTTTTCAAAACTACTGGTACTTTTACTTTCAGTACTTGAGTAGCAAGATTTTTTAAAAAAACTACTTGCAATACTTAAGTACAAAAAATGTTGAATACTTTAGTACTTCTACTCAAGTCACTTTTTGATCGAGCACTTCCACTTCTACTCAAGTCACTTTTTGATCGAGCACTTGTACTTTTACTCAAGTATGGGTTTCGAGTACTTTACACAACTCTGATTGGAGGAGAGCAGGCTGAGTTCTCAGCACAGCCAAAAACTGACCAGGCTGTGCTCTCATGCCTACTGTTGTCAGTTTTTAATAGAAAAGCAGAGGAGAAAGAGAACAGGATATTTTTTTCTTATATAAGTAGATGGTACAGCAGGCACATTTTAGGAATAAGAAATGTTGGATCTACACAGAAAACTCAGAAAAGCAACTTCTATGATTCTCAGCCAAATTACTTTTTTTGTTGTTGCTGTGACCTGACTTCCTATTAGAGGGTGGCTATGCTCATTCTGTGGACTATAAATATGATCGCAACTAATGTGTACTGCTTGTTCCAAACATTTTCAAGTGGGGGGGGGGGGGGGGGTGAGAGGTTCAGGAGCTCAGGGAGGGCATTTCAAGGAGGCATAAAGACACAGCAAGAAACCATTTCATGAAAAATAGATTACAAAACTATTAAGTAGTGGATGTGCATAGATTATTTTTGGAGAATAAGGATACTAAAGGCACGTTAAGGCTACTTTTAACTTAATTAAATGTACAATAAAACCCCTCGTTTCTCCAAGTTACCTAGTGTCTATATCTAAAAGCACACAGGGCTAGGTTTTCAGTTTTTGCACCTTCTGATCAAGATTTATTCTCTAGAAGCATCTGGGATAGCGGGTGGTGAGATCTATGTTAACAAAGTCAAGGCTGAAACAAAACTTTTTGCCTTTAATCACTGAAGAATGCTGGCTAATTTGTACACTTGCTATGAAAACATTGCTCACTTCGGTGTACGTTTATGAAAGGGTGAATTTTTTTCTCTGTTGGCTTCTCTGCAGTTCTCCGGGGAAAATGATCTCCTCTGGCACCCTTTTTATGAAACGGAGAACTTCAGTTCTCCCAGGGTGATCAGCAGAGGAGAACTGTTTTCTCAGAGAACTGCCGAGATCTGTGTAGAAGTGAATGGGAGCGCCTGTAATCTCATGAGACAAAGCGAGATTACCGTAGTATGAAAATCACTGGCGCTCTTTAACAAGCAGTGATAAATTAAAGTGAAGTGCGGAGATCGCAGCTTCATAACCTGGCCGTTTCTGTGTCAGTCAATGACAGATTCCCGTGTGAAGAGATGATCAGGGAAGAACATGTTCTCCGCTGATCATTTCTGTGATCAGCAGGATCACTGCTCATCTCCGTTTCATAAAAGGACACCTTCATGAGGGTTTTTTGGTGTTTCTGTTTGAGTTTTTTGCTTGCAGATTTCAAACCAATTTTACCAATGCATGTTTAGCTGGGGTTCAAACATTTAGCAGATGGAAACACTAGCCAAGGTAACATTATTGAAGGTTTGGCTATATTTCATTTTAGTGATCACCCAGGAGCCCGTGGTTGATAAAATTGTAATATAAAACAGCTGCTACCAAAGATAAAGCTAATGCCTCATACACACGCAACGATTATCGGCCGACCGATCGTGCGACTTTTGTCCAGAGTGGTGTTTTGTTGGTTGGAATGTGCCTAGACTGCACACGGATTTTCTCGGCCAACAAAAATCTACTTCAGAAGTGATGTCATGTGCTGGTTTACTTTCCGTGTGTTTTTTCTTCTCTGAGCATGCCCAGTCTTGCTCATCAGATTTTTGTCTGCCGAAATCTGTACTGACTGACGGAAAATCGGCCGTTGTGTTGATGGCCAACAAAAATTTTATAGCCTGCACACCAGATTTTTTTCGGCCGAAAAGTTGGAGTCGGTTGTCGGAAGCATCATACTAACAAGGCCGATCGGACGTTGGGCGAAAATTCACGGCCAATTATCGACGCGTGTGTACGGGGCTTTAGTTTTGTCTCATGCCTGGGATGTTGGTGCCAGTCCATCTCACTAGGTTCTTCTATGTTGAAGCTCATTATATCAGTTGTCTAATAATGCATACAAGAAATGCAATGTTCATTTTGAATTCTAGAATCAGTAGTGTAAAAATTAACTTTAGGTAGATATGCAAAAGAACCCAGCTAATGCAATTATGTACTTATTAAACTCTAAAAAGTATTTTTAAATGTCTAATGCTGAAATCTGGGTATGATCTTTATTGTATAGTTACATTGGTCCAGCTTGGCCCAATGTGAGTATACATATCTCATACCTCTAAGACCTCTGTGGAAGGTGACAATCACTGTAGTAGTCACTGGTACTCCAGTGATTGCCACAATCTTCTGGGTCCTGTTCTGAGGAGCTTCCCTGCATAATGACCACAAGCACTGCTGCCATTTAGAGAATGCCTTGGATTTCTTTTTTCAATGAATTCAAGGTGTTCTCTGGTTGGACAAAGTGGGGATTGTAATGTCACTTGCCTGCATTTTCACCTCGGGCAAACACCTTTCATTCACTCATTTACTGAAAAAAATACAAGGAACTCTTTGAATCACGGCCTTGCCAAGTGAGTGGCCCCCTATGGTCACTATGCAGAAGAGGACCAGGAAGATTGCGGCAATCATTGTAGGAGCGGGAATTGCTACAGTGATTGTCACCATCCACAGGAGTCCTTCAGGTATGAGGCATGCATACTTACATTGGTCCAAGCTGGACCAAAGTAACTATGCAATAAAGATCACACCTAGACTTCAGCTTTAAAGGACTGTGTATTTGAAATCATAATTAGGAGCAAAAGCCCAATAAATTAGGATAAATAAAAAATATTAGATCGGCGCTATGGCATCAAAATAATGTGGAAATAAAAAAAAAAATACAAAAAATATACAAATCAGTGTAAATCACAAATAATAAATGAATATAAAAGCAAAAAAGTGCATAACATGCAAAGTGAACACAGTGATGGACTAATCACAATTAAGGATGATCGAACTTTTGAAAAGTTCGGTTCGGCCAGAACATCCGAACTTCCCGAAAGTTCGGCCCGGATTTCAGAACCCCATTGAAATCAATGGGACCCGAACTTTGGTAATCAAAAAACACAATTTTTAAGCCCTAAAACCCAATAAATGCCCCTAAAAAGTGCCTAGGGTTCTGGGTCATGCCCCATTAACTATTAATCACACAAACAAAGTTCTTAAAAATTGTCATTTTTGATAAAAAAGCCAATTATTGAAAAAAAAAAAAAAGAGAGATTTTTTGATTTTGACTTTGGATTTAGTATCTGGGGGGTCTAAAAAGTGTACATGTGAAGTTTCAGCTCTGTTGCATGTCCAGAACCATAAATAAAAGATTGTTTGTATTAGAAAACTTTCAGCACAGGAGGTTGGCTTCGCTGCTGTAACACCTTGCCGGTTTCAAAGCAGGCATTTTTTTGGGTTCTTTGCAGTCAGGAAAAACATCTGAACTTGTGTATAGTGGTACTGTGCACAAGTTCTGATGTTTTGCCTGCCTCCAAAAACCCCCAAAAAATGCCAGCAAAAACACACCTGGGCATTTTTTTTTGACGCTTGCATTTTTTTGGCATTTTTTGGGGTTCTTTTGAGGCAGGCAAAACATCTGAACTTGTGTATAGTGGTGTATATACACACATACATATATTTATATACACACCTAGACATATATAGGTGTGATAGGTGAAATATATGCTTGCGCTAATGAAATCATTTACAGTAATATATTTCTGCTACTATTACACCTATATATGTCTAGGTGTGTATATAAATATATGTATGTGTGTATATACACCACTATCCATCTATCAGCTTACAGTCAGGTCCTTAAATTTTGGGACATCGACACAATTCTAATATTTTTGGCTCTATACACCACCACAATGGATTTGAAATGAAACAAACAAGATGTGCTTTAACTGCAGACTTTCAGCTTTAATTTGAGGGTATTTACATCCAAATCAGGTGAACGGTGTAGGAATTACAACAGTTTGTATATGTGCCTCCCACTTTTTAAGGGACCAAAAGTAATGGGACAGATTAACAATCATAAATCAAACTTTCACTTTTTAATACTTGGTTGCAAATCATTTGCAGTCAATTACAGCCTGAAGTCTGGAACGCATAGACATCACCAGACGCTGGGTTTCATCCCTGGTGATGCTCTGCCAGGCCTCTACTGCAACTGTCTTCAGTTCCTGCTTGTTCTTGGGGCATTTTCCCTTCAGTTTTGTCTTCAGCAAGTGAAATGCATGCTCAATCGGATTCAGGTCATGTGATTGACTTGGCCATTGCATAACATTACACTTCTTTCCCTTAAAAAACTCTTTGGTTGCTTTCGCAGTATGCTTCGGGTCATTGTCCATCTGCACTGTGAAGCGCTGTCCAATGAGTTCAGAAGCATTTGGATGAATATGAGCAGATAATATTGCCCAAAACACTTCAGAATTCATCCTGCTGCTTTTTCCAGCAGTCACATCATCAATAAATACAAGAAAACCATTGGCAGCCATACATGCCCACACCATGACACTACCACCACCATGCTTCACTGATGAGGTGGTATGCTTTGGATCATAAGCAGTTCCTTTCCTTCTCCATACTCTTCTCTTCCCATCACTCTGGTACAAGTTGATCTTGGTCTTATCTGTCCATAGGATGTTGTTCCAGAATTGTGAAGGCTTTTTTAGATGATGTTTGGCAAACTCTAATCTGACCTTCCTGTTTTTGAGGCTCACCAATGGTTTACATCTTGTGGTGAACCCTCTGTATTCACTCTAGTGAAGTCTTCTCTTGATTGTTGACTTTGACACACATACACCTACCTCCTGGAGAGTGTTCTTCATCTGGCCAACTGTTATGCAGGTTTTCTTCACCAGGGAAAGAATTCTTCGGTCATCCACCACAGTTGTTTTCCATGGTCTTCCAGGTCTTTTGGTGTTGCTGAGCTCACCGATGCATTCTTTCTTATGAAGGATGTTACAAATAGTTTGCTATCTCTCTGATGGGTTTGTTTTGTTTTTTCAGCCTAATGATGGCTTGCTTCACTGATAGTGACAGCTCTTTGAATCTCATATTGCGAGTTGACAGCAACAGATTCCAAATGCAAATAGCACACTTGAAATTAGTTCTGAACCTTTTATATGCTCCTTGTAAATGGGATAATGAGGGAATAACACACACCTGACCATGGAACCACTGAGCAGCCAATTGTCCCATTACTTTTGGTCCCTTAAAAAGTGGGAGGCACATATACAAACTGTTGTAATTCCTACACCTTTCACCTGATTTGGATGTAAATACCCTCAAATTAAAGCTGAAAGTCTGCAGTTAAAGCATATCTTATTTGTTTCAGTTCAAATCCATTGTGGTGGTGTATAGAGCCAAAAAGATTAGAATTGTGTCAATGTCCCAATATTTACGGACCTGACTGTATATTACTGAACTGCGCAGGTGTGAATGTTGGATTTGGAAACTGGCAGAGCAGTGTACAGAATGTGGCAAGCCTCTGAGTAAGGAAGGTATAGAAATTTGGGTAGGGGATGGGCTAGACCTACTTAAAGTTATATTTGTTTTTGTTTTGTTTTTAAATAACAAACATGTCATACTTACCTGCTTTGTCCAATAGTTTTGCACAGAGCAGCCCCAATTATCTTCTTCTGGGAACCCGGGAACCCCCCCCCCTCCTGTGCTTCTGGCTCCTCCCCCTTAACCACTGCCCCCAAAAGCAAGGCGTTTGCTATGGGGGGCACTGGAGCGTGGTTGCAGTAAAGAAAATCACTAAATTCCCCAATCAACAATGGCGATACAGTTGTCAGCATGTGCTATGAATGGGAATGATTTCATAAAGCGCTGTATGCTCACTTTTGTTTTTGCCTTAGTGTTATGATGGATCTGTGTTTATTTTGTTTTGTATTTTCCAGTTGTACTTTATTGTATCTTCTTATGTTTGCCTATGGTCTGGACATTCAAAAACTAGCTAAAAGTAGCTGATCTAGGTGGGAGTGTGTGTGTTCAATGATGTGTAAGTGCTGAGATGACGTGAAATGTATTGACTTCAGCCCACAAAGTGGCTTGCTTTTACTACTGAAAATGTCATTGCAATGATAAAGAGAATGATTTTTTCAGATTGCAGCCATCTAAGTTTCCTGCATGTTCCTACCTGCATAGCTTAACAATCTGGGCTAGCACCTGTTCCTAGTGAGTGGTGTAGAGGATTGTTCATGGTAAGCTCCCCTTGAGCAGCAGCTTTACTGATTATTTATCATGTCCTGACCAATCCCTGAAAGGGGGCATCCAGAAGGTGGCTGGGGAGATGATAAATAAGCAGGAAGCCTGAACAGATGGTTCTTTCTTCGTCATGGTAGGAGGGTCAGTCTCCTGTGGGGGCTGTTGCCCCTAGGGAGATAGCCAGAGAGACAAGAGTTTGCTGCTTGGGCTTAGGCGGTTGTTGGGCTGAGGACCTGAAAAAAATTGCCAAAGGAGCACCCTTGATTAAGGGCACTGTCTCCGAGTCCTGGAGCGAAAGAAGGGTCCTTATTTCTTTCATGGGAGGGGGGGGGGGGGTTCTAAAGATGCTTGGTGGCGGGCAGCTCCTGGGACACTGTGAGTAAATACATCTTCACTGGGACTGATATATGGGCCAGAGGGGAACCAGTTGCCAGAGAATGCTTTATGGACTGCTGTTCCAAGGTAGTCACCATTGTAGCCATACATTGCTACCCCCAGAAAAGCTGCTCTTGGGAAGATTAGAGGGAAGTTTGTCCTTCTGCTGTGATTACTGATCATGTTGAAGTGTCCTGTGATCCTAAAACCCCTCTCCTGTTAAAGTTCTTCAGCAATAAACCATAAAAAGACATCCCCTAAACTGAGCCTTAATTGTCAATGTGCGTGGGACTATGCTTGGGTGACCATCAGCCTCTGTACTATTCGAGAGATCCTGTCTATCCTCAGCAGCCCCTTTGGGGGTGAATGGTACATGGGTACAATGTGGGATAACATGCACGTACTAGGATAGTAGCCATTTGCTTTGGAAAGAGGTGATACATAGTAGATAGTTGCCTGTTACAGTATACTAATTACAGGTCAAAAAATGTGCAGTTCTGCTCATGTGGGCATGTCAGTCAGAGACTCACAAATTGGGGGTGGGGGGCAAAAAATTCCTGGTTAGCATCACCATTAGGTAACTTTTGCTCTCTTTAGTAACAATGCTTATACAGAACAGCACAGCTGCTTTGCTTGGCTCCAACCCTATTACTGGATGATGGCAGCAAAATGGACCCTCTCCTCCACCCTCTTCTATCTGAGCCCTTCTCTGCTCTCAGTGTCTCTGTGTTGTTGGTTGTTATATCTTTGTTACATGAAATGTACACACATTTAGTGTGATCATCCATCACTTGGAGTACAATGTATGATCTTAAAAAAATTAACCATTTAAACCAACAAACCGTTAAAAATAAACCAAAACAAAGTAGTGCTGTATATGGCCCTTCACCAAGAACTAAATACTTCAATACACATCTTGGGGACAACAGCACCTTTTTGAGGAGCTAAAGTGGATCTTTTATGTCAGTCAGTGGTATGTCTCGATGTGGCCAACAGCAAAGGGATACAGTATGTAATCTCAGGTTTTCAAAAGGAATGTTCACGTAGGTATACAGATTTTGCCATGTTAAACTCCTAGGAATCAACCGGTGTGATATTGCACCTAATAAAATAATATACTACTTCCCTATTAGGCCATGGCATCTACAACGGATTGGGATTTGTGTTCCATATCTTCCTGTATCTCTGCAAGTGCCACATTTAAGCTAGTATGATGACCTAATAATCATAATATGAACCAGTCTGGGGAAAAAAACACAGGTGAATAAGTCTGGGGAAAATGTCAGTTAAATGGTTTGCCTGAACCTCAGAAAAACAGCCTGATCTGTCATGATTAGTACCAGGCTAGGTTTAATGCGTCATTGTCCAGCAACACATCTTCATTATTCCTTTATTCCCTATCAACCCTGTTCAGTCATTTGGATCAAAAAAAAAATACCCATTACTTCTGAGTTATGAATTATACATGACTCATACCTCTTCCTCTTATGTGACAGGGCTGGTGCTTGTTAATTTGGCCAGCGATCTCACATAGAGGCATGAAAAGGGTTTTCAGCCTTGTGTAGGCTCTGTGTTCAGAGAGTAGTGATCAATGATTCCTATTCTGAATGGTTGAAAATTATTAGTGGTTTAGTGTTGGGATTTTTACTTTGTATCCTGTTTATAAATGATCTAGAGTTTGGGAATAAAATACCATATCGGTGTTTGCAAATGACAGACAACTATGTAGTGGAATAACTTCCTTACAGGATGTCTTCAATCTCCAAGCAGACTTAAATGTACTCATCTGATTGGGCAACTATGTTTCAAATAAATTAATGCAGACAAATGTACAAAGGCAAACACATGCATACCTATACATTCTAGGAGGAGTTTAACTGGAGGAGTAAAAAATCAAGAAGGGTCCTTGTATTCTGGTAGTACATAGACTTAACAATAGCATGCAATGCCAAGCTGCAGCTTCTAAAGAAAACAAAATACTTGGTTCCAGTGAGACATCATTGTTAAGATATATGACATTTTGTTTATATGCCCTTATACAGCTTATCCATTGATCTACAGTGATATGAATATGTTGTCTGTTTGTTAACCAGGAAGTGTTTAAATAAAGTTGCACTCACTAAAAAAAAAAAAAGAGAAAAAAGAGGCAGCAGAGACTGCAGTGTGTGTTCCTGAGAAAACTAAAGCATGGTGCCTGTGTGAGTTTGTCCTCCATCAAAGATCTGCTATAATCCGGTTATCCTATCTCTTAAGTAAAAAATGGCAACAGGTTATGGGCCCAGGAGAGAGGGAACAAGCCGATGGAACAGGCTGCTTTTCAATGGAGATGAGAAAAATTATGAGCTGTGGGAGACAAAATTCCTAGGCCATCTGCGCTTGATGAATCTTAAAGAAACGATCCTGCAGGATCCACCAGACGGAACAGACCCTGTACAAGACAGGAATAAGAATGAGGAAGCTTATGCTGAGTTAATACAATTCCTGGATGATAAAAGTCTATCTCTTATAATGAGAGAAGCAACTGATAATGGAAGAAAAGCGCTGAAAATCCTGAGAGATCATTATGCTGGCCAAGGTAAGCCACGTATCATAAATTTATACACAGAACTAACATCTCTTCAGAAGTCTGAATGTGAAAGTGTCACAGACTATATCATACGCACAGAAACAGCGATTACAGCACTTAGAAATGCAGGAGAGACCCTCAGTGATGGACTATTAGTGGCTATGATTCTTAAAGGCCTGCCTGAATCATTCAAACCATTTGCAATCCACATAACACAAGGTAAAGAAGATATGACTTTTACTGACTTTAAAACTCAGTTAAGGATTTTTGAGGACACTGAAAAATATCACAGCAGCACAAGCACTGATAATGTAATGAAAATCAGCACCCCTGTTGTACCAACAAGGGAGAAAGACATCATTGTCTGCTACAGTTGTCATCAGAAAGGTCACAAAGCTAATGCATGCCTATATAGAATGAATAAGAGGAAGACAAAGTGGTGTAATTATTGCAAGAGCTCCACTCACAGTGAGACATTGTGCAGACGAAAGGCACGAGACAATGTAAAGCAGGTAGTGGATGATACAGAACAAACATTTGCTTTTAAAATAAGCGAAGACCAGTTAAACAATCCCAAAACAAAAAGCCTGATGGTAGATACAGGAGCAACATCGCATATTATCACAGACATCAAGAAATTTAAAAGATTTGACACCTCGTTTAAGCCAGAGAAACATTACATGGAGTTGGCAGATGGGAAAAGAACTTCCGGTGTAGCACTCAAGAGAGGCGACGCTGAGGTGTACCTAATGGACAGTAAGGGAAGACAAAGGAGGACATTGCTACAAAACGCATTGTTTATCCCCACATATCCACAAGACATTTTCTCTGTTGAAGCAGCAACAAGAAATGGGGCGTCTGTTGAATTCAGACAAGATGACAGTATTCTGATCCATAAGAATGGTACAAAATTTGTTATAAAGAAATACAACAGGCTTTACTATTTGAACACCTATAAGGAATGCGATGACAGTTGTTACGGTTGTTATGATATTCAGACATGGCATGAAATCCTAGGTCATTGTAATTACGATGATATCTTGAAACTACAGAATCTAGTAGATGGAATGAAGATCCAAGGTAAGGTTGATAAGTCCAACCTGAATTGTGAGATTTGTATCCAAGGGAAATTTGCTCAGAGTAGAAACAGGGAGCCTGACACCCGTGCAAAATACCCACTTGAACTAGTACACACAGATTTAACAGGTCCTATAGAGCCAGTTGCAAAGGACGGATTCAAATACGTCATAGGATTCACTGATGATTATTCTGGTGCAGTGTTTGTATACTTTCTGAAAAACAAGAGTGACACAGTTCTAGCCACAGAGAAGTTTATCGCTGATACTGCCCCCTATGGGATCATCAAGAGAATGAGGTCAGACAATGGTACCGAATTCACATCGAATGACTTCCAGTCACTACTCATAAAGAAGAGCATAAGACATGAGACTTCAGCACCTTATTCACCACATCAAAATGGAACAGCTGAAAGAAACTGGAGAACACTGATAGAGATGGCAAGATGTATGCTAATAGAGAGCAAAGTACCAAAAGAGTTATGGACATATGCAGTGATGACAGCAGCTATGATTCGAAATAGATGTTTTAACAATCGTTTGAAGCAAACGCCATACAACATACTGACAGGGAAGAAACCAGACTTATCAAAAATGAAGATTTTTGGGTCAGAATGTTTTGCATACAAACACGATAAGAAAAAGCTGGATCCAAAATGCACAAAAGGAATTTTTGTAGGATATGACAAAAATAGTCCTTCTTACCTAGTGTATTACCCTGAAACTGGCAAAGTCTTCAAGCACAGACTAGTAAAATTCGTTGAAAAGGATGTAATCGAGAAACAAACTCAGACTGAGCTGTTGGACAATAATGATGATTTCTATGAGGAAAGGAGTGTAATTCCTGTATCAGGTCCAATGACTAATGAGACCCCAGATTCTTTAGAGAAGATTGTAGAGGACAAAGATGAAGACCATGGTACAAGATACCCTACAAGAAATAGAAAAACTCCTCAGTATCTAAATGACTATGTACTAGAATCTGTTGGTGATGATCAGGTACTAATGAACATAGATTACTGCTATAGAGCACATGATGTACCTCAGACCTTCAGAGAAGCTATGGAAACACCCCAGTCACAAAGTTGGTTAAATGCAATAAAAAGCAATGCAGATGGAACTGAAACGTACAAAGCCAGATTTGTGGCAAAAGGCTATAATCAAGTAAAGGGAACCGACTACATGGAAACTTTTTCTCCAACTGCGAATTTTACTTCATTACGCATTTTGATGCAAATGGCAGCACAATATGATTTAATCTTGCATCAAATGGATGTGAAGACAGCTTATTTGCATGCCCCAATTGATTGTGATATATATATAGACCAACCAGAAGGTTTTGAGATCAAAGATGACACAAATAAAAAGCTAGTTCTCAAACTAAAAAAGTCACTGTATGGTCTTAAGCAATCGGGAAGAAACTGGAACAAGATGCTACATGATTATCTATGTTCAAATGCATTTATACAAAATTCTGTAGACCATTGTGTTTATGTCAAACAGAACAGAGATGAACAAGCAATATTACTAATATGGGTGGATGATCTCATCATTGCTGCAAGCAATGAAAAACTACTCAATGATGTGAAGTCAACACTTGCGACAAAATTCAAAATGAAGGATCTTGGAAAACTGAACTATTTTTTTGGGCATTGATTTTAGACAGACTAGTGAAACGGTGAAGATGAATCAGAAGAGATACATTTTGAAAATGATAGAAAGATTTGGTATGTCAGATTGTAAACCGAGATCTACTCCTTGTGAACAAAAATTAGATTTCGACGACAAAAGTGAACTTGCAGATGTAAAAAGCTATCGGGAGATAGTAGGCAGTTTGATTTATGTGGCTACGTGTACAAGACCGGATTTGAGTTGGACTATAAGCAAACTGTCACAACACTTTTCACAACCAAGTGTACAACACATGATCACGGCCAAACACGTACTGAGATATTTGAAAGGAACTGTCAATTTTGAACTATGCTACAGAAAATGTAAAGAGAAGTTAAAACTAGAGGCGTATAGTGATGCCAGTTGGGCCTCAGACCAGATTGATAGGAGAAGCACAACAGGATATTGTTTTAGCCTGACTGAAAATGGACCTCTGATTTCTTGGAAATCAAAGAAACAACCAACAGTTGCACTATCTTCATGTGAAGCTGAATATATAGCATTAGCTGCAACCACACAGGAGAGTCTATATCTTACACAACTGCTGAGAGAATTGGACAGTGAATGTCAGTTTGAGCCAGTGAAGATTTTTGAAGACAATCAGAGTGCGATAGCTCTCGCAAAGAACCCAGTTTACCATCAAAGATGCAAACATATTGACATTAAATTCCATTTCCTTAGGTCTATTCTGAGTGAAGGCAAGATAGATCTTGAGTATTGTTCTACGGATAAAATGGTAGCTGATGTTATGACTAAACCAATAACAAAGTTTAAGCTTGATAGATTTGTGAGTTATATTTTTGGAGTATAGAGAGTAAAATGATGTAACTATACTAAACTATTTTTCATAAGCAGTATAAGAGCAAGTGGGGGTGTTAAGATATATGACATTTTGTTTATATGCCCTTATACAGCTTATCCATTGATCTACAGTGATATGAATATGTTGTCTGTTTGTTAACCAGGAAGTGTTTAAATAAAGTTGCACTCACTAAAAAAAAAAAAAGAGAAAAAAGAGGCAGCAGAGACTGCAGTGTGTGTTCCTGAGAAAACTAAAGCATGGTGCCTGTGTGAGTTTGTCCTCCATCAAAGATCTGCTATAATCCGGTTATCCTATCTCTTAAGTAAAAAATGGCAACAATCATTTTGCCCCTGTACAAATCATTAGTAACGCCTCATCTGGAATGTGAAGGACAGTTTTGGGCACCAGTTCACAAAAAGGATATGGCAGATGTGTAGAGAGGGCAGAGGGAGGCAACCAAACTGATAAGAGGCATTAAGGACCTCTATGAGTAATAAGAACTACACCCAAAAAGGGAAGTTTTGCTTTAACCGGTTGCCGACCGCCGCACGACTATATACTGCGGCGGTCAGCCCCGGCCAGGCAGAGTGACGTATCGGTACGTCACTCGCCTGTCACTGACTTACGAGCCTATCGCGGGCGGGCGCGCGCCCGCCCGCCGCGGCTCGTTCACAGGCAAGTCAGTGCGTGTGACCGGCGGACTCGATGTCCGCCAGTCACACTGCGATCGCTCCTGTGAAGGGAGAAAGACAGAGCAGCTTGTGTAAACAAGCTGCCTGTCAGTTCTCCCTGTGTAAAAGTAAAGATCTGACCGTTCTACTATGTAGAACGGTTGATCTTTGCTTTTACACCAATAGCAATGTCCCTACACAGTAGAAAGCACGCCCCTAGGACACACTTAACCCCTCCCTGTCCAATAAAGTTAACCCCTTCCCTGCCAGTGTCATTTTTGCAGTAACAGTGCATATGTATAGCACTGATTACTGCAGTAATGTCACTGGTAACCCCAAAAGTGTCAAAAATGTCAGTCAAGGGTCCGATCTGTCCGCCGCAATGTCGCAGTACCGAAAAAAAAATCGCAGATCGCCGCCATTACGCGTTAAAAAAAAAAACACCAAAAATGACAAAAATCTTTCTCTTTGTTAGTAAACGCGATAACTTTTGCGCAAACCAATCAAAATACGCTTTTTGCGATTTTTTTTACCAAACATAGGTAGCATAAAACAAATTGGCCGAAAAATGTTAAAAAATTTTGATTTTTACTTTTTTTTTTGGGGAATTTCATATAAAAAAATGTGAAAAATATTGTTATTTTTGCAAAATTTATGCTCTTTTTTTGTTTATAGCGCGTGATCAAAAAATCGCACAGGTGATCAAATACCACCAAAAGAAAGCTCTGTTTGTGGGAAAAAAAGGACGTCAAATTCGTTTAGGTACAGCGTCGCACGACCGCGCAATTGTCCGTTAAAGTCACGCAGTAAAAAATCGCAAAAAAACCCCTGGTCCTTTAGCAGCCAAATCCTCCGGGGCTTAAGTGGTTAAAACCCTCATTCCTCCCTCCTCTCCCACTTTTGGAGGGTTTTTTTTTTTTTTTTTGGAGGGAGCGGGTACCTAGTTTTAGCAGGTACCTTCTCCCACATCTACGCCTACTGCCTAGGCAATCAAAGCAGAAGTTGTCTCCGCTCACAACCTTTTGGGACACATTACAGGTCCCAAAAGGCTCGCACATGCACAGTGAGAAGCTGCAAGGAGTCACAACCGGTTTCTTTTAGTAAACATGTTGGCACCAGGGACCTAAAGACTGGCAAATAACTGGCCAAGGTGAGGATGGCGCTGGATCCTTGAACAGATAAGTGCCTTTTTCTTAAAAGTTAGAAAGTTAGCAGCTACAGTATTTGTAGCTGCTGACTTTTATTTTTTTTTTGTTAAGACTGAAGATCCTTTTCAAGGTCATTGCAAAGGACAGAAGAGCACTATTTGCGTATGGAAGAAAAGAGGTTTACCTTTGCATATGGAAAGGCTTCTTTACAGTGGAAGTAGACCATGCTTTCTAAAGGTTAATTTTTGAAAAAAAAAAGGGGGGGGGGTTGCTAATCTATATAAAACTATATTTTTTCAAAACAAATTCCCAAATTAGTATACACATTGCTCATGCAAATTAATTATACCTTTCTTGCCCAGAAAATCACTCAAGTCCATTTAACATGTGTATATTTCTTCAGTATTCTTCTCTATTTCACCTCTACTGGGAATTTATATTAACCTCCCATTGTGTTCTTTGTGAATTAAATCAATCTCCAAACCAAAATTACCGCTTTTTGTACAAAAGAAGGCCACTGAGCACTTTTTCTTTAAGATCTTCCACAGCTCACACCATAACCAGATGTCTAAGTCCAGTTATACTCCTCCACTTCACCATAGAAACTTTAAGATCCTTCACAGCTCACAGCATAATCAGATGTCTATATCCAGTTATACTCCTTCATTCCACCATAGAAACCAAAAAAATGAATGTAGTGTAGTATATTTATTTATCTATTTTTTCCATTATTTACTGTTCATTACACTTTTAGTGGAGGACGCCATCCAAGGTGTTTAGGTACATATATGTATCAAATTTGTTTTTAATAATATTTTTTCACACATTTATTATTTTTTTATATTACGATCACAATTTTATTCACTAATTGGCATGAAGTCACAAAATACATAAGGGTCTTTGTTGTCTTACTCAGCATCAACGGTGGATATAAAGTCATATAAATGGGGCTTTCAAAGTATCTATTTTTTCTTTTTTTTCTGTTGGTTGATGGACTTGTGTCTTTTCAGCCTGCCTAACTATGCAACTACATAATCAGAGCAGCGTGATGACAGGTTCACTTTAAGAGCCGGTTCACACTACCGCGACCGGAAAGTCGCCCCATGAGGGAGCGACTTTTTAGCAGAAACTTGTAAGAGACTTGTAAGACACTTGTAACATAGGCGACTTTGTCTGTGGGGAATGCCTGGGTAATCTTTTTATTCTTCCTGGAATGTCTGATCACAGTCGCTTGAAAATAGATAAGGATCCAAATTAGAGGTGACTCCCATTGAAGTCTATGTGCACAAGTCGGATAGAGGTCGCCTTGAAGTAGTACAGGAACCTTTTCTGAAGTCGGAGCAACTTCAGTAGTGCATATTAAGACGGCTCTCATTCATTTACATTGAATTTGTAATGACAAGAGACTTGGGGCGATTTGAGGGCACACAAGTCGCGTCCCAAGTCGGAGAAGTGTGAAACCGGCTCTAAGATCTATGCCCGATTAGGCTGTCATCTCATGTTTGTGGGTTGATTTTATCATGACACCTGTAATGTCAGACATTTTTTCATTGTGCCTCCGCAGTCCAATTAACTGTTTACCATGGCTGTGGACAAGTGTCTAAGAGACTTAATCATGCTTGTGTGCATAGGGCAGATTGGACTTTTAATACACCCACTAACAGGCACCTTCAGTGCTCAATGACAACCATTCACGGAAAGGAACAATCTGATTTGCCAGCTGTGATGAGATACCAATTACATTTGATTTCCTCACCTTTTCCTGATATACATTGCTCACAGTCTCATAGAGTTATTCATTTAAGGGTCCTTTGTAGCATTTGCTCAGATGCCTTTTCATCATCAGCCCTGCAATATACATGTTAAGACTCACACAAACTCGTTCTGTGCTATACTTATGAGATTATGTGTAAAACAGCCAGGCTGCCTTCCAACTGCTTAACCCAAAATTATGACTTTGAAATCAACAGACGGAGGAGGTCATCAAAAAGCTTACTGCAATAGTGCAAGCAAGCAAATATGTTTACTGACACTGTAGTTATCATAAATAGGAATTATCTCTTGTTTTGGTATGTTCGGATTGCGCCCAGACAACCAAAGGCCATACAAAATGGCAAAAGCTGTTATGTTCCACCAGCACATAAAATGTGGCATCTCATCCTGAAATTAGACAAGTGGATACCCTCCAAACAATTTGTACATTGGAGTTTACTGGGTTTGGTTTACTTGTAAATATAGACTCAATTTTATGCTGATTGTACATCTCATTCTCACTGCCTTTATAGTCTGCAATCTTCTATCAACTATTTTTAGTTTCTGCAGACAAAAATAGTTTGGGCACATTATTTATGCTTGGAACAAGTTTATGTAGCTATTGACATTGAGTTCCTTTAAAATGTTCATATTGGCATTAAAGAAGCAGTTTGACCTTCAAAGTAAAAGAACATTTATTTTCTGTGTATAATATGAGCTAGTGGGTCCCTTAAAGCTTATCTCCAGCCAGGGCTCGCTCCATCAAAATTTGCCCTACCACCCTCCTCTAGCTAATCTCCTATTATATGGAAGTGCTGTTACTGGCATATTTCAAGGTAAGAACATTTGTAACATGTAGACAGGGCTTTTTAGGGGCTGGACTGTTTAGTTTGTTCACAGCCATATAAGCCCAAAGCAAATGCACACTATCTGCTCTAGTGTTTATGGACGGCGGGTTCAAAACCCCATTACATAATCCTCCTGGTCCATTGCAATACCGACCCCTCCGTTGAGCTGGAAGCTACTTGCATTGCAGGGCCCTACAATCCTTTCATGGTTTCGGACTAGCTCCAAAAGGTCCAACCATGCATCTGAGGCCCATGAAACAAGGGAACCAAAAAATGGGGAATTGATTTGGAAATTCTCAACACAATTTGTCTACAACACCGTGTTGGTGTTCTGCCCATTAACCCAATGCATAAAACAGAAAAATATATTTGGTTAAGTCCTAGTGGGAGTAAAGCTCCCTCTATGGATAACCAATCAGTTATTTTGGCAGACACTAGACTTAATGGTTTGGGCAAAAAAACATGTATTTATTGTTATATATAGTTAAATAATTATATATAATATATATTAATGTTATATATATTGTTAATATAGTTAGCCAATGGTCAGTAGGTGTCTTCACAAACTCAGATTTTTACTAAATAATTCAACTATAGCCAAGTTCATGGGAAATACCTCCAAGATGACAGCCCATAGGGCACCAAACTTGGGTGATATGTTGATTCAATCAGATTTAGTGAAAACACCTACTGACCATTGGCTAACTATAAACCCTAGGTCCAAAGGGATGTTTCCCTGTGGTAGATGTCAAATATGTCCATATGTTGACCATACAACAACCTTCATGGACTCTGAAAATCAAAAGGAATATACAATAAAGGATTTGATTAATTGCTCTACAGCTAGGGTCATTTATATGCTCACCTGCCCTTGCAACACATTTTATATCGGTAAAACCAGGAGACAATTGCGGATAAGGAATGGTGAGCATATGAGGGAGATGAAAGAAAAGGACCCCGAAAAACCATTAGCTAAACATCGAAAAGTTAATGGAGGAAGTCTAGAAGGGATGAAGATAAAAGGGATTTATGCTCTTAAATTGCCCCATAGAAGGGGAGACTTTGATAAAGTTCTCATTAAAAAATAAAAATGGTGGATTTATAAGCTTGGGGCTTTGGTGCCCCTAGGGTTAAACACTGAACTAAGTTGCCAGATATTTCTGCAGGACTAATCTAGTAGAAAGGTTGGGCCATAATGGGAAATAAGGTAAAATATGAGTCGCGCACAATGAGTCAATGATGTAAATAGGTAATGATTCATTTCTGGGTATACAGTTTCTCCCAACCTATCTCACTTATGTAATTGATAAAATATAACTCTCAACTATTGGAAGAATCTCAACTCTGTATATTTGGTAGAAACAATAGAGATAAGATGAGATTTATTTTTTTGAATGGATATTGATATGAGTATGAAGTGAAGTCAAGTGGCCGGCCTTTCCCTTTTCTGAAGGTAGACATCCTTATAGATTACTCTTTTTGAGTAGTACACTGTCACTTTAAGAAACAATCAAGAACGGCCCCCTCCAAGGTATGGCAGCATACTTAAGAAGAATGGGAGAGGAGGCACGTTATACTGACGAAGCTATGTGTGGACATAGCGAAACGCATTGATGTCACAGACTTGTCACGGACTGTTGGAAGAGCTAGCCTCTTTTGGAGAAGCATGCGACCCGGGTACCCAAAAGAACAACCCATATGGCACGTTATCAATAGCGGTGATTCGAATATCCTGCAATACAACGTGGGTTAGCCAAGTGAGGACCTGGGAAGTCTGGTGTGATAGATCTCCTGTTGGCACGGCGTGAGCACTATCACCTATATGTTTGTGGAGATCTGTCTGGCACACAGGAGATTAAAGCTGGAGCATGATTGACAATACCTTATCTGAGTAGTAAGTTTAACCGTCCTGGCAACTGAAGGATAAATAAGATGGGGTAAGGCTGCTCGTTCCATTTTATCCTGTGTATAGCCATGCTATTGAGACTTCAAACTAAAGTGAACCTATTGCCCTACCAAAAGGACAATGGAGGAATACTCTTTATGTCTGAGTATTGATGCCAAGAGAGTCATGGACTACTGCTATTACCTTTAAAAGGGACTGGTGTTTATTCCAATCCCTGCCTCATTCAGAGCATTACCATAGGAGGTCCTTAGTTAGGTGTAGGCAGCCTCTTTTCTACCATCAGATAGTTATATCACAATACTCATTGCTGGGAGTTCTGGGGCCCTTATATGTGCTACAAGTCTGGTGTTCTTTTTTTTTCAAATATTTTATTTAAGTAGAAAGGCAGTAACAGCAGAAGGCAAGTGAAACATCCATTGTACAAAGTAAGCAACAGAAGTAAAAAAATGCTAATATCATCTGTCAATGAGAAACATAAACATCAGGAATGTCACATGCGTAAGTGTAGGGATACCATGAGTCCCTTATCATGGTAGAAAAAAAAACAGATATCATACCCGAGCTAGTATGGAGCATGTAGTAACCCAAAAAATAAAAGTGGTGGATAATGGCAAAGAAGGCCACATTGTGGATCCCACAGTTCTTGTCATAGGAGTCTGCCGAAGCACAGAAAGAGAGAGAGGGGGGGGGGAGAGAGGGGGAGAGAGAAAAGGAGGGGAAGGAAAAGTAAAAAAAAAAAAGGGGTGGAGGAGGGGTGGGCAAGGAGGCGCTGCTCCGTACCAGGCGTGGACACCGCCACGAATCTCCCAAACCGCCAGGGCTCATGAGCACATCAGGGATTCCCCCCCTGTCAGATAGGATGAACACATTCCAGTAACCCCACACCTTCTCATAGCTTTCACGCCGGTGCAGAGCCATAAGATTCAAATCCTCTATTTTGTTGATCTCCTCTAGTTTACACATGCAGTCCCTAATAGTAGGTGTCTGAGAAGTTTTCCAGTATATTGGAATGCAAGATTTCGCTGCACACAAGACGTGAGGGACAATTGATTTTTTATATTTTCGCATCGGTATGTTCGACAGTTGTAGAAGAAAGAAGGCCGGGGTGTCCGGGATGGCATAGTCAGTGAGGTCGCCTAAATGAGCCTTAACTGCAGTCCAAAACCCACAAAGCTTAGGACACGACCAAAAGATGTGTAGTAGGGAACCCTCCTCCTCCTGACACCTCCAGCAAGCTTCTGAGGTCCCTGGGTATATCTTGCTTAAAAACCCTATACCATCTGGTGAGGACTTTGTAGTTAGATTCCTGAAGTTTTGTGCAGGTCGGCGTTTTCAATGCAATTGTACATAGGTTCAACTTTTGGATCGGGGAAAGCATCAGCTGCAAGTCCCTTTCCCATTTGCGAATGCAGGAAGGGGTAAAGTCTTCCCCGGGAGTCACCAATAAGCCATAAGTCTTCGAGAGTGTGTGTGGTAGGATCCCCTCTCCAGAGCAATAATCCTCATAGGGAGTGTGCTCCCAGTTAAAAAGGTCCGGTGCAGGTAGGGATTGGAGAATGTGGTGGAGCTGAGCTGCTCGCCAAAAACCCAACGCAAAGGTACCGTTAGGTGCCATCAACATCGCTATGGAAGGCCACCGGCCATTACAGAGGAAGTGCGAGGCCAACCCCTTACCACGTTGTTGCATGAGCTGGAACACCTGGTCCGTAGCGCCCGGCAGGAAGGCTGGATTACCCAGCACAGGGAATAGGGGGGAAGTAGTTGTAGAAATGGCTGGATGAGAGAAGAGCGCATCCACCAGCGAGACAGTCACACCAATCGTGGGGTGAGATTTAAGAGAAGGGACACAATGATCCCGACACCACGGAGCGCTACCCAAGGGGGCCACCGATTGGGTTTGTTCAATCTGTACCCATAGCTTGCCCACCCTGTGTCTACACCAATCAAGAAGACGGCCAAGATGGACCACCTGGTGGTATTTCGTCACATCGGGAAGGGCTAGGCCCCCACACTGTTTGGGGAGAGTCAAGAGGGAACGGGAGAGACGTGGGGACCCATTATGCCATATAAAGCGTATGAAAAGGGAATGGAGCTTCCTGAAGAAGATGGAGGGCAATTTAATCGGGAGGGCGTGTAGAAGATATAAAATCTTAGGGAGCACCGACATTTTAATAAGGTTGCACCTCCCGAACCAAGAGTGTAGGCCCCCAGTCCAGTTATTGAGAAGCTGTCGCACTGTCAACAGAAGCGGGGAGAAGTTCAGGTCATACAGTTTAGAAAAGTCCGGGGCTATTTGGGTGCCCAAATAGGTTAGTGCCGTCTGTGTCCAGCGGAATGGTAGGAAGGTCGAGAGAAGATCTAGAAGGTTAGGTGACTTTGCAACCCCCATTGCCTCCGATTTGCTAAGATTAATCTTTAGGTTTGAACAGTTACCGTACACCTCCAATTCTTTAAGGAGATTGGGGGCAGAGATCACCGGGTTAGAGAGGGAGAACATCATGTCATCCGCATAGGCTGAAATATCTCCAAAAGCTCCAAGGAGAGTGCAAAAAGCAGGGGGGAGAGGGGGCAATCCTGCCGGGTACCATTGGCAATGGAGAAGGGGTCCGAGAATACACCATTGCATTTCACTTGTGCCGTGGGACAGGAACAGATATGTCTTATCCAGGATAACATAGTAGACCCGAGGCCGATAGATCGCAGAGTAGATGTCATAAACCGCCAGCTGACTCGGTCAAAGGCTTTTTCGGCATCCGTGTTGAGAATGATACATGGGGTGTTAGATGTCCGGGCGATATGTATTAGATTCAGCACCTTGGAAGTGTTGTCGCGCGCCTCTCGAGTCGGAATAAACTCTACTTGGTCCAAGTGGATCAGTTGGTGCCCCAAGCTGTTCACCAAGATCTTAGAGAACACTTTCAGGTCCACATTCAGCAGGGAGATTGGGCGATAACTGCCACAAAGCGATGGATCCTTTCCCTCTTTCGGGATTAGAGAAATGTGGGCGCGGAGTGAGTCAACGGGAAACGTGGGCTCATTAGAACCCAAGAGGTTGAACCAGGCTAACAAGTGTGGGCCGAGAATCGGGAGGAAGGTCGTGTAGTAAGGAAGCGTAAAGCCATCCGGTCCCAGTGCTTTGCCCACTTCAAATGAACCCAATGCACTCTGTAGTTCTAGCATGGAGATCAGAGCCTTCAGCTGTTCCCTCTCTTCCGCTGAGAGACAGGGCAGGTGAGCAAAAGCCACATATTCCTCGATTTGCGACGGCATGACTGTCTGATCGGGGAGGTTATATAGAGTGGAATAGAACCCCTTGAACTCAGTTGCTATCAATTTGGGTAATGCGATCTGATGACCCTTCGGGGAGTTGACGTGTGGGATGTAGCTCGCCAATCTCTGCGCCCGAACGTACACCGCCAATAAGCGACCGCATTTGTTTCCCGAAACGTAGAACACCTGGCGAGACCTCTGCGTATCCACCTTTGCAAAGTCTGGTGTTCTTTTAAGGAAGTAATGTCCTCTCTGCTACACACTAACTGTGATCCACACAGTTGTTTGTAGCACACATAGTTATTACAGAATGGATGTATGAAATTAGTGACATTATTTTTAAGGTGAGTTTGGGATGTTGTTAGTACACAGTGTGGCAACCATGAGCGTTATACTCTTTTGTAAAATTTTGACACAATAAATACATGTTTTGTATCCAAACCATTAAGTCTAGTTGCCATTAAACATGGGAGCTCAGGTCACCTGATGTATATTTCATTGAGGGGTCCTCTTTTCACTACCAGGCAGGTGACCTTTTCCCTTAACTACCATCATCTTTCCACCTGACCATATTTACCTCATGTATCTTTTTATTCAGAATCCTGACACTATTCCCATTACAGCATAATATGAAAATGTTCTTCATACCATGGCCACCTGAAGCTTGACTGTGTCCAGACTCAATTCATGCATTGACACTTGAATACTCTGGCATCCTTTATGAAAAACAGCGCCTCCAGCCAGAAGCCAAGTTCTTCTTCTTTACTTGAAGCATAAAAATAACACCTTTTTCAGATCATTGTAAACATTTTTATTAAAAGGCACTTTATTCGTATTTAATGTTTTCCATTAAGGCCTTAAATCCATATCTTCTGGTTATAATCTTCAGGTTGTTGTTGCCTTCAGGCTAACCAAAAGCTCAGCAAACACGGTTCCACTAACTCTTCCCTTCATCGTGCTTTTCTTGAAATTTACTTTACCACTACACTAAACTCCATCCACCCTATATAACAGAATTTGCTAGAAGGGGCAGAACACTCGTGTCACTTCCTGCCAGGGAGAGGCCTAATTTAGAGGAAATAAATGAACCTTTACAGAAATAAGTAATTATTTAATAGTAAAGGGGGGCGTGACTGACTTCCGGGATGTAAGGAGCGTTTTTAGGCAGCTCCGTCGCCACTGAATAATCCGCCACAAAATCCTGCACCATCCGCACTCATACAGACCTCGATCCATCCCCAGACAATTTCTGGAAGCCTCCTGACCCCCACGGACATGGTAAAGTACGGTAGGGATGTCCCGCCGTCCCCGGCGAGCCGCGGCTCCGGTTCCCCCGGACAGGCCCAAGATGGCGCCCGTACTCCCTCTCCGGGAGGTGAGGTCTCAAATAGTCCACTCTTGCCCTGGCCGCAGGATGGGGTTGGACTGGCCAGCATTGCAGCCAGCGAGCAGCGACGGGTGGGTGGATGGGGACCCATGGCCTGCGTGGGTGGTGGAGCCTACCCTGTTCCAGATCATGAACGCCATTAAGGGATGCAAGGCCACACTAACCTCTCACATAGAAGCCCTTTGGGTGGATTTCTCCCTCAAAGATGATGTGCACAAGATACGACAGAGGGTCTCGGCGACGGAACAAAGGTTAAGTTCGGTGGAGGATGATGTTTTCCCTCTCCCCGCTTCTATCAGAGACATACAGGCAGAACAGAGGGGGCAGGCAGCGAAACTAGGGAATATGGAGGATCACCTGCGCCGCAATAATCTCCGTTTTTTGGGGTTCCCTGAGGGAGCTGAGGGGGGACAGGCAGGGGACTTTCTTCTGGACTGGATGCGCAGGTCCCTGGGTCCAGACACCTTTACCCCCCTCTTTGCTATTGAGAGGGCCCACCGAGTACCCTCTCATGCTCCCATCTCAGGGGCTAGGCCCAGACCAATGCTGGCACGCATTCTACATTTCAAAGAAAGGGATGCTGCCTTGAGGAAAGCCAGGGAGTTGCCGGATCTCAGTTTTAATAATAACATCATTACCATCTTCCCTGATTTCTCTGCCACAACGCAGAAACAGAGGGCTGCGTTTTTGAGTGTGAAAAAGCGACTCAGGGAAAGACACCTTCCTTATAGCATGCTCTATCCTGCAAAACTCAGAGTGGTGTACAAAAGTAAAGTGCATTTTTTTGGGATCCTGCGGATGCTGATCAATGGCTGGACTCCCTTGCCAGAGCCTGAGTCCCTATCTCCTGAAGTGCTGATAAAGTGACATTGTTCATCTGCCCATCCGTTGGCTTGACAGACCGTGTCCTGGCTGGGTCCTTATCGTGGCACTCTATTTGGAGGGCCCTTCTTGGCTGCATAGATGATTTGTCCCCCCTTTCATCGTCCTCTTCTCCTATCACCCTGTTTCTAAGGTGGGCCTGGAGGCTTCCTATTCCTATGGTTCAGTTACTCCTGTAGCCCGGATGATTCATATATGCGGTAGACGTTGTGGCCCCAGAGGTCCACATGAACAATGCAGATATCTGTTTTTCCCCTATGGTTCTACACCTGGTTTAGTTTGGGGCTGAGGCTTGTGGCAGTTGGGGTTACGAGCAGGGTGGGGGGTCTGGGGTTAATGTTGGGGACAGTTTTCCAAACTATGTACTTTCATGTTTTTTACCTTATCCCTTTTTTGAGACTGGTGCTGTTTTTGGACTTTGTTTTTCCCCCCGGTCCCCGCTAGGGGGTCTGTCTCCTATGGAGTCAGGACAATGAGGTTACTATCCCTACGATGGCAGTGGAAACTTTAATGATCTTGTCCTGGAATGTTAGGGCCCTAATGACAGAGTTAAAAGGGCTCTGGTGTTTAATTACATTCAGAAATACAAGCCTCAAGTTATTTTCTTGCAGGATACTCATTTAACAGGTTCCAGAACTCTAGCTTTGAAGAGGGCCTTTATTGCGCACAATTTTCATTCTACCTTTTCCAGCCATGCTAGGGGAGTGACAATATTGGTCACGCGCTCTCTAAGCTGCACGGTTAAACAAGTGGTTGCTGATATGTATGGTAGATATGCAATAGTGCTCCTGCAGATTGATAATGTGGTATATACATTTGTGTCTATTTATGTACCTCCTCCGTTCACCTTGGCCTTCTGGGACACTGTGATGTCCCAGATTCTCCAAGTGGCGGAGGGGTCGGTTTTGATGGCAGGGGATTTCAACTCGGTGTTATCCCCTGCATTGGATAGATGTCTGGCAGAGGACTTGTCTTCTTCCTCGCTGGCGGCCTCACTGGCTAGATACAACCTGATGGACTGCTGGTGATGGAAGAACCCGGACAGTAGGGAATATTCTTGTTACTCTGCTTCTCATAAAACTCTGTTTAGAATTGATATGTGTTTCACGTCTCTGTATTTGCTTCCCAGGATGCTGGCTATCTTGTATCTTCCTAGGGCTATTTCGGATCATTCCCCGATGCTGATAAAGTTTGCCCTTTCCTCAGCTTGGGAGTTCAAGACGTGGCGGCTCAGCCCCCTGTGGCTGTCCGAGGAAATTTTTTTCAATATTATGGCCAAAGAGGTCGCCCACTTCTGGCAGGTTAATCCGGAGACAGCCTCTGGGGCTATAGTGTGGGATGCCTTTAGGCCACTATGAGGGGAGCAGTAGCGGGGGTGATTCACCAACTGAGGGAAGATAGGGCGTGGAGGGTGGAGTCTCTACAGTCGGCAGCGACTGCGGCGGAACTGGAATATATAAGGAATCCCTCCTCCTCCAACTATTCCTTGTGGGGAGATAGTGCCCGGCAATTAGACTTGGTGCTCCTGGAAAAAACTCAGAAAAAGTTGCTTTATCAAAAACAAAGGTTATTTGAATATGGTGACAAGAATAGTAAAATATTGGCATTCCTGTCTCGCTGTGAACACCCGGTCACGGCTGTCTCAGAAATTTATGATGAGAGCTCTCGTCTGTGTACTACAAGAGAGGATATCAAGGCGGCCTTTGTCTCCTTTTTTCAATCCTTGTACACATCTCAGATTTCCTATACCCTGAATGAGCTGGATGCATATTTACAACAAGTCCCTCTAGCTACGCTCGACGACGCTGATAGGTTAGCCTTGGAATCACCCCTCTCCACTGAGGAGATTGCAGCGGCTATGACCTCCTTTGCTGCCAATAAGACGCTGGGTTTGGATGGCTTTCCGATTGAGTGGTATCGAGCTTACTCTGAACTCCTCACCCCGCGTCTGCTGGCCATGTATACTAATGCTTTTGATAATGGGGTGCTTCCGACCTCCCTTCGGGAGGCCCTCATAGTTCTAATTCCTAAGCCGAACAAGGACCCCAGATATTGTGAATCTTATCGTCCTATTTCCTTAATTAATGTGGATGTTAAGATTCTGGCTAAGGTCTTGTCCCGCAGATTTAATTCTCTCATTTCTAATATTATCCACCCGGATCAGACGGAATTTATCCCGGGATGCTCTACGGCGATAAATCTGCACCGGCTGTTCACAAATCTTCAGATCCCTACGGAGGCTCCGGACACCAGGGTGGTGGTGTCTTTGGATACTCATAAGGTGTTTGACTCTGTGGAATGGCCCTACCTGTTTGCGGGCCTTGCACGGCTGGGTTTTGGGCCGAAGTTTATTAAATGGGTGAGACTGTTGTATGACTCTCCGATAGCTAGGCTTCGTGTTAATAACAGTATCACTGAGCCTTTTTCTGTGTGTCGTGGTACAAGACAGGGGTTCCCTCTGTCGCCGCTGTTGTTTGCCATGGCCATAGAACCATTGGTGGCCCTACTTAGGGGGGACGAGAGAATACAAGGTTGTAGGCTGGGAGACTTGGTAGAGAAAACGTCCCTATATGCTGATGACATGCTTCTTTATTTGGCAGATCACGAGGGGTTGTTGACGGTGGCCCTGGAGGTGATTGAAACCTTTGGGAGATACTCTGGGTTTAAAGTTAACTGGAATAAGTCGGTGGTCTTTCCTTTTGATCCTACCCTGTCATCTAACATAGTTATTCCACATGCGTTTCAAGTGGTTCCCAAATTTAAGTACCTGGGGGTGACGGTTCAACAACCTATCCAAGCTTATGTAGATAATAATATTACTCCGTTGATACAGAGACTTAAGTTGACTCTGTCAACCTGGGTCAAGTTGCCTCTTAATCTGATGGGGAGAATTCATATTTTTAAAATGATATTTACCACACTTCCTATATCTTTTTTGGCAAGCCCTGGTGTCACCTAAATCGGTTTTTAGAGCTATCGAGACCATACTCACGTCCTTTATTTGGGGAGGGAAGCCGGCCAGGATTTCCCTGCATACCTTGAAGCTCCCTACCACAGCGGGGGGTTTGGCGGTCCCTGACCTCCAGGCCTACTATTTAGCATCCCAATTGACTCATGTTCATGCCTGGTTCTTCCCCGACCTCCCAAATGCGGCAGTTACTACTTTGGCGGCAGTGATGGGATCCTATGAGGCCCTCCTGAATTCCCTCTATAAGAAAGGTCCATACCCCTCGGGCGGGGCGGTAATTTTGAGGCTCTCGCATAAAATTACTCATATCTGTAATAAACGCCTAGGGGGATCCTCCTTTAATCAATTTCCTAACACTCCATTGTGGTTAAACCGGGGCTGCCAGAGTTGTATAAATTATCTGATCCTCGGAGATGGGTGAGCTTTGACTTGAAATATGCACACCAGTTGTTTGAAGGCCATGCGTTCAAGTCCTTCCTGTTCCTTCGACTGGAACTAGGTGTACCCTCTACCTGCTAGTTTCTTTATCAGCAACTTCGGCATGTGGTGGCAGCGCAATTTGGCCTTACTGGGGTGCACTTCGTGACAGCACGACTGGAGAGGGAACTTATGGATGCTGATCATGGGAAACTTATTTCTAAATATTACTCTTTGCTCCTGATGGATCAGGAGAATAAACTGACTAAAATTAGGGACCGTTGGTATTCAGAGCTGCCACAGTTGGAGGAGGAAGCCTGGGACGAGCTGCTTGAGTCCCAGTTTGCTGGGATTATAGCAGCCGGTGACAGAGTGATACAACTCAATTACTTGCACAGGATTTATTATACTCCGCATAGATTACACCACATAGGTAGATTTCCCTCTGCAGAAAGTCACCGATGTCAGGCACCCAAAGGTGATTTTTTTCTTATGGTTTGGGCATGCTCCAGGGTCCAGGACTTCTGGAAGGGGTGTGTCGAAGAGAAGCTGGCTCTTCCAAATATCTGCTCTCCTGACAGGTGCCTACTCGGGAACCTGCCTGAGGAAGACCTTCGGCAGTCTCAAAAGGTGTTATCCTGTATCCTATTCTATTAAGCTAAAAAGATGATTGAACTGCAATGGAAGAGTCCTGATCCCCCCCCCCTCTGTGGGGGCTTGAGTTTTTCTCATTAATAATGCCTTGCCTCTCTACAAGCTTACCTATTTGGCTAGGGGGTGCACGAAAAAATTTGATAAAATATGGTTGGTCTGGATGGATTCAGTCTCGGGAACCCTGGAGGTGTAGGAGGGATCTAGCTTGAGGGGAAAATCCTGAGCATTGATGTGGGTACCCCCAGAGCCGGTACAAGGGCGGGGCAGAAGGGGCAGAAGGGGCGGTTGCCCTGGGCGGTAACATTTATTGGAGAGAGGGGGGTGCCACTGCTTGACAACTTCTTTCACACACGGGGGGTGTCTGTCTGGTTGAGAGCAGGTAAACTATTTCGATTAGTGGAGGGGGGGGGTCTGTCTGGCTGAGAGCAGGTAAACTATTTAGATTAGTGGAGGGGGGGTGTCTGTCTGGCTGAGACCAGGTAAACTATTTAGATCAGTGGAGGGGGGGGGGTCTGTCTGGCTGAGAGCAGGTAAACTATTTAGATTAGTGGGGGAGGGGGGTTCTGGCTAAGGGGGGGGGTCTGTCTGGCTGAGAGCAGGTAAACTATTTAGCTATTTAGATTAGCAGGGGGGTTCTGGAAATACTAAGGTAGCAGCTAAAGAAGGTAGCTGCCAGCATAAGATGTCAATGTCATCTTTCAAATGAAATAGTTTATATATTTTTTTCTTTTAGTCAAATGCATTCAGCATTTCCTGAACAGAAGTCCTGAAAGGGTTACTGACTGCAGCATCACAAAAACAAGTAAAGTAAGTTTAGTAAATGTATTGTACGGATCTATTGTACTACAGTATAATGTAGAATTGTTAGGACTTGTTTTTACACCAGCAAGTTGGTGATCTTAGGGTCCTTTCACACGGTCCGCATCCGCCGACGGAGTCCGTTCTGCTCAGCGGGGGATCGATCCGGCAGTCCCCGCTGAGCAGGCGGATGACAGCTCCATCTCCGCTCTGTTTGCTGAGACGGAGCTGTCAGATTCCCTGCTGTCCTCTATGGGGGAATCGGATCCGATCCCAACAGATCCGATCTGCTGGACAGATGGAAAATAGGGTTTCCATCCGTCTGGATTTCACGGGCAGGATCGGATCGGATAGCAGTGGGTGTCAGTGGAGATGTCTCCGCTGACATCCGCTGCCCCATAGGGACGCATGGGGCATCCGATCCAGTCTGCCTGAAAAACTGTTTTGTGAATATTTGGTATTATTGGTACAAAATCAATGCAAAACTGAAAACTTTAGTATGTTCGCATGGGCCCTGACAGAAAAAACAGTTAACAGGCCTTTCTACAAGCACTTTAAGTGCCTCCAATAAAAATACATATAATTAAAATGTGTGAGTGAACCCTGTTTATTTCGCATTAAACCTAATTGAATTTGTATTGTTGTAAGTATTTTCTTGTTTTGAAACTACATTGATTCTTATATTACACCCGGAACAGGGACGGGATTGGGGACGGGGGACGGGCTACAGGGGGCGTAGTTTGCCATCTTCGCCCTGGGCACCAGATGACCTTGACCCAGCCCTGGGTACCCCTATGAAGCCTGCTTGACCCTCCAGGATGCCTGCGAGATGCTGTTGCTTCTCCAGGTTCATGGATATTGCTTGGCACCACTTTAAAAATGTTTTTTGTTTTCTTTCTGTTGTGTGTGTTCTTAATACAGTACCGGTACTCACATTGAATTTGGTTTCCATTTAGGTCGGATGGTTTGGGAGGGGGGGGTTCAGTTTCCAATGCAGTTTCGAGATGGTTTATTATGCTTGATTTTACTGGTGGCTGTTTGGTCATTATGTATGTAATTCCTTTTTTATTCGCTGTCTTTTTATAACTGCCTGTTGCCATTGTTTCTTGGCTGTTGTATGCATTCATTTGTAATAATAAAAATACCTTTAAAAAAAATAAAATAAAATAATAGTAAAGAGCAAAGTTGATACTTTATGTAGATCCTTCCTCAAGTTTGGTATCGTAGCTGGGGCACCATGAATAAGAAAAAGACAAAATGGCTTAATTCACCATTTATAACACATATGCACATCAAACATCACCCATATCTCCATACCTCACTTGCCCCTTGAGAGTCTTCTGTCCACCCCATAATTTTCATGGATTCTGTTCCAACCATTGATATCCTCCAGCTGAAGGCTTTATCACACTGCAGGCAAATTCCCTCACCCAAGTCAACATTTAGGCTACAGCTTGCCATTTTTTCTCCCCGTGATTGACAGCTCATCATGTATTCTCATCTTCATCTGCACAGAGGGTCTGGGGAAGCTTCTACTACCTATAAGCCCTATAAACCACAGCAGGAGGCTATGCCAGAACATTCTCCCAGGAGATTAATCCTTTTTTGCAACCTCCTGGTATTACCACCCTGCTGTGTAATCCTGTTCAACAGATTTGGACTTCAACAGGTTCCACGGGTTGGAATTCTTCAGTTACTAGTATTGATAATCAGACAGAGTAGCTGTCCGGAAATGTCTGATATGAAAAAATGTCATACAGTCCAACACTTTCCTAAAAATTATTTGCTTAAAGCACACCTATACTCTAAAAAAATACTCATCTCCACCTTCAAGTGATGTGGCAGTAACATCAATCGCCAGCCACTGTCATCTTTTTGCGGGCTACTTCCATCTGCCGTGTTTTAAGTCTATTGATTGGCCAGTGGGGAATGCCATCACCCCGTGCATGTGTATGGGAGTCAGTGATTTCCGCACAGCTGGAGTGTGTCAAGACAGTATACTGAGATGTGCATGTGCAGCTCAGTGTGCTTTCATTAGAAGACTGCAGGAAAAGCAGCATAAGCTGTGTTTCTGAGATCAGGTCTTCTGCCCTGAATTGTTTAACTGCATGCCGTTTATTTGGATCACAGCTGTACACTCACTACTTTACATTGTAGCAAAGTGTAATTTCTTCAGTGTTGTCACATGAAAAGATATAATAAAATATGTACAAAAATGTGAGGGGTGTACTCACTTTTGTGAGATACTGTATATACAGTATCTCACAAAAGTGAGTACACCCCTCACATTTGCGTAAATATTTTATTATACCTTTTCATGTGACAACACTGAAGAAATGACACTTTGCTACAATGTAAAGTAGTGAGTGTACAGCTTGTATAACCGTGTAAATTTGCTGTCCCCTCAAAATAACTCAACACACAGCCATTAATGTCTAAACTGCTGGCAACAAAAGTGAGTACACCCCTGAGTGAAAATGTCCAAAATTGGCCCATAGTGTCACTATTTTGTGTGGCCACCATTATTTTCCAGCACTGTCTTAACCCTCTTGGGCATGGAGTTCACCAGAGCTTCACAGGTTGCCACTGGAGTCCTCTTCCACTCCTCCATGACGACATCACAGAGCTGGTGATGTTAGAAACCTTGCGCTCCTCCACCTTCCATTTGAGGATGCCCCACAGATGCTCGATAGGGTTTAGGCCTGGAGACATGCTTGGCTAGTCCATCACCTTTACCCTCAGCTTCTTTAGCACAGCAGTGGTCATCTTCGAGGTGTGTTTGGGGTCGTTATCATGGTTGAATACTGCCCTACAGCCCAGTCTCCGAAGGGAGGGGATTATGCTCTGCTTCAGTATGTCACAGTACATGTTGGCATTCATGGTTCCCTCAATGAACTGTAGCTACCCAGTACAGGCAGCACTCATGCAGCCCCAGACCATGACACTCCCACCATCATGCTTGACTGTAGGCAAGACACACTTGTTTTTGTACTCCTCATCTGGTTGCCGCCACACACGCTTGACACCATCTGAACCAAATACGTTTATCTTGGTCTCATCAGACCACAGGACATGGTTCCAGTAATCCATGTCTTTAGTCTGCTTGTCTTCAACAAACTGTCTGCAGGCTTTCTTGTGCATCATCTTTAGAAGAGGCTTCCTTCTGGGATGACAGGCATGCAAGCCAATCTGATGCAGTGTGTGGGATATGGTCTGAGCACTGACAGGCTGACCCCCCATCTCTTCAACCTCTGCAGCAATGCTGGCAGCACTCATATGTCAATTTCCCAAAGACAACCTCTGGATATGGCGCTGAGCATGTGAAGTCAACTTCTATGGTCGACCATGGCAAGGCCTGTTCTGAGTGGAACCTGCCCTGTTAAACTTGCTGTATGATCTTAGCCATAGTGCTGCAGCTCAGTTTCAGGGTCTTGGCAATCTTCCTATAGCCTTGGCCAGTGATGGTGAACCTTGGCACCCCAGATGTTTTGGAACTACATTTCCCATGATGCTCATGCACTCTGTAGTGTAGTTGAGCATCATGGGAAATGTAATTCCAAAACATCTGGGGTGCCAAGGTTCACCATCACTGACCTAGGCCATCTTTATGTAGAGCAACAATTCTTTTTTTCGATCCTCAGAGAGTTCTTTGCTATGAGGTGCCATGTTGAACATCCAGTGAGCAGTATGAGAGAGTGAGAGCGATAACACCAAATTTAACACAGCTGCTCCCCATTCACACCTGAGACCTTGTAACACTAACGAGTCACATGACACTGTGGAGGGAAAATGGCTAATTGGGCCCACTTTGGACATTTTGCCTTAGGGGTGTATTCAAGTTTGTTGCCAGCGGTTTAGACATTAATGGCTGTGTGTTGAGTTATTTTGATGGGACAGCAAATTTACACTGTTATACAAGCTGTACACTCACTACTTTACATTCTACCACATTTCATTTCTTCAGTGTTACATGAAAATATATAATAAAATATTTGCAAAAATGTGAGGGGTGTACTCACTTTTGTGAGATACTGTATATATATATATATATATATATATATATACTGTATATTCAATATACTGTATTATCTGTTTGGACTTCAGCTTTCAGAAAACGGTTCTGAAATGTAGATTTAGGGTTTCCATACACTTTAAATAACTGTGTTCTTGGATTTCCCCCTATTTCCAAATTAAATTTTATGTTCCATCTACTGTGCCTTTAATTAAACAAAATATGCAGACAATGAGACATATGTATTCATTGGCAGGTTTTTCCAAACCTCTCCTGCATTTTAATTTTTTGTAAAGTCTACAGTGTTATCTGCAATAATCTATATAGGGACAGCTCTTTCTTCCTGTCTGCGGTCGTGTCAATTCCAGGTCAGGTTTATAGGAAGTCAAAGCATTGTTGTCTTGCTTGACAGAATCAAATTGACTAAAACACAATGTCAAGGTGGAATGGTTTAAATGAAATGCTTTGTTACTCTGCAGGTATTCAGTTCTGCAAACAATCTAACGAGGGTTTGAGTTCTTGCACCTCCATTGCCTGAAACTAACCTTGAATAGAACATTTAAGATATTCATCAGTCTACTATATAGAAGACTTGCATTTGTTTCTTCTCTCTCTCAATCAACATTAACTATTTGTAATCCTTATGCTGCTAGCATTAGTAAATAGATAGAAAAATTTATCATTTTTACTTGTTAACTTTATCTTACTTTTTTTTATTAACTTCCTGGTCTCCAGGCTAGGCAAATGCTGTCATACATCCCAGCAGTCTTCGGGAGGTGAGGAGGAGTTTTTTCAGCTAAGTAATGTTGTGGAAATTTTATTACGACTAGCATGGACATTTTTCAGGGTGTTTTATTTAGCTTGTCATTATGGCTCCTGTTGTAGGTTTGCTTGCAAGTGGAGGAAAGACTACTGGCAGTGCAAACCTTCCCTGCGCGTTCGCTCTACATAGACATTTCCACCGGCATACACTCCATGCACTATGCATGGGTCTGTTTGCTGGTAGAGATCTATGTGTATTGCAGTGCAGAGTTCAAGAATTAAGCAGCAAGGATATTACCACCAGCGGGCGCCCCTGTATAATGTGCAGATTTGGTCGCTCGGCGGGGATATGTTTGATCTGTGAAGTCAATATTGTTTTGATATATATCTGCCTTTATGAAGGGATACACGCTCATGTCTTTCTACTGTGCCTGATCACCATAGTGGAAACAGCATGGCTCTTTCTCTGCAGATTTCTCTGCCTCACGTCTAAGGAAGCAGTAGTATAATCCTATTAGGCATTGTTCTCTGAGCTTTGCTGAGTGGGATTCACAGCAGTAGTAGTGGCGGGAATACATGCACCAGTTTGATCAGAGCAATGTTCATGGTTCTACACGCAGTTTTCATTGTGTAGTGTTAGGCGCAAATTCCGCTACACGTGGGTATCATTGTTAACTACGGTGTGCGGATTTCCACACACCAACGGTGGGAAGCCATGCACGCTGTTCTGCTCATTCACGATCGTGTACTCCCCTTTTTATTTTCTATTTGCATGTATACAGGTGTGTCATTGGCTGATTTCTATGTGAGTAACTTATTTCATGTGACTGTACATTTGGAACTGATTAACTGATGTTGTATAGCCATCACTTCCTGCTGTTGTCCCTTTGGTGTCCCATAAATAAACAGAGCTCAATGCTTTAGGCAGGACATTCTATCAAGCATCCAATGTGATAACAGCCTGTGTATCTGTATTAATGGATACTGCTAAGCATGCTCCATTACCTTATACAAAAGAGCTGAGAACTGTGCTATTACAACAACAGGATTAATTGCGCTTGGCGTATATTAATATCCAAAAGTGCACTAATTAGCGCACTGGTGTTACTTGCGCATCAAGCGTATATTAAGATCCAAGACAGTACACCCTCTTGTCTGTATGCCTGAGCTAAGGGCAGATGGATTCCAAGAAGTAAATGCTACAGAATCATAATCTGCCCTTACTCAAGGTGGCCCTGGCCAGAAATTATTGGGGGTGTTTTTCAAAGTGATTTTTTCAGCAAAATAAAGCATGGAGACATGAATGGGTGTGTTTGCTTTTAAAATTAAAAAATAATTACATTTGTTTTTGTTTGTGGTTCTCAGATAGAGTGTAGTTACGCTTTAAAGCATGGGTGTCCAACCTTTGGCTTCTCTGGGCCACACTGAGTGTAGAGAAAGTTTCTCGGGCCGCATATAAAATATATACTATAGTTAAGGTATATAACTATAGCGCCCCCCCCCCCCCCCGCACTAATTTAACAAAACTAGAGGATGATCAAATGAAATGGAATCAGTATACAGAGGTTTACTTCTTCTGAGATGTATTAAAGGAACACTCTAACCACCACGACCACTTCAGTGATTTGAAGTGGTCATGGTGGTAGGAGTCAGAAACACTGCACATGCTGGGATATTTACAGTTATGTGCTGGGGGCTAGTTGCACCCTAGCACATATGACTTAGGCAGCCAGAAAATGTCATGTTCTTATTCAATCCATAGAGGGTTGCTTGGACAGCGCTGCAAGGTCACTGCAACCCCCCCCCCCCCCCCCCCATTCATAACATCCATTTAGAGAACACCTTAAATTCATTGAAAAAAAAGAAATTTCTTTGAATAGGTGGTGGAGTGAGTGATCCCCTGTGATCAGTATAGAGAGGCACAGGACCCAGAAGATTGTGGCCATCACTGTAGAAGCACCGACTACTACAGTGATTGGTCTAAGGCTCTAAGCTGTAACTACTCAATAAAGATCATACCTAGAGTTCAGCTTTACCATAAAAGCAGGCTCTCAGTTGTAACTGAAATTTGCCTACCAACATTCTGAGTTCCGCTCCAGGAACACTATTTTAAATACCTTACATTAAGGAGGGAAATTTTAGGAAAAAAGCTTAAATTTTAAATAAACAGCCTCACCAGCGCAGTGTCCCCCAATGCAGCCTCGCCAGTGCAGTGTCCTCCAATGCAGCCTCGCCAGCGCAGTGTCCCCAATGCAGCCTCGCCAGCGCAGTGTCCACCAATGCAGCCTCGCCAGCGCAGTGTCCCCAATGCAGCTTCGCCAGCGCAGTGTCCCCAATGCAGCTTCGCCTGCGCAGTGTCCCCAATGCAGCCTCGCCAGCGCAGTGTCCCCAATGCAGCCACAGCAGCGCAGTGTCCCCAATGCAGCCTCGCCAGCGCCATCACATTGCACAGATCGCCCATATAGTTTTAAAATAAAGGCCAGGCAGCGCTGAGGCAGAGGGGGGCGGGCCGTGCCGAGGAGAAGCGAGTATGAGCCGCCGCTGTCATCTGACGTCCTGGCGCCTATGATAGATGTCCCGGCTTTGGGCCACTGTGCTGTCTATCATAGGAGGCGGGACTTCCTATGACAGCAGCCGCTCGTCCTTCCTTCTGCTCCGCCCGGCCCGTCCCCCTCCTCTTTCTTTCAGCGCTGCCCGGCTTTTTTTTTTTTTTTACTATATCGGCGTATAACACGCACTGGTGTTTTGCCCTCCATTTTTAGGAGGAAAAAGTGCGTGTTATACGCCGATAAATACAGTAGTTTCTTTCCTTCACATTCAACTGAAACTGTATTCCCTAAGGCCGATCATTATGTAATTTTTTTCTCTTTGATCTGTCCTCTGTTTTTGACACCTTTGTCCATCCTCCTGTGCTCAAAACCCTGTACTCTCTGGACTTTAGGTGCAATGCCTTCTCATAGTTTTTTTTTAGGTATTTAGACTGTTGCTTCAAAGTTCTCTTCAGTGATGAATTAACTACTAGGGAGGGACTAAAGTGCAGATCGGCTGACTCTGAGTTCCAGTGCTGCACCACAGTTCCTGCCAGAGAGAAGTCCCATTCCAGGCTGGTGGGACAACGGTTGGAGGATCCCCCTGTGACCGGTGATCCTGCCTTCAGGTCTCTGACACAAAGATATCATCCTCAGGGGCCCCTGCAACTGGATTTTGCTGCAACATTCACCTGGAGGTATCTCTATTATTAACTATATATGTCCAGTTATATGTGCACAATTCCACCAGCACTCCTGAAAATACCTGTTTGCACATTGGATGTATTGTATCTACTGTTAATAATCTCTTTATACACTGCTCAAAAAATTAGAAACACTTAGAAAACACATCAGATCTCAATGGGGAAAAATATAATGCTGGATATCTATGCTGATATGGACTGGTTAATGTGTTAGGAACAAAAGGATGCCACATCGTTTGATGGAAATGAAAATTATCAATCTACAGAGGCCTGAATTCAAAGACACCCCAAAAATCAAAGTGAAAAAATGATGCAGCAGGCTAGTCCATTTTTCTGAAATATCATTGCAGCAACTCAAAATGGTACTCAGTAGTTTGTATGGCTCCCATGTGCTTGTATGCATTCCTGACAATCTCGGGCCATGCTCCTAATGAGACGTCGGATGGTGTCCTGGGGTATTTCCTCCCAGATCTGGACCAGGGCATCACTGAGCTCCTGAATAGACAGAGGTGCAACCTGGCGGTGTCAGATGGATTGAAACATAATATCCCAGAGGTGTTCTTTTGGATTTAGGTTAGACGAGCTTGGGGACCATTCAATGGTATCAATTCCTTTATCCTCCAGGAACTGGCTGCATTCTCTCGCCACATGAGGCCGGCATTGTAGTGCACCAGGAGGAACTCAGGACCCACTGCACCAGCATAGAGTCTGACAATGGGTCCAGGAATTTTTCCTGATACCTTATGGCAGTCAGGGTGTCATTGTCTTGCCTGTAGAGGTCTGTGTGTCCCTCCATTGATATGCCTCCCCAGACCATCACTGACCCACCACCAAACCGTTCATGATGAATGGTGTTACAGGCAGCATAACTTTCTCCACTGCTTCTCCAGACCCTTTCACATCTGTCACATGTGCTCAGGGTGAACCTGCTCTCATCTGTGAAAAGCACAAGGCACCAGTGACAGACCAGAAAATTCTGGTGTTCAAGGGAAAATGCCAATCAAGCTCCACTTTGCTGGGCAGTGAGCACAGGGCCCACTGGAGAATGTCGGGCTCTCAGGCCACCCTCATGAAGTCTGTTTCTGATTGTTTGGTCAGAGACATTCACACCAGTGGCCTGCAGGAGGTCATTTTGTAGGGCTCTGGCAGTACTCATCCTGGTCCTCCTTGCACAAAGGAGCAGATACCGGTCCTGCTGATGGTTTAGGGACCTTTACAGCCCTATCCACCTCCCTTAGAGTAACTGCCTGTCTCCTGGAATCTCCTCCATGCTCTTGAGACTGTGCTGGGAGACACAGCAAACCTTCTGGCAATGGCACGTATTGATGTGCCATCCTGGAGGTGTTGGACTGCCTGTGCAACCTCTATAAGGTCCAGGTATCGCCTCATGCTACCAGTAGTGACACTGATCCTAGCCAAATGCAAAACCAGTGAAAAACAGTCAGAAAAGATGAGTAGGGAAAAAAAAATGTCAAAATGTCAATGCCTTCACCTGTAAAACCATTCATGTTTTGGGGGTTGTTTCATTGTTGCCCATCCAGTGCACCTGTTGTTTCTGTAGCACTGTTCCTGTAGGGCTTGCTGTGTAATGACTTCTCGGGCCTCCTCTAAATACCAGCACACAGTCACTTAGGGAACAGTTCACACATCCCACCTTACTCCTGATGGCTCGTCACACAATAATCAGTCCAGGGGTATTGGTTTTTAGTGTGTAGCACCCTACCTAGGTAAACATATAGTGGGCCTTGTCTGCCTAACAGCAGGGCTGTGATTTGTTTAGTCAGGGTGTCATGGTTTCCAGGTGTGCCTGCTGAAGGGGGAGTCTCCCCACTGGCTCCTGTGAGAGGCTTCTCATAGGGCAGTGGAGGAAACCCAATCAGGCGACACATCCAGGCTTGTAACTACCCCAGAAGGCAGATTACACTGCAAAGGATTCTGGGACTGGGTATAAGTTTGGGGGGGGGGGGGGTGGTGCATGACACGATGTCTTTGGCAGGAGCAGAGTCCCAGGAGGGAGAGAATGGGTGTCTTTCCTCCTGTCTGAGGAAGAGGATCTCGGTGTGTTGCCTGCAGATTCAGAGAGTGCTGAGCTAAGCTCAGGGGATCCGGTGTGCCGAGAACCTGCGGAGAGTCAGAGGGGTCCAGTCTCAGGATAGCCTACACAGGTCGTGAGTACTGAGGAATGCCCCTGGGGGTCTGCCTGAAGTTAGAGGGGACCACTCCGGTGGAGGTTCGGGGATCCAGTGCCAGCTAGTGGTGAAAGGGGGTACCTAGGTTGAGGACCCTGAAGTGACAGAGGGGGTATATAGTTAGTGGACCCTGAAGAGTTCAAGGTTAAAGGGGGCGCTTGCAGTTGGGCCCTGAATTGTACAGAGTGTGCCAGTTGGAAGCTGCAGCTTTCCAGAATCCTACAACATACTACCTCAAGCCAGTGCAAGGCGGGAGGGAAGTATTCAGTGACTTTGCAGTACAGCAGTGTCAGCAGTTCTACAATTCAATGTCCTGGATCTTCTGGACTTCAAGTCAAGGATTCAGCACTTCTATTGAGTGACAGAGTGCTCTCAGAGTTAGTGAGTGTTGGTTGGCGCCGGCCGGCGTCAGGGGGGCGACAACGGGCATTTTTCAGGAACAAAGTCCCAAGTGCATATAGTTGAAGCTTAAAGCAGTATCCCACTCATTCCCTTCTCCCATCTCCTTTAAATCAAATGAAACAACAAACAAAGATGCCGGAGTTATCGATGTCTCAGTGCTCACACCCAGGGTCGCAGCTCACATGGGCTGGAGAGGTTAACTGGTACCGATGGCAGACCTGCATCAGGCGAAAGGCCTGGAAAACCTGCTACATTTGGGGGCTCATCCGGGATTTTGCCATTGGTTACTGGGCCTGGCAATGGCAAAAGAAAGAGTCCAAAAAGTAAATTTTTGTGTCTGGAATTGCTATTTAAACTTCAGGCCGGGTGTGAGACTGCAACGACGGGAGACAGGGAGAGTGGGTTGAAGTTGGAAGCCCACATGGAGGGATGTTTGTGGCAGCGGAAGTGTTCCAGTGAAAGTTGTAAAGTGATTAAGACTTTTGAAATGGACTAGGAAATGTATTCTGCTATCAGGAAAAGAAGAGCAGGAGGCAAATGTGTCCGGATGTATGAATGCTGCAACTGCTTAGCAGTGCCAAGGAGGGCAGTTATGGTGGAATCGGGGGTTGTGGGGAGGACAGAGAAGAGGATTCCGGAGGTCCCAGTGTGGACAGTGAACATGGAAGCTGGGGGCACGGGAAGAGAGGTGCCAGGGGCCTGGTGGTAGTGCACGCTATATCGAAGGATGTTGACCGTGCATTTGACAGCGGGACATTTATTCTCTATAGTTGCTGCACACATACTGTGGGGATCGTAGTCGGCCAATGCCGAGAAGGGCAGTGGGGCTAGTCCCGGAGTCAGTATGGAAGATGTGTGTGTGGCGAGGAAGAGAAGAGCCGAGAGCAGATCCACCCGCCCGATCCCCCGCTAGTTTGGGATACCGGTATCCGGATGGTGCCGTACGGCAGACTCACGTTATGCACCGGAGGAGGTCGGGACTCGGGAGTTCCTTGGAGTGGTATGTCCCCAGTGTGCCACGGTTACTCTAAGGGTGCAGGCATGGGTTCAATGTGGGCAATGTGGTGATTTGCTGCTCAGGGCAGAGAAGAGCGAGGGCCGTCCCAAGAAGCTTACAGTTATGTGGGAGACAGGCCTCACTCAGGAGGTGACGGGGAACAAGTCAAAGTTCCTCCGGGGAGCAGGAAGAGGCATACTCAGGCTGATGATGCAGATGGAGGCCCTGCCTGCAGTCGGTGGGCCTACAGTCTGTGGGAAGGGAGTTGCAGGGCTCCATAGGGAGGGGATCCGTGTCCACCCAAACAGTAGGGACCTGGCCAGAGGTACCGCCGGTCAAGGCCATAACGGAATCCGCCCCTATAAGTATTCCCCAGCCTGTCAAGACGGAAGTTGCCCAGGTGTCTTCTTCCAGCACCAGCAGTGAGGGTGAGAAGTGCCCTATTAGAATGGATTCCCCATGCTTCTACATGAAATACGGATCTGTGGAAAAAGGTATGGATGACTGGGGATCCATTGAGGAGACCGAGTGGGAATGGGGATCAGAGACTGGAAGCAGCACCCCAGGTTCCGAAGTCATTGTACCCCTAGACCAGGAGGCTAAGGAGGCTATTGCAAGGGGGGAACTGGCTCAGAAATTGGGGTTCTGTGATGCCTATGTCACAAGGGTCTCAGACCTCACCCCACCGGGGAATATTGCTAGGGCCAGGAACCAGAACACAGCCTATGAAGAGATGATTCAAAGAGTATACACCCCATTTTCTCCACCAGGGACAGGTAACCGGAGAACCCTCCCCAGGTTATCTAGGATGCAGCGGTGGATGCAAAAGAAGGTGGCATTGGAGTATGGCTACGACTACTCTTATGCCCCCAGGGAAGTCATGCTCCTAGTAGAAAAGTTCAGAGACTGGTGGTGCGATTAACTTATTTGGGGCTACCTTTTTGTTCCAAAGCTGTACCGGGACTCTCTAGAGGAATGGTTTAAGGAGAAATTTGCTAAAGTTAAAGCTCAGTGGTATTACGGGCGCTCCAGTTACATAGACAGAGTGGAAGTCAGTTGCCCGGAGGGGTCAAGACATGCTTGGTCCATCCGGGTCAAGAATGAACAAGATGAATATGTTCAAGTACCTAACCCGGAGTATTACATCTGAGGATGTCAGTGTTTCATTAAGAGAAAGGAAGAGTTTGAGGAGCAGCAAAAAGAAAAAAATTTGTGTGGCCGGCTGGCCACCACAACTGACCAAGGAACCCTTTTAAGATGATATGATGCTGAATTCAAGTTGAAAAGTATTAGGAGTTCAACCAGACCACTTGGGCCATCGGGTCAGGGTCCCTTTTACAAAGTCAAGTGTTGTGATGTCACGCCTTTGAGACCATCAGGTCCGGGGCTTTTGAAAAGTTATTTGTGTGCTGGGTCCCTTGGGCCATCAGGCCAGGACCTTCTGTGGATTACAAATGGCTGTGTGGGACTTCATCCACAGTCTGTACAGATGAAGATGTTGCTACAAAGTTCGAGAGTGTCCAGGAACTTTGGTGTGGGGTACCCTGCTGGACCCCTGTGATGTTTCCCTGACTCAGCAGGATGGTAGGTCATGAGAGACTGTGAACTGCCCTGTCCCTCACAGAAGTACTTGGAGGGACAGCAGAGGGCACTGTTCTTTACTTCAACAAAGAGGACTTTGTCTAGACAGCTAGTGTGAGGGGATCAGCTCTTCCAAGTTAATGGAGGACCCCGGCGGGTCAAGATACTGGTTGGCAGAGGCAGTCAGGGAGGGAGTGGAAAGGTCGCCCTTGTATTTTTGAAGGAGGGTCTTTCCATTCAACTGTTCAGCTAGTTAGATATGTGATGTGATTTCTATGTGATGTGATGAGATTGACTAACTTTTTCTTCCTTTCTCTATACAGGTGGGACCACCTTAGAGATAGACAGTAAGGATGTTTGCACTGTATTTTTCTTGTTGTTCCTTGTTGTGCATCAGTTTTCATGCACCTTAAACTGTGTATCATTCATGTACAGCAGATTGTAAAGATATATTTTTTCACGCTAATTTATTTGTATATTTGTTTTTCCCTTTTCCCCCTTCTCCAGGTTTGTGGGATACTCCTGATTTTGGCAGAGATTTTGATAGGAGGAGGCTGCCTCGGAGTCGGAGGGACCTGACTCATTTGGTGTGGGGTGAGTGTAGCACCCTTCAGGTAGGTGCTAGGTAAACGTATAGTGGGCCTTGTCTGCCTAACAGCAGGGCTGTGATTTGTTTAGTCAGGGTTTCATGGTTTCCAGGTGTGCCTGCTGAAGGGGGAGTCTCCCCACTGGCTCCTGTGAGAGGCTTTTCATAGGGCAGTGGAGGAAACCCAATCAGGGGACACGTCCAGGCTTGTAACTACCCCAGAAGACAGATTATACTGCAAAGGATTCTGGGAGGGGGTATAAGTTTGGGGGTGGTGCATGACACGATTTCTCTGGCGGGAGCAGAGTCCCAGGAGGGAGAGAACGGCTGTTTCTCCTCCTGTCTGAGGAAGAGGATCTTGGGGGGGAGGGGGTTGCCTGCAGATTCAGAGAGTGCTGAACTAAGCTGAGGGGATGCCGAGAACCTGCGGAGAGTCAGAGGGGTTCAGTCCCAGGAAAGCCTACACAGGTCGTGAGTACTGAGGATTGGCCCTGGGGGTCTGCCTGAAGTAAGAGGGGACCATTCCGGTGGAGGTTCGGGGATCCAGTGCTAGCTAGTGATGAAAGGGGGTACCTAGGTTGAGAACCCTGAAGTGACAGAGGGGGTACATAGTCAGTGGACCCTGAAGAGTTCAAGGTTAAACGGGGCGCCTGCAGTTGGGCCCTGAATTGTACAGAGTGTGCCAGTTGGAAGTTGCAGCTTTTCAGAATCCTACAACATACTACCTCAAGCCAGTGCAAGGCGGGAGGGAAGTATTCAGTGACTTTGCAGTACAGCAGTGTCAGCAGTTCTACAATTCACAGTCCTGGATCTTCTGCACTTCAAGTCGAGGATTCAGCACTTCTATTGAGTGACAGAGTGCTTTCAGAGTTAGTGAGCGTTGGCTGGCGCAGGCCGGCGTCAAGGAGGCGACAACGGGCATTTTTCAGGAACAAAGTCCCAAGTGTATATAGTTGAAGCCTAAAGGATTATCCCACTCATTCCCTTCTCCCATCCCATTTAAATCAAATAAAACAACAAACAAAGATGCCGGAGTTGTCGATGTCTCAGTGCTCACACCCAGGGTCGCAGCTCACATGGGCTGGAGAGGTAACTGGTACTGATGGCAGACCCACATCAGGCCACAGGCCTGGAAAACCTGCTACAAGTGTTTATTTTGGAACTTGGATGGGAGAAGGGAATAGTAGGATATGCCAACTGTAACTACTCACAATGGATAAGGACAACTCTCACTTGGCCTCACCAGGTTGCTTGTGGAAGCAGCTGCACTGCTTAATCCAGACTGCCACATGTATGGAAAGGGTTAAGTCTCCATGCTCAAAAAAGCAAGGGGATTTCCAGTCACCACTTACCAACCAGCCAGTGACCAACCAAATTAACCTGTCTAACAGTATGCGTTAAAAGCAGGGGTTTAGTTGCACACATTTGCAAATACATGCGTAAGCTGCAGGCCACGGCAAGGCACCCTGATATCTGCAGTCCCTAACTCTACCTTTAAAGAGTCTCCACAATGGGAGCACATGCATTCTGATGAGATAGATGGAGGACAGGTGACTGGATGGAGCCCACCCCTCCTTAAAGGTGCAGGGTCACACTGAACACCCAGCACATTGCACAATGGCAGCAAAGGTGGCAGTGCGTTGCCTGACCAATATAAACGATACTGCAAAAAGTGGTCACCTCCCCCACCTATAACTGGTCTTAACAGTAAGGAGCACTGGAAGGGCAAACACAGATCAAAAAAGCAAGGGGATTTCCAGTCACTACTTACCAACCAGCCAACGACCAACCGAATTAACCTGTCTAACAGTATGCGTTAAAAGCAGGGGTTTAGTTGCACACATTTGCAAATACATGCGTAAACTGCAGGCCATGGCAAGGCTCCATGCTCTCTCTCCAGCAATAGACTTGGTGAATCTACATTATCTTCGGGACACTCTCAAGCATCCCCTTTACTGACACCCATCTACTGACTCTTATAGCTGCAGCGGTGGCCCCCCTCAGGACAAGCCCCTTGACACAGATCTGTACTCACTGTACTGCAGAATCAGATCCTCCAGTGTCTCCCCTTTCAGTCAGCTTCACTGGACCTCTGGGTTCAGTTCCTCACTAGCACTCTCCAGGGCCTCAGGTTGGCTACCTGAGGCTGCATGACACCTCTACAAAGGAGGAGGCAGCTGCCCCCTCATTTCGGGACTCCGCTATGCAGCCAAAAGTCCCTGAGTACATGTGCTCCTGGCTTTTATACAGTATCCCAGCATGCACTGATGCACTTTTCCTCTGCCAAATCACCAGGGCTGTATTAAACGCCTGTGCACTCATTTTGCACATTGCGCGGTCGTGCGACGCTATACCGAAATAAAATTGATGTCCTTTTTTCCCCACAAATAGAGTTTTCTTTTGGTGGTATTTGATCACCTCTGCGATTTTTTTTTTTTTTGCCCTATAAACAAAAAAAGAGTAACGATTATGAAAAAAAGCAATATTTTTCACATTCTGCTATATAACATTCCACCCCCCCCCAAAAAAAATGAAAAATCTAATTTTTTCATCCTTTTAGACCAATTTATATTCTGCTACATATTTTTGGTAAAAAAAATCGCAATAAGCGTATTTTGATTGGTTTACGCAAAACGTATAGTTTCTACAAACTAGGGGAAAGATTTATGTCATTTTTATTTATTTATTTTTTTTACTAGTAATGGCGGTGATCTGCGATTATTAGTGGGACTGCGGCATTGCAGTGGACAGATCGGACCCCTAACTGACATTTTTGACACTTTTGGGGGGACCAGTGACATTACTACAGTAATCAGTGCTAAAAATATGCACTGTTACTGTAATAATGACACTGGCAGGGAAGGGGTTAACCTAGTGGGTGATCAAGGGGTTAAATGTGAGCCTAGGGGAGTGTTTACTACCTGTGGGGAGAGGGCCTCGTGAAATGACCATAGAGACCTTTGATCCTATATAGAAGGATCACAGGCGCTCTGTGATCATTTCAGAGAGAAGAACGGTCAGCTGTGTTTATGGAATGATCGCGGATGGCCGGCGGCAATCGCTGCTGCCGGCCCCGTGCATCGGCATTCCCGCTGCCTAGATGGGGTAGGGGTGCGCCGCTGGCAGCGTGCGTTCGCCCCCCCAGCACCACACGCGCGACCAACGTAGTACTACTTCGGTTTGCACAACCGAGCCAGCCTGCTGCAGTAAAACTGCGGCGGGCGGTTGGCAAGTGGTTGACTGACCAGATCAATAGGAATTAAATTTTAAATTGACTTGATGCTATACTCTGAATAAAAAGTGCGCCTTTAATTTTTTTGAGCCATGTATAAAGCAGCTGTATTATTTCTATACTGGTATGCATATTAAATACTTATGGCTATAGGAAGGGAATCCCCTTTATTCACAGAGGCCCTGTACTGGGCAAAGGCACTGCCAACTTTATTATATAGCCAACTCTTTGACTTAGTGAAAAGTCTGGTTCTCTTATGTACAATCCCATTTGGAGAGGGCCAGAGGTGTAACTAGAACCTTCAGGGCCCCGGTGCAAGAAACCATGGAGGGCCCCCTGGACCCCTGACCAGGGCCCTTCCGTTCAAGCCTGGGGCTTTTCTCACTGATCCTGGGGCCCTTTACTCTTTACTCCATTTCCCAAGTTCTGCAGTGGGCTCCCTTCCTGCCATCTTGGGGCCTCCCCATGGTAGTGGAATGCCAGGGCGCAGTTGCAAGTGTGACCTTTGCAATCCTGAAAGTTTATCCACTGGTGTCAGTAGTTTTCATTTTTTTGGTATTTTAATTGTATTATTTTTTTATCATTTTATTTTATTTTTTTACAATGTCACTGACTATGACTCTGTCCATTCAGAAAAGTAAGGAACTGGTAAATTACATATTTATCGACCCCTTCCTGGTTCTCTATTCTGACACATCCCCTGCAGCAGCCGCAGGAGAGGGAAGGGAGCACAGTGGGGGGGAGCACACAGGGGCCCAGAGACAGCAGAACAGGTAAACTGGATAGGAGGGGTGGTGGGGGCAGCATACAGAGGAACCAATCTCCTCCATTTTCCTCCTGCAGCTACAGGAGAACATAGGAGAGCTACATGCTGCCCCCGCCACCCCTCCTATCCAGGTGTACAGGAAAGCCGCTCAGGCCCCCTGGAGCATGGGGCCTGGTTGCAATTGCAACCCCTTTAGTTACGCCACTTTTCTCATAACTACCCCCCCCCCCCCCCGAAAAAAAAAAAAGAAGAGGGCTACACTAGTCATAAAAAAATAAAAACATTCTTCCATTTAATTTCCTTCTATTCTTTTTATATCTGTATATAATTGTTGACATTCTATCTATCTCACAGGTTTGCTGCCTTGCTTGTCACCTGCGCCTTCACTCTTTACATCAGGAATAGCTCATCCCTTTTCCACTTGTGTCATTTTGTGGTGTTCATACCTCTGGCCTGTAGATGTCACTATTTACAATTGTTACATATATAAAAATGTTCATGTTTGTTCCAGTTCCTCTTTCTGTTATGCTATACATATCATAATAACAGATATATGTTATATATATACTCATGGATGCCTGAACTTGGTAATAAAGCTCTCCATGACTATTCTGCCTCCCAGACTACAGGACATTATAAGGAGAATGTCTTCAGTATCTCTACAGCAGCCAGCACCTTTCTTCCCACACCCTGGTAAGCCTGCAATGCCTCATATACTACATGTTTAATATTTTCTATCCTCTGTTCAAGTTTGTTGCAGTTCCTCTTCCTGTTATATTAATACTCATGGATTGGATGTCTGAACTTGTTAAAGTGGAAGAAAAGCCTAATATTATATGTTCTTAAAAATGTTCCCTCCTCCCACCTATCCTGCCTACCTTTTAGGCCTCAGGCACACTGGACGTTTTTTCTGCTGCTCCTAAGGGCATTTGGCATTTTTTTTCCTGCCTCTAAACACCCCTGCATGTACAGTAAGCCCATGTGTCCATGCACACATAGGCTTTTAGAGGCCGAAACCCCCCTCAGCCAGTGAGGCATGATGCCTTATAAAAAAGGTTGCTGTACTTAATACTTATATATTTAGTCCGCTCCAGTCCAGTCACATGATCCTGACATTGGCTCCCCTGTGGCAGCTGCTGCAGGGGAGAGGAAGGAGGGCAGACAATGGATGGCCTTTGTAAGACTATGTGTGACGTCACGGCTTCCACAATTCCCATCCGGTTTGGAGCCCTCTCTGAGACGGAGCTGCAGGATCACGTGATCATAACGGAGTAGATTAAAAATAGGTAAGTATACAGATCGTTTTTTATACAGGTTAGGCAGGATAAGTAGGAGGAGGGGGGGGAGGGAAATGTTTAGGAATAGTTAGGCTTTTCTTCCCACATTTTGTTATGTTACAGCCTTAGTCCCGCTTCACACTACCGCGACTTGTCAGCCTGACGGTTCGCGGTCCATTCTGTGCTACGGGAACCATTCTAATAGGAGCGACTCAAGTTGCTCCGACTTAGAAAATAGTTCCTGTACTACTTTGGGGCGACATCGGAGCGACTTGCATTGACTTCCATTATGTGAAGTCCGTGCAAGTCGTGCCGAAGTCGCGGTGCATGCGACTTCACAGGTCACCCCCGAAGTCGGATCGCCATAGTGTGAACCGACACTTATTCCAAAATGGAGTAAATTCATTATTTTCCTCAAAGTACTGCCAACATTACCCCATAATGACATTGTAAAAGAAGTTTGTTTGAAAGCTTTGCAAATGTATTAAAAATATAAAAATGAAAAAAAATCACATGTACATAATTATTCACAGCCTTTGCCCTGACACTCAAAATTGAGCTCAGGTGCATCCTGTTTCCATTGATCATCCTTGAGATGTTTCTACAACTTTATTGGAGTACACCTGTGGTAAATTCAGTTGATTGGAGATGATTTGGCACACACCTGTCTATATAAGGTCCCACAGTTAACAGTGCATGTCAGAGCACAAACCAAGACATGAAGGAATTGTCTGTAGACCTCTGAGACAGGAATGTATCGAGGCACAGATCTGGGGAAGAGTACAGAAAATATTCTGCAGCATTGAAGGTCCCAATGAGCACAGTGGCCTCCATCACCCCTAAATTGAAGAAGAAGTTTGGAACCACCAGGAGTCTTCCTAGAGCGGGCTGCCTGACCAAACCAAGGGATCAGGGGAGAAGGGCATTAGTCAGGGAGTTGCCCGAGAACCCGATGGTCACTCTGACAGAGCTCTAGTGTTTCCCCGTGGAGAGAGGAGAACCTTCCAGAAGAACAAGCATCTCTGCAGCACTTTACCAATCAGGCCTGTATGGTCTGAAGAAGAGGGTTTTCCCTTGAAAAGTGTTAGCCCCATCAATATGGACGCCATCAAGTCTTCCTGTCGCAATTAAGCATCCTGGTCCTGCGGTCTCTGGATAGCCGAAGGAATCCTTTGGTTTTATGCTTATATTTAGCAAAATCTTGTGAGTATAATGTATGATGTGGTTTTAATGATTTTCCAATACATGTTTTATGATATTGCACCAGGTTGGTGTGCCCTTCTCTTGTTTTCTGTATTGTACAGTGGCCAGACAGAAGCCACTCAGTAAAAGGCACATGACAGCCCGCCTGGAGTTTGCCAAAAGGCACCTAAAGGACTCTCAGGCCATGAGAGACAAAAATCTCTGGTCTGTTGAAACAAAGATTGAACTCTTTGGTCTGAATAGCAAGCGTCATGTCTAGAGGAAACCAGGCACCGCTCATCTCCTGGCCAATACCATCCCTTCAGTGAAGCATGGTGGTGGCGGCATCATGCTGTGGGGATATTTTTCAACAGCAGGAACTGGAAGACTAGTCAGGATTGAGGAAAAGATGAATCCAGCAATGTACAGAGACATCCTTGATGAAAACCTGCTCCAGAGCGCTCTCGACCTCAGACTGGGACGAAGGTTCATCTTCCAACAGAACAACGACCCTAAGCACACAGCCAAGATGAGTGGTTATGGGACAACTCTGTGGATGTCCTTGAGTGGCCAAGCCAGAACCCAGACTTGAACCTGATTGAACATCTCTGGAGAGATCTAAAAATGTCTGTGCACCTACCCTCCCCATCCAAGCTGATGGAGCTTGAGAGCTCCTGCAAAGAAGAATGGGAGAAAATGCCCAAAAATAGGTGTGCCAAGCTTATAGCATTATACTCAAAAAGACTTGAGGCTGTAATTGGTGCCAAAGGTGCTTCAACAAAGTATTGAGCAAAGGCTGTGAATACTTATGTACATGGGGTATTTTTCGTTTTTTAAACTTTTATACATTTGAAAAGATTTCAAACAAACTTCTTTCATGTTGTCATTATGGGGTATTATTTGTAGAGTTTTGAGGAAAATCATGCATTTAATCCATTTTGGAATAAGGCTGTAATATAACAAAATGTAGAAAAAGTGAAGCGCTGTGAATAATTGCTGGATGCACTGTACCTTTATGCATTCTATGAAGGTAAAAAACATTCTGTGTGCAGCAGCCTCCCTAATACTTACCTGAGCCCCCCTCTCAATCCAGCTATGTCCGCGAGAGCTTTGCTTCTCTGGGACTCACACTCCTGATTGGCTTTTGGCAGCAGTGGGTGTGACGGTGGTGGGTATCAGACCCCTGGCCTTCTCATCCAACTCGTGACCAAAGACCAAGCAATCTCACACCCTGCCATCACTTGCGTAACAATGCCACTCTCAGCTGCACCCAGCACACAGATTGTCCAGCTTGCGGGACCACAATCTAGATGCCAGCAGACTGAGAGCGATTGTCACCGGGCTAATTAAACAATTAACCCTTTCTCTGCCACCACCTCTACGTTTATAATGAGCCCAGAGGACGCTCGTAATTTTAGATATATCAATTATGACTTTAGGATAATCATCCGTAACACGCTTTGTCACATGCAGACAGGAATGTTCGGAGGATTTATCCTAACAGTAGCGCTCTCAGGAGGCAGGTTCTTCGGGTCAGTTTAAGAGCTTAGAGACAAGTTAACACTTTTCAAAATAAGGTTTAATTATAAGAAAGGTTAAAATTGGTGCGAATAAAAATATTTACAGAAAAATGGGTTACAATGAAATAGAGACACAATACAGCAATTTAAAAGAATAGATAAGAACTAGAAATGAAAATACTTGCATTAAAACGGTCCTGGTATTACCTTAGTTTCAGAAGCTGAACAGGTATGATCGGTTCCCCTTGAGCGATGTTATGGCCTCGATGGTAGGATGAGAACTGCGCTCTCTACCAGTTCCTGTCCTTTTCTCTGACCCTCCAGGGGGTGTCACCAGAAGTACTTAGCTCTGAGTCTATAAACTGCTAAGGGATCTCCCCGTTTGACAGATTAATAAAAGCACTCATATCTTGAGCTATGAAACGGTTACATGCTTGAAACCGATATTTTATGGTCCGGTTTTGAATGTCCTATCTTTAGACACTAAACATGGGTTATCTCGGAATAACCTATGAACTGTAAGGTATCTGATCGCTAGCTTGTCTTTACTAGGCATGAGGGGGTTCATGTTTGATATTAATTCGATTGGTATTTTATGGGGCACCCAAATATCTACTTTCTAGAGACATATCTTGCTTGGGTATAAAGTTAGGAGGTTTTGTGGTTAACTGTGTCATTTTCAAATGACCTAGGAGCCATATGCTGTGTTCAGATTACCGATTAACTCTAGAGCATGAGGAGACGGAATGTCTGCTTGGTCAATCTGCTTGTGCATAGTAAAGGTGTGAAAAATGTCAGCTGTGCAGGAACCTGGCATTCAGTGACCCAGGGGGTCATTACACTGCCAAAAGGCTGGGGGATGAGGCTGGTAAGAATGACCATGTCCAACACTGTCAACTAGGCTCGCAACACAAGATGGATGCTTGCGACAGCGTTTGAACGAAATGGCAGTCTGACAAACTAGGGTGCCAACGCACTATACCATTACAGTGGGAGCCAATCAGGAGACGGAGGGGGCAGGGCTCCGTGTGTGAATGGATTGGGATGCAGTGGCTGCACGGACATGGCCGCTGGTCCCGATCTGACATCTGTAAAAGTGCATGTCACCAAATGCAGACAGTGTGCAAGAGCAGGATGATATTGAAAACTATCCACACTGGTTGCCAGATATTCTGGGTATGCCATGATCTAACTGATCAATAACTGTATAATTTTAACCACTTGGCACCCACGTTATAGTTGAAAGACGGCTACAGCACAGGCTTAAAATGCCAGAAGGGTGTCCTCCCATTCTCACGCTGTCCAGCACGCTCTGTGATCGCCGAGTCCTTGGGATTTGGCATATCACAGATTGGGGTAAAGGGCCAATCACAGCGGACCTTTACTGTGTGATCAGCTGTCAGCCAATGACAGCTGATCGCAGAAGTAAATAGAAGCCGGTTATCAGATTTTTTTTTCGCATGAGGAAAAAAGAAGAAAGCCATTAACCGGCTTCTGTTACAGAGACATTGGTCCCCTCAGTGCTAATCAGTGCCCACCAGTGCCATATATCAGTGCCCATCAGTACTGCTAATCAGTGCCCACCAGTGCCACCTATCAGTGCCCATCAGTGCTGCCAATCAGTGCCATCAGTGCCTCATCAATGGTGATTAAATACCATAAAAAGAAAGCTGTGTTTGTGTGAAAACAAGAGAGGGATAAATCTACCAATACTGTGACAACTGTCTCTAAGAGGAGAATTCATGTCACTTTGTAGGGATTTTTCTTGCCTGTTACCTCTCCTGATCAGAAAGTAAAGGGAAATCTTCATAATGGGACACAGACAACAAAAAATAAACTGATAGGGTTTTAATCCCTTCTCCCGCTACAGATTTTCTTAAAAAAAACGATTTTGGCTGTACATACACTTTAAATATGATTGTGACTATAGTTTTCCTTTCAGCAGGTTCCAACGCACAGCAGCAGCGCTAGCAATGGTTAGTGGAGCCTGGTACTACTGCTGTAGTTGCCCATGTAGCACTATAGGGCCCAAAGGGCAGGGTGCGTATAGTCTGTTGTAGGCTGCCATTCTCATTCTCATATTGCTGAGCAGCATGGACAGACATCTTCTGAATTCTTTGCACATTCTAACCACATTGTTTGTTGACCATGAAAGATTGGTCTTCTCTCTTTTTTCTAAAACAGCAGCTTGGATTTTAAGAGTCTTTTTTCAAAAGTTCATTTCCGTCGAAACAAATGAAAGATCTCTCTGGCTTTGAAGCTTTCATGCCCAGAATACATTGGAGAAGGTTATTTATCAACATCTCTCATTCACTAAAGTAATGAACCAAGCTATTAACTCATGTTTTTTGGTAGTAATTCTACACATCCGCTACCGTTCTGACATATAAAGCATTGACCTTTTATTCAGGATTTAGTTGATCTCTTTTCAATTCTCCTGCTATGCAGTGCACAATGGATGGATGCTGGATGGAAAAAAAAGCTGAATAAACTGTTTCAGATATTCCCATTGTCTCTACAAGCGTTGGACTGGAAGGTTGTGGGTTTCAATACTGCCAAGCCATTCAGCAAGAAACTCAGCCAGACTAGGGAAATATTTTGGCCAATATCCAGTGGTGTCTTCTATGAGGATAGATGGCCAGTAAGCAATTATGGCCATGAGCACAGCTGTAATCATTTTCATCAGTTTGCCCACATGGATATTTGTGTCACTCATGCATTCTGCACTGACAAGACCTAAAGCCCCGTACACACGAGAAGAAATTTGGCCAGGAAATTTCATCCGATGACCAATCTGCCGATTTTCAGCTTGTTAGTATGGTGCTTTCGACAGCCGACTCCGACTTTTCGGCTGACAAAATCCTGGTGTGCAGGCATTAAAATTTTTGTCCTCCGTCAAAACACTTCCGATTTTCGTCTCATTAGTACAGATTTTGATGGGGAAAAATCTTATGAGCAAGACTAGGCATGCTCAGAGATGAAAGAACACAAAGAAAGAAATCCAACACATGACATCACTCCTGAAGTAGAATTCTGTCGTACGGGAAAATTCGTGTGCAGTCTAGAGCACATTCCAACCAACAGACACCACTCTGGACAAAAGACGGACGACCTATCGGCGGAAATTCATTGCGTGTGTACGAGGCTTAACAGGTTCAACGTTTTACCTGTGATTTACGTAAACCATTGATTCTGGTAATATATTGGCCACAAGGGCATTCAAATATGAACTAGATGTCTCAACCGGTTTAAAGTGACTCTTTCGATATTCAAAAAATGTAATAAAAAAAAATGAGAAATGTTTAAAGCTGAAGCTTAGCTAAAAAGTTGTCGTTGTCCTGTTCACTGCAGGGATGCCTGTCCTCTTCCTGTCTTTGAACTTCCAGTGCTGCCACAGCTTCAAGTCTTCAGGAAGAACAGCAGTGTAGATGGTCCAACAGGCACACACCTTGACACGATCTTTGAATGGGCACTGAATAGTCACAGGATTCTCTCCCCCATGCGCAGATATTGCTACAAGCAATGGAATGAATGAAGGAATGTTTCATCAGTTGAGGAGGAGGAAGGAGGGATGTGTCCCCATCAGACTATCTGTACTAAAGAGGATCCCCAGGCTCCTTCAGAAAAAAATAAAAGTCAGCCACTACAAATACTGTAGCGGCTGACTTTTAATATTAGGGCACTTACCTTTAAATTGGCTCTTGGGTGCTAGCGCAGCCATCTTGATTAAGGGAAACCGGCAGTGAAGCCTTGTGGCTTCACAGTCAGTTTCCTACTGTGCATGCATGAAGCAGGGTGCACTTCATAAATGGGCCGGCTGTGAGGGAAGGAGGAGGGCGAACTGTGGCAAACTGAGCCAGAAAGGGGAGTGTGTACTTGTCAAGTCCCCCCAAAAGGTGTCAATTTTGGCAGCTGAGGGGGGGAGGAGGAAGCCCTTTTTGGAGCTCCACTTTAGGCCCCTTTCACACGTATGCGACGCGATTTTACCTCGATTTTTTGCCGCGACTTTGCCGCTATTTTGACGCGATTTTGAGCAATGGCTCAGGGCTATGTACCTCAAAACGCATTAAAATCGTGCCAAAGTAGTGCAGGAACTACTTTGAAGTCGGTGCGACTTCAAAACGCACTGATATGAATGGGGCTCATTGAAAATAATGGAAAACGACTTGTCATGCGATTTTGCGGTCCAAAATCGCGGGACAAGTCGCACTAGTGTGAAAGGGGCCTTAAAGTGGAGTTCCACCCTATTTTTATACTTACCTCCATCTTCTCGCTCCGGGTCACCTGAAAAAGAAATGGATAATCGCATATTTTTTTTTTTTTTACTTACCTCGTAGCGAAGAAAATATACTTACCTTACTTCCTTCTTCCTCCTTCCTCGGCCGCGGCCCGTCGTCACTTCCTGGCTCTGCAATGATTCCTGGGAGCTGGACGTCATAGCTCCCAGGAATCATTGCGCCTGCACCGGCCCCGACGTCAGTTCCGGGTCGCGCGCGTCATCCCCTTCTAAACAGCTTCTGGGCATGCCCAGAAGCTGTGGAGGGATGACGCGCGCGACCCGGAAGTGACGTCGGGGCCGGCGCAGAGCATCGTGGGACCAAAGAAGGCGGAAGAAGACGCCGAAGAGGACGCGCTGGCTTCAAGCTGCCCACATCTGAGATGGCAGCGCTGGACAAGACGTTTGCAAGGTAAGTATTTGTCCTAACAGGTAAGTGCAACCCGGGACAGATCAGAGGCTAGCCATTGTGGAATGCACTAGCCCTGACTGTCCCGGGGGTATTAAAAAAAAAAAAAAAAAAATCCAGGGTGGAACTCCGCTTTAAGCAGTTAACAAAACCACGCATCTGTGCAAACATATATAGTAAAACATGTGAATTGTTGAGACCCCCAGACACCTAAGAAGATACCCTTTCTATCACATGTAATAATGATAGTATTGTAGAAAACCTGGAAAAAATCCTAGGGGGGGGGATTTTCCAAAAAAAACGGGGGAGAGGGGATGTTTGAGATCCCTTGTATTTTCAGAAAAATGTGAAGCAAAAGGTATATATAAAAAATGAAAAACTTTATTACATAGTTACAAAAAAAAAATGGTAGTATTGTGTTGCGCTCAACCAATCACAACTGATAAATAACAAATAAAGTGACTGTGCATAAGACCTTATTTCATGAACATCTGTGTTCATAAATAAAATATAAAGTGTATGTGCATAGGACCTTATCTTGAATAAATGTAAACAAGTATAAAAGGTAAAGTAACAATGCATAGAACCTTGTCAAAATGAACCAAATGGGAAAAACGAGAAACAAACACGTGTGAAGTTTCATTTCAGTTCCTAAAGATTTTGTGATGACACCAACAGACACCTTCACCCAGAGTGGTAGATGGAATGCTCGCTTACAGACTCTACATGACCCCCTATCTAGGCTGGTTATAAAGCCTTTTCTGGGTGTTAATTGTTAACCACTTGCCTACCGCCGCACGACTATTTACTGCGGCGGTCAGCCCCTCACAGGCAGAGTGACGTAGGTCTACGTCGCTAGCCTGTGAGGGTCTAGGGAGCGAGCGCGTGCCCCCGGAGGCACGCTCCCGCTCCCGAGTGGTCACGGACCCCCCGCGCGTGTGGCCGGCGGACCCGATGTCCGCCAGTCACTCGGCGATCGTCGGGGGAGAGGGAGAAAGTCAGGCGGCTAGTGTAAACAAAGCCGCCTGTCATTCTCCCCTGTGTATGAATGATGATCATACGGTTCTACTATGTAGAACCGTTGATCACTGTTCATACATCTGAAGCCACAGCCAATCACAGTTAGAATCACGCCCCTAGGGACACACATAGCCCCTCCCTCTCAAAAAAAGTTAACCCCTTCACTGCCAGTGTAATTTTACAGTAACAGTGCATATATATAGCACTGATTACTGTAGAAATGTCACTGGTAACCCCAAAAGTGTCAAAAATGTCAGTCAAGGGTCCGATCTGTCTGCCGCAATGTCGCAGTACCGCAAAAAAAATTCCAGATCACCGCCATTACGCATTAAAAAAAAAAAACAACAAAAACCTTTCCCTTTGTTAGTAAACGCGATAACTTTTGCGCAAACAAATCAAAATACGCTTTTTGCGATTTTTTTTTACCAAACATATGTAGCATAAAACAAATTGGCCGAAAATGTTAAAAAATTTTGATTTTTACATTTTTTTGGGGGGAATTTCATATAAAAAAATGTGAAAAATATTGTTATTTTTGCAAAATTGACGCTCTTTTTTTGTTTATAGCGTATGATCAAAAAATCGCACAGGTGATCAAATACCACCAAAAGAAAGCTCTGTTTGTGGGAAAAAAAGGACGTCAAATTAGTTTGGGTACAGTGTCGCACGACCGCGCAATTGTCAGTTAAAGTCACGCAGTGCCGAATTGCAAAATACCCCCTGGTCAGGAAGGGGGTAAAATCTTCCGGGGCTTAAGTGGTTAATTGTGGATCCCAAACGTCCACTGTGGAAACGATTGTTAGTCAGGGACACCAACGTTCAAGTAGTGGCGTGATATTCTGCACCAGGTTCCTCATGTAAGGTAAACAAACAGAGGCCTCTCCATAGTGTAAAAAGCTTACAGCACACACACAACACAGCAGTGGCCCCCTAGATGGGTAATTAAGACCCTACAGGTTTGGGGGAAATTCAAAAGGCAAAGTATGGGGATAGATGGGCTTCCTTTCTGCAGTGGTTCTGCTAGATCTGTGATTTCATTCACATGTACTGATAACTTCTCTGTTCACCTAGCTTTTTACACTATGGAGGATCTGTATTGCTTTACTTCCTGAAGACCCAAAGCTGTTAATCAGTGCATCCCTGGAAGTTCAGAGGCTCCATTCATTAAAGCAGATCGCATGCAGTATTTTAGAAGAGTTTTTTTCCAGAATGGCCAAAAAAGTTTGCCCAAGAAGAGGACAGGGCATTCCTGCAGTCAAGATTTCTCCAGTATCCAGCTGCTTGCACATCATGGAGCTTCATTACAGCTAAGAAATGTGACTAAAGCTGTTATTTTATATATATATATATATATATATATATATATATATATATATATATATATATATATATATATACCTTTGTATTTACTGTATATATATATATATATATATATATCAGGGCTTGACAAACTTGCCTGAAATCTAGGAGCCAGCTAAAAAAGTTAGGAGCCAGTTTTTTTTTTTTTTATAAACGAACAACCAAGCTTTATTTAAAAAAAAACTGATACTACATTTACACATAAATAAGACTAAAACCCTGCTCTGTCTATAGGGCAATTGGATGGAAACAGACCGTCTGTCTGTTTCCAATTGATGCCATCTGATCCGATTCACGGGATGGATAGAAAATAGAACCACCATCCGTCTGTTTTTGGCAGACAGGATCAGATGGCGGCAGATTACTGCTCCATAGAGGAGACTGAAGGGTCCGATCAGGTCTGCCTGAGAAACTGATAAGCGGACCTGATCAGACAGCCTGTGTGAAAGGGGCCTTCGGCTGTGTGGCTGTGGCATGGCAGGGAGATGATAAAAAAAAAGATATATATATATTTTTCAATAATTGAAAAAAAAAAAAGAAAACTTATTATTATTTTTTAAATAATTTAAAAAATAAATAAATAATAACCACACTCCCTGTCCACTTACCTTTTAAGCAAAGGTAAGCGGACAGGGAGCTGAAGCCTGCAAAAACTTCCATCTCATCTCCTCTTGGGAAGGAGATGGGAAGTCATTGAGAACAGGCAGTGGAAACAGTCATTAGTGACTGCTTGTGAAACTCCCGGCCACCACAAGAGGGCGCCAGTTCCCCGTTGGAAGCCTCTCTCATCTCACAGAAGAAGGCCGAAAAGCCGGGGGGCCTCAATTTTCGGACGGCGCGGTAGTCCGTGCACTCGGGGAGGAGGCGCAAAAGGGACAGGACACCTCCTGCAGGGCACCCCAGGCGCCAGGTCGCTAATTCTAGTCGCCAATGCGACCTGGCGCCCGGGGTTTTTAAAGCCCTGATATATATATATATATATATATATATATATATATATATATATATATATATATATATAAATTTCTATTTTAGTTCACTTTGGTTGTAATACTTACCTCCCCAATGGGTTCTGACTCTGCTCTCTCGCTTTAAAAAGATAGTTCACCTTTACAAAAAAAAACCTGCCTGTGCAGGTAAGGGTTGTTTGTTGATTAAAACAAACTGTGCAGCTCTGACTAAAGATGAATTATACCTTTGCTATAGGTGTAGGCCATTTACATACCTCATGAAGCCTGACTGGAATACCCCAAGGACATTGGTAAGTGAGGCCTAGTCATTACTGCTCACCTCCACCATCACAGGAGTGAGCTCTTTCTCTGATTCAGTCCCCCCTCACATACTTTTTCTCTACTCTGATTCACTTACTCTGAGCTCAGCATTTGAGAGCTCACTCCTATGATGGTGGAGGTGAGCGTTGATGACTAGGCCTCACTTTGCAATGTCCTGGGAGTATTCCAGTCAGGCTTCATGAGGTATGTAAATGGTCTACACCTATAGCAAGGGCATTATTCATCTTTAGTCAGAGCTGCACAGTTTGTTGTTATCTGGAGATGCCCCCTATCTGCATAGGCAGTTTTGTGGTAAAGGTGAACTATCCCTTTAAGCATTATGGAGGCCTAAACATTTTCATCATTCTAATACAAATCATGAACCCTTGCTGACATAGCCTGGTGACACCATTGTGTATAAAATGGGTTTACTTTCATTTAAAGACCTTTATCGACATTATATCATACGCTGGGATATTGTATTAAACGATACCATGTGACATAACTAACTAATTATTTAAATAGCTAAAATTCTTGAAAGCCCCTATTCCATTGATATATGGATAACAATTTAGAGTAGAGTTCACTACATACTAAAAATAGAACTGAGACTATTTTATGAATTGCCTTGAAAATATTATAGTAAGTCAATCAGGAACACAGTATATTGATTTTTATTGTTCCGGGAGAGACCAGCTGGTATATCAGTCTTTAATCTAGTGACTCATTCTTTCATAGTCAGGTAGGTAGTTACATATTCTCCAGCGGTGTTTTAGATCAATCGTACAAACTATAATAAGAAAGATAGCAAACCAAAGTTTCCGCTCAGATGTCTACCACTTATGAACTTTAATTGTGTAAGCATGAGATTCTACATTCATTTAGTGGGTTAAGGCCTCTTTCACACAGGGCAGATCCAGTTCTGATCAGCATTCCCATTCATTCACATATCCCCTGCTGATTAGAGCAGAGCGGGTGAATGACACATCCATGCCTGTTCAGATTCTGCGGACATGGACAAAGCCCCCCTCTGCTCTATGGGCGGCTGGGAGTAAATGGACTCTGCTGTCTATTTACACCCAACTACCCTCTAATCCATTCTTCCTACATGGAAAAGGGACAAATCCCCTTCGGCTTTTTTTTTTCTTTTTCAGTGGGCTGGTTCGGACCCAGAGGTAGGTGGCTATAAATGAACACAAGTCCATTTACAACCGCTTGTCCATTGGAATGCATGGACCTGTTAGTTTTTCAGGTGGACCTGATTGGATTGTCCCTGTGGAAGGGGTCTAAAGGTCTTTCACCTCACTGAAGGAGGGTTTTCTAAAGCCTCGTACACATGCACAGATTGTTGGCCGACCGAACGGCCGTCTTTTGTCCAGTGTTGTTTGTTGGTTGAAATGTGCTCTAGACTTGCACTGGACTTTTGTTGGCCAACAAAAACCAACTTCAGAAGTGATGTCATGTGATGGTTGACTTTCCGTGTGTTTTTTCTTCTCTGAGCATGCCCAGTCTTGCTCATCTGATTTTTGTCTGCCGAAATCTGTACTGACTGAGGAACAATCGGCCGTTCTGTTGTTGGCCAACAAAAATTTTATAGCATGCACACCAGATTTTTTTCTGCCGAAAAGTCGCAGTTGGTTGTCGGAAGCATCATACTAACAAGCCTACAATCGGCCGATCAGGCGTTGGCCGACAATTTATGGCCAACAATCTGTGCGTGTGTACGGGGCTTTAGCTGCATTTTTTATAATTTCTCTAAGGTGCTTAGAACAAGACAAAACCCTAGAATGAACAGGCTGCATGTAATCCGATCCTAGAGAAATTTACTACTCATGTTAGTGTGTGATCCCTTTTTCTCATGTCTCTTACAAGAAATGCTTCTCTCCTCTTGAATCTGCTTTAATGTATGATTGCATGCAGCAACTAAAACATAATGCAGGGTAGATGATTATGTGCAAATAACATAAAACTAGGCATTGCTAAAAGAAACTCACATATCTGTCCTTAATGTTAATTCCTAGCAACTATGGCGTTGCTATGGGGGTGTGGACCAACCAGAGTTGTATAAAGTACTCGAAACCCATACTTGAGTAAAAGTACAAGTGCTCGATCAAAAAGTGACTTGAGTAGAAGTGGAAGTGCTCAATCAAAATGTGACTTGAGTAGAAGTACTAAAGTATTCAACATTTTTTGTACTTAAGTATTGCAAGTAGTTTTTTTTTTTTAAATTTTGCTACTCAAGTACTGAAAGTAAAAGTACCAGTAGTTTAGAAAAAAAAATTGCTACTCAAGTACTGAAAGTAAAAGTACAAGTACTGTGTTATGTAGTTATTAAAGAAAGAAGTCAAAAGTTTGAGCATCATATTGTTTTTTATTATTTCAAATGCAGCTTTTATTTATACATACAGTAGCATTTATTTTCGTATGCGCTGATAATACACATGTTTTGAGCTTCATGAAACCTGCCATCTACTGTTCTGGCAGTGGTAATTTTTATAATAGTAACGAGTAACTATGCAGCACAAAAAAAAATATCTGAGTAGAAGTATTGAAATCATCGAAAAAATGTATTGAAGTAAAAGTGGAAGTAGGAGAAAAAAATTCTACTCTAGGAAAGTACAGATACCGCCTTTTGGTACTTAAGTACAGTAGTGAAGTAGTTCTATTTAGTTACTATACATCTCTGGGACCAACCTGGGTGACACCCGCCAAAGGGGTGACACCATCAAGTAGGAAGTGATATCCGACTGCGATGGTGTCACCCCTATCCTCAACAGCACACGGATCAGCCTGAAACTATCCTGCCCAGAACCCGGCAAGGCAGTGTGGTAGGCTAGATAGGAGGGAGGTGGGGGTAAGATTATGTTTTAGCACACCAGGTGACACGAACCCTAGTGATGCCGCTGGCCAGTTACACTTTTTTTTATAGCTTTCTGTTCCCCCAGACCCCTGCCAGTCTTATACATACCTGTCCCTAACCCAGGGAGATCCAGTGGAGTGTAAATTAGCTATAGGATTGAATAAAAGATGCATATCCCATGTGGGGATACAGCTCAGAATATTGTAACAAGCTCTGCAGCTCCATGAGTAATATCTTGCTGGATCTGGAACAGGTATATAAGGGATTTTTCCCACTTACAGTGAAGTTCAGTGCCATCTGAAGAGTGATCCGCATTTGACAGGTGGTAAAGACCTGTCATATTGCAGCAGTAACAGTATTTGTAACATTGCCTGTAATAGTAGCATTAACCATAGTTATTGTATGGTTAACCAGTTGTAATTTCATGTTCAAGCTGCAGGTAGTATTAGCAATAGTAGTATCCATAGTTTAGTAGTATTCCAGGGCTGGATTTCATTTATATGCCCCCCCCCCCCCCAGGTCACTGTGACGGAACTTCTTCTATGAGTACAACCATTGTTGTGCTGTTCAAACATGTGTGACTTCAACTAATATGTGTAGCTAGAAGTGCATGCCTGACCTGGGCAATGTCTGATGTGTACGCAAAGCCTGGCTTGTAGGAAAATTGTCTAAGGATCAATTACTTTTACCTGCTTGGCAGCTACATATCACCTGTGTCTGGCCAAGACCAGCTGTCACATAGCAGATATCCCCTAAAGGCTGCAGAGGAAATAGGCATGGAGGCACTTAACTTGTACAAGAACAGTAGTGAAGGTCCATCGTACAGCCTTTTTGCTGCATTCCTCTAGTGATAACCTGTAATTATACACATTCGCTGTAGTGTTTTCTTTACAGGCCATTTATTTCTGTTTGACCCATTTGCAATAATTTGTCAACTCTCCCATATATTGCCAGGGAACTGCTTGGTGATACCTGACTTAAACGCATGGAGGTATAGTATACCCCATTACTGCTATTAAATATATTATTAAAATTGAAAAAGTAGTGTTAACACCTTGGGATTGCTGGTTTCTTGATGCACAGAGGAATTTCCTGCCATTTACATCTCTTGTGATTGGCTGATTTCTCCCCAAATAATTGATCCCTCTAGCCAGTTGGCTTTGGCTAGTGACAGCAGGCATATTTACAAAGTTCATTTGAGATTCAGCAATGACCGAATCATACGGTTTGTGCACATTTTAAATTATGATAGTTGAGAACACAAAAAAGTAAGTCCCTTCACCCAAAACAAGTGAATAAATAACTCAAAACAAGAAAAATCTATATATAAATGATTAATGAATTAAAAGTTATCACAACTCGAAAAAGTTTATAACCACTAAGTCCATTAATGATGAGTTAAAGCGGAGTTCCACCCAGGGGACACTTTTTTTAATAAAAATCCCCCCGGGACAGTCAGGGCTAGTACATTCCACAATGGATAGCCTCTGATCTGTCCCGGGTTGCACTTACCTTTTAGGAGAAATACTTACCTTGAAAAAGTATTCTCCAGCGCTGCCATCTCAGGTGTGGGCAGCTTGAAGCCAGCGCGATCCTCTTCTGTGTCCTCTTCCTTCTTCTTTGGTCCCATGATGCACTGCACCGGCCCCGCCGTCACTTCCGGTGCGTGCGCGTCATCTCTCCACAGCTTCTGGGCATGCCCAGAAGCTGTTTAGAAGGGAATGACGCGCGCGCACCGGAACTGACGTCGGGGCCGGTGCAGGCGCATTGATTTCTGGGAGCGATGACGTTCAGCTCCCAGGAATCATTGCAAAAGCCAGGAAGTGACGAATCGCCGTGGCCGCCGAGGGGAGGAAGACGGAAGTAAGGTAAGTATATTTTCTCTACAAGTAAAAAAAAAAAAAAATTGTGATTATCCATTTGTTTTTCAGGTGACCCGGAGCGAGAAGATGGAGGTAAGTATAAATTTAGGGTGGAACTCCACTTTAAGTGTCCCAATAACCGTGATGATAATGTAAGTTTTCACTCTTCTTTATTCCTCCTGTTCAGATACATGTGCCATCACGTGTGGTAAGAATGCAAACTCACTGCAATAAATTGACCTCTTGCCCAATAAAACTGGTAGATCAGATTACCCCATCAGGTCAGGGGTTGCCTGATTACATTATCATATGCAGATGAAATTGTATACAGAAATATAATTACCCTGAACTAATTAGCAATTAATAATGGGACAGACAGGCTTAACAGAATACACATCACACCTCAATACACAGACAATAGGAAGAGACCACCAGTGACAGACTGTCCGTCTCTGACACTGAAGAACGTGGAACAGAGGCCAATGTGATTAGCTCTTTCAATTAACATGTTCAGATTTAAACAGGCCAGGAATAGTTCTCACATATTTCTCGAGATACATGGCTGACAAATATTACTGTCCCACTTGAAGAAATTCCAAACCATATTCTCAGTGTCCATTAAGTACCTGTCTTCCACTCCCAGTGACGTGAGTCCCGTCACACCGCTTCACTTGGCCACGTGTCTTTTTAAATTCCCTTTTGCTAAAAAGTGTGTTCCCTATGCTAGGGTCGCCAGTACGGTATTTGTACCATGATATCATATCCCCTCTCAAGCGTTGCTTCTTCAGCGAGAATAAGTTCAATGCTTGTAGTCTTTCCTCATAGCCTCCATAGTCCTCCATTCCCCAAATGATCTTTGTTGCCCCTCTCTGGAATCTCACCAGTTCCAGCACATCCCTCCTGAGGATCGGTGCCGAGAACTGGATGGCATACTCGAGATGCGGCCAGACCAGAGGGTTGATTTACCAACACCGGAGAGTGCAAAAGTTGGTCCAGCTGTGCATGGTAACCAATCAGCTTCTAAATTCAGCTTGTTCAATTCAACTTTCACAATAAAACCTTGAAGCTGATTGGTTTCTATGCAGAAGATGTTGCACTCCAATTTTAGTAAACCAACCGCAGTGTTTTGATAAAAATGGGTCAGGTGCACTTTAGGATGCAACGTAATGTCCGTTAATGAGTTTGTGTTAATGTGCAAAGCTGGCATTAGGGCCCATTCAAGCCTATTCACACTAATTTTTTTTTTTAACACACATTAACCACTTTAGCCCCGCTCACTGTGCCTCTACTGCGGCACAGTGGCTCGTTCCCGTCCAGCGACGTAGACCTACGTCGCTGGACTCCTCCCCTTTTGGGCGGCGCTCGCGCGCCGCCGGAGGCTCGCTCCCGATGTAGTCAGTCACAGCGGGAGTCGGGCCAGGGGAGGAGCAGCGGCGATCGCCGCTGCTCTTCCCCGATCGTCGGGGAATCGAGTTTGGAGATCCGCCTGCTTGTGTAAACAAAGCGGGCGGATCTCCTAAGTGACAGACAGCATAGCTGAACATGCGATCTGTCCCTGTGTCACTCAGTCACCTCCCCCCACACATGTCAGTAAGCACCAGGCATACATTAACCCCTCCCTCTCCAATAAAATTAACCCCTTCCCTGCCAGTGTCATTTTTACAGTAACAGTGCATATTTATAGCACTGATTACTGTAGAAATGTCACTGGTACCCCCAAAAGTGTAAAAAATGTCAGTCAGGGGTCCGATCTGTCCGCCGCAATGTTGCAGTCCCGCAAAAAAAAATTGCAGATCGCCGTTATTACTCGTTAAAAAAAAAACACCAAAAATGACAGAAATCTTTCCCTTAGTTAGTAAACGCAATAACTTTTGCGCAAACCAATCAAAATACGCTTATTGTGATTTTTTTTACCAAACATAGGTAGCAGAAAACAAATTGGCCAAAAATTTAAAAAAATTTAGATTTTTACATTTTTTTGGGGGGAATTTCATATAAAAAAAATTGAAAAATATTGTTATTTTTTCAAAATTTACGCTTTTTTTTGTTTATAGCGCAAAAAGTAAAAATTGCACAGGTGATCAAATACCACCAAAAAAAAGCTCTGTTTGTGGGAAAAAAAGGACGTAAATTTCATTTGGGTACGGCGTTGCACGACCACGCAATTGTCAGTTAAATTCGCACAAGCCGAAACGCAAAAAGTGGCCTGGACGTAAGACAGCAAAATCCTCCGGTGGTAAAGTGGTTAATGGATGTTCACAGACTTGCTAATTTATTTATTCAAATTTTTTTTTTTTACAGAATAGGGCTAGTTTTACAAATGTGTGATGTGCGTTAGCTGAAAAAGTCCATGTTTGTATTCTAAGGTGTTGACACACATTAACAGGCCCGGTGATAACAATAGCACCTCATAAAAGCATGATAACACATGTAAAATTGCATGAAAATGCATATGGAAAGGTATACACTCAGCATGAAGGAAACATACAGTGCTTGTGTACGTGTTTTATTTTCTTATTATGGTCAGCTCATAACATTTTAAACTATATTTTTATCATTTTGTGAGCTCTCTTGGGTTTGTGTTAAAATTATGACTGGCACATACCTTTATTTTTGGAAAGTCAAACTGTACTATACTGTATATTTCTTGAAACTAGCACTACCTCCTTTTGCCCAGAAGAGGGCACACTGATAAAGTTGGAGTACAAAATACATTCATCTGCAACTGTTACAAGTTTTAGCAGGCACTGAGCTGACAAAAACTCACATAGTTATTTAGATAAAATGCATTTTTTACATTCCAGTCAAAAAAATGTTTTTTTTTCTATTTTACATTTGTATTTTATACATTATGTCATAAAATATATTTAAAAAAGTGTTGTTTTGTTAAAATAAAATATATAATGTACAGGTAGGTGGAAAGTAGACATTTTTAAGGCTAGCTCTATCTATTTTTACCCATACAAGGATGCTAGTTTTTTATGTGATGGTCAAACACCCATATGGTTCTTCTTTGAGTAATATCCCCATCTAAGAAAGACCAACCAAGGCCCATTTCTATCGGCAGTCACGCACATAAAGAGAAGGATGATAATGAATGAGCTCTTCCAGTCTTTTTCATTATTCTTCTGGAAATGTGCATTCAGTGAGCAAACTTGGCCAACCGACATTTTGCTGGCCTGCTGTAACGATGAGTGAACAAACTCTTCTAACTTTTCCAGTCCAACTTCTGTCCTGCAACTTGTTGCTATCTGGGCTTTGAACTCAATGCTTGGAATAGTTTATTACATAAATTACTTAAAGTTATACTTAAAGCAGAACTCCAGCAGTTGTCTTTATTGTCAACTTACTGTGGTCAGGATTGTAGGTGTGGAGGGCTGTTGGAGATACTGAAAGCCACAGTAGAAGTCTAGTCTACATACACTGATGGCTGTGATCTTATGGGTGCTACTCTCAGTGGCTTTTCCACTGCATACTAAACGCAGATGGTTGCTTGTTTGGCTCTGCCACCAATCAAAGAATGCCTTGTATTTTTCCATTGAATACAAGTCGTTCTCTGATTGGATGAGGTAGATAGGAATGATAGGACATCATGAGCTATCTTCGTCCAGTAAGGGGATGATGCTTTGTATTCATTGAAAAAATGAATGGCGGGGTGGGGGGGGGGGGTGTCTGAGCGAGTGTGCAGAAGCAAAGCCGCTCAAGGAGGACCCAGAAGATCACAAATATGTAGCTTTGTCTTTCAGCAATTAGCATAGAGTATAGTTTTCGGGGGGGGGGGGGGGGGTTTTTGGCCATCTGTCTTTCCTAAGGAGGGTTTCTCTTTACTTCCTGTCTTGAAGACTTAACAGGAAGTGGGGGAATCTTTCCAATGTGGGAGAAATCCTGTATGTAATAGTTGTAACAGGAACAAGTGTTGTCATTGGAGGATTTCTCCTCTATTCTGTGGCAGCTCACATTTTTGGCATTACCCTCACTTTTGGTTCCTGGTGACATTGGTGATAAGAACAATTCGAGGGAGTAAATCCTAGGAGATATTGGTGGAGGGGTGTTGGGAGGGTATTTGTACAGGTTATCAAAATGTGGATAAAGTCATTACTTGAGCCCAATAGACTTTTATTTGGCAGTTCACCACAAAGACAGGGTCCCCTCCCCAAGGAGAGGACATTCACCCAATTTGAGAAATCCAAGTGTAATAGGTGAAAGAGAGTGCCAAATAAATATACCTTAGGAGAAGCAGGATAAAGATTATTCAATGCATTTCAGGAGCCACAGACTCTCCCTTCATCAGGGCTGCGTGAAATGGTATGGTAAATGGACTCCAAATAGAGTGAATGGTAAATGGACTCCAAATTACTCCTAAAAAGACTCATCTGTATGCAAAGGATGTTATAAACAACAGTCAGTGCTGGTTCACAGTAGAAGTGGCAAGGTTTGTCTATCCCTGATGAAAGGGGATTGTGTGGCCATCGAAATACGTTGGATGTCTTTTGCCCTGCTTGTTGTAACTAGTTAAACAAAAAAAAATGGGGACTCCTAAAGATTTCTTATTCGGCAGTCTCTTTCACCTATTACAACAGTAAAAAACCCGGCAGGGGTTCCAACCCCCCACAATTCCAAATAAAAAAAAAATTAAGCTTTGCATTTAGTTATACTTTAGACAGCAGGGTGCCTCTGTATGGTCAGAGAAATTCTCGTCTCTCTATACTCAAGTGCTTTGCACCATGTCATACAAAACTTGTTCTAAACCAATTCGTATGAGCAAGTGTACAAATGCTGGCATGCGATTCTTTTTATGGAGAATTTTTAGCATTAGTCATGGCACAGTACTTTTTACTCTCAGTCCTTAAAGTGATACTAAACACAAACTGTTGATTTATATTATCACTTATATTTCTGTGTATGGATGATGGCACTGTAATTATTTTAATAAAAAAAAATCTACATTCCATATGCTCTAATTGATGTACAGCTTGACCCATGCTCTTTCCCAGCCTGTCTGCAGGGAAATAGTGGCAGGAGGAGCTTCCATTCCTCTGCTGCTGGTCACATGTAAAAAAAAAAAATAGCCTTTGGGATACAAAGAAAAAATAGATAATTAATATCAATAAACTGTTCTAAATCATCATACGAATCTATATTTGACATCAAATCTTTATTATTTTATGGCAGTAACATGGTGTGGGCAGATTTGCTGTGTCACCCCCCCCCCCCCGTGCTTAGGTCTTAGAATAGGAGGGAGGTGAAGCCTCCATTAATCTACATGTAATATACTGCTGCCATTTTGTTTAGCTGGTTAGTGAGCATGGAGGAGGAGCAGGAGGAGGGAGGGAGTGGGCTGTCATTTACCACTGTGTATACATCCACATGTGTGATTCTATAGTCACACGGATTGCTCGGATCTGATAGGAGGAAATGCTTTGCGTAGAAAATCACTGAAAAGTGAGCATGTGCAGAGTTGCCACTACAGCTGCAAAATCCCTAGCTGAATTGGGAACATGAACAGAAGGTGGCAATAGAAAGCAGCAGGATCAACCAGTTTTTTTTTTGTTTTTTGTTTGCAGAATACAGAAAACGAATCTCATAGTGACTAAGTGAGTATGTACAGCGTGTAATACACCATTTATTAAAAGTTTTTTTAATGATGTGGGTTTAGTGACACTTTAAAGCTGAACTCCAGGCAGAAATGAAAAAGCATGTAGCCTAGTAGTCTGAGAACTAATGCTTTCATCACCAGCATTCCTTTATTGACATATCCTCAAGCAAATCAGTCATCAATCAGTTTGCTATGAAATAGACTGTCACAGAAATCACATCTACTGTTTAGTCCTCTTGCCTGTCTAGCTGCAGTGTGTCCCTCCCGGGTGCACCAATACAGTGCCTGAAATGGGCTAAAATGCTTTATCACAAAAACATTACAATTCCAGTAACCACTATCTATAAATTATACATTTTACAGGCTATCATACATTTTCAATATAACCATATAACAGGAAAGGTGGAGTAAGAATATATTTGCAGAAAGAAAGAAGCAGGAAGATATTTGCAATGCAGGCCATCAGGTACAGCTTCCTCTCCAGCAAGGAGAACAGTGAGTAGCACAGTACTGATATCAACAAATCCTACTCTGAATGTGCTAAAACTAGCAGACCCGGGAACAGTGCTTTAGATTATCTCACACTGCAGCTCTACACACTTATGAGACTTTAGGCTCCGTTCACATGTCAGCGTATGGATCGCGGGCAGAATCACAGCGATTCCGCCTGCGATCCGCAGATTATTGCAAATCGCGGGACGCCTGTGCGTTGCCCGTGATTTGCAATAGCCCCCCAAACGCTGAGCTATGTTGCCACAATTTCCACCTGCCAAATCGCGGTAACATCGCACAAAAAAATCGCGTGACGCAATACGCTCCAAAGAAGCTCTTGTACTTTTTTGGGGGCGTAATGCGTCCCACGATTTTTTTTGCGCGATGTTACCGCGATTCGGCAGGCGGAAATCGCGGCAACATCGCTCAGCGTTTGGGGGGCTATTGCAAATCACGGGCAACGCACAGGCGTCCCGCGATTTGCAATAATCTCCGGATCGCGGGCGGAATCGCGCCGCGATCCATACGCTGACATGTGAACGGAGTCTAAGGCAGGGGAGGGGAAAGTGCTATTTTTCAGGGAAATTGAAGACAAAAGTTACAGTTTCAGGGTGCTGCTCAGGCGCACTTAACATTTCTAGCTGTTCCTAGCCTAGTGACCAAAAAAAAAAAAACAGGCATTTTGGAGGTGGCAGTATTGCCTCCTGAATGCCTATAAGCCACATCAATGCCACTCTGTGAAATGTGATCCAACGTGGACTGCTCTTCAAAGAGAAACGCAGGTGTTACTGAGCCTTTAGAGTTTAAACACTCACAAGTCATCTTACCAGACAATCCTCTACCAGTGCAATTTTTTTCCTATTGCTTATCATTTATACCATAGTATATGTTTTGCAAGCGTTAAACATTTGTTAAAGATTCAGTCGAAAGGCCATTCCTTCTTAAAGCAATGTGGGAATTGCACATTCTAGGAAAAGGGATATGATCCTTTTCCTCTCTGGCCTATCTGCTATTTTCTGCACTTCTGTACAGGTATGATATAGTGCTCCAACATCAATGCATTATTTATTGGAATGCAAATGGTTCAGCTGGCCATAATGAGGAAGGGTATGGTGTATATCCAGATGGGGAGTTTATTATAGATGTAAGTGGAGGGCAGCAAAACTTTCTCAGATTTTATTGGTGAAGGCCTATACATTGATGCGCATCAGGAGAGAAAGCTCTGCAAAAAAGCTTTGCTTTGGGAATAAGTTAATAAATGGCTCCCAATAGACATATACAGTACAACAAAACCCATGTATTCTGTAGTGAACCAAGGCATGCAGATTGTGAGCCATTTATGTGTTGTGGTGCAAAAAAAGGGTGCAAGTACAAATTTTTTTGTGCATTGAGGAGCACTGCCAGCCCATTCTTAATGAATATGCTGCGCTTATGCAACACATTGAATGAATTGGTCTTTAAAGGAGAGGTACAGGCAAAGCTGAATTGGCTGTACCTCTCCTGTGGATCACTTATTCATTCTGCACTCCTGTGACCCATTTTCAGCATACAGCGGGCTGAAGCCCGCTGTCGCCTGATGTCCCAGAGCCGGTCCAAGCTTGGGCAAGATCGCAAAAATATGGTCAGGATCCACCCACAACCTTCGACTGACACCTCACTCAGCCTCTGCTTAGAAATGAGCCAGCCAATTCCACCCCCTCCACAGCCCAGCGCTCGAGTAAGCGCATGGGGGGTGCAGAGCAGAGAGCAGTGACTGATAGTCACCAGCTCTCTGCTCACAGAGTTCTGAGAACCGAGCGATCAGCGATGTTTGATGGCTCAGTTCTCAGTCTTAGAGCCAGCGGGGGACAGATGCAGCATCCACCTAGGTAAGTATGATTTTTGATAAAAAACAGAAACCTATACTTCTCTTTTTATCTGCTTCCGTGAGCTGTACTGTCAATCAGCCTGGTGCAATACAGAGGATGGCACAAGCACAGGATTGTTATGGGTGTCAAACTTTAGACAATGATTTATTTTCTCTCCCTTTACAAGAAAAGATAGGCAATAGTGATGACTAGTTATACTTAGTCATTTCAGCATCTCAACAGTATCCTGTTCTTCTTTGAGGCCAGAGTATTTCTTTAAGCTTACTTGCCACTTTACAGCACCTTGAATTGCACAAATTCATACATCACTTCTAGTGTTTGCTTTAGAAAGCAATCATAGTGTGAGTCTTACATTGCTGGAATAACTTGCAAAATGACGAGAGCCTTCTCAGCATCTCTTGAATAACACCTGGAACACTAGTGACTATTCTTCCTGATAGCAGCTGTAGACCTGGGTTCCCATTCTGCCAACAGAATAAATAATCAGGGACTCAATAAAAGGTAAAGCATACTTAAAACCCAACAACAAAAATTAAATATATTTCAGCTTGCCAAACCTTAGACATTGTGGTTGCATTAGTTTTATTGTTATACTTTTTTTCTTAATTCCTCATTCACATGGGTGTATGTGTACAGCTGCGCGAAGGGCTGACTTTTCCCACACAGGATGCTGAAGTGTTCCATACATCTGCATGCAGGCACTCCCATTCATGTCTATTGGGATGCAATGGCTGCATGATCACAGCTGCTGGTCCCTGTTTGACAGCTGTGTGGGTGCGTGTCCCTGAACGCAGACAGCATGCAGACAATATTTTCACCTGGCTATACTGCAATAACATACTCCCTGTCTTAGGGTGACAACATTTACTCACTGTACTGTACATAAAGAGGAGCAGCATTGTCAACTGAGGGCAGGACTACAGATCACCTCCTACTCTCCTCTACAGGAAGGTATAAGCTCACAAGATTTCTGTCAGGATTAACGGGTACCTTTGCATTTATTGAACAGATATATAGGAAAAAAACTCAGTGGTATATTTAACAGACCCAAAGAGAGCAAACAAGAGAAGTTAACGGTTAGGGTTTACTTACACATTAATTTGTAATCATATTCAATAATCAGAACAAAGAGTCCAGGGGATATGCGAGTACAAAAATATAACAATCAGTCAGAATTCAGTTAACTGCACTGAGTCTGAGAAACTGTGCTAGGATAATAGAATAAACACTTTAATAAGTGATCCAAGCTATTAATAGCATCAACACTAACTCTGAATAAGTTTGATATAGAGTATAGGATCAGGCTCATTCTGCATTGCAATCTTTAAAAAAAATGTTTAATTCTTTCATTTGTCACAGATAAGTCAGTCAACACGCAATGGAGAGACTATATTCACCACTGAGCCTCTGGAGAAACTATGCTTTACTAACACACTATGGAGAAACTATGTTTACCAACAAGCTATGGAGAGACTATGTTCACCAACAAGCAGTGGTGTATTTTGGTTTTGTGCTGCCCTAGGCAAGACTAAAATCGGGCGCCCCCCCCCCCCATGTCAATTTTCCCCACTCCTTTTTTAACAGATGTGACTCCATCCAAAACTGAAGGACTACAAGTCCCAGCATGAACCCCTGAGATCTCACGGGGGGGGGGGGTAAGAGAGAGAGAGAGAGGGGTGGGTGGGTGAGGGAGGGAAAGAGAGGGGGTATGAGAGAGAGAGAGAGAGAGAGAGAGGGTGGTTGAGGGAGGGAGGGAGAGAGAGAGGATGGGTGAGGGGGGATGAAAGAGAGGGGAGAATCAAAGAGAGAGAGAGGGGATGAGAGGGAGAGGGGGTGAAAGAGAGAGAGAGGGGGGGTGAGAGAGAGAAAGAGAGAGGGGGGATGAGAGAGAGAGAGTGGGGGATGAGAGAGAGAGAGGAGAGCGAGAGAGGGGGGGATGATAGAGAAAGAGAGAGGGGGTGAGAGAGAGGGGGATGAGAGAGGCAGTTCTAGCAACTAGTGGCCAATAGAGTCTCAGGTGGAGGGGGGGATGGCTTTTTTGCTACCCCTCTGCAAAGTGCTGCCCTAGGCCTGGGCCTTGTTGGCCTAGGCCAAAATACAGCACTGTCAACAAGTTATGGAGAAACTATGTTCACCAACAAACTATAGAGAGACTATGTTCACCAACAAACTACAGAGTGACTATGTTCACCAACAAGTTATGGAGAAACTATGTTCACCAACAAACTATAGAGAGACTATGTTCACCAACAAGCTATGGAGAAACTATGTTCACCAACAAACTATAGAGAGACTATGTTCACCAACAAGTTATGGAGAAACTATGTTCACCAACAAACTATAGAGAGACTATGTTCACCAACAAACTACAGAGTGACTATGTTCACCAACAAGTTATGGAGAAACTATGTTCACCAACAAACTATAGAGAGACTATGTTCACCAACAAACTTTGGAGAAACTATGTTCACCAATAAACTATAGAGAGACTATGTTCACCAACAAACTATAGAGAGACTATGTTCACCAACAAACTATAGAGAGACTATGTTCACCAACAAACTATAGAGAGTCTTATGTTCACCAACAAACAAACTATAGAGAGACTATGTTCACCAACAAGCTATGGAGAGACTATGTTCACCAACAAACTATGGAGAGACTATGTTCACCAACAAACTATAGGGAGACTATGTTCACCAACAAACTATAGAGAGACTATGTTCACCAACAAACTATAGAGAGACTATGTTCACCAACAAACTATAGAGAGACTATGGTCACCAACAAACTATAGAGAGACTATGTTCACCAACAAACTATAGAGAGACTATGTTCACCAACAAACTATAGAGAGACTATGTTCACCAACAAACTATAGAGAGACTATGTTCACCAACAAGCTATGGAGAAACAATGTTCACCAACAAGCTATGGACAGACTATGTCCACCAACAATCTATGGAGAGACTATGGGGTTGATTTACTAAAGGCAAATAGACTGTGCACTTTGCAAAGTACAGTACCACGCTGCAAGAGCAGTTGCTCTAGAGCCTAGTAAATGAGGGAAAGCTCTGCTGACTTCCATCACCCAATCACAAGCAAGCAAAAAGGCTGTCTTTTTTATGTTCTTTGCAAATAATTAGGTATTCTTTGCCAAGTGAAGCTTTACCTTATTTACTAAGCTTTGGAGCAACTACACTTGCAGAGTGCAACTGCACTTTGCAAAGTGCACAGCCTTTTTGTCTTTAGTAAATCAACCCCTTTGTTAATTAACCTATGGAGAGACTATGTCAGGTAACAAGCTATGAAGAGACTATTTTCTACCAAAAAGCCATGGTTAGACTATGTCTGCCAACAGGCTATGGAGAGATTATGTCCACCATCAAGCTAAGGAGGGACTATGTCCACCAACAAGCTGTGGTTAGACTATTTCCACCAACAAGCTATGGAGAGACTAGGGTTAAGGGGTGTATACCTGGGCAGAATATCAGGCGGCATCGGCTGGTTCAATAGAAACCGGATCAAATTCAGCCAGTGTGTACAGCAGCCAGTTCGACAGAAGCATGACCAAATATAGGTCATGCCCCTGTCAGATCACAATAGCTTAGCGGGGGGATTGCTGTACTAACATTGGATGGTTAGTACAGCGGCTCCTCTTGAGATTTTCAGTTTTTTTTTCATTCAGCCCGATGGATTGACCGAAAAAAAAAAAACGTATAGAGTGTACTAGGATTTAGACTATATTCGCCAACAAGCTATTGAAAGACTTTATCCAACAACAAACTATGGAGAAACTATGTCCACCAACAAGCTGTGGAAACAATATAGGGTTGATTTACTAAAACTGACAAAATGTGGTGCAGCTCTGCATAGAAACCAATAAACTTCCAAGTTTTTTTGTCATAGCTTAATTGAACAAGCTGAAGTTAGAAGCTGATTGGTTTCTATGCAGAGCTGCACCAGATTTTGCACTCTCTAGTGTAAGTAACTCAACATCTATGTTATTCAACAAGCTATGGAGAAACTAGGTTCACCCACAAATTATGAAGAGACTGTGTCTGCCAACAAGCTATTGAAGGGCTATGTCCTCCAACAACCTAGAGATAGACTATGTCCACCAACAAGCTTTGGAGAAACTATGGTGTTGATTTACTAAAGGCAAAACAACTGTGTAGTCTGCAAGTGCAGTTGCTCCAGAGAGTGGTAAATGAGGTAAAGCTTTACTTTGCAAAAAATACCCAAACACGAGCAAGGAAAATTAAAAAAAAATAAGAAACAGCATTTTTGCCTGTACATGATTGGATAATGTAAGTCAGCAGAGCTTCTGCTCATTTACTAAGCTCTGGAGCAACTGCACTTTGCAAAGTGCACAGTCTTGCAAGAGCACGAGTCTACTTACCTTTAGTTAAAGAGGTTGTAAACTCATAAAATTTTTTTATTTTTTTCCCCAACCTGAAAGAGAAACACATAATGAGCTAGTATGCATCGCATACTAGCTCATTATGAAATACCTTAGAATGAGCCCCCGTCGTGCCGCCCGCTTACCTGTATGACGGGCAACATGTTCAGTCGCCCGTCTTCCAGGATCGCGGCATCCGGCCATCTGATTGGCCGGACCCGCGATAACGTCATTCCCGCGCATGCGCGCGGGAGCTGCTGTTCACAGCATAGGGCTCTGAAGGAGCGGCACGGGTGGCCGTTCCTTCAGAGCGCATGCGCCAATTATGTCATCGGCTGCATTCAATGTAAATATCTCCTAAACGGTACATGTGTAGGAGATATTTACAGTACCTATAGGTAAGCCTTATCATAGGCTTACCTATAGGTAAAAGTTGCAGAGGAGGGTTTACTTCCTCTTTAATCCACCCCTATGGCAACGAATAAGCTATAGAGAGATCATGCCAGAGCACAAGCTCCACCAACAAACTGTGGCAGATGCAGAAAAGTTGTTACATTCAGCACAACACTCATCACATTGGTGAGGATAATTGTGTTACAGTTGCGAATAGTACTTTCCACACTCACGCAAGATGTATCTTTATATCTCCCTGTTACAGAATCACAAAACTTGGTAGCAAATTTTTGTTTTTTTTAACAGCAAAGATGGTCCTAAGAGCTCATTCACACTGCCGCGACTTGTCAGGCTGACAAGTCGCGGTATGTCGCGGTCCATTGACTGGTACAGGACCCGTTCTAATAGGAGCGTCACAAGTCGCTCCGACTTAGAAAAAGGGTCCTGTACTGCTTTGGGGCGAACTCGGAGCGACTTGCATAGTCTTCCATTATGTGAAGTCCCTGCAAGTCACGCCGAAGTCGCGGTGCACAGCGTTGCACGCGACTTCACGGGTCGCCCCCCGAAGTCGTGCCGCTTCAGTGTGAACCGGCACTAATGGTCAATAACATTATCTTTACTATATACCTAAGCCCAGCCCAATGGGGTCGTGGTGGGCAAATATAAACTGCAGACAGACTGCAGTTTTTTGCTTTAGTTTATTGCTACTTCTGGCTTGTGTATAGAAACCGGGGAGGGAAATACTTTTGTAATTCAGGTATGCGTGTTGTTGTTTTGTATAAATACTACATTAGTAATACTGTACTGCAAGCTTGAAATCAGTTTCGGTGCTGTGATTTATGTCCTGGATTCCAGGAAAAGGCTATAAATCTACTTCTCAAGCCTGTACTAAACCACAATTCAACCTGGGATCAAGCTTCGCTCTGCCATTCAACAATCAATTGCCAGAACCTTAGTGACCAGTAGAAGCCCTGATATTGGATGGTTAATGGTAGCGGTTGGGCTTAGTGCCTGAAGGGGTGAGCCTAATGCAAGCATGGAAAGAAAATGACATGAAAACTGATCTGAAGAGTAACCCATACTTGACCAAAATTCTTAGTGGAGATAATGAGTAGAACCTGACAGGTTTAAAGTTATGCTAAGTCCTAAGTATTTAACCAGTTCTGGACCAGAAGGATTTGCCCCCTTAAGGACCAGTCCATTATTTGCGATTTGGCACCGCGTTATTTTAATGGAAAATTGCGCGGTCGTGCGACACTGTACCGTAATAAAATTGATGTTCTTTTTTCCCCCCACAAATAGAGCTTTATTTTGGTGGTATTTGATCACCTCTACGCTTTTTATTTTTTGCACTATAAACAAAATAAGAGTGAAAATTCTAAAAAAAAAACGAAAAAAATATATTTTTCACATTCAGCTATAAAACATATAAAACATTCCTCCAAAAAAATGTAAAAATCAAAAATTTTCATCCTTTTAAGCCAATTTGTATTCTGGAAAATATTTTTGGTAAAAGAAAATCGCAATAAGCGTATTTTTGATTGGTTTGACCAAAAGTTACCGCGTCTACAAACTAGGGGAAAGATTTATGTAAATTGTATTTATTTTATACTAGTCTGCGGACTGCGACATTGAGGCAGACAGATCGGACCCCTAACTGACATTTTTGACACTTTTGGGGGGACCAGTGACATTACTACAGTAATCAGTGCTAAAAAAATATGCACTGTTAATAATGACACTGGCAGGGAAGGGGGTTAACCTAGGGGTGATCAAAGGGTTAAATGTGAGCCTAGGGTAGTGTTTTCTAACTGTGGAGGGTGGGACTTGTGAAATGACCATAGAGACCTGTGATCCTATATAGAAGGATCACAGGAGCTCTATGACCATTTCAGAGAGAAGAACGGTCAGCTGTGTTTACAACACCTGACCGTCCTTCTCTATCAGCGGGGAGCGGTCGCGGGTGCCCAGCGGCAATTGCGGCTGCCGGCCCCGTGCATCGGCATCCCCGCTGCCTAGTGCCACGCGCGTGACCAACGTAGAGCTACGTCGTTTCGCGTAGCTGAGTAAAACTGCGGCGGGCGGTCGGCAGGTGGTTAAGCTAGCCATACACTGCTCATATTTGGTCTGATTTCTGCTACGCCAGACAAGATCAGAGCTGTGAATGGCCCTGTGGGCACTGGATCCAATTGACAGAAATGGATTTCTTAATCGACTGAACAGCATCTTAATGTAGCTTATCTCATGAAGCCTCTTTGCAGCTGCAGAGCATTTCTCAGGGGGAGTTTCCTGATGGTGACAACAGTAGTCCATGCCTGCATAATGTGTGTTGAAATAGCCAGTCTTGATCCGAGCATCATTGAAGCAGAGAGCTGCCATTCTATTATAGAAGGTTCCCAAACACTGACCTGCACCACTGAATCACCAGATATTATTATGCTAAGAGCTGCGGATTTTAAAAAATATTAAAAATGACTTTTGAAATGACATTGAAGCTGATCTCAGGGCCCCCCTATCCCCCACACCCTTTCCCGTTCCAACTGAACACTGAAGAAACAAACAAAAAAAAAAACTACGTGATTGCCCTTTTTACTCACCTATAGCCCCTGACATGTGACACTTCAGTCTCAACTCCTCTCTCTTCTTCTGTTTACAGGAGCCTTTGGGTATCCTTGTTACGTAGACACTTCCTATTGGCTGTCCAGCAGTGGGATACTCTCAGGATCCAGAAGAGGAATCTGCAGTGATGCTGTAAGTGCAAGTAGACTGTCAGGATCCGCAGTGCTGGGTTTGCAGTACTTCTAAGCGACCAGGAAAGCAGATAAAGGGGATATAGCTTCACAAGGTAAGGCGGTAAAACAAAAACAGATGGGTTGGGGGGGTGAGAGAGAGAGAGGGGTGGGGGTAATATTTGCCTGGAGATGAGATGTAACATATTAAATCAATATTAAACCCAAAAGCAAACATTTATTATATTGCAGCTTACAAATTCTTAGATGTGATGGCTGCATTCGTTTTCTTTTTTAGGCTTTTTTTTTCTTCTATTTTCATCTGGTGATCCAGCCAGTAAGTCTGTTGATTTTCAAAAGAAGCTCTCTACAGATGTATCAGCTTACAGGTATGAAACAAACCATGTAACACTGACAGGGATGCTTACAATGATCATATGTTATTTACTTATATAAAACCTTTATGCCAAAAGAGAAAAAAAAAAACATTTGCTGTAACTGCTTTTAAAGTGTGAGCTGGAGTTTGGCTTAAATTTGCTAGTGTATTTAAGTTTGCTAGTAAATCTAACATTCTTCTCATTCTTCTGCCCCCAGACTGACAATGCTGCTGTCCAAAGGTGCCCCCCTGTGCTTCTTCATTCAGAGTGGTGGCACTACAATAGGTGTGGGTCTCTCCAGATCACCAGGCGAAAACAGAGAGAAACAGAGAGAAAAAAGAAAACGAATGCTGTCACCACATCTGGTGATTGGTAAGCTGCAATACATTACATTTTTGGTTTAATACTGCTTTAAGCTCATATATGAATTTAGTGTTTGGGTTTACTTTATACTTGAATGCACCATTATATTTAATAGCCATATTATTTAGTTTGTAGGTGATTATGGGCTGTTTAGCTTTGATCTATGCAATCTGACAGCTGTAGGCTCAATTCATAAAAACCAGGGCCAAGTCACACCACATGCAGTCCAGTGCTTTCTTTCTGCATCACAAACACATGGAAAGTAGGTCATATGGTTTCCAATGGCATAGTTCACATCAGTGCTTGCAGTTCCAGTGCATTCAAGTTCCATAAAAGAAAAGTAGAACATGCTGCAATTGTCCTGCACTGGACTGTACTGGAATGCTGTAAAACGCATTAAAAATGCATTGGAACGCCCTGGAATGCACCTAAATGCACCAAAAATGCACTGTAACACACATGTCCTTATTTAGGGTTAAGAAAAGAGGGGGAAAATGCACTGGACTGCATCAAAAAATGCACTGGAATGCATCACAAACGAGCATGGAAAAAAGCATATGGAACGCATCCAGACTGCGTTTCTATGGTGTTTCTATGGTGTGAATTGGCCATCAAACAACAGGATAAGGATATTGTAGCGGTGTGACTGTATTTCTCAAACGTCAAACTTTTGCAAGTGGCTACATGAGAACACGCTGAGACAGCTTTTGAATTTACTTCGGCTTTTATTGATTGTTTTTATGTAAGTGCAATTGTGTTTTATTCTTTACTAAAAGTCAACAGTTTTTATTAATGTTCTCCCGTCCTTTTCATGGTGATATCTACGCTGGTTCACATTTGGAGAGTGAAATGGAGGAGAGGAGGTGGTGATAAGGATCGATTATACAGTCATATGCCTGAATTGGATACCACTAACAGCCAAGCACCAATACGTGGAAGAAGTATATATAATCAAAGCCTGTTTTATACATACAGCTGGTGAGTGGGGGCACATAGGAGGGGAGCACGCCATTTTGGATTCACATTGCATCAAAACTCAGCTTTGGGGTCCTTTCACACGAACGATCCGATCAGATCCGCCTGTCAGTTTTTTAGGCAGACCTGATCGGATGCCCCATGCATTCCTATGGGGCAGCGGATGTCAGCGGTGACATGTCCGCTGACACCCGCTGCTATCCGATTCCGATCCTGTCCGTGAAATCCGGACGGATGGAAACCCTATTTTCCATCCGTCCAGTGGATCGGATGAGAATGGACAGACGGACCGTTCTCATCCGATTCCCCCATAGAGGACAGCGGGGATCTGGCAGCTCCATCTCCACACACAGAGCGGAGACGGAGCTGTCATCCGCCTGCTCAGCAGGGATCGGCGGATCGATCCCCGCTGAGCAGCACGGAGTCCGCCGGCGGAGGCAGACCGTGTCAAAGGAGCCAAAGTTTATGGGCTTTTTTCGTGTATATGGACTATTTGATTTGATACTGCACTGAGCACTTTTATTACTAGCACTGTCTAACACAGTTAGCACTTTATCTTTAGCACTTTACCAAATGTTTATTTTGTATCACAATAGATGAATGTTTTGCTCATTATATGAATGAACCTTAATTAGGGCAGTGCTGTAGTCACTACACACTACACACTATTACCGTTTCAAAGTGATCAGTCTATGGGGTTAATTTACTAAAGGCAAAAAGACTGTACACTTTGCAAAGTGCAGGTGTAGTCTGCAAATGCAGTTGCTCCAGAGCTTAGTAAAATCTTCTACCTGGCGCCGGCATCACTAGTGTGGGCACCCGGCTGTGACAACTTGCGGCTTCACAGTCAGGTGTGCACTGCGCTTGCGCAAGTCTCGCTGCGCGTCGTAAAATGGCCGGGCAATCATCTTGGACCTGTGACGTGTTCCAGAAGATTGCAGGGAGGGAGGGGGAGAGGAGAACTTCTGCTCGAGTCTAGGCGGCCGAGTGGAAGTGGGATCGGGTACCTGTCAAATCTAGGTACCTGCTCTCCCCCCAAAAAAATGACATGCCAAATGTGGCATAACAGGGGGTCGAGAGAACTTAAAGCAGAAGTTCCACTTTAGTGTGAAACTCCGCTTTAAAAAAAAAAATTGTTTTGGTTAGAATTACACTTAGAGCCAAGCAATCAGTCTGGGGAAACCAGTGTGACTCCCTTTTCCCCTGACTGACAGTGCTGCTGTCCAAAGTTGTCTCTGTTGCTCCTTCATCCAGAGTGTAGGCATCTAATACAGGAGGTGTGTTACTGGCCAGATCACTAGGTGAAAACAGAGGGAACAAAGCCTTAAAAAAAAGAAAACGAATGCAGCCACCATATCTAATGATTGCTAGATTTATAGGGTTAATACAACTTTAGAGTCCTTTTACACAGGGAAGACTCTTGCTGTGATCCACTTGCTCAACAGAGGATCTGTCCGCTGACAGTAATGTAGCAGTTCCTCTCATTGCACAATTTTATATACTATCCTACATAGCAGCGTATAAGGAATCATATAAAACTTTGCAAAGTGCACCACCTGTTTGCTTTTAGTAAATGAACCCCTTGTGTGCTTTTAGTAATTCAATTGCCTTACGTCGCTTGCAACCTGTTTTATTCTTCAAAACTTAAAAAAAAAATAATTTTGGTTAGAGTTACACTTTAAGCCAAGCAATCAGAAAAGCGAGACAATGGTGTGACTCCGGTGAATGCTCTCTCGGGTTTCTGTCCAGTGGAGGGTATAGGACAGAGGAGACGTCTTCATCTGCTGGCTTGTCACTGACTTTCAAAAAGGGGGAGGGAGCTGTCAGAACCCGGCAGGGAACAATATGTTACATACGCCTGGCATAACTTTAGGAAGAGTCCGCCGTACAAAAAAAAAACAAAAAAAAAATGAAAAGATCAGAAGTCTAAGTGGAGAAGGAGGGGCTGCGATATGAGTGGTAAACAGATATAACCAGCCCCCTGCAGCATTGTCCATACTACAGTAGAGGAATACTACACACCCTGCTAAAGGATCGCCTGACAGACAGCCTGAGCTGGAAGATTCACAACACAAGAGGAATGCACGCCGTGAAACAGGATCCCAGTGTTCCAACTTCAGGTATTCACCAGACACTGGCCAAGCTGTCTACCTGTTGATTATCACATGAAGAGACTGCTGGCTCTTCACCATGAAATCCACTCTCTCCGCCGACATCGGCTGCAAACCTCCAGCTTCAGGAAACAGGTGAACGTCCTGCGGATTTTTTATTTTTTTTGGCTTTTTTAAGTTTTTAAATTTTTTTTTTTGATTCCCCCCCCCCCCCCCGCTACGAATCTACCCCCCAGTGGGAGACCACACTCGAAAGGAAACATGCACTGGATGATGGAGAAGTGCGATCACTAAAGGGTGAGCTTTGCACGCTGGCTGCATCACCCAACTCCACGTGTGACTGGCATACAAAATCCTCAGCTAGCCCCGAGTAAAGGAGGAGACGTTTTTTGGGGGGGGGGGTGGGGGGGGGAGAGGCTGCCCACACAGACCGGACCTGGCTCTAGTCCCTTGGGATTTACAAACACTCACTGACTGATCTCGTCACCAAAAGGGCTTTTGGTGTGCTTTGCTTTTTGATGCTTTGACCTGGATCTCCAGTCCCCCCCCCTACCCCCTCCACCCCCAAGACTGCCGGCTCTCAGCGCTTTGGATCCCCCTTTCCTAATCCAGGAATATGAACAAGAAGACGAGACGTTGGATTTTTCATATCTTTCTAAGTCTGGGGATTGTCTATATTAAGATTGGGTAAGTAGGATGGCAGCGAGCATGACCAGCAGGCAGTGATCACTGACTGGGAGCTGTGGTCAGTACGCATTGCTGGCTCCCAAATTCATTCATTCATCCTGGCTGCAGCATGTGAGAAGTTTGGGACTGGATTGAACTTAGTTTGGGAGGTGCAGGGTGTGAGGAGGTGTATTACACACATGACAAGTCCACTGATGCTCAAAGACCATAGACTGTGTATTGTGTGTACCTGTAATTCCATGCACAGAAAAGTATTCCTATGGTATTGGATCAGCGAGCAGCCTAAGGCTCACCATACACGTTACAATCTGACCATACAATCAACTTTATGTTAGATACATGTGCACCAATTTTATTTTCAGATCAAATTGATACAATTGAATAACTTTCCTTTTTGTGATTGAGCAAGACTTGATGTAGATCAGATTCCATCAAAATGAGCTGATCAGCCAGGGTGGAAAATTATTGATCGATTCCACATCTATCAGTTGCACTACATCTGATTGTACCTAAAATTGCATATACAATCATTTACTTAAGATCATATCTTCCACCAAATGATCGTAGCCCATCTTCTTTTATGTGTTTTAATGGTCAAATAGGTTGACATCTATAGATCAATTTTAATTATCTAGTGATAACAATGACCGATTTTATTATCCAATGATATTAATGACCGATTTTATTATCCAATGATAATAATGACCGATTTTAAAATCCAGTGATAATAATGATCAATTTTATTATCAAATGATAATAATGATCGATTTTATTATCCAGGGATAGTAATGATAACAATGCCCGATTTTAAAATCCAGTGATAATAATGATCAATTTTTTTATCTAGTGATTATAATGATAATATGATCGCTTTTATAGTCCAACTGAAATGATGAACAATTAAATAACCATACCTTCCTTTGCAATCGAGAAAGCCTTGATATAGACCAGATCCAATCACAGTGAGTCGATCAACCAGGGTGAAAAGTTATTGATTTATTCTGCATATATCAGCTGCACTATATTTAATTAGGATATTGTACATGAAATTGCAGATGCAATCAAATTACTTAAGATCGTATCTTCCAACAAATGATCGTAACCCGCCTTCTTGTATGTATTGGTCAAATGGATCGACATCTATGTCCAATGACTGATTTTTTTTATCCAGTCGAAACAATAAATGATCAAATAACCATAACTTCCATTCCAATCAAGCAAGACTTGCTATAGATCAGATTTGATCAAAGTGAGTCGATCAGCCACAATGCAAAAAATATTGATTGATTCTACATCTGTCAGCTGCACTACATCTAATTAGGAGATTGTACATGAAATTGCAGATATGTTCAATTACTTAGGATCGCATCTTCCAAGAAATTATCATAACCCACCTTCTTTTATATGTTATAATGATCACATTGGTTGACATCTATAGATTGGTTTTATTATCCAATAATAATGATAATAATGACCAATTTCATTATCCAATTAAATCGATAAACAATCAAATAACCATAACTTCCCTTGCAGTCGAGCAAGACTTGATATAGATCAGATTCAATCGAAGTGAGGTGATCAGCCAGGGCGAAAACATTAATTGATTCTGCATTTATCAGCTGCAGTGCATCTATTTAAGAGATTGTATGAGAAATTGCAGATACAATCAACTACTTAAGATAGTATCTTTCAACAAATGATCATAACCCGCCTTCTCATATGTGTTATAACGATCAATTGGGTTGATGTCTATAGATCGATTGCACATAACGGGATTGATAGGAAAATGAATTGATGATTTATCAAAGCATGTGCTAGATTTGCCAAAACTATATAAAATTGCAATTAATTACTTAAGATCGTATCTTCTAACAAATGTTTTACAACAATTGAATGGATTGATGACTGCAGATCAATCATTTTTATGCATGTGTTAGATTTACCAAACCCATGTAATATGAGGACCTGTCTAAACTATCCAATTAATCTGATTGAAATCCACCTTCCTGTATGCTTTATAAGGATTGAATGAATTGACAACTATAGACTGATTGTTCAGAATACATCAATCGGAAAATAAATCAATGATTTATTGATGTGCCTAAATTTGCCAAAATACATGACATTTCAGGTGAGATTACTTAAGATCGTATCTTCATGCCTTCTTGAATGTGTAATAATGAGTAGTCAAGTAGACTATAGATTGATTGTTCTTACTGGAATAAATCAATCAGAAAAGAAAATGTAACGTGTGTGCTTAGCTTACTGCTGGCCATACACTGACCAATCCAAGTTCTTAATCTTGGTTATTGATACTTTTTCACCACCATTTCAATAATTTTTGGCCATGGGATGAAAGAGATTGGTTGCTAGGAAAAATCCAGCTGATGTGATTTGTGTATGAACACTTTTACTTCCTATATAGTATAGGGCAGGGTGAAGCAATCAGCACCTTGGTATGTAGCTCTTATCCTGCTTCTTGTACCCAAACAGACACCCAAAAGGGATTTGAAAAGTCTAGATTTCCAAACAGAAGCTTGTGTGTCTATGTGTGCCATACACATATCAATCCAATTGTTTGATGAAACCTTTGTTTTTATATACTAATCTAGCCATTGTCAATTCTTACAACTATTTAGATCTTATTTTGACCAATTTTGTATGATTGTTTTCAAGATAGTTTTGTGGAATAATCTATTGTTTCTAAAATGATCACTTTAGATTTTTCTTTACTTTTTCCACTTTTGAAAGTGATTAGATGGATTTGGGCAATCAACAGTTGTTTTAGACATCTAACTAATGAAAACAATATGAATGAATGAAAACTCAGGGTGTATGGCGAGCATACCCTGTGCACATTGGTAAACAGAAGCTTTTTTCCCATTGGGCATAATGTATAATTCAAGAGTCTCTGCAGGCACAGGAGACACAATAGGTAATCCATTGTATTAATAAAGATGATTATTTTACTGTCCCGCGTTACCATTTGGAGAGTGCAGTTAGGACAGCCATAGACCGCATAGACTTGGGTACAACCAGCCTGCCGGATTCACTTGCGATTATCACTAGCTGCTACTATAGCCGCTAGAAATAATCACTGTGTTCTCCCGGGAAGGGACGGCTTCCCCCCTCCCCATCGGGAGCAGACAATTGCTCAGCAGGAGGGATTCCCCTTTCAGCACTGTCAGTGTTGATGGGGGAATCATGTACATTTCTTTCCTGCAACCCATGGTTACGGAAAACAAAATTTGTACCGTCTATGGTAGACCTTACTGAAAGCAATATCAACTAGTCACTTTGACATATAATGGCATGGCACTGATTATTGACATGACACTGATTATTGACATGACACTGATTATTGACATGGCACTGATTATTGACATGACACTGATTATTGACATGGCACTGGTTATTGACATGTCACTGATTACTGACATGACACTGATTTTTGACAAGGCACTGATTATTGACATGGCGCTGATTATTGACATGGCGCTGATTATTGACATGGCACTGATTATTGACATAACACTGATTATTGACGTGGCGCTGATTATTGACATGGCACTGATAATTGACATGGCACTGATTATTGACATGGCACTGATAATTGACATGGCACTGATTATTGACATGGCGCTGATTATTGACATGGCACTGGTTATTGACATGGCACTGGTTATTGACATGTCACTGATTACTGACATGACACTGATTATTGACATGACACTGATTATTGACATGGCACTGGTTATTGACATGTCACTGATTACTGACATGACACTAATTAATGACATGACAATGATTATTGATATGGCACTGATTTTTGACATGACACTGATTTTTGACATGGCACTGATTATCGACATGCCACTGATTATTGATATGCCACTGATTATTGATATGCCGCTGATTATTGACATGGCGCTGATTATTGACATGACACTGATTATTGACATGGCACTAAGTATTGACATAGCACTGATTATTGACATGGTGCTGATTATTGACATGGCACTGATTATTGACATGGCACTGGTTATTGACATGTCCCTGATTACTGACATGACACTGATTGCTGACATGCCACTGATTATTGACATGGCACTGATTACTGACATGGCACTGAATATTGACATGGCACTGATTATTGACATGACACTGATTACTGACATGAGACTGATTATCGACATGGCACTGATTATTGACATGGCACTGATTATTGACATGGCACTAATTACTGACATGGCACTGATTACTAACATGGCACTGATTACTGACATGGCACTGATTATTGACATGACACTGATTACTGACATGACACTGATTATCGACATGGCACTGATTATCGACATGGCACTGATTATTGACATGGCACTAATTACTGACATGGCACTGATTACTAACATGGCACTGATTATTGACATGGCACTAATTACTGACATGGCACTGATTACTAACATGGCACTGATTATTGACATGGCACTCATTACTGACATAGCACTGAATACTGACATGGCACTGCTTTTTGACATGGCACTGCTTTTTGACATGGCACTGATTACTGACATGGCACTGATTACTGACATGAGACTGAGTATTGACTTGGCACTGATTAATTAACCTCCTGGATCAATGAAGGAAAGTAGTCACAGGTCACACTGGAACGTTTCCAGACCTTTGTTTAGACATACTGGAGATGTCTAAGCTTTCACTTGCTGCTTCTGCTGTTGGCACTAAAGCCAGCCATAGACGGAGCGATTTAATCATTTTCTACTCATATCTGGTACCCTTGAAAGCCTTTTGCCATAGAATTTCTTGGCAATTTTTTTGCAAGATTGGTTGCCAGGTTTCCAAAATTTGTCAGCTTGGGACTAGCATAAAGAATGTGATAACACATGTGCTTATCTGATTTGTTCACACATAGTAATGCCAATTTAGATGGGGGACTTTCCAGTATTTCTTTGGAGTGTGGGAGGAAGCCCACATAAACAAACCCAATGTATATAGTGTCCTGGCCAATATTTGAACCAAGGCCCCAAGTGCCCACACAAGCGCAGAGCGAGCCTGAAAACTCAATGCAGATAGTGTCCTGGCCAACATTCAAACCAAGAACCTAAGTGCTGCAAGGCATAAGTACTAAGCCCCTGTGCCACCCAGACAATTTCATATCTGTTGCCAATGTGGGAAATGCAAGCTTAACTGGCAGGACCTTTTAGAACTTGCTCACACCAGTATGCATGCTTTACCAGGAGTGCATTGAGGTACACTGTTATGTTTCAAAGCACATTCCATTTTTGAAAGACTCCGATTTTAAATTACTTGAATGGCAAACGGTAGGTCTGTATATACACATTCACCATACTTTTGCCCTCACCACTCTGACGCATGATCAGTGGTTTGTAAAGTATTTGCATCAAATTCCTATATCTTGGAGGACATTGTAAGAAAAGAATCTTCACATTTGTGTTTCAGAGTAGGAGATGTTGGATGTGGCAATCCAAAGAGCAGTGATAATCTTCCTGCAATAGCGCCATCATTCTTCATCTTCATTCATCATTATCCTGCAATAGCAAACCATCCATTTAAGTTTTCAGGAGACATGTGCTTGAATAATAAATTCTTGATTGGTTATTTGGGGTTGTTTTACAAAAACTGCTGGAGAGTGCAAAATCTGGTGCAGCTCTGCATGGTAGCCGATCAGCTTCTAATTTCAGCTTGATCAATTAAGCTTTGACAAAAAACCTGGAAGCTGATTGGTTTCTATGCAGAGCTGAGCCAAATTTAGCACTCTCCAGGTTTAGTAAATCAACCCCAAAGTGTTTTCTGCGTATTGACATTGCCATGTCCTTACTAAATAAGCCCATAATAGCATCTTTATGTTTTTTTAAACAGTGAACAGAGACATTTGTGGAACTACAAGTCCCATGTGCATATCTATACAATAATTAACGTTGAGGGTTAATCCAGGTCATATATGATGTAGAGACCAGAGCAGAATTTTGGCAGGGGGGAGATCCATATTATAGTAGATCTAAACTTTAGTTAGACAAATTATTTTGCTAAAGCACTGTATATCACATATACATGATCTGTTTTTTTGGGGTTTTTTTTTTCATAAAATACTGCTTTTAACTTTTCAACTTTTTTGCTTCTTGTTGCTGATCACCTTAATTTTTTTTCAGCCACTTCCTATGTACAGGTACTCATTCCATCAACGGCTGAACAGCCTAAAGCCCCGTACACACGCACAGATTGTTGGCCAACTGATCGGCCAACTTTTGTCCAGTGTTGTTTGTTGGTTGAAATGTGCTCTAGACTTGCACTGGACTTTTGTTGCCCAACAAAAACCAACTTCAGAAGTGATGTCATGTTCTGGTTGACTTTCAGTGTGTTTTTTCTTCTCTGAGCATGCCCAGTTTTGCTCATCTGATTTTTGTCTGCCGAAATCTGTACTGACTGAGGAACAATCGGCCGTTCTTTGTTGGCCAACAAAAATTTTATAGCATGCACACCAGATTTTGTTCGGCCGAAAATTTGCAGTTGGTTGTCGGAAGCATCATACTAACAAGCCTACAATCGGCAGATCGGATGTTGGCCAACAATTTACGGCCAACAATCTGTGCGTGTGTATGGGGCTTTACTCCCAATATTGACAGTGATGGACCATGGTAAAGCAGTGCCTGTCAGCATGGCCACTTGTAGTCTCCATCAGGGGTGCATATGACAGGGTCATATGTGCTCCATAGCAGTATTTGATCTTGTGTGTAGAGTGCTGGAGCCACTGATAGACGCCACCATATTCAACAATCATAAGATGTGTAACCAACGCTTATTTTCTTGAAGAATGCCAATACTTTATTTGTGTATGGTTGAAGGCACAAAATCAATGCAACATATTTGAACCTTGCATGCTTCCTTCGTCAAGGCACAGTGTCAGTTAACCTAACCAGCCTGCTGGATTCACTTGCGATGATCGCAAACGGCTGCTATAACCACTAGCGGTAATCACTGTCTTCTCCCGGGAGAAGGCAATGGGCTGGCAGACAGCGTTGATGGGGAAATAAAGCAAACTTTTTCCTGCAACCCATGCTTGCAGGAAAGAAATTCGCTCTGTGTATGGCCGGCCTAAGACCTGCCTCTGTGAAGCACTAACACTGACTGAGGGAATATATAAGAAATGGGGAGGGACTAGCTAGGACTAAACAAGAGGAGAAGACAGAGGGAGAAACTAGAAGTACATAATAAAGTTGTAATGGCCCAAAACCTTATGTAGATGTTAGCGTACTACGGAACAATAATAACCTGATGCAGTTCAATACAACAGGGATCTTCAAACTGTGGCCTGGGGCCAGATGTGCTTTGCTAGCCTTCATTCGGCTTTTGGAGCACTATTCATTCCACTGGTATGAGACACTATTCTGCCCAATGACACCAACAATGGGGCACTGTTTCTCTCACTGACACCAACGATGGGGTACTTTACCCAATCAGGTGCAAGGAAAATAAAAAAAGTTTTTGCTCACACATGATTTGATGATGTAAATCAGCAGATCTTTAACACATTTAGGCCATGTTCAGATCTCATGTACCCGAAATGAGCGTATGTCTGGGCACAGATGTCTTGATCTCATCCTGCTAACCTTCATGAGATTTTGGGGTTGTAGCACTCTCTATATTGTTTCATCTCTGTGTATCATCCAAGGCTGTTCGCTTCACTGGGTATATGTGAGGGTTTACATCCACTTTAAAGGTTAGGCTTTAACGCCCACTTCATGTGTTCACTGTGATTGGCTCTCACAGTAGTCACATGATCGGGAGCTGGCCCCACAGTTGGGACCAGCAGCAATGAGCATGCTCTCAACACAGAAACATCTGCTGTGCAGTGATGCGTATGTGTGGTATGTGGGCGTGAAAGCCTAACCTTTAAAGTGGATATAAACCCTCACATACACCCAGTGAAGCGAACAGCCTCGGATGATACACAGAGATGAAACAAATTTCCCTACATAAGTTTTATGTGTATACTGTATCTGCTGTCTTCAGCTTTCTATACTGTTTAGAAGGTGAGCAGTGTGTAAGAATTTTTTCTTCCTGTTCCAGCACTGGTTGTGGAGTCTAGGCATACACTTTGTGACAGCTGATTGGAGGAAAGGCACACCCCCCCCCCCTCCAGATAGGCAGAGGAAGGAAGAAACATGCAGAGCTGTGCTGTGAATAGACAAGCTCTCTGCTTATCTATCTCTATGCACCCATTCCGACACAAATTTCCAGCTGATTTTAAATCCTGTGTTGGAGAACTTGTCAGAAGTTATCATGCTGATAACAGAGGAACGGAGCAGCAGAAAGACACGGGACTTGGGGCTTTGGAGAGAGATAAGTAAACACTACAGGTTTATGTGTGAAACATTACACAACATTTTGTGCAATATAAACAAATGAGTATCAAAGGTGAACATCAACATTCCCTTCAGACTTGCACAGTTGTACAGACTCCTCTTTTGCACTGAAATTGCTTACTCTGATTTCGCTGAACACTGTAGGCCCCTTGCATTGTGCTTTAGAAGCTTAATGAGCCTATCTCATTTCCTGGCTGGTGGACGTCCAGCATCATAGAGCATTCCTACCCAGCCTTACTGTTCATGGCCCACCCCTGTCATATATTGGATTTCAGTTTCAATTATGGAGGACCAGCATTACTTGTTGACATTATCTAGGGCGGTCTGCATACAAATACAGCCTACCTAGCAACACTCACTCCACCAATCAAGGCATTTTGAGATTTGAATAACTAGATAAACCAAGATCCAGACCACTGCATGCTTCTGAAACGAATACGAAAGCGGCACCGTCCCACCAGTTGCATAGGGAAGCACAGATTACATCACTGGGTCTAACATAAAGTATCTAATGGAAATGGAAAGGCTTTTTTAAAATGTTCATTACCATGTTGATGAAGGGGAAAAAGAAGAACCAGGGAAGGCAGAATATAAGCAGAATATATAACTGCACCTTTAAATAGTAAATTTTTTATTCAGATCTCTACACCAGGCCTAAAAGAGGGACATTCAAGGGTGAAAAAGGGACAGATGGATTTGGTTCCACAAGAGGGACAGTGTCTTCAAAGGAAGAACAGTTGGGAGCTATGCTAGTTTAACATAATGGCTTTGGCAAGTAGAAGCATGCTGGCTGTGCTGGAGAATGCAGCAAAATGAAGGAAAATGCTTTTGTGAACAAGTCCTCATATAAGGGCCACTTTGAGGCACTACTGAGGCTCTCAACAGACTGTGCTGGCATTTGTCTGTCTGAAGGTAGATAAGATACCATACCTGTCTGGAAGGCAAAGTAATCTGTGTGGGGCTTGATGACTGAGACAAGTGATTCTTAAAAATGAACCCCCCCCTTCTAAAATAAATGTTTTGGGTTTAGATATCATTAATCAGAAGCTTCAGTATCCCCCCAAAATTTAAGTCAGCAGCTACAAATACTGTAGCTGATGACTTTTATTATAAGGACACTTACCTGTCCAGGGATCCAGCGATGTCCTCTTCAATCGGCTTCGGGTGCAGGTGTCGGCATCTTAGGTAAGGAAAACTGGCAGTTAAGCCACAGCCGGTTTCCTACTGTGAATGCCTGAGCCGAGCTGTGTTTTGTGAATGGTCCTGCAGTCTTCTGGGACCTCTGATGTGTCCCAGAAGACTGTGGGGGGGGGGGGGGGAGGAGGAGGGGGATGAACTTCCGCACACATTGTCGCTGCGATCTGACCGGAGGTGGGAGTGGGTAACTGTCGAAACCAGGTTCCCTCTCCCCCCTTATGTTCAAAAAGTGTGCAAGTGGAGGGGGTGAAAGCAAGCAGAACTTCCCCTTTTGGGGGAAGTTCAGCTTTAATGTTTTTTGGGGTTTTTGACTGGAATCGAGGGAACCCACATGCAACCCATAAAAGCATGACAAATACAAACTCCAAGTACATAGGTCTGTGGTAGGCATTGCACCCAAGCCTTCAGCAATGCAAGGTAAGAGTACTAGCGTGGCTCAGCCACCTGATTTCACTCCCCCCCCCCCTCCCAGCTGCCTATGTGAACGAGCCCTTAGGGTCCATTTAGGCTCATTTTTTCTATATTACCGATTTTCAATGCACATTATAACGTGTTATGACGCGCTGTTGCATTAATTCCATACACCTCACAACGCTTTAGAATAGACAGGTCACATTTTTGGAATTATGCTGTAAACAGTGCAAAACCTTATTTATAACACTGGGACTATGTGCACACATTTTGTAGTGAGCTGGTACGGTGTGAACCGGCCCCTAGTATTCCAGCTTGGACTCTGGATCCGGTACTATAGACCAGACTTTTTCAAGTATGGTGCCCAGGATCCTTGGTATGCCTTGAGGTTTCTTCAGGGGTGCCTTGGCAAAATGCATAAAAATTTAATAAAAATGATATACAAGCCAGCATGTGGATAAAGCCTGCCTTTAATTTACACAAAGCCAAGGTTTTTTTTTATTATGCACCATTACAACTTTCTAGACATGAATGATATCATCAGTTAATAAGGAGGATGTCTGGTGCCTAACAACCAATGACGTCATGAGTTAATAAAGAGGATGTCTGTTGCCTCCACAGCATCCTTGTTTGACCTTTCTCTGCTTCTCTCCCTCAGCACTGGGGTGACATTAGCTGACTGATCGAGAGAAATTGAAGGAGAAGAGAAACATTGGAATACTAGTCAGTACCAATGTGCAAAAGTGTATTTGCTTTGGAAGAATAAATCACCTCTAATGTTAGGTGTCCTACTTGTGGATGTTGCTGCTTAATATAAAGATAGTAGAATCGTTTTCTTACATTTTAGAATGGGGTGCCTCGAGACTGTCCATAATTTTTAGGGGTGTCTTGAGATTGTCTATAATTTTAAAAGGTGCCTTGACTAAAAAAAGGTTGAGAAACACTACTATAGACAACTAGTAATAGCTTTTTCCTTCCACACTTGAGAATCAGTACGGCAGCTTGATCGCCCTGCACCGCTTCTACTATAGCCTTGTGTGTTATTGTACACTTGTACTGAGCGCTCTTTGATTTATGAGTCAGGAAGTAATGTCAGGATTTGGCACAAGACACCGGCTTTTTATCAGTGTTATAATTATAGCAAGAAAAAAAAAATCACAAAAACACACACTCGCAAACTGATAGGGAAAAGGCGAGGTTGAGCTGTCTGTGAAATTTACACAATTCTTCCTCCCAGCGTCATTTGTGATTACAAGAGCTACTTTTGGAGAGGGGGAAGATGTTTAATAACAGACAATAATGCACACAAAACCCGTGGTGTCTTTTGGATGGAAATGTCTTCAGATCTGCAGCTGAATGAACTTGTCATTGTTTAGTCTCTCAAAGCAGGAGACAATAGGTTAACCAAGCAATACATAAAACAGGGAGGAACTGAACGAGAAGAAAGGAGATCCCTACTTATTATTACAGCTGGGATATCCAATCCTGCAGGTTTCATCAACAAGGCTTTAAGGCTTCATTTAGAAGGGTGGTTGAGGGAGCAACGCGCAAATTGCGCATTTTGGTCACCCAACAACTGGTCCCCCCCCCCCCCTTAAGCTGCAAAAGGCAGAGGATGGAGGATTTACATGACGTAGTCACAATGCTTCTCTTTGCACCAGAAGTAAAGTTTACCTGACAAGCCCGCTGAACGCTACACATTCAAGCAAATATGGAAGTATCACAAACGCTGCAGTTGCAGCATGTTCGTCAGCAAAAATGGGGTTAAAACACGTGGTGAAGAGGTGTCAAATCCATTCCTCACCACCTGTCAGTAACCTCTGATGTGTGATCCAAAAGCATGTCAGGCTTCAGAGGACAGGGAGATTTAGTCGCACTTTTAAATCCACCCTAAATGAAAAAAAAAAAAAAATTCTGTTAATGTTTTTAGAAAAAAATAGATAATAGCAAAATGAGAAAAAGGCACTCCTGTTTTTTAAGCACTTGACCTTCGGAAAGGTTTTACCCCTCTTCATGACCAGGGCCTTTTTTGCTTTTCAGAATTTTGCTACTTTAACTGGCAATTTCTCGGTCATGCAACAGTGTACGCAAATTCAGTTTATATCATTTTTTTCACATAAATAGAGCTTTCTTTTGGTGGTATTTGATCATCACTGGGCTTTTTATTGTTTATTATATAAACAAAAAAAGACCGAAAATTTTGAAAAAAAACATTTTTTTTTACTTTGTGTTTTAAAACATATCCAATTAAAAAAAAAATGAAATTTCTTCATCAATTTAGGCCAAAATGTATTCTGCTACATGTCTTTGGTAAAAAAAAAAAAATAATAATAATAATAAAAAAAAAGTGTATATTAATTGGTTTATGTGAAAGCTACAAACTATAGTATCTATACTGGAATTTACACAGCTATAGATGCTATACTGTAAGGCGATCAGTGACTTATGATGTGACCGTGGTAGGGTGGCGGGCAATCTGGCGCTAACAGACACTGGATGGGAGGGTCACTAAATGACACTGACATTGCTAGTGACACTAATACAGTTATCAGTGATAATACTGTACACTGACACTGTACTAATGGCTGGGAAGGGGGTTTACATCTAATGGCAATCAAGGGGTTACCTGCCTAACAATGTGTAATGTGTGCTGCTTTTACTTACTAATCTGGCTATTTTTCTCTTTCGTTCATTGATGGACACAACTCCTGATCTTCGTAATCATTGGGTTATACTGCCCCCTACAGGAGTATACTGCCCCCTACTAGGCAGAAAAAAAGACTGACTACCCCTATGGGCAGTCCCAGGGGGTATACTCCCCCTCTCTGCTATAGGTACTCAGTTTTGTTACAAGCAATGTCAGAAGAATTACAACTCCAAAGAGGGGTTGGTGCTGTGCCCGTCAATGAACGTCAGAGAAATGGATTTTACGGTAAGTCAAAAATCCCATTTTCTCTTTCATTCATTGATGGACACAGCTCCTAATCTTTATAACCATTGGGACGTCCCAAAGCAGTGTCAAACATGAGGGGTTGGAACAGCAAGAAAAAATTCCCAAGGCTAAACAGTAGCCAACCAGGCAACAGGAGCTCAACCAAAAAAACAACTGGAGTCCACCTGAAAAAAACATTACACCCTTAAAGATGACCAGATCCTCTAAGCCGCAGCCTGCAAAAACCTTGCATCCAAAAGAAGCATCCATAGATGCCAACACATCCACTTTATAAAACTTTGTGAAAGTGTGCACTGACGATCAGGTGGCCGCCTTGCAAATCTGCGTCACTGACGCCTGATGACAGAAGGCCCAGGAGGCAATGAGCGCCCGAGTAGAGTGCACCTTGACAGGGAAAGGAGGAACCTGACCTTTAATTGAATAGGCCTGAGTCACCATCTGTCTGATCCATCTGGAAATGTTTGCAGCTCTCTGCTCTGCCCTCTCCTCGCTCATTGGAGCGCTGAGCTGTGGAGAAGCGGGGAACGGCCGGCTTAGGCTCCCAGCTGCTCCCTGGGACGCTGAGCCAGGTGTTGGCCCAGGCACCTGGCTGATCCCGACTCCTTGGTTGGCATGACGTGTTGCCTGGACCGACTTCTGTGACATCAGCAGAGAGCGTACTTCAGCCTGCTCTCTGCTGAAAACGGGTCACAGGATTACAGAACAAACTGCACTCCTGTGATCCATAGGAGATGTACAGCCAAACGAGCTTTGGTTATACATCTCCTTTGAATCAAATCAGGTTTTTGGGCCATGCTGGAACTTGTAACCTGTCGCTCCAACAGGTGTTTCAGGCCTGTGTAAAATAAAAAGGAATTGTTTGTTGCATCTCCTTGCAACTGTCACAAAGATTAAATATCCTGCAGTGCAGTGACCCCTACTTGCTTGCTTTTAGGGCTCATTTACACTTGCAGTTGGAGAAGGTGGTGCAGTAAAAACAAGCAGTTGAGCCAATTTTTTTACTGCCCCTCCTTAAAGTGGTTGTAAAGGCAGAAGATTTTTTACTATTCTATGCACACTTCTATGCACACTATGCACAGAGCATCAGACGGAAGATTTGGCCGCCGTATGCAGCCAGAATACATTGCGGGATCCTGGGGACAAGGTAAGTAACCTCTTCCAGGATCCAGCGACTTCTCCCTGGTGGTACCCCGAGTGTGGCTCGGGGTTACCGCTAATGGCACTGAAATTCCACCCCGAGCCTCTCTCGGGAATACCGCCAAGGAGGTTAAAGTAGAACTAGAGACAAAACTTTTTTTTTTCATTTTGGATAGTGCAAGGGAGGGTTATAACCCCTGTCAGTTTTGGAGAGATTTCCCTTCACTTTCTGTCCCGTAGCCAAAATAAAAAGTGAGAGAATCCATGGTTGTCACCAAAACTAGTGTCCCCATTGGAAGATTTCCCCATTATTACTGTTCTGACATCAACTGGCTGGTACTGCTGGTAGTTACTGCTGTCTGGTACTGCTGGTGGGAAATGCTGGCTAGCACTTTACTGCTGGTGGGTACTGCTGGCTGGTACTGCTGGTGGGTACAGCTGGCTGATAGTGCTGGTGGGAAATGCTGGCTGATACTGCTGGCTAGTACTGCTGTGAGTATTGCTGGCTGGTACTGCTGGCAATATATATATATATATATACATATATATGCGCATATATATATATATATATATATATATATATATATATATATATATATATATATATATACATATATATATATATATGCGTATATATATATATATATGCGCATATATATATATATATATACCGGTATATATTTGGAGATGGTATATGCTCACAACAGTGATCCCAGTTTACACTGATGATAGGAGAAGAGGATGGGACTATAGCGGACTCAAATGTCAAAAGTTTATAGGTAAGCAGGGAAAACAAGTTGGAAATATTAAAATATAACAATATTTATTAAGAGAAATATAAAAGTCGACACATAGAAAATGAAAAAAGTGACACAATTCAACATATTTCACATATGACTTGGTAGTAGTCGATCGAACGGGTGAAAGCCTTATGTTCAATGCATTTCGCCTTAAGCTTCGTCAGGAACTCTGGCATAATACATTCACCCTTTTGTAGAGTCAGGACTACATTAGGACCTTCAAAATGTTTTGATAGAGAAAAAGAGAGATATACATAAATAAACAAAAATCAATATCATGATAGTTTAGAAAATCTACAATTTTCATTTTAACCTTAGTATTAGTATATACTAGTAAGTATATATCATGAGATTTTTTTTTTTGTACTAGGCACAACATTTTGAAGTGTGGTAAGCTGTATGTTTTCTTTCTCATGACCTTGTATATACTAATACTAAGGTTAAAATGAAAATTGTAGATTTTCTAAACTATCATGATATTGATTTTTGTTTATTTATGTATATCTCTCTTTTTCTCTATGAATACATTTTGAAGGTCCTAATGTAGTCCTGACACTACAAAAGGGTGAATGTATTATGCCAGAGTTCCTGACGAAGCTTAAGGCGAAATGCATTGAACATAAGGCTTTCACCCATTCGATCGACTACTACCAAGTCATATGTGAAATATGTTGAATTGTATCACTTTTTTCATTTTCTATGTGTCGACTTTTATATTTCTCTTAATAAATATTGTTATATTTTAATATTTCCAACTTGTTTTCCCTGCTTACCTATAAACTTTTGACATTTGAGTCCGCTATAGTCCCATCCTCTTCTCCTATCATCAGTGTAAACTGGGATCACTGTTGTGAGCATATACCTTCTCCAAATCTCTAATCGGGATGAGGACCATTTGTCTAGACATAGGATATTTCCCATTTTTCCCATATACCGGTATATATATATATATATATATATATATACCGGTATATGGGAAAAATATATGCACACACACATATACATATATAAAATTATATTATTGATTCAATTATAATTAATGCGTTATATATTATATATATATATATATATATATATATGTGTGTGTGTGTGTGTGTGTGTATATATATATATATATATATATATACACACACACACATATATCTATATATAATATATAATGCATGAATTATAATCTAATCAATAATATAATTTTATTATATATATTATATATTAAATAATAAAATAATATTATTGATTCGATTATAATTCACGCGTTTGTGTTTCAAATTTATCACATCTGGGATGTCTACTAGACTCTTGTTTTGGTCAGGTTTAAGTCAGTAATTACTAAGAATTGTAGGCCTATAATACATAACGCTAAATTTCCATGAAAACAATTGTACCGCTTTTGGTATGTAATTCCTGACATAATCATACCGCCAGGGAGGTTAAGGGGACACCTGTAGCAGGAACCCTGCTTACTTTGGAAGATTACCTCTAACTTTCTGTTGCTTCTGTGGGACAGGAAGTAAAGGGAAATTTCCCCAATGACACATAGAGGTTGATTTACTAAAGGAAAACAGATTGTACACTTTGCAAAGTACAGTTGCCCTCTACAAGTAAAGTTGCTCCAGAGCTTAGTAAATGAGGTAAAGCTTCACTTTTCAAATAATACCCAATCATGTTCATGGGAGATAACAAAATAAAAACATATATTTCTCTTACGTCCTCCGACAGTCGCCGCCACTTCATAATCTTCACTAATGGGGTATTGACCTTTGCTCCGTAGGAGTAGCTAGGCAACAAGATTTGTTAATATAAAAGCTTTTAGCATATCACACCCCTAGGGGGCGGTCCCCTCAGTCAATACCTCCCTGCTTCCTGCATTCTCAACTCAGTTTCTAATGCCTAGCTTAGGAGTAGCTAGCTGATCCTGTGCTGGGGCTTTCAGTCTCAGCTTTCTATCCTCTTTTTGATTTTATTTTGAGTATTTTTCTCTTTCTTTTACTAGCTGTTCTTTTTCTCAGCATTAGTTTAGTTTCTTCGGATGAAGATGATCATGCGGAGCTGGGTCTCGGACTGGCCACCCTGGATCCCAGGGCTCAGGGGTTCCCCAGCCTGCCATCGAGCGTTCAGTCAGGTTTCCCTGGCATATTGAACGACCCATCCCTGTTCGCTGCAGGGATGCTGCCTGTGAGGTGGCTACCTCACCGGACGCCATTTGCGGTTTCGCACCGCAGTTTCACTGCGTCCTGGCTGCGACACTCCCTGTCCTCAGTACAGCGGTTTGGTCGCTGGAGAAGGCTCCCCACGCCATCCGGACTGGTAAGTGCAAATTCTATTTGGGGACCTGTCTGTTTTGGGTGTCGGTCTGTGACTGTGTGACCCTGCATGTCTGTGTATATGCTGAGCTCCCTGTCAGATTCCTGTGTGGAATAGCTGCCTTTCTGTGGGCTGCGGGGGGGGGGGGGCTCTCCCGCTCTGCTATGTGTACTGTGTGGGCAGACTGGGCTTAGACATGCTGTGCGGCAGCCGCTATTGCGGTCCGCCAATTTTTTTGCGGCAAAATTGTGGTGACCGGCCCTGTGTGGTAGGGCGCGGTGTTTTGGCGCCAAACGCCGCCATTTTGGCGGCGATCGATCGTACAACCACATGTCGGTGCCATTTTCTCATTGCCCAAAAATGCCTCAGCCGAACGGCCATGTTTGTGTAGCCTGCATAGGCTGTATAGGGCGGTCAGTCATTACATCACTTCCTTTTGCTCTGGGACAGCGATCGGTGGCAGCAGCCTGTGTGGTCTCTCCAGGTTTTTACCTTTCCTTATCCTGTATTTCCCTGCTCAGTGTTCTTATCCCTGTGGGGGTCGGTACATACTGTAGTGTGCGGTGGGCTACGCTCGCCGCGGTCTTAAAGGGGCAGTACTCCTTTTTCCTATTATTGCTGGGGCATGGATTCTCAGGATTGCAAGTTTCCTCCCATCTTGGTGGGGGGCCAAGGGGCTGCTGCATCCCCCGAGGGGGCTGATCTGGCTGCTATTGTGGCGAACCTGGCTTCTCAGGTGCAGATGCTAATGGCTGATCGATCCGCAAAACGGCCCAGATTGTCTATTTCCTCTGATTCAGAGGGCGATGGGGCTGCTATGGCTGGAGTGCCCTTCTCAGGGTCTCGTTCATCTCTGGACCTTGGGGGTCTGAGGGTGAGGCTGAGGTAGAAGGGGTTGATAATTCTCCCCCTGGCTCGCCTGAAGAGCTTGCACTCATGGAGGAGTTGGTTGCTCCTATCAAAGAAACACTGCGTTTGCAGGATGAACCATGTCCTCCTGCTTTGATGTCCTCTTATGGGATGCAAAGGAAGTGCAAAACCGCGCAGGTTTTTCCCTGCCCTGCGGAATTTCAGCACGCTGTTGATGAGCAATGGCGCAATTTGAAGAAGCCTTTTACTGTGCCAAGTAAGTTCAGGCTGCGTTATCCATTTACACCCACCACTGATGAGCGTTGGTGTGTGCCGCCTCAGGTGGATCACGCGGTGGCGGTGTTGAATAAATCTACTGCGATCCCTGCTGAAGATACCCCGGTTTTCCGGGACCCTACGGACAGGAGATTGGAGTCTCTTGCCCGTCATGCTTATACGGTTGCCGGTTCTATGCTGAAGCCTATTTTTGCTTCCATTTTGGCAGCCCAGGCTATTGCGGATTGGACGCAGGTGCTCAGGCGCACCCTGGTGGCTGACTCTGCTCCGCCGACAACATTGGCTATGGTGGATCAAATTCATCAGGGTGTCATGTATTTGTGTGATGCGGACTTGGATTTAGTCCCTTTGACTGCACGCCTCTCAAGTGTGGCGGTATTGAACCGTCGCCTGATATGGCTGAAATGTTGGTCGGTTGACCAATCATCTCGCAAGACTTTAGCTAATTTGCCCCACGCGGGTTCTCGCCTTTTTGGCGAGTCTTTGGATACGCTGATAAAGGGAATTTCCGGGGGTAAGAGCACTCTCTTACCCCAATCTCACAAGAATAAGTTTGTTCGCGGTAAGAAGAATACCTCGTTTAGGCCCTCTCAGGGGTCCTTTCGTGCCTTTAGGTCGCAATACAAGGGCAAGCCCTTCAAGGGCCAAGGCTCCCAGAAGAAACCGTGGGCAGGTAAGCAGAAGTCCGGCCAGTCCGGGTCCGCTGCCCATGCCAATTCGGCCTGAAGGGGCGCCCTCACCCGGCTCTGGGGTGGGGGGACGTTTGCTCGGTTTTCTTCAACCCTGGCTGGCCCGCATTCGGGACAGGTGGGTTCAGGAAATCGTTCGATCTGGTTACAAGATCGAGTTTCTCTCTCGGCCAGCGAGCAGATTTTTTCCCTCAAATCTTCAACTGTCTCCGGAGCGTTTGCAGGATCTGCACCTGGCGGTGCGGGACCTGCGGGCCCAGGGAGTGGTGGTTCCGGTGCCTCATGGGGACAGATTTCTGGGGTTCTACTCCAATCTGTTCACTGTGCCCAGAAAGGAGGGCAAGGTACATACGATTCTGGACTTGAAAGCTCTGAACCGCTCTGTGCGGGTTCGCAAGTTTCGCATGGAATCCCTGCGCTCGGTGGTGGCTGCCCTGGTTCCGGGGGAATTCATGGCCTCCATCGAGTTGAAGGATGCGTACCTTCACATCCCCATTTTCGAGGGTCACCAGAGGTACCTTCGATTCGCCATTGCGGAGGATCATTACCAATTTGTGGCGTTGCCCTTCGGTCTCGCTTCGGCTCCGCGGGTTTTCACCAAGGTGCTTGCACCGGTCCTGGCTTTGTTGAGAGCCCAGGGCATCTCTGTCTTGGGGTATTTAGACGATATCTTGATTCGGTCTGCGACCAGTCAGGGCCTGGTGAACGACCTGTCCGTCACGATGCAGACTCTACAGGAGTTCGGTTGGACGATAAATGTTCCAAAGTCGACGCTGTGTCCGTCGGTTCGTCTTCCCTACCTGGGGATGATACTGGACTCTGTTCAAGCGAAGGTCTTCCTGCCGGACACTTCAGGACGAAGTCAGGTCCCTCAGGGACACTCGGTGCTCGTCCATCCGGACATGTATGAGGTGTCTGGGATTGATGGTCTCGGCTTTCGAGGCGATTCCCTTCGCCCAGTTTCACACACGGAATCTTCAGGCGGAGATCCTGGCCAGGTGGGATGGGCGTCTGCAATCTCTGGATCTGCGGATTTCGTTGAGCCGCCTCACCCGAAGGGGTCTTTTGTGGTGGCTCCAGTCCCCGGCGGTGTCGGGGGGCAAGTCCTTTCGTCCTTTGTCGTGGACGGTGATCACCACGGATGCCAGCCTGTCGGGCTGGGGTGGTGTTCTGGGCGTTCTGTCCGCCCAGGGAACTTGGTCGGGGGAGGAATCCTCCCTTCCGATCAACATTCTGGAATTGCGAGGGATAAATCTCTGCCTTCTGCGTTGGACGGACAGGCTTCAGGGCCGTCCGGTTCGGGTGCAGACGGACAATGCCACAGCAGTGGCCTACATCAACCACCAAGGGGGCACCAGGAGTGCCCGAGCGGCTCGGGAAGTAGCCGACATTCTGTCTTGAGCCGAGACGCACGTCCTGGCGATATCTTCAGTTCACATTCCGGGAGTGGAGAACTGGCAGGCGGATTATCTGAGTCGCCAGACCCTGGACCAGGGAGAATGGTCCCTTCACCCGGATGTATTTCAGATGTTGTGCGCGAAGTGGGGTTCCCCAGATGTGGACCTGTTCGCGTCTCGTCTAAACAACAAGGTGGAAAGGTTCGTAGCAAGGACGCGCGATCCTCGGGCAGACGCCTCAGACGCGTTAGTGGCGCCCTGGTATCAGTATCGTCTGATGTATGCCTTTCCACCGATTCAGCTGCTGTCCAGGCTCCTTCGCAGGTTGGCCTCGGAACCACGCACGGTGATTCTGGTGGCGCCAGACTGGCCTCGCCAGTCTTGGTATGCAGACCTCGTGAATCTGGCGGTCGACGCTCCGTGGCGTCTACCCCTTCGGGAAGATCTCCTGTCTCAAGGACCGATATTCCATCCTGCTTTACAGTCACTGGCTTTAACGGCCTGGCTGTTGAAAGCCAGGTCCTGAAGGATAGGGGTCTCTCCTCTGAGGTCATTCCCACTTTGATCAAGGCTAGAAAGGCCTCTTCGGGGAAGATCTACTACCGTACTTGGAAAGCGTATTTTGCCTGGTGTGAGTCCAGGGGGTATTCTCCTCGTTCATACTCGGTATCGAGAGTGTTGGCCTTCCTTCAAACGGGCGTGGACCAGCGTTTGGCGTTGGCCACGATTAAGGGTCAGATTTCTGTGCTGGCCGTTCTCTTTCAACGTCCTGTGGCGTCTAATTCCTTGGTTAGCACCTTTGTTCAAGGGGTGCGACACTTGGTCCCTCCTCGGAGGGATCCTTTACCTCCATGGGACTTGAACCTTGTTCTGTCCGTGTTACAGCATGCTCCCTTTGAGAAGATCAGGGAGATCTCGTTGTCTCTGTTGTCCAAGAAGGTTGCCTTTTTGGTAGCGATCACTTCGGCTCGCAGGGTGTCGGAGCTGGCGGCCTTGTCCTGCAGCTCTCCCTACTTGGTGATTCATTTGGATAAGGTGGTCTTACGACCCAACCCTTCTTTTCTTCCGAAGAGAATCTCGGAATTTCATCTCAATGAGGACATTGTCTTGCCTTCGCTTTGCGCGAAGCCTAAGCATCCAAAGGAGGTGGCTTTGCATTCCTTGGATGTTGTTCGGGCGATCAGGGTTTACCTGTCATCGTCGAAATCCTTTCGCAAGTAGGATTCTCTATTTGTCCTTCCAGAGGGTCCTCGGAAGGGCATGGCAGCGTCGGCTGCGACCATCGCAAAATGGATCAGACAGACCATTGTGCAAGCCTATGCTTTGAAGGGGAAGGTTCCTCCTTTCCCTGTGAAGGCGCACTCTACCAGGTCTCTGAGTACGTCTTGGGCCTATCGTCATCAGGCTTCTGTGGCCCAGGTGTGTAAGGCGGCGACTTGGTCGTCCCTTCACACCTTCTCCAAATTTTACAAAGTGGATGTTTAGGCATAGGCAGATGCTTCCTTTGGCCGTAAAGTTCTTAGTGCGGCAGTGCCTTAGGGTCCCTTGTTTGGGCCCTTGGCTGTTGGGGTGTTTTTACCCCTAGGTTACTTGTTCTTTCCTGGGTTGTTGCTCCTGTTGAGCACGTTTTTTCCTGTTGCCCAGTTGGTTCTCTTACTTTGGTAAGGTTCCTTTCTCTGATGTGGGTACTGCGTTGCTTTAGGCGCGGCTGCGTTTTTCCCACCCCTCATGTCTACACTGCTCTGGGATGTCCCCATTAGTGAAGATTATGAAGTGGCAGCGACTGTCGGAGGACGTAAGAGAAAACTGAATTTTTGTAAAATCTTACCGTAAAATTCCTTTCTCTGAGTCCTCCGACAGTCCCCGCCCCTCTTTTGGGGTTTGTTTATGTACTCTACTGCTATGCTACTGAAACTGAGTTGAGAATGCAGGAAGCAGGGAGGTATTGACTGAGGGGACCGCCCCCTAGGGGTGTGATATGCTAAAAGCTTTTATATTAACAAATCTTGTTGCCTAGCTACGCCTACGGAGCAAAGGTCAATACCCCATTAGTGAAGATTATGAAGTGGCGGTGACTGTCGGAGGACTCAGAGAAAGGAATTTTACGGTAAGATTTTACAAAAATTCCGTTTTTTGCTTGCACATGATTGGATGATGGAAGTCAGCAGAGCTTCTGCTCATTTACTAAGCTCTGGAGCAACTGCTCTTTGCAAAGTGCACAGTCCATATGCCTTTAGTAAATCAACCCCATATACTGCAAACATTTTACCTGGTAGTGGTTTTAATGCTTCCCTACTCTATCCAAAACTAAAAAAAAAAAAGAAAAAAAAAGTTTGGGCTATTGATACATAATGTATTACTGATTGCTTTAGGGGGTTAAAAAAATCTTGTTTATTTCATTTAAATGTATATTTGCCATAACTTAATGAATCAACATAGACTCTGGGGGTTGATTTTCTAAAGGCAAATAGACAGTTTCTTCTGCCTCTCAGGGACTTTAGTGTTGGAGGTCCTTGGTCTGAACACCTTTTATGGCCAATACGTAAGATATATATAAGATCCTACACCCAGTTGAAACTATATGAATTTTGTAATATTGTGAATGCAATTGGAGGTGCTGAAATACCCAAAGCTAGGCAGGACCTCCAAAAAAGGGGCAAATAGTCTGTGCAGTGCAGTTGCTCCAGAGCTTAGTAAATGAGGTAAAAGCTTCACTTTGCAAAGAATACCCAATCACATGCAAGGGAAATAAAAAAACTACATTTTTCCTTGCACATGATTGGATGATGGAAGTCAGAAGAGCTTTTACTTAATTACTAATCTCTGGAGCAACTGCTCTTCCAGAGTGCAACTGCACTTTGCAAAGTGCACAGTTTATTTGTCCTTAGTAAATCAACCCCTCTGTCTTCTGATAAGTATGGAGGCTGCCATTGCCGGCCTTCCTCAGAAAAGTGTCAACAGTGCTTATTTCCTCTTGTTGCTTCAGCTCAGTCATATAAAAGCAATGAAGCCAATGACTGCATGATATCCAGGCAACTAGCATTTTCATAAGAGGGGCTGCAATGACAGACTCTATACTTCCTAATGATGATTAAAGGACAAGTTTATCCAGGACTGATATTTTAAGTTGAACCACTCAAAGGCTTCTTTTATCTCTTGTGCATCTCACATTTCCTTACCATAGTTCTCCACCATTTCTTATACTGCCTTGGAATCCTCCTGGACTTTTTCTGTGTAACGGAGATTCCAATTCTGCAGGCCATTTAAAGCGAGGGCTGCACCGAAACAAATGCAAAAGTGGGTGTAACTTTTTTTATTATTTATATAGGTCTTTCACATTTTACATATTGGTAGAGTCTTCCTCTATAGTAACTCCTATTTTTCACTGCTGGTGAATAAAGGATTCCAAGCAGAAGCAATGTGCTGCCATTGAGTTCTTCACAGAGAAGAGGTACAGGCTGTCCGATATTGATGGTCTTTCAATGCGTGGTTTATTTTCAGTGCTGGTTTCCCCTTCTGTAAACTTCTTCATCCTTCTGTGAACATTGCTCTCGTCAATGGTGTGATCCCTGTAAACATTCTATAGCCTTCTGTGGATGACCGACAGCCTGTAGCCCTCCTACATCAAAAACTCAATGACAGTACAGTGCTTCTGCTTGGAATCCTTTATTTATCTGCAATGGAAAAGAAGAAGGAAGAGTTATTTGAATGACCTAGGTAAGTTAATAAAAAAGTTCCGTCCAGCTTTGCATTACTTTCGGTACAGCCCTAGTATAAAGCATATTAATATTACAAAAGGGAACGTGAGATCAGCTTGTACTGACCTCAGCATGTAGGATCCCAAGGACCACCTTGTCCTTAAGAGGTAAGAGAAGCTGGTGGGTTATTAAATTAACAAGTATATACCAAAAAGTGAGTTTTTGTATCAGTCGCGCATGGGATGATCCTCTTGGTAATGAATAAGAGCCAAGCGAAATGTGATACGCACAAGCAATGAAGACAGATGTTATTTCTAATTAACAACATTGTTAACGACAGACAATTCCTATGATAGTTCTACGTTTTAGAAGGACCTGTGATTGATTTATTAGGTCAGGCAATGGCTGGTACTAATGTTACTCTTTCTCCTGTCTCCTATAATAGAGGCTTCTCTTCCGTGGTGGCACTGGGGGCCAGTGTAATCTGCAGTAAGATTCCAGGCTTGGCACCCAGACAGAGGACTATCTGTCTCAACAGACCTGATGCTATCATCGTGATCGGAGAAGGAGCTCAGATGGGGATCAATGAGTGTCAGTTTCAGTTCAGACATGGACGCTGGAACTGTTCCGCCTTGGGAGAAAGGACAGTGTTTGGGAAAGAGCTGAAAGTGGGTATGTTACTAATGATTTGATACTGTACAGCTGACATCTCAGTCATTTTCTTACCTCTGAACAATAGCAAAGTTATCTGTCCAAGTCAGCCATCTGCAAAACTGGGTCATGTACTGGGGAGTCACTCATCGTAGAATCTTCAAGGAGTCATTCATGAAAGTCTTCTTTCTACTTAGTGTGGAAAATTCCACATCTAGAGGTATTTGATCATAACCCTTTTTTTGTCTGTGGTTCATTTTTAATCCTAAAATAAAAGTTATCTAAAATAAAAAAGCCTGCAAAAATTTCACAAATATATAGTAAAAAAAAAAAAATCCTATGGCTGTATAACACAAGTTCACAGGCTCTGAGCCTGCGTTTTGCCCATGCCGGACAAAAAATGGTTTGCATCATTGCTGCACTACTTTGCTACTTGTTCTCATCTTCCATTCACTTCCTCACCACCCCACTCTCCTATTGGAGCCCAAAGCAGACAGGTTGGAGCTTAAACAGAGTTAAGGACACAACCCCACATGACAAGCTTGAGGGCCTCCTCCCCATTCTAACCTGCATGCATACAGTCCACTGGTGTATATCCGTATGCTTGTGCATGTTTACAAAAGTACCGGCCTATACCTGCATAAAGCCATTGATTTCTATCTTTGTGGCTGTACGCAACACCTCTGACTCCTCGGTGGGGAAATATGCCCATATTTTATGTCATAGGGCCCAGAGTGTCTGTGTGCATGAGGTCTTACATTGTATGTAAACTCTTAATTTCTCTCATGTGCTTCCTTTTGATCTGTTCTATATATACCATAAAAAAGGTTGTATTATATTTGTTCAAAAGTGCGAAAAAAGGTAGCTGCTCATCCAGCCGGAAATCTTGTAAAATGATCATTTCTTGTGCTCTTTTCCTCTGTACAGCAATCAGCATTGTTCCCTGTTATCTCCATGAGCTACAAAACATCTCCCACTGTTATGCAGAAGAGAGAGAAATTTTATGTAGTCTTGACATAGTTTTATGTAGTCCTAACACACTCCTGTCCTAGGGTGACAATGTTGCTCAGTATGACTCTGTCTTGTCCTTGGGGAATTAATTAAAGCGGTTGTAAACCCTAAAATAAAAAAAATAAAAAAAACTGCAAGACAAAGGCATAATGAGCTAGTATGCATCTCATACTAGCCCATTATGTGTAACTTACCTTAGAACGAAGCCCCGACACGGACCCCCGGACATCGCTGCGGGCGCTGCCATGATCCCTCGCCGTCTCTTCCGGGTTCGGCGGCTCCGGCGCGGTGATTGGCCGGAAGAGACGGCTCCGGCGCGATGATTGGCCGGAGCCGCGATGATTTTCCGGCAAGCTCCCGGCAAATAAATTGAAGGTCTCCCCGGACCTTCAGAGCGCATGCGCCGCTCGCGCGAGCGGCTGCATGCACTGTAAATATCTCCTAAACCATGCCGGTTTAGGAGATATTATTTGTACCTACAGGTAAGCCTTATTATAGGCTTACCTGTAGGTAAAAGTGTCAAAAAGCGGGATACTACCGCTTTAATTTAGGCCATCAGCAAAAGAGCTGGTGGTGGTGGGGGGGGGGGGGGGTTGTTGTATAGGTATGCTTTAAAGTATTGAAACCCAATATTTTATAGCAAACTATGCATTTTTTTTATTTTGATATTGCTTCAGAATGCTATTTTCATCATCCCATATAATGCCATTTGTCTGTTTAAGGGGTTGGTATAGGCATAGGGGTTGATTTACTAAAGGAAAATAGTCTGTGCAGGTACAGTTGCTTCAGAGCTTAGTAAATGAGGCAAAACTTCACTTTACAAAGAACAGCCAATCACATTCAAAGGAAATAAAGGAAATGATTGGATGAAGTCAGATGAGCTTTTACGATATTTACTAAGCTCTGAAGCAACTACACTTGCAGAGTGGAACTGCAACTATTTGCCTTTAGTAAATAAACCCCCTCATCACCTCATGCGCCACTGTCTCCAGGGTGCATGGGCAGCATAGGAATCATTTGTGGGCAGAAAAGGGGGTGATCATTGCAGCCATTGAGACCCTTTTAACAACTGATCACATTGTGTGTCCCTCCCTGCAGCAGCTGAAAGCCAGCTTCTAATTCTCTCCCTCCCTCCCTCCAGCTTTTAGCTATTGCAGAGAGAGACATACACAACAAGATTGGTTCTTGTAATTGCCTCCGCTGCACCAATCATCCTCCCTGTCTGGGACTTGATAACCCTGCTGACCAGGCCCCCCTGTGTGCTCCTTGTCCCCCCTGCAGCTTTGCTGGCTTCCCTCCACTCCTCTCCCACCAGCTGCTGCAGGCACACAGGATGGGAGATCTTCAGGACGGAGAGCTGGATTTACTGGCCCCATCCTTTTCTGAATATCTACAGGGAGTGATCGGGACCCATCACTCACTGTGCTCATTCATAACTGAAGCATACTTAACTGTCTTTATTATGCTTCAGTTTGTGAATGAATAGGAGCCTCTGTACAGAGCCTTCTGTTTATTCACTGTCCAGTGCAGTTGAGGCTGCAGAGAAAGGGACAGAGGAATTAACGTTCTCAGCTACTTTCTCTGTCTCAAAAGTGAGATATCAGTGGTCTTTTTAGATCCCTGATATTTCACCAAAGCCCCCTGCTCCTTACAGTAATGTAAAATAAATAAATAGCAATACAAAAATTGTAAAATATAAAAATAAAAAATTGTAAAAAAATAATAAAAAAATGTAAACAATAATAATAAAAAAAAAAGTGCTTATTCACTATACAGTGTTTGTTACTCTATAAGTATACAGCAGCTGTATGAACACATGTGCAGGTCCTATTGTGACAGGTGTGCAGGTGTGGGTGAGGGGTCCCAAATGCACACTGTATTCAGGGTCATACATCTGCATCCACATGCCTGCAAATTAGGACCTGTAGCTGTGGTTGTACAGTTGCTGCATCCCCCTAGTATACCATAGGCTGCCTGCACACAGCTCCAGCCACATAAGAAAAAAACACTGTACAGGTCACAGCACCCATGTAAATGAGCCCCAAGGCCTCATTTACACACAGAGCTTTATTTATTACTTAATACAGTTTTATCTTTATCTACAGTTTTATCATGCACATGTGTGTTTGAGCTTTGTGGTGCACACCCTAATGCAATAGGCTGTGCACACCTATGTTCTGGTATGAGGTCTGGCCATACAATAGATTTTCGGATGAGAATGTTCGTAGGAACATTTGTACAAAAATTGTTTGTACATTGGATGAATGGATGAATGTTTTTCAAAAACGTAACATTTGATTTTACAGTAAATATAATTCTTGAAAGAAAACCACATAGACTGTCTAAAAATGCTTGTTTGAGAAAAATTCTCTTTCCTGCTCCTTTGAATTTTCTCTTGACTGTAGTAGAAAACGAACATTGATCTTACCCAACTAACGATTCGAAAAATCCAACAAACGTTTAAGAACGAAAATTTTCAAATTAAAATCTATACGTGTATGGCCAGCATTAGTTCATATTTGGACAAATAAACTTGTAAATTTTTTTGATAATTGTGGGGAAAAAGTATATAATCGGTATAAATAAATCTCCTTGCATTAACGATCAGATATAGAGGACTGGCAGAGATGTCTTTTAAATTGGGTTATTTATGTGATATTCATCTTTATTAATTTACTGCAGATCTCTCACTATTTCCCATTCATCTTATTGTATTTAATCTCTTTCTGTACTAAAGAATCTATCCAATCCATTCAATCTCAATGCATCAGGATGGCCTATTTTAACTTTCTTTGTCCTGCAATTTTTCACGCATTTTTTGCATGTTAATAAGTCTTTGAGTTTCTGAATTGACTCATCTCCATTTAAAAACCTAAAAACCCTTAAAGGGTCTTATTATCACGTACTTTTCATTCTGTGACAGCTCTCATGGTTTTACAAAGGGTGTTCAGTTAAGCATAATATCCATACATGTTAAAGACACCACAATACGATGTTGTTTAAGTGACTTTAGAAAATACAGTTAGCCTTGCTCTTAACTATGTTTTTACAAGTGTGGGCTTTTTTTGTCGAGAGAACCCAGGTTTCTCCCACGGTCCAAAAACCATGCTAGTTGGTTAATTAGTATCTGACAATAATTTGCATATTTAGGTAAGTGCAAGTTGGCCTAGTATATATCAAAGCTGCAATAGCAGTAAACCTATACTGGAAAATGTCTTGTAATGTCCACAAATGTATGTGTTAAAATATCCATGTAAATAATCTAAGACAGCTTTCTAAATACCCTTGAAATCATTTTCAGGTCTCAGGGAACCCTTGTTAATATGGACTATATCTACAGCCACAATACATTAGCGTGATGGTCAGTAGGAAGCATGCTTTGTATATTTGTGGTCAGGGAGAAGAATGAACTCTACAGATTAATAAAAAGATCAGTGGTTACTAATGTGAGATGCAAAAATTGCTTGTCAATTAAGGAACGCCTACCAACCCATGGCAGAACCATGGTTGACAAAGTTTGAAAAGATGTTTACATTGTGTCAGATATTCTGTTGTTTCTATTTGCTACTTTAGCCTGGCACACTTAAAGGGTAAGTCCACTTATGTTGAGAACTTTGTTATGTCCGTCACAAGGACTTTAACAAATTTATTTACTCCTACATTTTTCTACTCTGAAGAAAAAGTTGTTTTTGTAACCATGTCCTTTGCAGACTGAATGCGAATTGATGGGACTGATTCATTATAGTTAGCTGGTGCCCTCTCAGTGTTCTGATAGGAAAAACTGCATTGTCTGCATCCCTTTAGAAGTCTTTAACCCTTGGATAGTTTTTCACCAAGACTGAAATTCCTTTTGCAGAGGGTGCTTAAAACATGGCTTCTGGGAAAAAACAGTGCGCCAATCACACAAGCAGTAAATTACATTTCTGGGGGGTGTTTCATACACTAGTTGTGTACAGAACGCCTGCAGGTTGCCATATTGCATTGCATTTTACAGAAAACTACAGTGGACTACTGCGGATTAAAAAGGAAAGGTCATTTTTAAAAACATTAAAATAAAATATGGCTTTTCTAGCAATTGTATATGCTATATTAATATTGTTATTATTATTATTTTTTGCTATTTTTCTTACATAAACTTGGAGTTATCCCACATACATTAGAGAACATACACCCAATTTTAACAAATGTGGTCCTATCAGGGAATGTTCATGGAATTTTTGTAGGCACCCCCACGACTGACATGAAAGTGGTAGGTATCAGCATTGATGACTGTACCAGCAGGGCTTTGAAAAGTGCTGCAGGTACATACATGCACTTCTAGTAAATACTGATACGTTAAGGTTGTTCTTAAAGTTAAGAGTTTACCAGAAGTGATGTTAAATGGGAAATATGCAGCTGCAGTGCTCTGTTCTAAAATGCACCCCTTACTAGTGGACTTACAACAACATGGGGTTTTCAAGGAAATTTCCTTTAACTTGTTACTGTGAGATCCGTGAAAGAGATGGCACTCTCTCTCACCAGAAATCTAAAAAATTAAATGTGTTGTCTACTACTCTGGGGCCTCTGAGGTCCTGGCAAATTCAGATGCCACAGACTGTGTTCTGTCTTGGGCCCCACTTCTTACCTTCAAAGTCTCACTTATAGATAATGAACTTTTCATCTTGGATTTGCTGTGGCAACTCATCTGCTACACTTGGAATTCTTACCCAAACCTGGTCATGTCAGTAATAGGAGGGCTGTCTGTAAAGACCAAACCCTACTGAAGTACTTACTGAGGTAGAAGAGGCAGGATTATTGTTGAGCAAGCAAATATTCTTGGGTTGGAGAATAACCTAAAGCTGGCCATACCCTAGAATTAGAGTTTCATGCAAACATTCACATAAAGATCATTAGAGATATCGATAATACAATCAATGACTTTACAAATTTCATATAAAAGTCCTGCAATTTTTTATAGGTTTGCCATGCTAATGATGCAAGATTTTACATTTGATTTGGGATGAACAGAAGTTAACATAATTCCAAACAGGATACACATTCATGGTTAGAAATGTGGTTAATCAGATAATTTTAAAGGAAAAAATTCCAACCTTCACTTTTGATATTTCCCGTCATTACGGTTGAAAATGATCGTCAGTTCCACCATACTAACCATTAGAAAATCTAATAAACGTTTCAAAAATGACAGGTTTTCAACAAAGTTCTACCAGTGTAAGGCTAGCTTTACTAACACAGTTTAAGTAGAATTAAGGACAAAGGATAAAAAAGAGTAACAAAGAGTTAAAGCCCCTGACAGTTTCTAATTCACCATCTGTATCTCTTTGGAGAGAATTCCCTTCACTTCCTATCCCATAGCCAAAATCAGAAGTAAGAGGAAATCCTTCTAAAATTAGGGAATCCCTGGCTGTCAACAGAACTAGCACCCTCATTGGATGATTTACCCCTATTCCTGTTCTGGTGACAACACAACATTTTGGATTTTCTTTCACTTTTACTCGTGGTGATTAAGGTAAACAGGACAAATGGAGAGTGTAAATATCCCTAACAGGGGCACAGACAGCAAAAATAAAACCTTAAATGATCCCTCTCCATAGTATCCAAAACTAAAAAAAAAAGCAGATAAGTGCTGACTATTTTTACTTGTAATAGTTTTTGCTATGTACTGATGTGCTTATTAATATGCATTTTATTGTAAGGAGATAGGAAGATGCTTGGTTTTGCTTTCTTTTGCCACTGTTTTATGTCAGCCAATTGTCATTAGGTTATCAATTGTCATTAGCAATATATGTTTCTACTGCCATCATTTTTTTATTCACATTTTTCCCTTGTGTAAAATATTCTCTGAATTCCCATAGTTAATATCCTAAAGTTTTGTTTATTTTATCTTGCAAAAGTGGCTCCTTAACTGAACATAATATTCAAGATGCAGCCTTAGCCCCCTTTCACACAGGCTGTCAGTTTTTTTGGCGGATCTGACCTGTCCCCCCATGCATCCCTATGGGGCATCGGATGTCAGCGGAGACATGTCCGCTGACATCCGATCCGTCAAATCTGGGCGGATGGAAACCCTATTTTCCATCCGTCCAGCGGATCGGATCGGATGAGAACGGACCGATGGTCCGTTCCCATCCGATTCCCCCATAGAGATGTATGGGGCTCTGACAGCTGTGTCTCCGTACACAGTGTGGAGAACAGCTGTCATTCTCCTGCTCAGAGGGGGATCGGCGGATCGATCCCCCGCTGAGAAAAACGGAGTCCGTCCGACGGACACATAGTGTGAAAGGGGCCTAAAAGTATATGTAAACCAATAAAAAAAAAAAAATCAGATCATTTTCAACATGTTAATGTCATTTCAAAAAGACTTTTTAAAATGTTCAAATCTACAGGTTTTATTAAAATAATACCTGGTGATCCCACTATTCCGCAAGTTCCTTGTTCAAGCATTTCTTAATTTAGCATGACAACTCGTGCGTATTTTAGATGAATTTTATTATGCATTTAGAGTTTCTCTAAGAATATGTTTTATGCATAATTGCTAGTTTTTTTGTCAGCCATCTTCCTTGGACATCTATGGAAAATAACTTGGAGAATATATCACAAAGTAACTGCACTTTCATGGGAAAAAAATTATATGCAAATAAAAAAAATATGGCATATACAATTGCTACACAAGCCTTGTTATATATTGTTATTAAAAAATACATTTTATTTTCAATCTGCATCCACTGTAATTTTCTGTAAAATACAATGCAATAGGACAACGTGGAGGCGTTCCATACACCCATGGTGTACAGAATGCCCCCGGAAATGTAATTTCCTACCTGTGTGATTGGCTCAACAATTTCCTAAAAGTCAACACTAAGACACAACTCCCATTTTAGATACCCCTTGCAATAGGAATTTCAGTTTTAGTAAGATACTCCCAAAAGGTTAAAACTTTTTGATTGATGCAGGCACTGAAGCTTTTCTCATTAGAACTGTAAGAGTGCACCAGGTGATTATAATTAACCAGACCCTCCCAATCAGAATCAGTGTTCGAAGGACATAGTGAAACAAATGACTTTTTCTTCAGAGCAAAAAAAAGTAGGATCGTGCAACAAAGTTTGTTAAAATCCCTGCATTGTACTGATCCTCCAGAGGGGATTATTTTTTTTTTTTCCCAACAAAAGTGAAGTTATTCTTTATAGTGTATCTAAATCCAAGATCAAAAATATAATATATTGTATAGGGAAGTTATGCTGAATATCTGAAAGTCACAGGTACCACACGCCTTGAAATTGTAAAAATAGGCAAATATAAAGAAAATAGGGTTTTCAAGGAGCTACACACAGAATAATATTTTTGCAAAAATATCCAAGTTTATTAGTACATAGTTAAGAATCAACAGTAAGAACCATCTTTGCATATAACATGCAGTTAATCCAATTCACTCAACATGTTTCGCTATAATTTAGCTTCTTCAGGAGATAATTATGGATGCTGCATATGTAAACACTATGAGAGAAAATATATCAAATCAATCAAAACACAAAATTGAGTTTATCGTACGAGAAAACAAAACAAAACCAGCACAATATTTAAACAGTGTATTTTTATGCTTACATTGATAGGTCCTCTGGAAGGACTTTTAGCCTTATATGAATACATGATGGCCTTATATGTATTAGAAGCAAGGGAGACACTTAGACTGTAACAGGTGGTGTTTAATAGGGAGATATCAGCATACCACAGGGGAAGACAAACCAAGTGTTTAGGTACTCCAGGCCTCTGCGTTCCCATTTAAAACTTCCCTTTGTCCAGGGGTACTTAAACCCTTGCGCCACAATGAATGGGAGGATGCTGTAGCACCATTTGGTTTGGCGTCTGCAAAGATGCTCCACGGTTGCCAATATTTGAGGGCTCCATGTACAATTAATGGAACCCCTTGTGCCTGCTAAAAATGCAGAGTGTTTCACTGTGGTGTGGAAACATACATGATTTTGTGTGCGTTTCTCACGCGCAAATATGTGAACCTAGGGTAAGACTTGTACCCACACTGCAAATTGTTCTGTTTTATAACACTAACACCCATATTTGTGAATATTTTCTTCTTAAAGCCCATTGCTTTTACATAAAAGGAGTACAAGGGATTCTTGGGGAGGGGCTGCCTTACAAGCCTTTAGAAGTGAGAATTCCCAAGACTTTGACACTACCATTTGTGCTGCCTCATTGCATCTTCTGAGAAAATGACACCTGGGCCTCTTTCCGTTAAGCTTTGATGCTGTCTTCTTCAGGATGAAATGCTTCATTTTCTTTCAGTTAAAGAAGCCAAACACTTCTTTTAAGAGAGTGTTTCTGTATGGCATAATGAGCCACAGTCAATCAGTGAAACAAATTGAGATAGAGCATTGTGATTTGTGTAAAGATGTTGTCATTAAATGTCCTACATTTTTAAATGCCATGCCACTTTCCCATCTTTTCTTTTGAAATATATATGGAATCTTGGCAATGCATGGGTCACTAGGGACACAATGCACTAACCTTGTCCCTCCTTTTTTTTCTAAGAGGGTTTCTTTTGTTGTCAACTTTGATTTAGTAGTTAAAGTGTGCCTTTCATTGAACAGTTAAAATTAAAAATATTATATTGAATACATACTGTATATTACAAAAGCTTCCTGTGAGATGTACACAACATGATTAAAGAAGAACCCCATCCAGAAATACCAATAGCCCATTAAAAGATAAAATAAAAAAGCAGCTGTTGTTGCAATATTCACTTTCAACCAGGAGCTCCCTCTGTAGTACTTCTTCTTCTGCCATAAGATGTCCTCAGTCTGATGACCAGTATCATTAAGTCCGCTTCCTCTAAGTCCAACCTGTCCTACCCCAGGTTGTGAGTAGACAGTGAAAGCAGAAGCAGCATAGTCATGAGCTCACCTCTCTGCCACTCTGACCTCTCATCCTATCAGCATGCTGCTTGTCAGTACATGAACTTATTGCCTTCTTCTGCTGCTTTTTCTTCCCACACTTAAGCCTTAAGTACTTAAGCACTTAAGCTGAAAAGAGGCCACAAGAACGATACCAGACCAAATTCAGGTACCTATGGTGCGTGCATTAAAAAAATGTATTAATGTTTACAGCGCTGCATTCACTTGTGTCTATTACGGCCTAGAGTTCAGCTTTAAAGGGTTAGTTCACCTGTACAATAAAATTGCCGGTGCTACCTGTAAAAAAAAAAAAACTGCCCATGCATTCCAGCATCCCCAGTTAATAAAATCATTACTACTACTAGATTTTGAAAAAGAAGCTTCAATGTTATACATGTAGACCATGCCTGACCTTTCCTAAGCCTGTCCAATTAGCTCCTAGGTAAGCGACCTCTTGCAGGAAGGAGTTGCTTCTTGCATAGAAGATAGCCCAAATGAAGGGTATTAGCAACACAGAAAAGGATTTTGGGACTGAAGATACAAATTAAAGAATTAATCTGGGTACGCACTGGCTAAATAAGGTAGGTTCGGCAGGAAATGGCTGAGTTTTGGCCCATGTGTACAGCTCTTACAACCGGCTTCTGTCAAACGAGCATGGTGGAAAACCAGCATCAGATCACTGGCAGTCCCCCTGTCAGAACACATTAGCTCAGAGGGGATATTGCCGCACTAACATCAGATGTGTTAGTAGGGCGATCTTTACGTTTAATTTAATTCAGCCCGATAGGTTGAATGAAAAACATTTCCCGCGTGTACCCAGCATTAGTAAATGCAGGTCTAATTTGCTGTCTTTGTTATGGTACAAAAACCATGCTCTCTAAAGAATCTAACTACCAAGATTTTTTGAAAAGTGACAGACATCAGTGTATTTTTTCTGATTTCCAAGTTGTAGTGATGTTTATTTAAGTGTTTTTTATGCACATACAGTATGTAATATTAACGTGCTGGTCATGGTGACAAAAATGTGTTTTCCCAGTTTTGGTCATGCAGTTCGTGGCCAGTCTTAAATAATCATGCATTCAATCTCCCAAACACATTCTCTTTGAAAGACCAGAAAGTATAGCTACTGAGCATACTGTTTAATTGTTGTTATTAAATGTATAGTATACTAACTGAGATTTGTGTCTTCCTGGAGGTTTCCCAGTGACAACCACACCCCCAGTGTTTTGTACTGGTGTCACAGGGCAAAAGCTTCAAAACATTTTACCAGTCAGGACACAGACAGAAATAAAAACCTAAAATATTATTCCATTAATTCCAAAAGAAAAAACAAAATCAGTGAAATAAGGCTTAAAGAGATTGTAAAGGCAGAAGTTTTTTTTCCTAATGAATTCTAAAAAAAAACCTTCTGCGAGCAGCAGCCCCCCATTTAATTACTTGAGCCCATCTTTATCCAGCGATGTTGCAGGAGTTTCTCAGCTACCTGGGACTACCCTTCTAATTGGCTGAGACAGCAGCGCAATGCGACTGGCTCCTGCTGCTGTCAATCAAAGTCATTCAGCCAATCAGGAGAGAGAGGGGGCGGGCCAGGTCACGGCTCCGTGTCTGAATGGACACAGAGAGCTGTAAAGAGAGTATACTCCGTGTTAAAAAATAAAGGGGGCATATAAGGCTGCGGCCTCCCCTAAATATAACCAAAGTTATATAAGTCTCAGTTTGGGGGGGGGGGGGTAGGGGAATGGCGCTGCCGAAGGAAATAGAGGGTGTAGCAAATTAATACGTGGGTATAGAAAGAATGACTTAAAACACAGACTGGGTCCTAAATGATAAGTAAAGTAAGTCCAGTGGCGAATGGAGATAGTATGATAATAAATATAACATTCATGGTGTAGACAGGTAATAATAAATCTGATAATATATTCAAAAAGCTAAACATGTAGTGAATAAGGTGATGGATGCCATAAAGTGCAAAGGCTAAACAATAATACATTAAATTCCGTGATAATAGTGACAAGTATACAATAAATGAACAATAAAATTAAATAAAAAATAATATTATATAAAAAACAATGAAGTAGATCAAGGTGCTGGTATTAAGGGACTATGAAATGGAAAGTACTGTGTGACTAGGTGTTAGCAATGATCCGTGGCTGGATAAATAGCTAAATAAAGGTGGACCTGTATAGGGTATATACAATATCTGAATAAAGTGATACTGTGCAGAGGTAGATAATGACTAGTAAATATAACAGTCCATAATAGTGTAAAGCAGGTGCTTAGATCTTCATGCGATAATCCTAACGGTACATACGTGGTGGGTACAGTGGTAGACTGCTGGTGATCCCTTAACCTCAAGTAAATAACGCACTCACCAGAAATATCCACCCCACACAGGGGTATTGGGCAGGATATATCATGGTCTTTAATTTATTATTGTTTAGCCTTTGCATTTTATGGCATCAGTCACCTTATTTACTAAATGTTCAGTTTTTTGAATATATTATCAGATTTATTGTTACCTGTCTACACCGTGAATGTTATATTTTTTATCATACTATCTCCATTTGCCACTGGACTTACTTTACTTTTCATCATTTAGGACCCAGTCTGTGTTTTAAGTTATTCTTTCTATACCCACGTATTAATTTGCAACACCCTCTATTTCCTCCGGCAGCGCCATTCCCCCCCCCCCCCCATACAGGGAGCTGTAACTTGGCTCAGGTGCCCACACAGCAAGCTGCTTGCTGGGGGGGCACTCAACAGGAGGGAGGGGCCAGAAGCACAGAAAAATTTAAAGGTGAACTTTACACCTTCTTCACCCCCCCCCTCCCCAGTCCCCACTGTACTTACCTCCATGGGTGAGATATCAGTGCCCACACTGCCGGTGTAGTGGTCTTGAAAACTCCGCTCTACTCCCTCTTATTTTGGATGCTCTATTCTGAAACTCTGCCCTGATCAATCAGAATCCCTCTTGTTCATCCCTTATGTCAGATAAATAAGAAACACTGCATGTTACTATTATCTATTCTTCTTTTAAATCAGTTGATTGTTTTGTAGTTTGCTTTTTACCTGTTTGGCTGTTATAGATTTCTGTGCTAAAAAGAAGTATGCTTCTTACAGAAGTAGCTCAAGCAGAATGGGACAAAAGGATGGCTCATCCCTTATCAAACATCTCTCTAAAGTTTCAGTCAGACAATGAGCCACAAAGCAATCAGTGTCCATTGAGCTGTGCCTTTAGCTAAGCCATACTGCTCTGAGAATCCTTTGTTGTTTTTCTTGGATGTTTACATGCAAAAAAGTTTTATACAGTACATAGTAAAATATATTGAATAACAGTATAAAATGAGTAAACCTTTAAAAATATAATTAAAAAAAAAAACAACATTTCCTTCCACTATAATAATTCAGATGGTGGGAACGTTTAATAAGTTATCTCCACACTACTAGAATTTCCCTGCTTTCTTTCAACTGTAGTTCCTTATGTAACCAATAGATGTTAGAAGGCACATTCGAGGTCTACTGGAGTCAAGATTAACTGGAGTCTCCACTAAGATTTTCCACCCTTCAGTTAGATTAACTGCACTGCAAATAAACTTATTTGTTTTTCTTTAGTAGACTTCAGTTCACCTTCAGAAATGTATGCAGGCCATAGACCGTGCAAATTTCTTTCCTTCAACCATGGGTTGCAGGAAAGCGATTTACACAATTCCCCATGAACACAGACAGTGCTGACAGGTGAATTCCTCTTGCCAAGCAATTGTCTGCTCCCGGGAGGGGGTGGGAGTGGGGCGGAAGCCGTCCCCTCCAGGAGAAGACAGGAATTATTGCTAGTGCCTATAGCAGCCGCTAGCGATAAGTGAATTCAGCAGGCTGGTTGTACCCAATTTGATTGATCGATCAACTTGGTACATTGAGGCTGCCTACACACTGTTCAAATCTTGGCCGGTTCCTGCTGAATCGGCTAAGTTTCAAACTATCTATGGCCGGCCTTATAACGCAATAGGAAAAGCCATGTTAAAAAGAACCCCTGTCAGGTGTCCTTGTTAAGCAGATACACTTTCTTTATTTACCCTGATGATCATTGCCATTGAGACTGAAATTGAAGGAGAATCCAACATTTTTTGTTGTCACCAGATCAACAATGGAAGGGGAGATACTCCAGTGGGGACATTTGTTCTAGGGGACAACTAAAAGGGGATTTTCCTCACTTTGGAAATTTCCTCTCACTTCCTTTTCTGTCTACTGTACTGAAGTGAATAGAAAGCTCTTGAGTGGGACACATATGCCAAAAAGAAAAGGTTTAATTCCAATTAAGATAAAGGTTTGGGATTATTTAATACTTTAGGTGACCTATGAACTAAAAAAAACGAAGTTGGCTAACCCTCTAACAAGAGTGATGTTTATAATGCTGGGCATCCTGGCCTAATCAAGCCTAACTGAACTACTTGCGTAGTTTGCTTTTATTGAGGAGGCAACTACATTTAGAGGGGATCTTTCAATCCTTGGGAAAGAACAGGCTGTGCTGGCCTGCAGATAGACTGTGTGGTAGCAGCTCTGTAAGTGAAAGATTAACAGGGTTAAACTCTCTGGCATAGAGGGACATATGTTGTAATTTGTATGTAAGTACCAGACCGGCTAGGATTTATTTGAATTTATTTTTTTTTCTCTGGAGACCTAGTTGATTTGGGTGTTGGAAATACTGACCATGTTGGTTTGCTGCTAAAAAATCAATATTGCAAACCCAAGATTTGGGTAAAGCAAGGCTGCTGTTATAGTAATTAACAATACTTTACTATTAACTCACTGCTGAAAAGGCTGCAGGGACATTAATATATAATCACAGGTCCTCATTAATGTATTTCTTTAGAGTCCGATAATTTCCAACCTCTGTCCTAAAGACATTCGCAACGCAGAGGCCTAATGTTAACTTATGCTCAGATGTTTGCTATGTTATGTTTACAGTCTTGAGTGATGATTAGAAGGACTGAAATACTTACCTGGAGCAAATGTTCTTTCTTGCTCCCTTTAGTAATGGTCATGTGACTAAAATTTTAGGCATTTGGTCATGTTATCTCTGTTAAAGTATCATATTTAACCACTTTACCACTAGAGCATTTTGCTGTCTTACGTCTGGGCCACTTTTTGCGATTCGGCGCTGTGCGAATTTAACTGACAATTGCGCGGTCGTGCGACGCCATACCCAAACGAAATTGACGTCCTTTTTTTCCCACAAACAGAGCTTTCTTTTGGTGGTATTTGATCACCTGTGCGATTTTTACTTTTTGCGCTATAAACAAAAAAAGAGCGTTTATTTTGAAAAAATAACAATATTTTTCAAATTTTTTTATATAAAATTCCCCCCAAAAAAGATGTAAAAACCAATTTTTTTTTAAATTTTTGGCCAGTTTGTTTTCTGCTACCCATGTTTGGTAAAAAAAATCGCAATAAGCGTATTTTGATTGGTTTGCGCAAAAGTTATTGCGTTTACTAACAAAGGGAAAGATTTATGTAATTTTTGGTGTTTTTTTTTTAACGAGTAATGGCGGCGATCTGCGATTTTTTTTGCGAGACTGCAACATTGCGGCGGACAGATCAGACCCTTGACTGACATTTTTGACACTTTTGGGAGTACCAGTGACATTACTGCAGTAATCAGTGCTATAAATATGCACTGTTACTGTAAAAATGACACTGGCAGGGAAGGGGTTAACTTTATTGGAGAGGGAGGGGTTAATGTATGCCTGGTGCTTACTGACGTGTGGGGGGGGTGACTGTGTGAGACAGGGACAGATCGGATGTCCAGCTATGCTGAACACTCCGATCTGTCACTCCCTGTCACTGAGGAGATCCGCCCGCTTGTGTTTACACAGGCGGGCGGATCTCCACACTAGATCCCCGATGATCGGGGCAGAGCAGCGGCGATCGCCGCTGCTCCTCCCCTGGCCCGACTCCCGCTGTGAATGAAAACAGCGGGAGCGCGCCTCCGGCGGCGCGCGAGTGCCGCCTACAGGGGAGGAGTCTGGCGACGTAGGTCTACGTCGTCAGACGGGAACGAGCCACTTTGCCGCAGTACTATTCCAGTACTCAGCGGTAAAGTGGTTAAGATTTGTTTTCTTTTAGTAGAGGTCATGTGAACAAATGCCTAGGGTTCTGGTCACATAGCCAGCAAGGTAGAAAATACTTGTATAACAGTTTCAATAGCTGCAGATAACATTTTTCATAAAGCTAAATATGGTGTTCTACCATTAAAATAAACTTGTAGCATGCTCCTGCTATTCAAACTGCCTATATGAAGAAAAAATGCATAAGAAGAGGTTAGCTACAGTAAATGAAAACGCACACATCAAAACAATCAGTGAATTTAGTAATACAGACAGCTGACACAAGAGACTAGAAAATACCCCATCATTAGTGGGCTAAATAATGCCTCAGACTTGGTGGCAAGTGGGGGTATAAAAATGAAATAGTGCCTGTGGTCATTGGTATTAGTAGAAGGACTACTGCGGCTCAGTGGCGGCTGGCGCCGCCCCCCCTATCCATGCGCCCGGCCCCCTAACCTACATGCGGGGTGCTGGACGCATGGAGTTCAATGGGTTTTTTTTTTTAATCACCTGATTAGAGCCAGAGGCTCTAATAGGCTTCAGAAAAGGGTGGACCCGGGGCACAGAGCAGTGCGCCCCAAGCCCACCCATTGTGTGGCAATAGCGAATGGATATTCGCTATTGTCACATGGATCCTCCTCCTGGCCAATCAGGAAGCAGGTCCGAGACCCGCTTCCTGATTGGCCGAAAGGCAAACGCATGCCATTGGCCGAGGAGGAGGTGGGAGGACTCGAGGAGACGCGGGGAACTAAGGGGAAGCCGCCGCTGCAGGTAAGTCTCTCTCCATTGAAGGGGGCACGCTGGTCACTCTGCATTGAAAGGGGGCACGATGATCTCTCTGCATTGAATGGGGGCACGCTGATCTCTCTGTATTGGAGGGGGCACGCTGGTCTCTCTGCATTGAAGGGGGCACGCTGATCATTCTGCATTGAAAGGGGGCACACTGGTCATTCTGCATTGAAAGGGGGCACGCTGGTCTCTCTGCATTGAAAGGGGGCACGCTGGTCATTCTGCATTGAAAGGGGGCACGCTGGTCATTCTGCATTGAAAGGGGGCACGCTGATCATTCTGCTTTGAAAGGGGGCATGCTGATCATTCTGCTTTGAAAGGGGGCACGCTGGTCTCTCTGCATTGAAAGGGGGCACGCTGGTCATTCTGCATTGAAAGGGGGCATGCTGGTCACTCTGCATTGAAAGGAGGCATGGCACGCTGGTCACTCTGCATTGAAAGGGGGCACGCTGGTCTCTCTGCATTGAAAGGGGGCACGTTGGTCATTCTGCATTGAAAGGGGGCACGCTGGTCATTCTGCATTGAAAGGGGGCACGCTGGTCTCTCTGCATTGAAAGGGGGCACGCTGGTCATTCTGCATTGAAAGGGGGCACGCTGGTCATTCTGCATTGAAAGGGGGCACGCTGGTCTCTCTGCATTGAAAGGGGGTACGCTGGTCATTCTGCATTGAAAGGGGGCACGCTAGTCATTCTGCATTGAAAGGGGGCACGCTGGCCTCTCTGCATTGAAAGGGGGCACGCTGGTCATTCTGCATTGAAAGGGGGCACGCTGGTCATTCTGCATTTAAAGGGGGCACGCTGGTCATTCTGCATTGAAAGTGGGCACGCTGGTCACTCTGCATTGAAAGGGGCACGCTGGTCATTCTGCATTGAAAAGGGGCACACTGGTCTCTCTGCATTGAAAGGGGGCACGCTGGTCACTCTGCATTGAATGGGGGTACGCTGGTCTCTGCATTGAAAGGGGGCACGCTGGTCACTCTGCATTGAATGGGGGCACCCTGATCTCTCTGCATTGAAAGGGGGCACGCTGATTACTCTGCATAGAAAGTGGGCACGCTGGTCACTCTGCATTGTAAGGGGGCACACTATACCTTGATTACTGAAGGCCCCTTTCACACTTTTGTGACCTAAAGTCACGCAATTTTTTACAGCGTTTTTTGCTGCAAAGCAATGCCTATTACATTTTTCTGTTTGCGCCCCCCCAAAGATTTTGAGCACCAGCCGCCACTGCTACTGCCCATTGTTTGTGTCAGTGGAAAGAATGGTACCTCATTGTTTGTCACTGTTCCTCATCATTGGGAGGGATAGTACCTCATATCAATAGGAGAAATAGTGCCCCAAGAGCAAGAGGAGGGGAATCAAATGGCCGCATTTGGCTTGCGGCCCACAGTTTGAAGACTACTGTTTTAATCTGATGGGTATCCTCATTAACCGGAATGCTTAGAAAGACAGAGGGGCTGGAGCCAACTCAACTTTACAGCAAAATGTAGCCTCAGTTTGTACATTTTTTCATCATTTTCTTAGCTTGATTTGCCAGAGTTTGTGGCAGCTTGCGTTGAGTTAGTTCACACTTGGGGCCCCTGATATGGTGGCTTCGGTCCCCGGTGCTCAAACAAGGAAAATCCTTCCTCCCCCTATATTGGATAGTTGTCACCACGGATGCCAGTCTGTCCTGGTGGGGAGGTGGTCTCGGCAAGCTTTCTGCTCAAGGAGTCTGATCCCCAGAAGGATCCAGGTTACAAAACTGACATCCTATAGCAGAGAGGGGGAGTATACCTCCTGGGACTGCCCATAGGCGTAGCCAGAACTTTTTTTCTGCCTAGTGTCCTACTCCTGTAGGGGGCAGTATAACCCTACTGTTATGAAAAATAGAGACTGTGTCCGTCAATGAACTTCAGAGAAAAAATTTTTACGGTAAGACAAAAATCCAATTTTTATATTTATGGTTATGATAGGTGTAGCAATACATATTCTGTATTTAAGCAATAAGCAATATCATTTAGGTCAGCGTTAACAGCAGAATCCCAAATAAATAATGATTATATTAAACAACTAATCTTTAAAAAGGTACACAAACATAGTATAAAAAAGGTACACAAAATGGCTAATGTGCTCAAGTGAACTTTATGAAAAAACCCTCATGTTCAATTCATATTTCTTTTGTTTCATATGGTCTAAATTATTGTCACGTACACAAAAGTAAGGGATGTCAGAAATGTAAAACCGGAGCTGTATGTTGAAAAATGTATGTTTTATTTATTACCCCTTCATAAATGCTAATCTCACACAATTGTCATTCATCTATGCATGAATGCATTTGTGCCTCCCCTTAGGTTTAGGGACAATCATATTTTCCATTAATTTATTATTCAATGCTTCATCATGAATCCCCTCTGTATGTGCTACGTATTTATTTTAGAAATAGGTACTGAAAAAGGGCCTGTTTGTTTACCAGACAGATCTGACAAGTCACCCGGTGACTATTAAGGGACAGTGAGAAGATTCTCTTACACAATTTCTTTAACTGTACTATCCCTCTAATTAGGAAATGTTGACGCCATATAAAAAAACCTTGCAAGATAAGGATAAAATGTTTTCAGGTCAAACTTTTGGAATCACCTGTCAGTTCATAGAGGAATCCAATATATGCATAATAGCGCCCCCTAAATACAAATACTACATGGTGCTAATTAATAAGCTGCTGTCATCATTCTGGTGCTACCCCAAAAATTAAATGAACTATGTGTTGAGGCGTTCACTTAAACTTGTGGTAACTAGTGTAAATATTAGTACATTCATCAATACAATCATAGAAACATCAAAACAAATCCATGCTACATAAAAATTGTAACAAGTGAAAGTCCTGTTATAATTTATTTCTGAAAAAACAATCTTCAATTTTGCCATCTTTCTTTCACCACGTGCAAAACAATGCTCTTCACACTCAGTAGTGCTCCACTTTGCTATGTGCTCCACCACCTATTATATGAGGTGCCACTCACCGGATATCTTTGGGCCACCAGGACCCTCACAGCTTAGGTAATTGCAATCCTATGAATGGTATGGTTCATAGAGGGATCTGTGGACTCAAGGCAAAGAAGTCTATCAAGCTCCAATTTGTATTTTAATTTTATTTTGACTCAGCTAGTTCCACTAAAAGTAATATCCTCAGGATGTGCAATTGTTCAAAAATGTTTAAGCTAGTTTTAAAATCCAGACAACCCTACCAGGCGCTTTCCAAGGTCTTGACTATGTTTTTTTCTTCATTGCAATCTTAAGAATACAATTTAGCCCAAGATGGTGAATAGGTAGTGCAGGAACAGTAGGTCACTGATAAGGTAATCTCTGAGCTCTCTCCTCCAATTACAAAGCTCCATTCTGTGTAGTCACAATACTGTGCAACACTGTTAACCTTTATTGGCTTACAGCACTGTTCCTGCCTCTCCCAGTCTAATGATGATGTGAAGGGGATTACAGGAGGCCAGGACAAAGATGATGGAAGTATTATTTAAACATAGATTTTTACATCTACTGTATATAAAATGTGTGTGTGTAGGTCTGTATGTGTCTATATTTATTATTACAATGCAAACTGCCAACAAGCTACTTTCCACCATATTTCTCTTTGGACTCAACATTCTTTTTCCAGGATAGAAAAACTACTTAAACCCCTTCCAGTGTGTAAGAATAAGTAGGATTCTGGCTTGAAAATTAGCAGATCAGGTTGGTCATTTGTAATGGTTTTAGGGACCTAACTTGCAGAAACCTTAAAACAAAGAAAAAATTACAACATTTTCTAGGCAACTGTATCAAAACTTTAAATGTTAATATAAAGGTTACAGTGCAGTACTATTACTAATGAAGTCAAAATAAATATGAAACCCTTTGTGATCTGCATACAGAAGCTATTTAACAGTAGTTAATAACTGCTTAAAATATTTTTACAATAATACTTTAAAAATGTATCAGTGATACGATTTTAAAATAGAAAATGTATTATGGAAAGTATTCACTTCTTTTTTAACCCTTTTTCCTAAATGACACAAAAAGATCCTTTTAGTTTATATGATCATTGCAATTGTTTCCAAAGAGCAAATTAGCAATATTTTTAACTTCATGTCAGCCGTGATTAATGGTCCCTTATCTTATGATATGGACATAACTGGCCATTGTTAACAGGGAGTGTGGAAACTTCAAATGCAAATAAATATGGCAGTTTTTAGTGCTCCTATAGTTTGGATATATTTCCAACATACTTAGTTACTTTATTATTTTCTTGCTTTATAAAATTACACTTTAGCAGGTAAGACATTAGTTGTATTTTAGCACATTAAAAAAATATTAAGTTATGTTTTGTGTTTTAAGGACTTAAATCCTAATGAGTAATGCTATGCAAACTTTTTTTTTTTTTCTCGGAAAAACCTTAAAAAACTTGCTTTGGAAAATGAGATAAGATCCATTCTAATATATTTGGAAAATGTCTGGTGATAATAGAATAGAATGGAATTTCCATTAGACACCTTACAATATAGAAGGATTCTGGATTGTTTTAAAGTCTAAGGAATAATTACTAAGGGTTACCAGATCATCAGACCCATGTTCTATTTGAACTATGGTTGTAGTAATGAGAAATATATAATAACCTGGTTATTAGAAGCAAACCAAAATTAACCTCATGTAAGAAACTTTAACTATAAAAAAAATCACATACACAAATATACTATATATTTTACGTGCTATATATTTGACTTTTCTCATGTATATACTCTACGTAGCCCTGCAAGGAATAAAAAATATATAGGTCCGTTGCTGATTATCAGGTACTGTAAGCTCTTCCTTGCAGATGGAACCCCTGAAATTCCTGTGCAGATCTAGACTTACACAGTTGAACCTTGCACAGACATAGGCAAGTTCCCTGGTCCCATGTAATAGTGCCTAGGTCTTGCAGTTGGCACTTCATGTTCCAAGCACAGCATTTTAGAAGCCAGTGAGACCATGCATTAGTGGCCCATACCCAGTGGCCCATACCCAGAAGTACAAATACATAAGGGACTTTTGTCGGTAGATACAGCAGGAGGAAGTGGAATAGATGTAAAAGATGCTATGTAGTGAAACATGTTGTTATCCTTTTTAACTACAGGTTCTGGTTAAAGTGGGTCTAAAGTTTGAAACTTAGTTACATCCATAAAAACATAAGCATCAATATATTTACCTGTAACCTAACATGTTCCTCCTTCAGGTGCTCTGTATCCCTGCTATTTCCTGTGTAACTCTAAAACTAGAGATTTGTGTGACAATGGCACTGGTTGACTGCCCCTGCTTAAAAAGCCAATAAATGCCTTTCCCTCTAATATCCCCAGCTCTTCGCTGGTAGGCAGTAAATATGGGGGATGTAGAGGACCCATTGGAGGACTGCCCTGAGTCCCAGGTAAATATCTGGGTTTCACTTATGACTTAAGTGAAGCTAGGCAGCATGGGATCAAGCTGGACCTAAAATCAGTACTATGACCAGTTCTTAAAAGAGTTGCACTGTGTTTGCTTGTGCAATTTATTTCTAAATTATTGTTAATATGTATTTATGAGCTATATGTTGAATGTAAGCATTATTAATCACTGTTTGAAATGGCCGTTGTGTACAATTTGTGTAACATTTCTTATCTTGCTCTACAGGCAGCAGGGAAGCTGCATTCACTTACGCCATCATTGCGGCTGGTGTGGCCCACGCCATTACGTCTGCTTGTACTCAAGGAAACATGAGTGACTGTGGGTGTGATAAGGAGAAACAAGGACAATTTCACAGGGAAGAAGGCTGGAAATGGGGAGGCTGTTCTGCCGATATCAGATATGGATTAGTATTTTCCAAGGACTTTGTGGACTCAAGGGAAATCAAGCAGAATGCAAGGACGCTCATGAACCTGCACAACAATGAGGCTGGACGCAAGGTAAGAATCTGACCTCAGGCTCTTACTTACATCCAGGCATTGGCATCATTTGGCATGTGTTGGTCATGAAGACTGAGGTCAGACTTCCTAATAAAGGAACACTTTGCTAAGTATTGCTTGTATGTAACATGGCCACGTGGCGTGGGCTTAAAGTTGCTGTTAAAATTTGAACTCATTCTGTGTCCTCACCATTGCAATTGCTAAATGTGAACTTTGCCCCAGTGTAAAAGCACTTTCCCTCCTCAACAAGCCATAAGTTAGAACCAGGAACTCAGAGTGAGCTCCTACTATACAACACAAACTTTCAGCACTTAAGGTATGTAAGCTGTCCAGTCAATCAGTCTGGTGTAGTGGAGACCTCTATATGTGGGGATGTCAGACAAAGGGCTACAAATTAGGTACATTGCAGCTAGAAATTGGTGAAGGCTTTTTACATACAAGTTAAATATATTTATCATTTTTAATCAGTCTTTAAATATATGATAGATTGTTCTCCAAAAACATTTTTAGTATAAATACCTACTTTAAATCAGTTGTGATTTACACTGCAGGGCTGGGACAGTTTGTGGGCCTTCACAGTCTCAGTGTTCCCTTGAAATTTGATGCTTTTGTCCAGAAGATTCTATTGAGAATAATGATTGTCCCCATTTTTAGAGTTAAGGTTACCATTAATCTGTATGGTGGCTCATGTCATATGTACCAGAATAAAAAAGATGCCCTAGAAGAACTGGAAATCTGACAGTTACACGCCCGAGTAATCTGGTTAGTAAAAAGTACAGCTCAAGGATATTTAAGGAGGACTTATAATGTTTAAGTGTTTTTGAACTGCTTCACCTACCATATCATCTCCTTTGGAGGGTTTAGCCTTTGAGATTCAGCACTGGCCAGCAACTGTCATACTTCAGGTATCCTCTGACACTCCAGTTGAACTGTCATTCTGAAAACAAATAAGTAAGATTTTTTCAAAAATAAGCATGCACAGTTATAATAATAATTAAAGTGAATCGGCCCACTCGTTATTGGTAGAAATGGAGGACACCAGTGAAAATGATTTTCCACCTTGTAGAAAAATCATTCTAAGCTGATATTTGGTTTAAAAAAAATGTTGAACAATTATTTAGATTGCAGGGATAATGCAATAACAGATATCTAAAATTGTTCACAACACAGACAATCAATAAAAAAAAAAAATCAGTTACCCAAAAGTCATGCAAGTTGTATAAAATGAGGCCAGCTGTACCACTATCATTTATTCCCTTATAGCCATTATGGTAAAGAATTTTCATTGAATTTTGAACCCTATAAAATCTACCTGGGCTTGACCCTTTTAAGAGTATTCCTTTGTTCAGCTGCTATCCTATTACTATAGCTGCATTGTCTCTTCTATGCATTCAGTTTACTGCATGATATGTAGATAAGTGTGCCATCCAGCTTAAGTTTCCATGGAAATTTAATTAAAATGTTGGCAGCAATTGATGCCTTCAGGATGGAAGTTTAACAGGCAGTGGATGGCTCAGAAGCCAAGAACCCAACAGGGAATTTACCCCTTGGCCAGTGTATTTATCTAATAGAGCTGACAAATAGAGAAGGAAAGGACTCATTTTATGGCATAATTAGTTCTTTAAGCATGCAATTAATGCATATAGTAAGGGAAAGTGTGGTTGTGTTCTACGTCCCACTAGTACAGTATATAGCACATTTTTGGAACAAGAAGATTGCATTAATACTTCCAGGGTTATATACACTGAACAAAATTATAAACGCAACACTTTTGTTTTTGCCCCCATTTTTTATGAGCTCAAAGATCTAAGACTTTTTTTATGTACACAAAAGGCATATTTCTCTTAAACATTGTTCACAAATCTGTCTAAATCTGTGTTAGTGAGCACTTCTCCTTTGCCGAGATAATCCATCCACCTCACATATGTGGCATATCAAGATGCTGATTAGACAGCATGATTATTGCACAGGTGTGCCCTAGGCTGGCCACAATAAAAAGGCAGGAAATAAGGGAGTGCTTCTGGTTATGGCTGTAACAAATTGATCAGTCATAGTAAAGTAAAAGCAAAAAGCATGGTTGTATAGAAGAAACTTAAATAAGGCTCCACTCCGAAATAGAAAGTCAAATTCCAAACAATTTATTAGATTAAAAACCAATAACCAATAAAAGATGAAATGGTCACTGATAGGATGTCGGGCTGAGCCCGTGTACTTGCCCCACTGCTGATATCCTACTTGCTGGGTCTCTGGCCAGATGATATGGCAAGCAGGTGTCCGTGCTGTCACTTGAATGGGTGAGCAGTAGGTGTGACAGGGCTCCAAGTAGACAGTCGGTGCAGAGACCAATGCGGAGGTCGATGCACAGGACAGCTGATCCGAGCAGCGGCGTTGCGGGAGATGACGTCACTCAGCCACGCCAACAAGAAACAGGAAGAAGAGCCGGGGAGAGCCTGCGACTCCTACAGCAAGAATGCCAATGGTCCCGTCACCATGACGACATGTTTCGCACTCCACGCTTTGTCAAACTCAGGTGACGGGCCGGACCGGGCCATGTAATTTAAAAAGCACCAAATTAGTGTGTTAGTTGACCAATTAAACTTGCAATTGCAGATGTATAAATAAAATTGGCTGTGGGGAAAGTAAACACAGGGCTCCATAAGGCTATATATGACCCTAAGGGAAATAAACTTTACAGACAAAAAATAATACAATAAATATATTTGCCGAGATAATCGATCCACCTCACAGGTGTGGCATGTCAAGATGCTGATTAGACAGCATGATTATTGCACAGGTGTACCTTAGGCTGGCCACAATAAAAGGCCACTCTAATATGTGCAGTTTATTCACACAGCGCAATGCCACAGATGTCGCAAGTTTTGAGGGAGCGTGCAATTGGCATGCTGACTGCAGGAATGTCCACCAGAGCTGTTGCTCATGAATTAAATGTTCATTTCTCTACCATAAGCCGTCTCCAAAAGTGTTTCAGAGAATTTGGCAGTACATCCAAACGGCCTCACAACCGCAGACCACGTGTAACCACACCAGCCCAGGACCTCCACATCCAACATCTTCACCTCCAAGATCTGAGACCAGCCACCCTGACAGCTGCTGCCACAATCAGTTTGCATAAACAAAGAATTTCTGCACAAACTGTCAGAAACCGTCTCAGATGAGAAGCTCATCTGCATGCTTGTCATCCTGATCGGCTTCTCGACCTGACTGCAGTTTGTCATCATAACCGACTTGAGTGGGCAAATGCTCACATCTGCCACTTTGGAGAGGTGTTCTCTTTATGGATGAATCCCAGTTTTCACTGTACAGGGCAGATGGCAGACAGCGTGTATGGCATCGCGTCGGTGAGCAGTTTGCTGATGTCAACATTGTTGATCGAGTGGCCCATGGTGGCGGTAGGGTTATGGTATGGGCAGGTGTATGTTATGGACAACAAACACAGGTGCATTTTATTGATGGCATTTTGAATGCACAGAAATACCGTGACAAGAACCTTAGGCTCATTGTTGTGCCATTCATCCACAACCATAACCTCATGTTGCAGCACGAAAATGCACGGCCCCATGTTGGAAGGATCTGTACATAATTCCTGGAAGCTGAAAACATCCCAGTTTTTGCATGGCCAGCATACTCACCGGACATGTCACCCATTGAGCATGTTTGGGATGCTCTGGATCCGGGTATAGAACAGCGTGTTCCAGGTCCTGCCAATATCCAGCAACTTCGCACAGCCATTGAAGAGGAGTGGACCAACATTCCACAGGCCACAATCACCAACCTGATCAACTCTATGCAAAGGAGATGTGTTGCAGATACTGACTGGTTTTTGGATTCCCCCCCCCACCAATACAGTAAAACTGCACATTTTAGAGTGGCCTTTATTGTGGCCAGCCACACCTATGCAATAGTCATGCTGTCTAATCAGCATCTTGATATGCCACACCTCTGAGGTGGATGGATTATCTCAGCAAAGGAGGAGTGCTCACTAACAGTTTTAGACAGATTTGTGAACAATATTTGAGAGAAATAGGCCTTTTGAGTACATAGAAAAAGTCATAGATCTTTGAGTTCAGCTCATGAAAAATGGGGGCAAAAACAAGAGTGTTGCGTTTATAATTTTGTTCAGTGTAGTAAAGCAAAGCAAAGACATACAAGGCACGGGCTGAAAACCAAAAGACAAAAATATATCAATTAGAGCGCTTTGTTTTCACAAATGTAAGCCTGTAAGCTGTTTAAGAGGAAAGCAAAAAAAAAAAAAAACCTTATAAAGCGTGGTCCAATTTTTTTTTCAAAACGAAAAAAAAGAAAAAAAAAAAAAAAGATTTATTAAGGCAACGGGATAACCTCTCCCCCCCCCCCCACCCCAATTAAACAAAAGCAAAAATGTAATATATTGTAGGTTACCTGTCCTTAGATGAGGTGACTGCAATCGTTTTATCTTCATGTTTTTTTTCACCTGGTGCCCCACAGATGCTCAATAGGGTTTAGGTCGGGAGACACGCTTGACCAGTCCATCACCTTTACCCTCAGCTTCTTTAGCAAGGCAGTGTTCGTCTTGGAGGTGTGTTTGGAGTTGTTATTATGTTGGAATAGTGCCCTGCGGCCCAGTATTCGAAGGGAGGGGATCATGCTCTGCTTCAGTATGTCTCAGTACATGTTGGCATTCATGGTTCCCTCAATGAACTGTAGGTCCCCAGTGCTGGCAGCACTCATGCAGCCCCAGACCATGACACTCCAACCACCATGCTGCACTGTAGGCGAGACACACTTGTCTTTGTACTCCTCACCTGGTTGCCGCCACACACGCTTGACACCATCTGAACCAAATTAGTTTTTTTTGGTCTCATCAGACCACAGGACATGGTTTCATTAATCCATGTCCTTATTCTGCTTGTCTTCAGCAAACTGTTTGCGGGCTTCCTTGTGCATCCCCTTCTGGGATGACAGCCATGCAGACCAATTTGATGCAGTGTGCGGTGTTTGGTCTAAACACTGACAGGCTGACCCCCCACCCCTTCAACCTCTTCACCAATGCTGGTAGCATTCATACGTCTTTTTCCCAAAGACAACCTCTGGATATGACGCTGAGCACCTGCACATAACTTCTATGGTCGACCATGACGAGGCCTTTTCTGAGTGGAATCTGTTCTTATAAACCGCTGTATGGTCTTGGCCACCATGCTGCAGCTCAGTTTCAGGGTCTTGGAAATCTTCTTATAGCCTAGGCCATCTTTATGTAGAGCTACAGTTCTTTTTTTTTTTAGATCCCCTGGGAGTTCTTTGCCATGAGGTGCCATGTTGAACTTCCACTGACCAGTATGAGAGAGTGAGTGCGATGACACCAAATTTAAAGGGTAACTCCACTTTCGTGGGGAAAAAAATAGCAAAGAAAAAAAATAATATAGTGTATACAATTGCATATTGAAAAATCCGCGCTTAGGATATATTAGAATCTCTACAAACACCGGCTGCAGCCCACCTATTTGACTATATTCCAAGGATATATAGTGAGAGATAGAAATAAAGGAAGGTGTATGGCGCTGCCAATGTGCTCTTAGTAATAAATAAACACCTCTAAAAGTGCCAAAGTGCAATAAATATATGCTGTGTTTCTTATAATAATTAATAAATGAATAAAATTGGTGACTAGAATAATATAAATATATAAAGTGATATAAATTGCGGGTGACTGTATTAAAAAATAAATATGTATACGGTGAAGTGTTAAACAAGATCCAAAACCATAAAGAAAAACAAAATGTACAAGCCTTGGGCTGGTTGAATTAGTAACGGGTATATGGTGATACTATGACCTGTCACAAATGGGTGACAGGAAATAGAAAATCAGGAGTGGCGTGTAATAAAAAATGATGAAATTACGTCATAAAATTGTGAAAAAAATTAGGTATTGGTGAACAGCTATATCAACCCCTAGGTATAGCCGAATAAATAATATAAATATTACAATATAATCCAATGGCACATTACAAACCAACAGGAAATTGTATATAAAACCTTCCAAGAGGTATAAAAATGTAAAAAATTTAAAAAAAAATATAGCAAACAGCAGACAACCATAGGAGAACGTAGCAGCAATAATCAGGATCTCAAATAAATAAATAGTCCATAAATAGTTCACTTGGTTCCTAAAAATCGATAATCTCACAGTTATGAATAGTCCATAAGTAATCAGTGCAACAAATTTTTCAGAAAAAGTGACTTCAGTGCAGGTGCTTCTATGTATCTCTTTAAGGGTGCCCAAACACAGGTGATCACTCCGTGCTCCCCGCACCCCCAGGGCCGCACTCACCAGAATTGATCACCCCTACAGGGGTACCGAGCCTTGGGTATATTATTCTCTGGATCCCCCTCTAGTCTCCCTGGATGGTCCAATGGACACAAGCTGTCCTGTAGCCTGCCCGAGTCCTCGTCACACTATCCTTAAGGCTATGCTTATCCACGGGTATGTATGGGGAATAAAGGGCTCACATAGGGTAGTACCGTCGTCACACTCACGAGCCCTGATTACACAGTGGTCAGTTCCCGCTGACCACTGTGTAATCAGGGCTCGTGAGTGTGATGACGGTACGATTTTTAGGAACCAAGTGAACTATTTATGGACTATTTATTTATTTGAGATCCTGATTATTGCTGCTACGTTCTCCTATGGTTGTCTGCTGTTTGCTATATTTTTTTTAAATTTTTTAAATTTTTATACCTCTTGGAAGGTTTTATATACAATTTCCTGTTGGTTTGTAATGTGCCATTGGATTATATTGTAATATTTATATTATTTATTCGGCTATACCTAGGGGTTGATATAGCTGTTCACCAATACCTAATTTTTTTCACAATTTTATGACGTAATTTCATCATTTTTTATTACACGCCACTCCTGATTTTCTATTTCCTGTCACTCATTTGTGACAGGTCATAGTATCACCATATACCCGTTATTAATTCAACCAGCCCAAGGCTTGTACATTTTGTTTTTCTTTATGGTTTTGGATCTTGTTTAACCACTTGCCGACCGCCGCACGACTATCTACGTCGGCGGTCAGCCCCTCACAGGCAAACTAACGTAGGTCTACGTCGCTTGCTTGTGAGGGTCTAGGGAACGAGCGCGCGCCCCCGGAGGCGCGCTCCCGCGCGGTCACGGACCCCCCCGCGCGTGTGACCAACGGACCCGATGTCCGCCGGTCACTCGGCGATCGGCGGGGGAGAGGGAGAAAGTCAGACGGCTTGTGTAAACAAGCTGCCTGTCATTCTCCCCTGTGTATGATTGATGATCATACGGTTCTACTATGTAGAACCGTTGATCACCGTTCATACAGCTGAAGCCACAGCCAATCACAGTAGAAAGCACGCCCCTAGGGACACACACAGCCCCTCCCTTTCAAAAAAAGTTAACCCCTTCACTGCCAGTGTATTTTTACAGTAACAGTGCATATGTATAGCACTGATTACTGTAGAAATGTCACTGGTAACCCCAAAAGTGTCAAAAATGTCAGTCAAGGGTCCGATCTGTCCGCCGCAATGTCGCAGTACCGCAAAAAAAATCGCAGATCGCCGCCATTACGCGTTTAAAAAAAACCAACAAAAATGACAAAAATCTTTCCCTTTGTTAGTAAACGCGATAACTTTTGCGCAAACCAATCAAAATACGCTTTTTGCGATTTTTTTTACCAAACATAGGTAGCATAAAACAAATTGGCCGAAAATGTTAAAAAATTTTGATTTTTACATTTTTTTTGGGGGGAATTTCATATAAAAATATGTGAAAAATATTGCTATTTTTGCAAAATTTACGCTCTTTTTTTTGTTTATAGCGCATGATCAAAAAATCGCACAGGTGATCAAATACCACCAAAAGAAAGCTCTGTTTGTGGGAAAAAAAGGACGCCAAATTCGTTTAGGTACAGCGTCGCACGACCGCGCAATTGTCCGTTAAAGTCACGCAGTGCCGAATCGCAAAATACCCCCTGGTCAGGAAGGGGGTAAAATCTTCCGGGGCTTAAGTGGTTAACACTTCACCGTATACATATTTATTTTTTAATACAGTCACCCGCAATTTATATCACTTTATATATTTATATTATTCTAGTCACCAATTTTATTCATTTATTAATTATTATAAGACACACAGCATATATTTATTGCACTTTGGCAGTTTTAGAGGTGTTTATTTATTACTAAGAGCACATTGGCAGCGCCATACACCTTCCTTTATTTCTAGTGTATACAATTGCGACACAAATCATATTGTAATTGAATGTTACTAAAATGACCTTTTCAATCTGCAGCTGTTGTAATTTTCTGGAAACGCAATGCAATATGACTACCTGGAGCTGTTCTGTACACAGAATGTGTACTGACCACACCCCAGAAACATCATGTCCTGCTTGTGTGATTGGCTCACCAATTTTCACAGAAGTCTGTCTAAGATACAAGTCAGATTTCTGGCATCCCCTGCAACAAAAATGTAATTAGTGGTGAGATACATCCAACAGGAACACGTCTAAAGGGATGCAGGCCCAGCAGCTTTCCTTGTTAGAGCTCAGCAGCTTCCACAGCTGATAGATAATTATGAAACCACTCCCATATGACCCACTCAGCACAAACAATGATTTCTTCAGAATAACAAAAGGTAGGAATCTGCAACAAAGTTTGTTAAAATCCCTGCAATGCGCATAGATCACCCGGGGGGGGGGGGAATGTTTTTTTCTCAACAAAAGTGGAGTTACGCTTTAACACACCTGCTCCCCATTCACACTTGAGACCTAGTAACACTAGCAAGTCACATGACTCTGGAGAGGGAAAATGGCTAATTGGCCCAATTTGGACATTTTCACTTAGGGGTGTACTCACTTTTGTTGCCAGCCGTTTAGACATTAACGGATGTGTGTTGAGTTATTTTTAGGGGACAGCAAATTTACACTGTTATACAAGCTGTACACTTACTACTTTACATTGTAGCAAAGTGTCATTTCTTCAGTGTTGTCACATGAAAAGATATAATAAAATATTTACAAAAATGTGAGGGGTTTACTCACTTTTGTGCGATACTGTATATATATATATATATATATATATATATATATATATATATATATATATACACTGTATATATACTCATGCATCGTTTTTTACATTTTGGATATAACAGCTGTAATTATTAAAAATGTATAATAGGCAGGATCATCAGTGTTGTAAATTAGATTCAAGTTATTTTTTTCTCATACTGCTCATATGATTTAGAATTTGGGAGTTGCCTTTATCTGTGGGTCAGACGTAGCATTTCCTGAAGAATGCAGTCAAGGTTTCAACAATGGCAGCAGAAAGAGGCTAATTTTTCATCTTCTATTGCAGAGTTATTTGGCCAAGAAGGGCTGACTTCACTAGCAAGGCAGGAAGAGAATCCCAATCTTATTGTGCTTCTCTATTTATTGCACTTAGCAGCCTGTCAGAATGAAGTCAGTCCATTGGAAGGTGGTGGCCTCAAAAAGATCAACAAAGGACACCTTAGTAAGCAGGAGTTAGCACTCTTAGCACAGTTAGCATTTAGACTTTTGAGGAATATTACCAATATGTAACAGCAGAAGCCAGTGATATAATGCAACCTAGGATAGTTATTTGTTCGTTTTTGCTAAAAAAAAGATCTGGTTTCTAATGTGGTTCTGTGGGGTCACTGAGGTTTATTAAGTTTAGTTAAAGAAAAAAACAATTTTTCATTACAATTTTATTTACATAACGTTTCTGTAATTAAGTATATCTCATGATGCGCAGGCTCCTGGATTCTGTAAAAATCTTCACTGAAGAACTGCCCTGTCCTTGTCTTGCTGCTGAACAGCAGGGGGTGTTCAGCTTTAGGTCTCTGGGCTTGGCTGCTCGAAGGATGATCTGATGGGGATACCTTCCCTTCATTGGAAAACATAGTTTCCACTGGTAACACTGCTTGTAACATGACTTGTGAATAGGGAAAGAATCCTGAGACTGATTAGATTCTCCCTCATTTAGAAATCAACAGGCAATGTAATCAGTGAAAGAAGTTTTCTCAATGAGTGACACCTTGTCGGAGCAGCTGAGCCTGAAGTCCTGAACTCCAACCTCCTCAGCACCAGAAGTTCAGCAGCAGGAAGAGGAGCAGTATTAAAACAGTATTAAACTCTGTTAATTTTTTTTTTTTTTTACAGTCCCCTACATGTTTATGCCATAATGTGCTAGTATGCACCACATACAAGCACATTAAGACAGACTTACCTGTCAAAACAAGCCATCCAGTGGTGCGCTGTCACCATTCCCACCAGTCCCAGGGGCGTTCATCTTCTCCCGGTCTTCCCTCTGGGTTCATCTGCTCAACCCATTGAATGGCCAGGGCGCAATGACATCACTCCACCATGTGCACACGGAAATCACATCACCATTGGGACAGAAGGTGAAAGTTTATGGATGACACTGAAACAGAATTTGCACAAGGACATCTGCTAGACCTGATTAATAAAATATCAGGGCTAGTGACCTCTCTAGTGACCAGAGGATACCCTGTACCGGGGTGTTGGAGGTATTTAACTTGTGATGGTTAATCTGCTTCTGGAGGCTGTTATTGCACTCTGGCATCCTTCACAGCAGAGTTTTTTTCTGACCCTACTCCATCCCAAGTGTGCATCTTAATACTGAGTCTTCACAGTATAGCTTTGACGTTCCATCTGACTCATATTTGCAAGGAGTTGCTTCTAGCCTGATGAAATCAATCCTTTACAAGGACTGTAAACAACCTTTGGAATCAGGAGCCTCTCCTGACAATATGAAAGAACTTTATCTCTTTGAAACAGAATTTATTGCAAAATAGTCCCTGTCCGTTGTAGACACTCCAGTCATCTACCTGACAAGTATAACATTGAACAGGATGATGGTCTTACCTTTCCCTACTTATGTCTCAGTTTAAATCAATTGTAGTAACTCTCCCTCCTCCATTGTCAGTGACTTTGATTTTTTAAACCATGTCACAATGTATCAAATTCCATAAAGGAGACCCCTCCAGCAAAACGTCAAACCCCTGTGTCATGGAAATTTTGAAACAAATGTCTGTGCTTCATCTGTGATGGCCGTTTACAAGCAACCAAGCTTGTGTCTCTTATGGCAATGATTTTGGTTTACGTACCGGGGACGCTAGGGATTTTTCCAAGGAATGTCTGGTTCACTTGCTCCTTAAGGGACTCTCTTTGGACTTGCCCTTGACAATGTAATGTCAAAAGATACTGATGACACTCTGCACCTACCTCAGTGCAGGAGATCTGTAAATCACCAATGACTGGCATTGTTTTGGGGGGGGGGGGATTTAGATTGTTTTGGCGTTAACCATGACATCTAGCCATTTTCAACAAGTGTGCTGCAATTTCAATCTTTAGGGAACTTTCTTCCACTAATAAAGGAAGACTTGGCTTCAGTGTTCTACTTTTACAGTGCACCCTAACTACCTCAATACCAGCATGTTTGTTGATTTCCAAAAAATTAAAAAAATAAAATAAGGGGGTATCATAAAACAATGGGGTATCATGGAGCTGCTTTACAAAAAAGGGGACATTTTTGGGGTGGGGTGTCCTGACATTCCTATTTGAACAGAAAATAAAGGAAACAGATGTTTAATTTTTCTTTTTCTTTATTAATAAATCTTTTTAAAAAACTGTAGGTATTAAATACCAGCAAAAATGGTCTGAAATTAATTTAGGTACCGCGTTGCACGATCCAATAACTGTTAGTCAAACTATCTCAGCACTGAAAATGACATAGAAAAGAAGGCGGTGTCACATGCTGGTATTGAGGTTGTTAAGAATAATTTGGGGTCAGCATCCTTTCATTTTACTCAGTTTAGGGGTTCTTTCCCTTCTCTCGATTTGCATTTTATGCTGTAAGAGCTGGCACTTTAGGAGATTAGCTGTACAACAAGTAACATCCTTACTTATGTTGAACCTCTTTCTCCCTGAAGTTAATGGTTAAAACATTCAACTTACGTAAATGCTTAGTTCACCTTTTCACTTACCTTCAAGGATAATTAGCTGTCTGACTGGTCAGCACCAGCACGTAAATATTTTGACAAATCGGAATAGCTCTATTCCATTACAAAAGCCCTACAGAGAGATATGGAAGAAAAGCGAGGGTTTCAAATCCCCAGACAGCTACACCGGCTGCGTAGGAACTGCCAGCCACAAAGAAGTAGTGCAGCGGAGACTAGGTGGGTGGTAAGGTGGGTTAAAAGGTGAACCTACAGTTGTTGATTGGTTAGTCGTTTCTCTTGACCTGTGTTTTCTGTCCAAGCTTTCTTTCCCTGAGCTCAAGGGTTAGGTTTGCTAGTCTTTAGCCTTACTGCGATTTTCCAAAATGGTTTCTTCACTATTGGATGTGCAATGTCTTTTTTTCTCTGAGACTTGGCCCAGTAACTATATCTTTTTTGTTGCCCACATTAGTCGTTGGTCTAGTTTTTTCACATTCAGGTGGTGTGCATTCCACCTGTTTTAGTGTTCGTGGATGGTTGTTCCTCTATTGGCCGGTTTCTATTCAGTGCTCCTTCAGGTAGCCCATTTTTTTCTTAGTGGTGTTGTCCTAATCTTCAGCTGTCCTGGTCTTCAACACCAGATTGATCCATGGTGCCCTCTTTCTATCACAGCAATTTCCTACGTTGGTTGGCCTTTCTTCATCTAGATTTTGTTCAGGTGCTGATTCCTTCTGATACTCTTTGAAGTATATTTTCCACATTGATGGTTCTAAATGTGGGCTATTCCCCTCCCCTTAGTTGGACTGCTTCTGGATGTCCCGACTGTTCAGGAATTTCTAACACTCCTGTATCTCTCAATGGACTTTAAGAAAAAGATTTTACGGTAAGTACAAAAATCGTATTTTTAGCTTGACATACACTTTAATCCTAGCCGGAGTTATATTTTAACTTTGTTTCCTGATCCTGAAATGAATATTTATTTTACATATACAGTGATCCTACTCGGTTAGACAGCAAATTGTAAACAGTTAAGGTTACCTAGCAAAGAAATCCTAAAACACTATCTTGTTCACACATTTCCCTACACTCCCCCACAAATGTAATGTGGATGAACATGCCCTGCATCTGACAAATTACTGACACTCCTAAGCTTACACAATATGTTGTTTCTGTTTTAAGAGATCACTAGGAGAGATTACGACTATCGTGGAACACTTAAGCTGTATTATATAGGAAAGTCAAACTTGACACACAAGTCTGTATCTTTTCAAATGCAAGAGATAACGAGACATTAATGTCCTGAATTATGAATGGGAACCATAGAGAACAAAAGTTGGAATACGGAAGATAAATTTTACATTAGGGCTATTTTATCTTGTCCAGTTTATCTTAGAAGATCCTAGTGATTGACCTAATTTTATTTCATTCCTTCACTTACTTGGATTAAAAAGCTGAATACTTGCTTTGTGCACTGGGGGTAACACTGTTATCTTTTTTACATGAAAGTAAAGATATGGAGTTCGTTTATCAGCAGGTGGATTGGAAGGCCAGTAAATTTAAAATACAACCCGGTTTAAAAAAAAAAAAAAAACGTATATACTATACTGTACATACTTTCCGCTTCTCTGCTCTGAACCATATGCAGAGAGTGAAGTCAGATCTCCCTATTTCCTTATTTATTCCAGTTCAGTGACCCAGAATGTACTAAAGGCAAAGATCAGCATGATAGACAAGTGACTAGCAGGTTCAGAGGGTGGGACCAGCAATAGGGATGAACAGAAAAGTTTTTTACCCTCCAATGCTGCTCTGAGCCATACTCCAGCTACCGGATGTTGGCAAAACTTTAGGTTCCATCACCTGCCCGTTGCAGTAGGAACAAATGAAGTTCAAGGCACTGCTTCTTCCTATGCATTAAAAACTTTATTGTTCAAGTGTTTTGCTCCCTACAGGCACTAATTTTGTAGAACTAAAGAATGAGAGTATAGTACAAAAAAGTGCAGCACTAACTGTGAACAATTCAAATAATATCACTTAAATAAGCAAAATAGATAAATGTTCCAAAAAATCCAAGAAAAGGTTGGAATAGTGCAGTAGTCCCACAACTGTGTCAGTTTAGTCGAAATGCTATAAGAACCCGGTGACACCTCACACGCTCAGGTACTGCTTACCAGATAGCCAGTGACCCCCTATTAGAGTGGTCAATCTGCGCTTGTTTATATTCCCGCTCTCCAGCATAAACGATCAAACAATTACTTTCCAACACAAGGCCCCATCCAGTATATAGAACAGCCCGAGGTGGATGTGAATAAAGGAAAATCCAAATACTCCAAAGCTCGAGATAGGTTCAATAGAAAAAAACAAAGGTGGTCATAATAGTGTGATATTGTTTAAAAACATCTATTTATTTATAGAGAAAAAACACACACACTTTCAGGTCAGTACGAGCATTAAACAGCATTCCAAACGCCAACACTCCAAAGTTCCAGGAACAAAAATGGCTGATCCTTGACCGCACATGCGTAGTTGTGTGCGTACGACCGCCCGACCAGTTTTGTCACAACTGACGTCATCAGGGGCACGTTTATGTATCAATGCAGGGATTCCCAAACTACGGCCCTCCAGTTGTTCAGGAACTACAATTCCCATCATGCCTAGTCATGTATGTGAATGTCAGAGTTTTACAATGCCTCATGGGATGTGTAGTTCTGCAACAGCTGCAGGGCTGTAGTTTGGGAACCCCTGTGTTAATGTATCTTGGCACAGTGCACAGCAGCTTTTTTTTCTATTCTATCTGGCGCAGATTTATTGATAAGATTTCTATAAAGAATAAGGGTAGACTTATGGTTTCCTAAAATAAAAATAAATATTTTATTGGGCCCAATAAAAATGTTTTGTTTTTGCGTGTTCAGGGAGGTTTTTGAAGCAAATCGTAGCATCCATCTATTATTATGTGAACATTTTGGTGAACAGCAAATATGGATTTCCAGTTCCACATATTCTGTCCTTTCCTATGACTTTGAGTGATAGACACTTTAGGATTACTTGTCGAACAGTTCTAGGAAACCTTAAAAGCCTTAGAAGCCTCACCTGTAGTCATTTACATCTTTAAAAGGATCCTTCTACTACTTTGCAGTCAAACATGGCCTTCATACATCTTTCTGAGACTCTAATGTTTCTTTTCTAGGAAATAACTACAGGGGGTGCTAATGCTGTAAGGGCCCCTGAGCTCATAAGATTGGGGGTGCAAGCAAAACCAATATTTCATCTTCCAAAAAGTTGTACTTTCATATTTAAAGCAGTATTAAACCCAAAATGTATTATATTGCAGCTTACCAGTCACTAGATGTGGTGGCTGCATCCGTTTTTTTTTTTTGGCTGGAGACGTGGCCAGTAACACATCTCCTGTATTAGTGAGGCACAGCTCTTCACGGATGAGCCTGGGGAGGCACAGCAGACAGCAGCATTGTCAATCTGGGGGGAAGAGAGTGTTATGTTGATTATCATATTAGCAGATTTAGAACCACCAACACATTGAAGCCAAACTCTAACTTACACTTTATAAGCAGTTACAGCAAACATTTTTTTTACCTGTGGGGATAAAGGCTTTGCATGAATAAATCAAAGCTGATCATTTTAATCACCCCTGCCAGTGTTAAGTGATTTGTCTCATCCATGTAAACTGATACATTCTGCTGGAGAGTTCGTGCTGTCATATCTTAAAACTGAGCCTCAGGCAGATATAAAAGACTCAACTTTAAATGCAACCCCACCTTTATTGAAAAAATAAATCCCTTTAGGGTGGTGTTTGTACATTGTGAAGATTTTAACAAACTTTGTAGCAGATTCCTACCTTTTTCTGTTCTGAAGAAATAACTGATAGTTTGACCATGTTCTTTCTAATTCCTGTATAGGAGGGTTAGCTTTCATTATAACCACCTGAGCAAAACTTAGTGTGCTAATGAGGAAAGCTGCAGTGCATGCATCCCTTTAGTAGGCAAGCTTAAAAATGGTTAAAAAACCTAAACAGTTTTTACTTGAATACATTCCCTGCATTAAAGTAAAAATGTTTAGGTATCAGTATCGCCCCCCCCCCCCCATACTTCTCTGGGTCCACATGATCCAGCGCCGTGCCCGTCTGCCATTGACTTCTGCTGCTGTTGGTCAAATCCTGTGGAGGGAGGCGGGGCTGAGCTGCTCTGCCTGTGTCCATGGATGCAGTCATCACGGGCGGGATCAAGCCCACACGAGTGCCCCAATAACAAGTGTCTAGAAGCAAGCAGAGGAGGAGCCAGGAGTGCCAGCAGGGGGACCCAAGAAGAGAAGGTTTGATATAGCAGGGTAATATAGCATGTTTGTTTTTCTTTTTTTAAATAAAAACATTTCCATTACAATCCCTTTAACGAGTATATCCCCAAAGACAACATTCCTGTTGCAGTGAATGGCTAAAATATGTTTTGCATCTCAGTGCAGACGTCTGAGAAAATTATTGAGCCAGTCGTACAAGCAGGAAATAAAATTTCTGGGGGCACTGCATAACCTGGAGGTGTATAGAACGTCTTCAAACGACCATTTTGCATTTCATTTTTTTACTGTTTTAGAAACTGACAGTGACTGCAGACCAAAACAGTAAGCTCATTTTTAGCTTTTTAACATTAAACTAGAAACTGCCTTTTGTAAGAATTGTAATGCTATATATAGGGCCCTACTACAATATAAAGGTCAGAACTGATGGGTGGCCAAGAGAACTTAGATACACAGATCTCACTGCCATAATTCCTGACAGAAAGACCATGTCTGATTAGGCTTATCAGCCTCTGCCAGAACTTTAATATCAGTTTTACATGACTTTTAAACTTTAACCTCCCTGGCGGTATGATTCTTTTGGATTTTAGGTGCTGAAAGCGGTACAATTATTTTAGGTGCTGAAAGCATGTAATTCTTGTGAATGAGCAGCCCAAACCAACTGTATACATTTATTATACATATTATATATATATATATATATATATATATATGTATGTATACATATATTATGTATACATATATTATATATATTATATATATATATATATATATATATACGTATATATATATATATATATATATATATATATATATATATAATGTATACAGTTGGTTTGGGCTGCTCATTCACAAGAATTACGTGTATATATACATATATATACACGTGTGTATATATATATATATATATATATATATATATACATATACATATATATATATATGTGTATATATATATATATATATATATATATATATATATATATATATATATATATATATATAATATGTGTGTGTGTGTGTATATATATATATATATATATATATATATGTATATGTGTATATATATACGTATATATATATATATATATACTGTATATATATGTATATATATATATATATATATACATATATTTACATAAAAAGTACAGTAAAACTGCAGGAAAGGGCACTGGGGGGCAATGTAATGTGATTTTATTTTATTTTGAACGGTATCAGTGTGTTTGGTGCATTTTACATTCGAATTTGCCGCCGGTTCCACCCCCCGGCGGACGTCACGTCGCCGGAGACGGAAGCCGGGGCTCGCAGACGATCGGGAGAGAGCTCCGCCGCCGCACACCGCTCGCAGTCTTCGCTGGATCCCGGAGAAAAGGTAAGTAAAACCTCCTCCAGCATCCAGCGATCTTCTTAGCGCTACCCCGAGTGTGACTCGGGGTTACCGCTTTTGGCACTAAAATCTTACCCCGAGTCACACTCGGGAATACCGCTAGGAAGGTTAAAGTGCACCTGTGCTTTGCCCATGTGAGCAAAGCAATGATGCAAATGAAGAAGCAAAGGGAAAGCAAGTATAAGCTGCTGTTACTGTTACCTTGCCCTGCATTATCACAGTAGATGTTCACTTACAGTATCTCACAAAAGTGAGTACACCCCTAACATTTTTTAAAATATTTTATTATATTTTTTCATATGACAACACTGACGGAAATAAACACACAGCCATTATTGTCTAAACTGCTGGCAAGTGAGTACACCCCTAAGTGAAAATGTCCAAATTGGGCCCAAAGTGTCAATATTTTGTGTGGCCACTATTTTTTTACAGCACTGTTTTACTCTCTTGGACATCAGAGCTTCACAGGTTGCCACTGGAGTCCTCTTTCACTCCTCTATGAGGACATCAGGGAGCTGGTGGATGTTAGAGACCTTGCGCTCCTCCACCTTCCATTTGAGGATGCCCCACAGATGCTCAATAGGGTTTAGGTATGGAGACATGCTTGGCCAGTGGTCATCTTAGAGGTGGGTTTGGGGTCATTTTCATGTTGGAATACTACCCTGCAGCCCAGTCTCCAAAGGGAGGGGATCATGCTCTGCTTCAGTATGTCCCAGTACATGTTGGAATTCATGGTTCCCTCAATGAACTGTAGCTCCCCAATGACGGCAGCACTCATGCAGTCCCAGACCATGACACTCCCACCACCATGCTTGATTGTAGTCAAGACACACTTGTCTTTGTACTCCTCACCTGGTTGCCACCACACACGCTTGACACTATCTGAAACAAATAAGTTTATCTTGTTTTTATCATACCACAGGACATGGTTCCAGTAATCCATGTCCTTAGTCTGCTTGTCTTTAGCAAACTGTTTGTGGTCTTTCTTGTGCATCATCTATAAAAAAGGCTTCCTTCTGGGATGAAAGCAATACAGACCAATTTGATGCAGTATGCTGCATATGGCCTGAGCACTGACAGGCTGACCCCCCCACCCCTTCAACCTCTACAGAAAGGCTGGCAGCACTCATACATCTATTTCCCAAAGACCACCTCTAGATATGATGCTAAATATGTGCACTCAACTTCTTTGGTCGACCACAGCGAGGCCTGTTCTGAGTGGAACCTGTCCTGGTAAACCGCTGTATGGTCTTGGCCACCGTGCTGCATCTCAGTTTCAGGGTCTTGGAAATCTTCTTATAGTCTAGGCCTAGGACATCTTTATATAGAGCAACAGTTATTTTTTTCAGATACTAAGAGAGTTCTTTGGCATAAGGTGCAATGTTGAACTTCCAGTGAACAGTATGAGAGAGCTTATCAAATGGAATTTTCTTGAAAAAATACACTAAAATGAATTTTAGTGCACACAAACACAATATAATACCCATTTTTTGGTAAAAAATAAAATGATGTTGCGTTGAGTAAACAGATACCATACATGTCAAGACTTAAAAATTGCGTGCTTCTGCCATAAGCAGCAGCCATGAGCTTGTTATACCCATTTGCAGGCAGGAATTTTTTGCAGGTTCAGCGGTCAGCAAGTGGTTATTGAGACCCTGCCATAAAACCCCTGAAAAGATAATTATTTATTCTTTCCTGTCCTCACACATATTCTAATAATCTTCCTACCCTTGCAGAACAAAGCTGCTGACATAATCGTTAGCATCTGACATATTTGGGTATATCAGATGCCTGAGCCCCCATCGTGCACTGCTATTCCACCAATCAGGAGGCACTAGTAACGTAGCAGCTGGCAGGTGGAATCATAGAATTGCAACAGGAGACCAGGCATGCCACTTATATGGAAGTGCATCAGATGCTAAAGTGTCTTTTTGCATTTGCTCTTTAAAAGAGCAAGGATTGACAATACCACCATAGAGACAATTAAGTATAAATAGTCTTCTTTTATAGAGTGTTTTATTTTTTCCTCAAATTGGCACTTTAAAGGATGATCATTTTTCTTAAAAGAGAAATAAAATGTTTGATAATTTCATTTTACAACAACTTCATTGAATTCTTAACAGCCTTTGTTCATGCCAGACTTTCTTTTAGGAATCGACACACTGCTTGTCATTCTAAAAGATTTGTGACTCTCTTGAGACATCTATGACAAGCACAAAATACTATGATATGAATGCAAGCAAGTATGATCCTGCTCGGTGCTCTAGGCTGAGTTGTTTGTTGCATAGTTGAAAAGACTTAAGAGGATAGTTTATTAGACTGTTTAAGTTACTCCAAAAATTCCCTGTTTTCATCTGAAGGATATATTTATCATATACAGGCTGTCCCAAAAGTCTGCATTCATAGGCAAAAAAAATATTTAGAGGTTTTATTACAGTAAATGCTTAAATTGATGGTCTTGGACTCCAAAACACTGAATACAAGAACTTTAAACATGTCTTTGTGTAGCAGAACTGATGTTGTTACATGGATAATACTCCTTTTTTCCAACAATAGTTCTGGGCAGACACCTATAGACTACTGGATTCAGCTGACCCCAAAAAAAGTAGAATAGAGATCTAGAAGGCCATTTAGCTAGACTTTGCCTTCTAACCTACATGTAAGGAAAAGTTTGATTTAAAAAAATTCTATCAGCAGCAGAAAAGTGTGGGCATTGTCTTGCTGAAAGCACATTTTATGTTGTTCCAACAAATTAAAAGACAAGAAAAGAATGTAGCACAAAGGTTACTATAAAAATATGACCCAATTATTCTGTCACCATTTATCCCTGCCCACATTATAATTCTTGGATCAATTTGAAAATGTTCTTCGGCCATTCAATTTGGGTTGTTTTCAGACCATTAATGTGCATTGTGCTGGGCAACACTTCCATTAAGATGAAATGAGACCCCATCAGTTTAAAACACCATTAAAGTGAACCTTAACTCTGATGTAAAAAAAAAATAAATAAAATTCTATACATATGTACTCCGAAAAGTACCTTCTATTGTTTTTAGTCAAATTCCATTTTTTTTTTTGCTGCTGTGATCCAACTTACTGTTAGTGGGTGGCTATGTTCGTTCCCCATATTCCCACTTTATGTAGGAACCTACCGTATTTTCCGGCGTATAAGACGACTGGGCGTATAAGACGACCCCCCTAATTTTCATCTACCGGTAATACTTATACTTAGGTTACCTTGGAGATATTATACTTGGCGTATAAGACGACCCCCCATTTTTGGGGGATTTTTTTGAGGTTCAAAAGTAGTCTTATACGCCAGAAAATACAGTAGTCTCTTTTGCTTGGTCCCAAGATTGACTAAAGACTATGCACTATAGACTATGGGATTTATAATATGCAAAGAGGAGTGCATACAACTTCATAAAATGTGCACTGCTCATTCCAAACAAAGAAGGAATAGTAAAAAGGAAACTGAGAGGTTTGAAAGCTCACACAGAACATTACAAGGAGGCAGAAAAACACATAAAAAAGAAATTGCGAAAAATAGATTACAGAGCCATAGTGGATGTGTATTGAGTTTTTTTTTTTATTTTAAGTTTCAATAAATCCAGCCATAAAGTTATACATGACTAACAGTTTTAACAAATACAAAGCCATCGGTATTCCATACCTATACAAACACAGTGAAAATAAATTACAGTACAGTAAAAATACAGTAAAAAAATCAAAATAAAAAAATAAACAATATTTGCGTAGACAGTTGCCAACTAGATACCAAATTAGAAACTGTGTAGGGATTATTTTTGAAGGATAAGGATATTTTTTAGTGTCACTTTAAATCCTGCTGTTGTAAGAACCACTCACAATATTTCATATAACTGTCTGTGTCATCATCATGCAGTTCAAGGACCAGCTGCACTTTAGAGGGCTGAAAATAATGTTTTCTGGTAATTCAGTGTACATAGATCCGAACCTTTGGCACACCCTGCTTATTCAGCATAGACTAAAGGTGTAGTCAGGGGAATTCTTCTCAATACACAGAATTCCACTCTCTTCTAAAGTTTAATTCACACAGGTACCTATCTTACTGCACTTGAATTAAAACTTGGCACTATGTTAAAGTATAACTCCAGCCAAACTTTTGTTGTTTTTTTTTTTTTTTTTTTACAGATAGAGCAGGAAAGGGTTAGAGCTGATGTCACTATTGAGGAAATGTCATTTTGCTTTCTGTCAGCACAGGGAATAATAGGATCTCCCTAATGGGGACACAAAGTAGGAAAATGTTAGAACTGCTGACAGTGCTTTAAATGGTGTCTTTGCCTTCCTGTCCTGCTCACAGCTACTCCTGTCATGTAATTTCTTGCCCCACTCTATCCTAGCCTAAATGAAAAAAGTTTTAGTTGGAGTTAATTTTAAAGTGGCCACATACTAGTGTTTTCTGGATAGTGTTAGCTGTCCAGTAACTCTGTGATACCTGTACTGTATTTCTTGTAAATACATGGCGTGACATTATGCTGTACATGAAAAGTGTTAGTGGATCCTATAGTACTTAGAAATACCAACTTGTTTTCTATACATTTTTTATATTTTTTTTGTTTTGCATCTTATAAAAATGAAGTACCGTAATATGATTTGATAAAGGTGACACATTAATTTATTTTGTTATATCGCTATTTAGATATCTGGAACATTTTACTATAATGAGTAATATTGGGAAATTATTATGTTCTGACTCAGAATATCTAAATTCACCTTAATAACACTCACTGAACACAACACTCTCCATGTATAATTGATGGGAATCTACTGATTGAAAGATAAGAATGTTATTTACTGGAAGTTAAGAAATAATAACCATTCTTTTTTGACCTTTAGAAATTAGAAACTTTAGCTATCAGATTTACTGTATGTGAAATTCAGGATGCTTTGCAAAACATAGTCTTCAGTACATCAAAAGAATAGACTGGATGATATATGATAGTTGTATTCTTCAATCAGATACATCAGGCTTCATCAGGTAAACATCTAGCACAGTAAGGCCTTCTAAATAAAAAAAAAAAAAAAAAGAAGGTTTTCACATGGGCCATTTCAAAATGTAATTGCTTTAATCTCTTCTTACCATAACCTCTAGGGTTATGCTGCTCTTTGGATCCTAAGCCCTATTCCATAGAAGCTATGGTTTCCGTATATAAATGCTGTGATGATGGCCAAATAGCCTGCAACACCTGTAGGCATAGGCAGTTTGGAATAAATGACTCTATAATAGTAGGGTCAGCATTAAAGATAAATTACAGGCATGGTATATTTTTACATTCCAACATTTACCATACCTGGATGCTACCCCTAGAAGCTGGAAATCACTGAAGTAGACACCGCTATTTCAGTGATTTAGACTTGCTTCTGGGTCCCGTGCTGAGTAGTCGGCCTGATGCATTGTCAACACAGGATGTTGGCAGCTCAGAACAGACACCCTTCAGAGATTACTTTTAATTTTCTAAATTGGATGAGAGGGAGAGGCAGGGCAGTGATGTCACACTCTCCACCTTGTCCAATCAGAGAACAGTTTGCATTTATTTACAAAATGCAAACATTTCCTAAATGTTCACAATGTATCAGTCCAGCAACTCCGCATAGGACCCAGAAGCAATTGGAGATCACTAGAGTAGCAGTGTCTCCTTTATTGATTTCCAGCTTTCAGGGACATCGTCCAGGTTGGGTATATACATAGCTACATTGGACCAATGCTGGGCCAATGTAACTATATAAAAAAAATATATATATATACTGTATATATACAGAACAAAATTATAAACGCGACACTTGTTTTTGCCCCCCATTTTTTTTGAGCTGAACTCAAAGATCTAAGAAAACCGGGATCCATCCGCAAAGAGAACACCTCTCCAAGGTGCCAGATCCCAACAAATGTGAGCTTTTGCCCACTCAAGTCAGTTACAGCGACGAACTACAGTCAGGTCGAGACCCTGATGAGGACGGCGATCCTGCAGATGAGCTTCCCTGAGACAATTTCTCACAGTTTGTGCAGAAATTCTTTGGTTATGCAAACTAATTGTTGCAGTAGCTGTCCGGTTGACTGGTCTCACATAATCTTGGAGGTGAAGATGCTGGATGTGGAGGTCCTGGGCTGGTGTGATTACACATGGTCTGTGTTTGTGAGGCCAGTTGGATGTACTGCCAAATTCTCTGAAACACCTTTGGAGACAGCTTATGGTAGAGAAATGAGCATTCAATTCACGGGTCAACAGCTCTGGTGGACATTCCTGCAGTCAGCATGCCAATTGCACGCTCCCTCAAAACTTGCAACATTTTTGGGCATTCTGCTGTGTGATAAAACTGCACATTTTAGAGTGGCCTTTTATTGTGGCCAGCCTAAGGTACACCTGTGCAATAATCATGCTGTCTAATCAGCATCTTGATATGCCACACCTGTGAGGTGGATGGATTATCTCGGCAAAGGAAAAATGCTCACTAACACAGATTTAGACAGATTTGTGAACAATATTTGAGAGAAAAAAGTCTTTGGTGTACATAGAAAAAGTCTTAGATCTTTAGGTTCATTCAGCTCATGAAAAATGCGGGAAAAACAAAAAAAAGTGTTGCGTTTATAATTTTGTTCAGCAGTGTGTGTATATATATATATATATATATATATGCACTATATAAAAAATACCATGCCTGGTATTCTTCTTTAAAGACAGGCAACTAACATTTGCAGAATGCAAAATTAGCAATGGCAGCCTCCATGTTTCTAGCTGAAACTCTACTACAGCTATTTTTTTGTAACTGTGTTGCTTCTTTGAATAGATACAGTAGGTAAAGCTGTATTGAGTACATTTCCTTAGTTATCGGTTTAGAAGGGACACCAAATCTGTACAGTGGTACCATGCCAGGTATGTGAAACCCAGAATGCTCTGAGCTCACCAAGCTCCTGACTCAGCTGGCATATTGTGTGATACCGCATGGGGGGCTCCATGAACAGTGGCCTCTTTCGCTTGTTGATCCACTTTAGCAGCACACTCAGCTTTTTCCAATCAAACTGTTTATTCCCTCAGAGCATAACCATTGTCTGTAGCTTGGCTGCTAATGAAATACGTGGCTAGGAAATTGATGCTTTTTGGAAGAGGCGTATTAGGAACACATGGATGGATAGACAATATATTGACAGTTTAAATTCGCAGCTCATCTGGGTACTTAGCTAAATTCTGGCTGAGCAGCACTAAGATTTGCTTCCCCTTTGTTCTCCATTATTTTATACAGTTATATTGAGCCTAAAAATAACATTAAATCCAAGCTAAGTAGAATAAAACAGGAACACAATTTGCAAGGGCTGCATGTTTGTTTAACTGAACAGACATTGCACATTTTACAGTGTGAGTGTACCTTGAGTTTTTTTTTCTGTGGGATACATGCACTAGTTTAAACCTATTTAATTTTTCTTCTTCATTTTTACTCCCCATTTCCACTTTTGTTAGTAAAAAATATAATTAGAACCTAATAAGAGTTTCCAACAATTTACTCCAGCTATCACAGACATTCTATCTTAATCATACAGTACAAGACGTAGGCAACCTATTCATACACCTTGGGTTAAAGTCCCATTCCTTCAGGTGATACGAGCCTATAACCCATCGTATATAATTAGGTTGCCTTAAAGCGGTGTTCCAGCCTCCCCCTCCAAAAATTAAAAGTCAGCAGCTACACATACTTAATATTAGGACACTTACCTGTCCTGGAGTCCAGCGATGTTGGCACCACAGCCGATGTTTCTATTGGCTGTTGGGTGCTGCCGCTACCATTGCCGGTAAGGGAAACCGGCAGTGAAGCCTTGCGGCTTCACGGGTGGGCCCCTACTGCGCATGTGCTGCACATTCGGATAAGCTCGGTGGCAGGGGAAGGATGGGGAAGGAGGAGGGGGCCAAACTTTCCTGTGCCGTCTCCTGGAAGTGGGAAAGGGTACCTGTCAAAAACAGGTACCCGTTCCCCCCTCCCCCCTGAAAGGTACCAAATGTGGCACCGGAGGGGGGGGGAGGCAAATGAGCAGAAGTTCCACTTTTGGGTGGAACTCCGCTTTAATGTGTCCTGTACTGTACTCCAAGATATGGAATTTAAAGCTAAGACAAAACTGCTATTTTATTCTGGTCTGTAAAACACCCCTCTTCTCCTTTAGAGAGGCTTGTCTCCTAACTGTCACTGTGCATACACACAGTTGACAGTTACTGTAGCAATCTATAGTGCCTTTGGTTCATTTAAAGCGAATCTGTCACTTTGCCTATTTAGTGACAGGTTCTCTTAACAGCCCACACTGCTGGATCCTACCTTCCTCGTGCTACCTTGCATGCCTGTTCACTTTCCAGGGCTTTTAGTAGAAGGGCCTCTGTAAACTCATTAATGGATTGAAACAGATCTTTTACAGGGCTAATAACCTCCCCCTCTGCCCAAATGTTATAGTGCTCAGTCCTGGTAATCGGCTGCCTAGGTGCTAAGTCTAGCATAGCCGTAGGAAGAGGAGAAGGTCATATGTTCCCATATACCCAGATATACTAGGCATTTCCAAGGATCCCAGCAATGGAACAGTAAATATTAGGAGAAGGGGTTTCATATCAAGAATGACTAAGTGTCAGGATTACTTTAAAGGTAAACTATGGGAAAATATGTAATAAAGAAAAAAAAAACACAGCATATACAATTTCTAAGGTCCATAAATATTGGGACATCAACACAATTCTAATCTTTTTGGCTCTATACACCACCACAATGGATTTGGCATGAAACAAACAAAATGTGCTTTAACTGCAGACTCTCAGCTTTAATTTGAGGGTATTTACATCCAAATCAGGTGAACGGCATAGAAATTACAACAGTTTGTATATGTGCCTCCCACTTTTTAACCAGTTCCCATCCGCGCTACAGCCTATATACGGCTGCAGCGCGGACTCGAATTTTCGGGAGGCCGTTTTTAAACGGCCTCCCAGTGACACGCCCCCCGCGCGCTCCCGCGAGCGCGCAGCGGGGAGAATCTGTGTCGGCCGTGTCCCTTGGACACAGCCGATCACAGATCGTGGTGAATGGCCAATCACAGCGGCCATTCACCACGTGATCGGATCATCCAATGAGAGATGATCTCATATGTAAACATATGAGATCATCTCTCATCGCCGGCGCTCCTTCCTCACACGGAGCCTGCAGTGTGAGGAAGGAGGGAGAGCCTCACAGCGCTGGGGACACAGAGACATCTAATCAGGGCACTGATCACCAGTGCCCTGATTACTAAAAGGTAAAAAACATACACAGTGCCCCCCCATCAGTGCCCACAGTGCCCTCCATCAGTGTCCCCCATCAATGCCCACAATCAGTGCCCATAGTGCTGCCAGTCAGTGCCCATCAGTGCCTGCTCATCTAGGCACTGATAAGCACTGACTGGCAGCACTATGGGCACTGAGTGTGGGCACTGATGGTGCTGCCCATCAGTGCTCATCAGTGCCACCCGTCAGTGTCCATCAGTGCCATCCGCCAGTGCCCATCAGTGCCGCCTCTCAGTGCCCATCAGTGCCACCCGTCAGTACCACAATGGATTTGAAATAAAACAAACAAGATGTGCTTTAACTGCAGACTTTTAGCTTTAATTTGAGTTTATTACATCTATATCAGGTGAACAGTGTAGGAATTACAACAGTTTGTATATGTGCCTCCCACTTTTTAAGGGACCAAAAGTAATGGGACAGATTAACAATCATAAATCAAACTTTCACTTTTTAATACTTGGTTGCAAATCCTTTGCATTCAATTACAGCCTGATATCTGGAACGCATAGACATCACCAGACACTGGGTTTCATCCCTGGTGATGCTCTGCCAGGCCTCTACTGCAACTGTCTTCAGTTCCTGCTTGTTCTTGGGGCATTTTCCCTTTAGTTTTGTCTTCAGCAAGTGAAATGCATGCTCAATCAGATTCAGGTCAGGTGATTGACTTGGCCATTGCATAACATTCCACTTCTTTCCCTTAAAAAACTATTTGGTTGCTTTCACAGTATGCTTCGTGTCATTGTCCATCTGCACTGTGCAGCGCCATCCAATGAGTTCTGAAGCATTTGGCTCAATATGAGCAGATAATATTGCCCCAAACACTTAAGAATTCATCCTGCTGCTTTTGTCAGCAGTGACATCATCAATAAATACAAGAGAACAAGTTCCATTGGCAGCCATACATGCCCACACCATGACACTACCACCACCATGCTTCACCGATGAGGTGGTATGCTTTGGATCATGAGCAGTTCCTTTCCTTCTCCATAGTCTTCTCTTCCCATCACTCTGGTACAAGTTTATCTTGGTCTCATCTGTCCATAGGATGTTGTTCCAGAACTGTGAAGGCTTTTTTAGATGTTGTTTGGCAAACTCTAATCTGGCCTTCCTGTTTTTGAGGCTCACCAATGGTTTACATCTTGTGGTGAACCCTCTGTATTCACTCTAGTGAAGTCTTCTCTTGATTGTTGACTGACACACATACACCTACCTCCTCGAGAGTGTTCTTTTTCTTCACCAGGGAAAGAATTCTTTAGTCATCCACCACAGTTGTTTTGCATGGTCTTCCGGGTCTTTTTGTGTTACATAGTTACATAGTAGGTGAGGTTGAATAAAGACAATAGTCCATCCAGTTCAACCTGTGTGGGTGTCTGTGGCTGTAATCATCTCACATAGCCCTTAAGAGTCTTTTGAAAGCCACCATACTACCCACAGAAACCACCTCTTGTGGTAGAGAATTCCACAATCTTGTAGCCCTAACAGTAAAGAACCCCCCTCGTTGCCTGGGGTTAAAACGCTTCTCCTCTAATCGCATGGTATGCCCTCTTGTCCTCATGCAATCCCTTCGAATGAACAGCTTTTTTTCTAAGCTGAGATCCCCATTGAGAAATTTATAAATTGCCATCATGTCCCCCCTCAGGCGTCTCTTCTCCAGGGAGAATAAATCGAGCGATTGCAGCCACTCTTCATACTTAAGGTCTTCCAATCCCCTAATCAGTTTAGTTGCCCTTCTCTGGACTTTCTCCAGCTCCAACACATCCCTCCTGAGGACTGGCGACCAGAACTGGACAGAATACTCCAGATGCGGTCGGACCAGAGTTTGATAAAGTGGAAGGATTATAGTCTTATCTCTAGAATACATCCCTTTCTTTATGCATGCTAATATTCTGCTGGCTTTGGCAGCTGCCACTTGACATTGCATGCTGTTGCCTAATCTATCATCAACCAAGACTCCCAGACCCTTCTCCATTTTTGATTCCCCCAAGGGTTCCCCTCCTAACGTGTATTGTGATTTTATGTTTTTAGTCCCCAAGTGCAAAACCTTACACTTCTCCACATTAAACCTCATTTGCCATGTCGTTGCCCACTCCGTTATTTTGTCCAGGTCATTCTGTAGGATATCTGCTTCATGCTGGGCAGTTATTGCCCTGGCCAATTTTGTGTCATCTGCAAAAACTGATAACGAACTACTGATCCCGTCCTCAATGCTGTTTATGAATAAATTGAACAAGGTTGGTCCCAGGACTGAGCCCTGGGGCACCCCGCTTACTACCTCAGACCAGTCTGAGTATGCGCTGTTTATTACCCCCCTTTGGACACGCCCTTTTAGCCAGTTCCGTATCCAAGAGCAAACCCTGCTGTCGATACCTGCAGACCTTATTTTATAAATTAAGCGCTTGTGGGGAACTGTATCAAACGCCTTCGCGAAATCCCAGTACACCACATCTACTGGTCTGCCCCAATCTAGCTCACAGCTCACCTCCTCGTAGAATGTTAAGAGATTGGTTTGACAAGAACGCCCATTTGTAAACCCGTGCTGATTATTGCTGATGATGTTGTTGTCTTTAGCATACTCTATGATATAGTCCCTTATCATCCCCTCCAGAAGTTTACATACTATTGATGTCAAACTGACAGGCCTATAATTTCCCGGGATATGCCTCTGCCCCTTTTTGAATATCGGAATCACATTAGCCTTCCTCCAATCCCCTGGTACATCTCCTGTCCTAATACTGTCAGCAAAGATCAGGAACAGTGGTCTAGATATAACCTTACTGAGTTCCTTGAGTACTCTCGGTTGTACGCCATCCAGGCCTGGTCACCGTTGCGTTCTTTTTTAAGGATGTTCCAAAGAGTTGATTTGACCACACCTAATGATTTTGCTATCTCTCTGATGGGTTTGTTTTGTTTTTTCAGCCTAATGATGACTTGCTTCACTGGTAGTGACAGCTGTTTGGATCTCATATTGAGAGTTGACAGCAACAGATTCCAAATGCAAATGGCACACTTGAAATGAACTCTGGACCTTTTATCTGCTCCTTGTAAATGGGATAATGAGGGAATAACACACACCTGGCCATGGAACAGCTGAGCAGCCAATTGTCCCATTACTTTTGGTCCCTTAAAAAGTGGGAGGTACAAATCCATTGTGGTGGTGTATATATATATTTATATATATTTATGGACCTGACTGTACAAGTCAAATTTTAGGCATCCCCTGCAATAGAAATTTCAGTTTTAGTGAGATACTCTGCAAGGGTTACCTACTTCTAAAGGGAGTCAGACACGTTCACTTTCTTTATCAGCGCACCAACTTATTATAATAAACTAGACCATCCCATTCAGAATCAGTGTGTAAGGACGTGGTAAAATAAACAGCTATTTATGTATATTTTCCACCAAAAGCTGAAGTTTGTGGGTTTGAGACAAACCAAATAACACAGCTGATGATGCTTACAAAGTTAAATTTTTATTTCTTGAAGCTTTAGTTTTTTTGGAAAAAATTATTTGCTACAACTGCTTAAAAAGTGTTAACTGGAGATAGGCTTTATTTATTTGTCGCTTAATTGTCCATCTGAAATGATCAAAAGTTGGCCAAGTTTGAAAGAATTCAAAACATTATTTAGATCTTCAAATGGTTAATGTGGTCAAATCAGCAAATGTTTTTGACTGTAGTGACAAAATAAATTGAAGGAGCACGATGAAACAGTTTTTCTCAAACAAGTCTAACTGTTATACAAAAACAAGATGCCGTAAAGGATGGGCCACACCCCTACGTAGTGTATAGTGTACAAAAACAAGAACAGAAAAGGGTGGGGTTTTGTAGGCTCAAATGAGGTGGTCAAATTATCCAACGCCACACAATGATAAGGTTAAAATACATGTTTATTAATTTAGTTAGCATAAAAAGCATGAAACAACATGTCTAGTGGACACACATACATATAACAGATATAAAATAAAATTGAAGAACACAAGGTAGGTAACCGGATAGTGGGATCTCAGTCAAAAAAGATGGATATGGTCCCTGTACAGCCACCATATCCATCTTTTTTGACTGAGATCCCACTATCCGGTTACCTACCTTGTGTTCTTCAATTTTATTTTATATCTGTTATATGTATGTGTGTCCTCTAGGCATGTTGTTTCATGCTTTTTATGCTAACTAAATTAATAAACATGTATTTTAACCTTATCATTGTGTGGCGTTGGATAATTTGACCACCTCATTTGAGCCTACAAAACCCCACCTTTTTCTGTCCTTGTTTTTATAAAGTCTAACCGTTAATATGGTTTTTGTTTGGAAAGCTCCACTAATTCCACAATCAACCTAAAGGACATTTTGAAGTGGACATATGTCGGGTGCACGTCTTCCTATCTTGGGTCAGTGTCCTGACTTTGAAACAGAAAAATTGCCCCCTAGTTAAATGTATGTATATATACAGTGCCTTGAAAAAGTATTTATACCCCTTGAAATGTCCACATTTTGTCATGTTACAACCAAAAATGTTAATGTATTTTATTGGGATTTTATGTGATAGATCAACATTAAGTTACACATCATTGTGAATTGGAAGGAAAATGATAAATGATTTTCAAATTTACTTACAAATAAATATCTGAAAAGTGTGGCGTGCATTTGTATTCAGCCCCCCCCCCCCCGAGTTAATACTTTGTAGAACCACCTTTCACTGTAATTACAGCTGAAAGTCTTTTTGGGGATGTCTCTACCAGCTTTGCACATCTAGAGAGTGAAACATTTGCCCATTCTTCTTTGCAAAATAGCTCAAGCTCTGTCAGATTGGATGGACAGTGTTTGTGAACAGCAATTCTCAAGTTTTGCCACAGATTCTCAATTGGATTTAGGTCTGGACTTTGACTGGGTCATTCTAACACATGCATATGCTTTGATCTAACCCATTCCATTGTAGCTCTGGCTGTTTGTTTAGTGTTGTTATCCTGCTCAAAGGTGAACCTCTGCCCCAGTCTCAAAGTCTTTTCCAGATTTTCTTCTAGGATTGCCCTGTATTTGGCTCCATCCATCTTCCCATCAACTCTAACCAGCTTCCCTTTCCCTGCTGAAGAAAACCATCCCCACCACATAATGCTGCCACCACCATGTTTCAAGGTGGGCATGGTGTGTTTAGGGTGATGTGCAGTGTTAGTTTTCTGTCACACATAGCATTTTGCTTTTAGGCCAAAAGGTTCAATTTTGGTCTCATCTGACCAGAGCACCTTCTTCCACATGTTTGCTGTGTCCCCCACATGGCTTCTCACAAACAGCAAAGGGGACTTCTTATGGCTTTTTTCAACAATGGCTTTCTTCTTGCCACACTTCCATAAAGGCCAGGTTTGTGGAGTGCACGACTAATAGTTGTCTTGTGGACAGATTCTCCCACCTGAGCTGTGGATCTCTGCAGCTCCTTCAGAGTTACCGTGGCCCTCTTGGTTGCTTCTCTAAATAATGTTCTTCCTTGTCAGTTTAGGTGGACGGCCATGTCTTGGTGGGTTTGCAGTTGTGCCATACTCTTTCTATTTTCGGATGATGGATTGAACAGTATTCCATGAGATGTTCAAAGCTTGGGATATTTTTCTTATAACCTAACCCTGCTTTAAACTTCTCCACAACGTTATCCCTGACCTGTCTGGTGTGTTCCTTAAGGCCCGTACACACGTACCGATCGTCGGCATACAAACGTCGGTGGACGAAGGATCTGCCGATTGTACGCGTGTTAGTATGGTGCCTCCGACAGATGTCTGCGCACAATCCGCGGACAAAAGTCTTTCTTGCAAACATGAAAATTTTTGTATGCCGACACCAGAACGGACGATTGTTCGCCTGTCAGTACACAATTCGGCCGACAGACCGCAGATTTGCAAGACTGGGCATGCTCAGAAAATAGAAAACACAGGGAAAGTTAACCATTACATGACATCACTTCTGCAGTCGGCAGACAAAATTCTTGTGCTGTCCTTGTGCTGTCTTTGCACTTTTCAGCAGACACCGACATCCCGGGGAGAAAAGAGGAACATTTGTATGCCGACCATCGGTACGTGTGTACGGGGCTTTAGCCTTCATGATGCTCTTTGTTCACTAAGGATTTCTAACAAACTTTTTAGAGCTTAACAAAATAGCTGAATTTATACTGAGATTAAAATACACACAGGTGGACTCTATTTACTTATGAGGTGATTTCTGAAGGCAAATGGTTTCACTAGATTTTAGTTAGGGGTATCAGAGTAAAGGGGGCTAAATACAAATGCACGCCACACTTTCCAGATATTTATTTGTAAAAAGTTTTGAAAACGATTTATCATTTTTCTTCCACTTCACAATTACAGTATATACCACTTTGTGTTGGTCTGTCACATAAAATCCCCAAAAAATTAATTTACTTTTTTGGTTGTAACATGACAAAAGGTTGAAAATTTCAAGGTGTATGAATACTTTTTCAAGGCACTGTATATCTAAGTGTAGTGCTCCTATTCCTACCTTCACTATAGTTGGTTAAGGGGGAGGAATAAGAGTGCTACACATTTTGTATACATTATATGGAGGTCTGTGATGGGTGCTACAGCATTAAATAGGTTTAGGTAGAGTGCAAAAGGATCTTGTTAGAGATAGTTTAGACAATAAATACATTGCATGAACTATGGTTTTTGTTTGGCACAATGCATTTTGCTCTTTCATAAATCTTAGTCACCCTTTGTCATAGGAACCAAAGGTAAATTGGAGGCTGACAGTGCTTTGAAGCAGCAAGTTCAAAAAATTAATAATAAGGCCGTCTGTCCAAGCTAAGCATTGTTGTTAATCTTCCTATGATTAGACCTAATTTTCTGTGGCTGTGGATCAAGGGGGAAGTCAAATGGTGGAGACATGTAGAATACATCTTTTACATAAGATTCAAGACCAGCACAGAATTTAGGCTGCCATAAGGTTGTCTTAAGAGTACACCCTAATGCATAGTGAAATTTGTAAATGTCTATATCCATGTGTAACTTAATTTCAATGTATCCTGTATGATGAACTCTGTAGTATCAAAAAATATATTTGGCTTATTTAACATTTGTTTGAAATGGTTAATGTGGTCCACACAATGTTTTTCCTACAAGGCTCTACAGACCTTCATCTAGCCCTATACATATCACTTACCAGCATCTGCCCATATATTGCCACCTTTAGACCACAGTTTGAAAAATATATAAAGCTCAGAACAGGTTTCAAGTTTTCAGGTGTGTAATCTGTGGGGATATAAGTTCTATGTTCCTTACTCTTTTTTAACCTCATTTTACTGAACTGATCCTTTATCCTTTATGGAATATCTAGGCAAATACTGTGAAATCTCACTTTTAATTTGAAGATATGGCACTTTACCCAAAGACAGAAATTGGTTATTAATTCATACTTCTTGTACTTGGGCTTGACTTATTTTGGGATGGATCAAAGTAGGAGAAAGGGGGATCCAAAGCGTCAACAATAAAAAAAAAAAAAAAAGTTTTGAAATCAATATGTTGTAAGCCAACATCAACAAATGAAGAGGAATGAGAAAACAATGCACTTTGCTGGCTTTTTAAAAATATTTATTGTATTAGCAACATACTGTAAATTGGTCAATTTTGTGGCCAGGACCAAGAAAACTTAAAGGGAATAAAAACACCTCCATATCACCATATATTTTTTAATAAGTTACCTGTATTGCATGTTTGGGAATTTTACAAATAATTTAGTTGATACCAACAGTAATATTTTTTTTTCTCTTATGTTTTCTATTTTACTGCAGGTCCTGGAAGAAAACATGAAACTGGAGTGTAAATGTCATGGTGTATCTGGATCCTGCACCACAAAAACCTGCTGGACAACACTGCCAAAATTCAGAGAGGTGGGATTTCTTCTGAAGGACAAATACAGTGAAGCTGTGCAAGTAGAGCCAGTGCGTGCCAGCCGAAATAAGCGGCCAATGTTTCTCAAGATTAAAAAGCCTTTGTCCTATCGCAAACCCATGGATACAGACTTGGTGTATATTGAAAAATCCCCAAGTTATTGTGATGAAGACCCACTGAGTGGTAGCGTTGGGACACAAGGCCGCATGTGCAACAAGACAGCTCAACACGTCAGTGGTTGTGACTTAATGTGCTGTGGGAGAGGGTACAATACACACCAGTACTCCCGGGTGTGGCAATGTAACTGTAAATTCCACTGGTGCTGTTATGTAAAATGTAACACATGCAGTGAACGAACAGAGGTGTTTACCTGTAAATGAGAAAAAATCCTGAAACAGAATGCGTTTCAGCTTTGGGAACTTTTGCCGTACATTTGCACAGAATCTCAAGCTACATACCGCAAATTGGAGGTCTATTGCTCCTATGTCTTTTAGGAGCTCAAGCGAACAGACCCTGTTGTCTTTCATTTGATAACTATTAAAATCGCTCATCCAGAGACAGCCTAACAATCTAGTAGATTCTTACTTACTGTCTTCTGATTACTAGCACAGGGCATAAAGATGAGAATAGGAAGGGCTCTCCATACCTTAATTCATTCAGTTATGCATTCCATAATGGAACCCACTTCAAACTGAGTGATGTTGTACAAGTAGGTAAGGTGCGTAATCTGTTTTATTTTCTTTATCTGGATACACATGAATAGTCAAATGGATCAGATATTCATTGATGGTTCACACCTAAAAGTTAGTGGTTACACATACTGGAATATAGGATATATCCTTAAAACAGAAGGATATGAAAAAAAAAAAAAACAGCTGCCATTTTGAAAGGGAGATTAGGATGAGCTAACAATGAACATGTGTGAATTTCTGCTTCGAGTGTGCATTATACAGATTAAGGTTGTAAATGCTCAGAACTTTGTTACCTCTGTTTCAGATTGGCTGTAGTGTTTTTTTTCTCCTGACCAATTTTTTCTTTTTGTTTTTCTTTTTTTTATAAGGTGTAATTTTATATATATATATATATATATATATCCATATAAATAAATATATATATATTAATTATTTTTGTTGGCACATGGACTATAAATATTAGCATTGAATATTTAACACTATATTTTAGAATAAACTAATATTAACTTATTTAATAAATAAACCTACTGCCATGTGCAACTGTTCTTCGCGAAAAAATATAATTAATTAGGGAATTAAAACGCTGTCTTGGGAAACTGGAGATGTAAATAGTATATATAACTCAAATCCCACTTATAGCTCTGCACAAGGGATAATCTTGTTACTTTTACTTTTTCGTGGTGAAAGCAGACATCTTTACATTAATACTTTAATGCTGTTTGCTGCTAGCTGTCTGGAATCTCATTTATCAATATTTAATTGTTTGGTTATGTTTATTTTATTTTCTTTTTCTAAATTAAGTAATTTGGATTTCATTTGTTGGAATGTTCCAGACAAAAAAAAAAAAAGGAAAAAAGGACCATATGGAAAAAAAAAAGAGTATATTTTGTAAGAGACTATTTTTATATGAATATTTTATTTATATTATGTCTGCTTGTATAATTCCATAATCATCAGTTTCTCAATAAATAAACACCTTATATCTAATTTCTGGTGTTTAAAAAATCAGTTCAAATTTAGTCCGTACTTCACAAAATATTTGCTGATTTCTTTTAAAATATTTTTTTGTAAATCAAAATCTTCAATTAAGATAAATTCTTTGGATTAACAAATAATAGATGGCGTGTGTGTTTCTTGTTAGGCACTTTGGCAGAATACACACACTAGACAAAGGTCATTTAACATTCATATGATCACATGGCTTAAATTTGTGATTATCATTAAATTTTTTCTTGCTGATCCCATTCGGAAGAGGAAAAAGAAAAATCCAAATTTGCTTCCCACATGCATCAGTCATTAAACTCTAAGTTTTCTATTAGCAAATGTGCTGCGTATGCTGCCTATTAAATCTCTATATTGTGTTACTGTCAAATTTGATTTTATCAGTGACAGACTATAGACGATGACTGTACAAACTAACTTGACATACTCTGTCTGATTCTCACAGATAGCACACAAAGCTTACAGGTTTTTCAGCCAACTGCTTTGAGCATTTGCCCACTTTGTGCCTTAAAAAAATAATATGCAATGTTAAATAATTTCATCTTAATAACAATGCCATACCAAAAAAAAAAAAAAAAAAAAGGAAAAACTCTCCTCCTTACACTCAATTAACAATTAGAACAGTATTTTTTTAATCATTAGGTCCACTATATTTTTGATTTCACAAACAGTGTTAGACCAGTGTACATCAATATATAAGATGTCAGAATAGATTTTAGATTAGATTAATTTATTGTCAGACTACTGAGCTGGTAAAAGAAATATAATGCAAATATTTTTATAACTTCTTTTGTTTTATTAACTACTGAAATATAATGCACAATGCTGATAGTTCTGGTAAGAGGGTATAGAATGGGTGTTTCTTTGGAAAAAATGGCTTCTCTATAATTCACTGTGGATTTCATTCTCTTTCTGGAAAAAAACACCAATTGCTCTTTGGAAGTCAGAAATAGTTTAGGGATTTAAAAAAATGGTTTAATCCTAAATGACTTGTGTAAGATGGCTTCTTCCAGAAATTGTTGGGTTTTATTTTCATTCAACAGTTAATTTACAGTGTGGGCTTATATCAGTTCCTCAATCCATTTTAGTTACAATAAAAACTTGGATCTCAAGCTTTGTTTTTTTGTGTTGTTTATTATTTCCTAAAGGGTCATTCTCTCAGGCTTGTTGAGCTAATTTAACGACTGGCTTCTAATATGTCCTGGTACTCGCTAGTGAAAGTTCTGCCTCTGCTATCTCTTGCAGGGTAGTTTTTGCACCTTCTGCAAAATAAATTAAACATCCCATAGAAAGAATGAATTCCAATTCTTTAGGCTGCTGTAGGTGGGAGGAGCTGGAGGCAGAAAACAAATTCACTATTTACTTTGCCATCCACTGGAAGAAAGAAGTAGCATTGTTTTCTTCAGAAGTGTTTCACAGCTTCAAAAACACCTTATATTTTTGGAGAATATGCAAGACAACACAGCCTTTTCTCAATTGTCTGATGATCAAAAAATTTGTTCTGCTATAAAACCAATTTCCAGCCTCTTCACCAGAGCTTACTCCAACATGTCTTTTTTTATTCATTTTTTTATACTTACCTTTTTCAGATGTCTTCAGGCTAGTCACAGGACATGCAGGGTCCTATTCCTCTTCATTTCTTCTCTGGCCCTGGGGAGGCCTCAGTTATCAGGTGACCTGATGATGTCAGCTCCATTCTCTGCATCTTTGTATTATACATCTGGGGCACTGTGGTGATGCTTCACCCAAAGGGATGACTGTCTGCACTCATAGGAAGTAGGTTGAATGACAATCAGCAATATTCTACCCGAAAGAGGACCATAGAAAAGGAGGTGAGCATTTCCACCAGAGCTGCGTGACAACACTGAAGAAATTACTCTTTGCTACAATGTAAAGTAGTGAGTGTACAGCTTGTATAACAGTGTAAATTTGCTGTCCCCTCAAAATAACTTAACATACAGCCATTAATGTCTAAACCGCTGGCAACAAAAGTGAGTACACCTCTAAGTTAAAATGTCAAAATTAGGCCCAAAGTGTCAACATTTTGTGTGGCCACCATTATTTTCCAGCACTGCCTTAACCCTCTTGGGCATTGTGTTCACCAGAGCTTCACAGGTTGCCACTGGAGTCCTCTTCCACTCCTCCATGACGACATTAAGTAGCTGGTGGATGTTAGAGACCTTGCGCACTTCCACCTTCCATTTGAGGATGCCTCGCAAATGCTCAATAGGGTTTAGGTCTGGAGACATGCTTGGCCAGTCCATCACCTTTAACCTCAGCTTCTTTGGGTTCGTTTTCATGTTGGAATACTGCCCTGCATCCCAGTCTCTGAAGGGAGGTGATTCAATATGTCACAGTACATCTTGGCATTCATGGTTCCCTCAATGAACTGTAGCTCCCCAGTGCCGGCAGCACTCATGCAGCCCCAGACCATGACACTCCCACCACTATGCTTAACTGTTGGCAAGACACATTTGTCTTTGTACTCCTCACCTGGTTGCCGTCACACACCCTTGACACTATCTGAACCAAATAAGTTTATCTTGGTTTTATCAGGCCACAGGACATGGTTCCAGTAGTCCATGTCCTTAGTCTGCTTGTCTTCAGGGAACTGTTTGTGGGCTTTCTTGTGCATCATCTTTAAAAGAGGCTTCCTTCTGGGACGACAGCCATGCAGACCAATTTGATGCAGTGTGCGGCGTATGGTCTGAGCACTGACAGGCTGACCCCCCACCCCTTTAACTTCTGCAGCAATGCTGGCAGCACTCCTATGTCTATTTCCTAAAGACAACCTCTGGATATGACGCTGAGCACGCGCACTCAACTTCTTTGGTCGACCATGGTGAGACCTGTTCTGAGTGGAACCTGTCCTGTTAAACCACTGTATGGTCTTGGCCACTGTGCTGCAGCTCAGTTTCAGGGTCTTGGCAATCTTCTTATAGCCTAGGCCATCTGTATGTAGAGCAATAATTCTTTTTTTCAGATCCTCAGATAGTTCTTTGCCATGAGGTGGCATGTTGAACTTCCAATGACTAGTATGAGAGAGTGAGAGCGATAACACCAAATTGAACATATCTGTTCCCCATTCACACCTGAGACCTTGAAACACTAACGAGTCACATGACACCGGGGAGGGAAAAGGGCTAGGGCCAATTTGGACATTTCCACTTAGGGGGTATTCACTTTTGTTGCCAACAGTTTAGACATTAATGGCTGTGTGTTGAGTTATTTTGAGGGGACAGCAAAAGTACACTGTTATACAAGCTGTACACTCACTACTTTACATTGTAGCAAAGTGTCATTTCTTCAGTGTTGTCACATGAAAAGATATAATAAAATATTTACATAAATGTGAGGGGTGTACTCACTTTTGCGAGATACTGTGTGTGGGTTTATATATATATATATATATATATATATATATATATATATATACTATATATATATATATATATATATATATATATATATATATATATATATATATACAGTACAGACCAAAAGTTTGGACACACCTTCTCATTCAAAGTGTTTTCTTTATTTTCATGACTACGAAAATTGTAAATTGTAGAGTCAAACTTCAAGAGGTAGTCACCTGAAATGGTCTTCCAACAGTCTTGAAGGAGTTCCCAGAGATGCTTAGCACTTGTTGGCCCTTTTGCCTTCACTCTGCGGTCCAGCTCACCCCAAACCATCTCGATTGGGTTCAGGTCCGGTGACTGTGGAGGCCAGGTCATCTGGGGCAGCACCCCATCACTCTCCTTCTTGGTCAAATAGCCCTTACACAGCCTGGAGGTGTTTGGGGTCATTGTCCTGTTGAAAAATAAACGATGGTCCAACTAAACGCAAACTGGATGGAATAGCATGTCGCTGCAAGATGCTGTGGTAGCCATGCTGGTTCAGTATGCCTTCAATTTTGAATAAATCCCCAACAGTGTCACCAGCAAAGCACCCCCACACCATCACACCTCCTCCTCCATGCTTCACGGTGGGAACCAGGCATGTAGAGTCGCACAAAGACACGGTGGTTGGAACCAAAGATCTCAAATTTGGACTCATCAGACCAAAGCACAGATTTCCACTGGTCTAATGTCCATTCCTTGTGTTCTTTAGCCCAAACACGTCTCTTCTGCTTGTTGCCTTTCTTTAGCAGTGGTTTCCTAGCAGATATTCTACCATGAAGGCCTGATTCACACAGTCTCCTCTTAACAGTTGTTCTAGAGATGTGTCTGCTGCTAGAACTCCGTGTGCCATTGACCTGGTCTCTAATCTGAGCTGCTGTTTACCTGTGATTTCTGAGGCTGGTGACTCGGATGAACTTTCTCCGCAGCAGAGGTGACTCTTGTTCTTCCTTTCCTGGGGCGGTCTGCATGTGAGCCAGTTTCTTTGTAGCGCTTGATGGTTTTTGTGACTGCACTTGGGGACACTTTCAAAGTTTTCTCAATTTTTCAGACTGACTGACCTTCATTTCTTAAAGTAATGATGGCCACTCGTTTTCCTGTACTTAGCTGCTTTTTTCTTGCCATAATACAAATTCTAACAGTCTATTCAGTAGGACTATCAGCTGTGTATCCACCTGACTTCTGCACAACACAACTGATGGTCCCAACCCCATTTATAAGGCAAGAAATCACACTTATTAAACCTGACAGGGAACACCTGTGAAGTGAAAACCATTTCAGGTGACTACCTCTTGAAGTGTGACTCTACAATTTTCATAGTCATGAAAATAAAGAAAACTCTTTGAATGAGAAGGTGTGTCCAAACTTTTGGTCTGTACTATATATATATATATATATACATATATATATATATATATATATATATATATATATATATATATATATATATATTTGTGAGCTGGGAACAGCTAGCAGGTACAAATCTCCCTGGGATAAGCAGTCTCTCAGGCAAAGATACCAAATCCAAGAAGTTAGTGACAAAAGAGTCCAGTGTTTACTTGTGATATATACAACTCTATATACAGGTTCTATACAGTGTCTCAGAAAGTTAACAGGAAAAATAATAGCAGAACAAAAACCTAGCCATGTCTCTGCACTCACTATACAAAATACAGACGCTAACTAACAGGCTGAGCAAGCCTACAGCTTGTCAGCTGTTACCTGTCTTACACACAGGAGTTGTCTGATTTCCCAGGATGAGAGCCCTGGCTGTTTGTCTCAGGTGAGTTTAAATTGGCTGGATCGTGGATCATAGATCCCTGAATGTGTATAGGAGGAGCCTGGGAGATGTATAAAACCAAAACAGGACTTTTGCCTGGCTCTCTCTGGGACGCTCTGCTACATATCCCCCTCTTGTTTCAACCCCAGGGTTGGAACACCTGTGGCCCAACAGGAGTAAACACAGGACAGGCCATCTACATTCCCAATCTCAACACCTGGCCTGTGTTTTACTGTGAAGGAGTAATCCTGTAGAGCAAAAAAAACACCGGTTCACCTGTCTATTAGTCTTCTTCTTTTGGGTCATCCATATCAAGGGAGCATGGTCAGTTTTTAATTTAAACCGGCACCCTAACAAATAGTGTCTTAGCGTGTCCAAGGCCCACTTTATGGCTAAACATTACTTTTTAATGACTGCATACTTTTACTCATGTTCACTGAGCTTTCTGCTCAGGTACACCGAGTGTTCTTCCCAGCACTGGCTGTGCACAAAAAGCTTTCTTCAGGACTTGGAAAGCCTCCTCTGCTACTGGGGACCATTTCACCAATACTGAGTCTTTCCCTTTTATAAGGTCAGTCAGTGAGGCAGCCAGAGTTGCAAAATTCGGCATAAACTTTCTATAGTTATCTGCGATCACAAGAAAGGCTCTGATCTGCTTCTTGTTTTCAGGGTGTGCCCATTCTTGGGTTGCTTCTACTTTGTTCAATAGAGGTTTTATGACTCCACGGCCAATAGTGTAGCCCAAATACCTGGCTTCCTCTAAACCAATGGCACATTTTTTGTGTTCGTCATAAAACCTTCCTTGAAGAAGGAATCCAGAACAGCCTGGACATGGGGCAAGGGAGACTCCCAGTCAGTGCTATGTACCACTATATCATCCGGATAGGCTGCTGCATACTGTCAGTGAGGTCCTAGGGTCCTGTCTATGGCCCTCTGAACTGTCGCAGGGGCATTTGCAACCCAAAAGGCATTTTTTTGTACTGAAATAAACCCTTTGGGGTCACAAACGCAGTCTTCTCTTTGTCGCTACCAGTCAGAGTTATTTGCCAATATCCTTTGGTCGAGTCCAAAGTGGTCCGATAGTGGGCCTTGCCAAGTTGGTCTATAAGTTTGTGTACCCTGGGCATTGGGTATGTGTCAAACGTTGTCACTGCATTAAGCTTTCTGAAGTCATTACAAAATCTCCAAGTACCATCCGGTTTTGGGACTAACATGATGGGGCTAGACCAGTCACTATTGGATTCCTCAATGACATCTAGCTCCAACATCTTTTTAACTTCATCACTGATGTCCTTTCTCCGAGCTTCGGGAATTTGGTACGATTTGAGCTTAACACGGACCACAGGTTCAGTAACAATATCATGCTGAACCGCTGAAGTCATACCAGGTAACTCTGAAAATGTCTCTCTATTACTTATCAGGAACTCTCTACCTTCCTGCTTTTGGGAATAAGACAGGGTGTCAGGAATCATGACCTCAGGGACCAGAGGGGACTCAGTACCCCTAGGCGTTACAGGGATGAACCTGGCAGTCAATGCCAGCCTATCCTTTCAGGGCTTTAACGTGTTTATATGGTATATTTGCTCGGGCTTCCTTTTACCTGGAACACTTCGTAATTGACCTCCCCAACTCTTTCAACTACTTCAAAGGAACCATGCCACTTAGCCAGGAACTTTCTCTCAACATTGGGAACAAACACCAGGACCCTGTCACCAGGTAAGAAAACATGGAGTCAGACCTCCCTGTTGTATATTCTTTGTTGGGCTGCTTGGGCCTGCAGTAAGTGTTATTTTACCATAGGCATGACTGCTGCAATCCTGTCGTGCATTTGAGCGATATGCTCAATGACACTTTCGTGGTGTGACTGCTTTCCCTCCCAGGTTTCCTTGGCTATGTCTAAAAGTCCCTGAGGGTGTCCCCCATAAAGCAACTGGAATAGAGAGCAATGGGATACCTCCCTGATGGCAAACATCAAGCACAGAATCATGAAGTCCCAGTTTTTCCATTCTTGTCAACAACCTTTTTTAACATACTCTTTAATGTTTTATTGAAGGGTTCCACCAAGCCATCAGTTTTAAGGTGGCACACGGAGCTTCACAACTGTGTCACCTTAAAGTTCCAGCCCCCCAAAAACTTTTTTTTTAAACATTCCTCTGTACTTTTTTTAACATATCTAGCAACATTTAGAACATGTCCTATGTATAGTCCCTGTAGTTTATGTTAAAATATTTAAAGACTTACCAGATCTCGGAAGAAGGCCAGTTCCATGTCATCTGTGATCATCTGAAGCCCTCTTCTCTTTATTTCCAGGATTCGGTGCACCTGGCTACCCAGCATGCACCTCCCGATCTCGCACCTGCGCATTGAGCGGCTCTCTGTCTTCCCAACAGGTTGCCATAACAATGGCGGCGTCAGTCGAAGTTCCCGCCCCATTGCTTTAGCAACCTGTCAGTCAGGACATCCTTATCCTCTCGTTCGCATAATTTCTGGTCCGAAATAAAACAAGATTTTGTCACTAGGCGATTCGCAAGAACTCCTGGGATACATGACGCTGCTATCCCAGGAGCCCTTGCAAATCACCTGATGACGTAATCACCTAGGCGGCGGCAGCCAGGAGTGCTGCAGAAGAACAGGTATAAAAGGAATGTACAAATAACAAAAAAAAAAAATAATTGACATTTGCTACAGCATTCAGGGTGGGCATAAGAGTGATTGGACCTTCAAAAAATGGGTGGAACTGTGCTTTAAATTACTTGCACAGCTCCCTAGTTATTCGTGAATCAAATGGGGTGCCCTGTTCTGTAAGAACCTCCTTAGGGATCCCAACGTGACTGAATACCATGAACAACTCTTTGGCAATGTTCTTAGCAGATGCGGTGCATTAGGGAACTGCCTCATGATAACGGGCAGCATAATCAATGATTAAAAGAATATGCTGATGACCCCGGGCAGACTTGAGGAGTGGAGTCACAAGGTCCATGGCATTCCTCTCAAAGGGCACTTCAATAATGGGTAAGGGCACTAAAGGACTTCGGAAGTGGGGTAGTGGGGCTGACATTTGACACAGGACAGGACTGACAATAATTCTCAAATCTTTCTATATCCTGGGCCAGTAAAATCTGCGTAACACCCTTTCAGTGGTTTTCTCAACCCCTAAATAACCTCCTAGCAAGTGTCCATGGGCAAGTTCCAACACCACTCGCCTGTAGGGCTTAGGGACCACCAACTGTTCAACAATTCAAATCTTCATCATTCTTTTTATATACACGATACAATAAATCCTCATTGTTGCTGAAAAAAAGGAAAACAGGGCCATTTCCCTGGTTCGACAGGTACATAATTAATCACTACTACATTTCCCCAGGTCCTGGCAAGTTTTTGTAAAGAGTTTGCACATTAGAGTCAGCAAACTCTAATGAAGCTTTAGGGTCAGCAGAAGGCTGTCTACCTTCACTGGCTTTGGGGACTTCCTCAGGCTTACCCAGTTCTCCTGCCATAACTGAGAAAGGAAAATCTGAGAGAAGTCCCCTGAACCCACATTGTTGGTGCTGGGCAAGAGTTCTGGCTCTGCCACTGAGTCAGTTACTGTGACTGAGTTGGGACGATCCCACAGTTCCCAAAACTTAGGGAAGTCCCTACCAATGATGGCCTTGTCTGACCGGGTGGGTCACCGTACCCAAGTCAGTTTTAAAGTTAACAGTGGCTAGAGGATACACCTGGGTATCCCCATGTACACAGATCACAGCTACTTTTTTAGCATGACCATTCACAGTTTCAACCGTCTCAGCTTTAACCAAAGTCACCAGACTTCCCAAGTCCAGCAAGGCCATAATAGGCTTATTATTAGAAGTAATTTGGCACATGTGTTTTCCAACACTTGGCACTGCAGCACATGAAACAGCAGCAAACATAGACTGCCTTCTAAGAGATACGTCACACTGCATGGATTCATCTGTCAATGGACAGTTTGCTGCAACATATCCCTGTTCTTGGCAACAGAAACACCTGATGTTGCCCTAGTTTGGTTTGCTTCCCTTGTTTGGCACCAAAAATCATCCCCCTGTCTCCTTGCCATGCTCACTACCCACTTCCCCACTTCTTACCGGTTGCCTGGAGAGACAGTGGCTTTGGGTGCAAAGTCCTTGTGGCTGGAGCAGTAGAGAGCAGGCTCTCAGCAAAGTACCTCTCAACGAGCTCCACCAGGTTGTCTGCAGACTTGGGATCCCCTTGACTCACCCACTTCTGCAGGGGAATTGGTAGTGACCTCAGGAATCGGTCCATAATTACACGCTCCACTATTTGTAGCTGTAGCCATTTCCGCTCTAGGTGGATTAGGTCAAATATCTGTTTGGGGGCCTCTCATCTCGGAAGAACCTGCTGTTGACCCGCTGTGCTCGAACGGCCAAGGTGACACTGGGATTTCCTGCTTGACCTTCTCATATTCTCTTGCATCCGTAGACTCCAAATCATAATAGGCCTTCTGCAACTCCCCAGTAAGTAAGGGGGTGACCAGTCCTGGGTTCTGGGCCAGCCTTTTCTTTTAGCAGTTCTCTCAAAAGTAACCAGAAAGGTCTATGGGTCATCATCAACAGTCATCCTGGATAAGAAGCGACTCACATGGATTTCTGAGGATCTGTCTCCAACCAACTTCTGCCAGGGTCTTTCTGTCTTGTCTGTCTCTGCCGCACTGGCCAATTTTTCAAACATAAACTGGGTTTGTTCTTGTACAGCACCAATCTGTTGTTAAAGTAAAGAGTCTGCTTGCTGCTGTGCAGTGTTAGATAACACCAACTGTTTAAGGATTTCCTCCATGTTTAGTCACTCCAAGTACTGGTCCTTAAAGTAGTAACTTAGTAGTAACTTACTACAGCTACCCACATCCTCCTCCATACCACAGATACCAAATTCAAGAAGGTAGTGACAAAACAGTGCAGTGTTTATTTGTGATTTATACATGTCTATATACAGGTACTATACAGTGTCTCAGAAAATAAACACGAAAAATAATAGCAAAACAAAAACCTAGCCATGTCCTCGGCACTCACTTTACAAAATGCATGCCTGGCGGTTGCCCGGGGGCCCCACTTGCCAAGGGGCCCCACATGGATGGTGGCACTGGCAATTACTGTCCCTGGTGGTCTAGGGCCCCCCCGTTCCGTTGTCCGCCGGCGGCGGCCGTGGCTCGAGTCTGCACTGCACTGACACTGGTTGCTAAGGCCAGCCCGATTGGCATCTAGCAACCAGTGACGTTAGCAGAGCAGACCCAGGGCTGAACGCCGTTCCCATTAGCTGCCAATCCCTGCAAGACTGACCTTTGTCCTCCCCTCCCTCGGTCTTCCTCCTCCTCCATTGGCTGCTATAGCAAAGTCCCGCCTCCTAGACTGGCTCCAGTGATAGGCGGAACACTGATCCAATGCCGGCAAATTGAATCAGTGTGACGTGTATTGTAGGAGCCGGTCTAGGAGGCGGGACTTTGTCACAGCAGCCAATGGAGGAGGAGGAAGACGGAGGGAGAGGAGGACGGGCGCGCCGGGACATTCAAAGTCAGACTCTGTAAGCATGATCACTGTTGGATCGGCAGGAAGCCAGCCAGGGTCAGTAATAACAGCATACACTTCTCACAACAGCTATTTTTTTTTTTTACTAGGCATTGGCTTTACATAGCAGGACTTAACAGATATATGTCCATTATATTTACATCAGGTTTTCTGTAGGTGAAAGGCAGAGGGGGTGTTCCAGCATTACAAAAAGACATGGCTGGCTGTGTTCCTCTCTGCATCTAAAGACATTATTTTAATTTTTGATTGGAGAGTGATTGAGAACTTTTAAAGGATACTAACTTATTTTTATTACCTTCAAAACCATTTTGTCTGCATCTAATGCTTCACAGTGCTAGTAAAATGTTAATGTAAACATGTTTTAAGAAATGTTTTGTGATATACTGTGTGTGTGTATATGTATGTGTGTGTGTGTATATATATATATAGTGGTTTAGACATTAATGGCTGTGTGTTGAGTTATTTTGAGGCCACAGCAAATTTACACTGTTGTACAAGCTGTACACTCACTACATTGTAGCAAAGTGTCATTTCTTCAGTGTTTTCACATGAAAAGATATAATTAAATAGTTCTAAACAGTGAGGGGTGTACATCACTTTTGTGAGATACTGTATATACATCCAGTGCACATCAGCACAATACCCCTGTCACCTCTGTTTGCCTCAATGTTTCCATGCACTGCTCCAACACTTTCTAGGTATACCTAACATCCACTGCTGTGTGTCACCTCTTTCTCTAAATATATATATATATATATATATATATATATATATATATATATATATATAACCCCCCCCCCCCCCCCGAAAGCAAAGTGGGATTTGTGCAGCATTTTGTAAACAAACATTTTGTTTTATGTCATGCTCAGTAGCAAAATGTCCCTTCTGGTGTCCCTTTAACTAGGGGGTAGGAAAGTCTGCCTAATCATGTAACCACTGTGATTGGCTGCCATAGCAATCACATGATCAGGAACTGGCCCTGATTAGTACAGACAGAGGATTGTCTTTTAAAGCTTGGTCTCTGTGCTGGAAGTGTGCAGTGAGCACACTCTAACCACAGAAACCTGTGGCGCCCATGTTAAAGCCAACCCTCTTTGCCACCACACATATGTGTTACATGTGCAGCAAGAGGTTAAAAAAAAAATACCTATCGGGCATGTGATGTTGATTTTAATGAAGTGAACACTTTCAATCCTAATTAAATATTTTGAATCTCAGAACCAGTGCCTCGTGCCACATGCAGATTTAGTGCCAGCTGCCTGCATTGAGAGCCCCTGTGCACAAACTATCCATGATTTGAACCCACTTTCTGTACTGGAAAAATGTGGCTACCTATGACCTGTATACACAGCATATTACACAACGTAGGACTATAAGACCCACCATGCCCTCTAGGTATTCTGTAGGCCAGTGTTTCTGAACAAACATTTTGTTTTATGTCATGCTCAGTAGCAAAATGTCCCTTCTGATGTCCCTTTAACTAGGGGGTAGGAAAGTCTGCCTAAACATGTAACCACTGTGATTGGCTGCCATAGCAATCACATGATCAGGAGCTGGACCTGCCAGCTCCTGATCATTAGTACAGACAGAGGATTGTCTTTTAAAGCTTGGTCTCTGTGCTGGAAGTGTGCAGTGAGCACACTCTAACCACAGAAACCTGTGGCGCCCATGTTAAAGCCAACCCTCTTTGCCACCACACATATGTGTTACATGTGCAGCAAGAGGTTAAAAAAAATTATACCTATCGGGCATGTGATGTTGATTTTAATGAAGTTAACACTTTCAATCCTAATTAAATATTTTGAATCTCAGAACCAGTGCCTCGTGCAACACGCAGGTTAAGTGCCAGCTGCCTGCATTGAGAGCCCCTGTGCACAAACTATCCATGATTTGAACCCACTTTCTGTACTGGAAAAATGTGGCTACCTATGACCTGTATACACAGCATATTACACACCGTAGGACTATAAGACCCTCTAGGTATTCTGTAGGCCAGTGTTTCTGAACCCTTTTTCAGTCGAGGCACCCTTTAAAATTATGGGCAGTCTTGAGGCATCCCATTCTAAAATGTATAAAAATATTCTAATAGCTTTACATAATGCAGCAACATCCACACATAGAACACCCAATGCTGGAGGTGATTTATTCTACCGAAGCAAATACAATTTTGTACACTAGTACTGACGAGTATTCCAATGTTTCTCTTCTCCCTCCATTTCTTTCCATCAGTCAACTAATGTCACCCCAGTGCTGAGGGAGAGGGGCATAGGAGGGTCAAACAAGGATGCTGTGGAGGCAACAGACATCCTCTTTAATAACTAATGATGCCCCTGGTTGTTAGGATGCCAGTGTCTAGAAAGTCGTAAAGGTGCATAATGAAAACCCGTGGCTTTGTATACCTAAAAGGCAGGCTTGTTCCACCTGCTGGCTTGTATACAACTTTTGATACATTTTTAGGCATTTTGCCAAGGCACCCCTGAAGAAACCTGAAGGTGCCCCAGGGTGCCTGGGCACCTTGGTTGAAAAAGGCTGCTGTAGCCAATATACATCAATAATCCATATCTGTCCCCCTTCTGAATTACCAGACACTGGATTCTTTAGAGTCTCTCAAGTAAAGTGAGTTGGATTTTGGCCATTAGAGCAGCTGAAGTGTTTGCTGACTAGCGTTAGCAGATAACTAACCTCCCTTTGTTAAAGTACAACTCTAGATATAACTTCTGTTTTAAAGCGGAACTAAAGTCTAAAAAATCAAACTTATGAGCAGACAGGCTCTTTATTGAAGAAGAGACATGCAATGCTCCTTCTGCAGTCAAAAAAAAAAAAAAAACAATGCAGCTCAGTCTACATTCCCAGCATGGCACCTGAACGAACTCCTGTGCCTCTGTGGGAGATACGGTATATTATACTGTATACCATCCTGTGCTGGCCAATCAAGATGGCCAAAGACCTGCCGCCTGGAAAAAGCCAAGTGTAGGTAAGGGACCTTGCAGGTGTTGGACCATTGGATCAGAGTTATGTAATGGGCACTTTAGTTCTGCTTTCAACTTTATGTACAGTGAAAACTTTTTTTTATTAGGGTACAGATCAGAACCCCTATCTGCCCTAATATTTTAGTGACCAATATCACAGAGAAAGAAAAGGATGGAAAATCCTACACTTTTAAGCTGTTACAGAACAAGAAGTAAGGAGAAATCTCACAATAAGGACCATTGCCTTGGTGACAACTGTCTAAAGGGAATTTCTCTCACTTTGAAGATATTTTCTCCCCTTTTTTTTCACCTCCAGGCCAGATAGCAAAAATAAATTGCCAGATGTTTTACCACCTTCAAACCTCCCCAATTTTATGCAAAACTAGCACATGAAGCGAGAAGGGAGGCGGGATATACACCATAGCTATGATACAGACACGTGAATACAGCGTGCAATGCAAGAATATATATCTACCCTCCGGGTCACACAGTTTCGACAATTCCTGGTAATCCACAGATCTATGAATCAAAACACACAACCCCCTAGAGAAGGAGGCATGTGTGGAATGGTATACCGTACACAGCTAATCGTGTCCGCAGTGAGATGTGTCTCCTGAAGGCCGATAACTGCCGGGTGATACTTGCGCAGGACAGAGTTCACCATGGCCCTTTTTAAAAGATCTCCCAACCCCCGGACGTTCCAAGAAACTAAAGGTACACTAGACATAGTCCATATTGTGCATAATCTCAGATAGGGTAAGGAAAATAAAAAAGCAACCTGCAGGGGCGCAGCAGGACCAAGCACTCTGGAGCACTCGCTTAGCAGGAATCAGTCCTCCTCTGGGGGATGCACTTAGCAAAACATGTAGCAAAGCCTGCGTGAAAGAAAAAGGCAAAACAGCAAGTCCCGGAGTGCGGGCATCCAGGGCCAAATAGAAGTTTAGCAAGAGAAAAACAAAACAGTGCCAACGTGGCACAAGAGTCATCCACGATTCAGTCACCTTGTGGGTACACTCCATCAGGCAACACGCTAGGTGCCGCATAGCAAATGTAGACATCTCCATCACAGTTTAAGTAGAGCCATCCAGCCTAAATAGGCCAACGGTAAAGGCCTCCGGTAAGGCAAATAAGGTCACCCCCAAAAGGAGGGTATACAGGAAAGCATTCAAAAGCCAATGAGATTCTCAGGGGTCAGCCACCTCACGCTGTCTCGCCCTCAGGGACGGTTCGTTGACATCCAGCCATACCGCAGCTTCACCAGCAGTATTAAAGAAGTGGGTTTGACCTCTTGCAGTAACCCGCAAGCGGGCAGGGTAAAGCATAGCATAGGGCAATTGCACCATCTGCAGGTGTTGTTTGACCTCCTGGAACTTAGCTCGTTTCTTTTGTACCTCCGCTGAGAAGTCCGGATAAATAGACACCCGAACCCCATTATACTTGAGTACGGCCTTCTCCGTGGGCCAGACGTAGGGCCTTCTCACGATAATGCAGTAAGCGTGCCAACACGGGACGGGACACGTTGCCAGGTATAGCCCGAGTGGGAGTGCAATGAGCCCATTCCACAACAAATAAAGGGGAATAGGCATCTCTGCCAAAGGTCTCCAGGAGCCAGTTCTCTACAAAATCTGTGGGGTCCCTACCCTTCACCTTCTCAGGAAGCCCCACAATTCTGATGTTATTGCACCTGAGACTGTTTTCAATGTCATCAGTTTTGTCCTGAATGGCCCTAGCAAGGGACGAGGTCGCACGGCGCTCTGTGATAATGGAGGGCAACCTATCTTCCACTTCACTGATGCACCCCTCCACCGCTGTAGTGCGTTCTCGCATTTTTTGAAGATCATGGGACAGCAGGTAAACTTCCTCTGTGACTCCCCCCAGCCTCTCCTTAACTGTCTTGACCGAGGCTGTGCACTGCTGTTGCCAATATCTGGCCCAGGGTGGGCTGGGGGTCCCCTTCCAACAAGTCCCCCTCAACCCCCAGGTCCATGTCAGCAGGGGGTGCATTTATAACAGGATCAGCATCCAGGCCTGCCTCCATTGGTGGCTCGGTGGAGCCCCCCCTCCTCCCCTCCATTATGGGCACATGTCGCCTTGTCATAGGTAAGCTTCTGAGCGTAGTATAATATGTCTTTAGTACCCTCCTTGCGAGATTTTCATGGCTTATTGTCCTGTTCCTTGCCTTTGTCAGCAGCGCGCGGCGTCCCCTTCAGCGTGTAGGCCACGGCGCCATTTTGGGTCTCCAGGCCGACACTTTCTTCCCGTTTTTTTTGGGTCATCATGGTGCGGATCGGGTTGCGGATGGTACCGGGAGGTTCCCCAGGGGAAGAGGAGAAGGTCTGTGGTGGGCAGCGGTGAATTGGTTACCAGAGGAAGGATCGGTGACAAGGTAAGAAGTGGGAGCTCCGTGATGCGCGCCCGCTCACATGCCCTGCTCGGCCACGCCCCCAATTTTATGCAAAACTAAAAATAAAAGTTTAGAATCTATCTATAAAGAACCCCAAGCAGTAAGAGCAGACAACTGGAGGATAAGTGTGTTTGTATTTATTAAATGAATAAATAATAGCATATCCAAAGTCAACTTTTTGGATAGGGAGTGGGGAAATGGTTAAACTCCTCCTTCAGTATCCTGTCTTTGTCCCATTAGGGGGAGATTTCTCCTCAGTTTCTATCCAGAAGACACAATCGATAGTAGGAGTACATCTCTCCAATGTAAAGGGAATTTCTCTCTTCGCTGCCAGCCAGCAGACAAGGTCCAAGCCCCCCCCCCCCCCGCCCTTCTTTCTGTTCCAGTGGCAACTGTATGAGTTTGGATTTCCTATCACTTCCTGTTTTGGTGACAGTGGTCACCAGGACAATAGGTAGGGCTGAACCAGCAATGAAACAGACAGCAATAGAAACCTGGAAAGTTTTTTTTTTTTTAATGTTCCGCAACCCCCAAAAGAGCCGCCAGTGAGAGAAAATAAATAAGACACCTGCACACACATAATATATACATGTAAACAATTAGGATGTACTGACATACACAAGTCCCCTATTACACTACAAGCATTAGCTATCTTAACAAATGTTGAAGGTTAAGCATAGTAACAAAGGATCTGTTTTAGTATATTGTAACGGTGAAATAGTAATACTTTTGAAATGTGAATGCCGAATTTATACAATATTTTTTAACCACTTCTGGACCGGAAGATTTTCCCCCTTAATGACCAGGCCATATTTTGCGATTTGGCACTACGTTAATTTAATGGACAATTGCATGGTCGTGCGACACTGTACCCAAATAAAATTGATGTCCTTTTCTTCCCACAAATAGAGCTTTCTTTTGGTTGTATTTGATCACTTGTGCGATTTTTATTTTTGCGCTATAAACAAAAAAAGAGCGACAGTTCTGAAAAAAAAAAACAATATTTTTCACATTCTGCTATATAACATTCCCCCAAAAAATGTAAAAATCAGATTTTTTTAACATTTTAGGCCAATTTGTTTTCTGCTACATATTTTTGGTAAAAAAAACAAAAACGCAATCAGCGTATTTTGTGCAAAAGTTATCTCGTCTATTAACTACGGCAAAGATTTATGTCATTTTTATTGTTTTTTTTTTTTTACTCGTAATGGCGGTGATCTGCGATTTTTTGCGGGACTGCGACATTGCAGCGGACAGATCGGATCCCTGACTGACAGTTTTGGGGGGACCAGTGACATTACTACAGTAATCAGTGCTAAAAATATGTTACTGTAATAATGACACTGGCAGGGAAGGGGATAACACAGTAAGTGATCAAGGGGTTAATAGTACCTAGGGGCATGTTTGTAACTGTGGGGGGACGTGGCTTGTGAAATGATCACAGAGACCTTTGTTCCTATATAGAAGGATCGCAGGCACTCTGTGATCATTGCAGAGAGAAGAACGGTCATATGTGTTTACAACAGCTGACCATTCTTCTCTCTCAGCAGGGAGCGATCGTGGGTGTCAGGCGGCAATCGGAGCCGTCTGCCCCGTGCATCGGCATCCCCGCTGTGGAGTGGGGGCGGGAGCCCCCTAGCTGCAGGCGCGTGACTGACATATACCTACGTCGGTTCGTGCAGGAGGGCCGCCCTGCCGCAGTATAACTGCGGTGGGCGGTCGGGAAGTGGTTAAAGCAGAACTATGCTCACTTTCAGTCCAGCGAGGCAACGTCCCAGAGGTCCCAATCTGCTGAAATCTTTGGACGGCCAGCTTCTGGGTATCAATCGCCAGCTGCTTTCATTGACCAGGCCGAGATAACATCACTCCCATGCATGTGCAAGAGTTCAATCAGCTTGGTGCTAATGAATTTGTACAATGAGCTGCACATTTGCAGCTCACTGTACAGGGTTGGACAGACAGGTAAGAAACTTTAATGCAGCATATCTCTTCTGCATTCAAAATCCTGCCTGTTCAGCCATTTTAATATTTGCCATAAAGATCCACTTTAAAATTAACACCGTTTTATCTGTCTTTTAGTATTAATTTTGATTATTCTGTTGTTTTTTGTGGGCTTAGGATTTTAGTGTGTTTTATCATCATGTTAAACATTTGTACAGTTTTCTTGAGTTGTACAAAATGAATAATACTGCATTTCATCCTATGGTTCTTTTGTTTTAAAATAAAACTTTTTGAGGTCTTTAGTAAACTTCAAGAATGTTATGTGCATTTTGTTGGTTAATATCTGCTGGCAGGGATAATATTTTGGCTTTAGCAAAGCAGAGAAGAAGCTCAAGGCAGTGTGGACCACCCCACCGGCAGGAACCTGAACCCCTGAGGTTAAGGTTAGGGTTAATATTTAAAGATTCAACCCATCTCTTCCTCCCATGTAATTATAGTATTTGGGGGATCTTTTGCATTTTGCAAGGTGGAGACAATTTTCATTTATATTTGGTTTTATACATCTATTTAACAAGGCATTTCCAGCCCTGTAAAGTGAATAGAAAGGATGATATATATATAATGTAATATATATACCTGCTCTGTGCAATGGTTTTGCACAGAGCAGTCGCTTACCTCCTCTTCTGGAGTCCACAGCCAGCGTTCTCTGCACCTTCTCCCTATCAGTGCCCCCTTAGTAAGCCTTGCACTGAAGGGGTACCTGTGCAGGTAGGCATCCCAAGCCAGGCTGTATGCAATCACAGACACACAGAGCTTGGCTTGGGAATCTTCTCCACTGCCTCCCCACAGGATTAACTGAGAGCAGCAGAAGCCTACGGCCCCCACTGCAGGTGAGAATGCAGGTAAGTGTTTAGGAATGGGGGGGGGGGCGGTAGTGGGATGTTTTTTACCTTAATGCATTGAATGCCTTTAGGTAAAAAATGCTAAGACTTTAGAACCATTTTAATCTAGCACTGATATACCGATGAGGTTAGGGTTGATGCAGTGCACTTTTCTCCCTAATTGGCTTCCTGATGAGAATTTGTAGGTGCATTAGCTTTGTATGTGTGTAGCACTGTCCCTGTAGGGCTTGCTGTATAATGACTTGTTGGGCCTCTTCTGATTACCAGCAAACTGTCACTTAGGGTACAGTTCACACATTCATCCTTACTCCCAATGGCTCGTTGCTCAATAAACAGTCCAGGGGTTTTGATTTTTAGTATTTATTGTGGAACTTGGATGAGAGAAGGGAATAGTGGGATACTCCGACTGGAACTATATACATTGGATAAGGACAACTCCAACTTGGCCTCACCAGGCTGCTTGTAGAAGCAGTCTCAATGCTTAAACCATACTGCCACGTGTATGGCTCTTTGCTCTTAATCCAGCAATAAACTTGGTGATCTACTTTAGCTTCAGAATACTCTCTAGCATCCCCTTTACTGACAGCCGTCCACTGACACTTCTAGCTGCAGGGGTGCCCCCCCCCCAGGTAAGGCCCCTTGACACAGATCTATATGCACTGTACTGCAGAATCAGATCCTTCCAGTGTCTTCCCTTCTAGTCAGCTTTACAGGACCTCCGGGTTAATTTCCTCTCTAGCTCTTTAGGCCCTCAGGTTGACCACTTGAGGCTGCATGGCACCTCTACAGAGAAGGAGGCAGCCGCCCCCTCCCTCTGGAACTTTGCTCTCTAGCTGAAAGACCCTGAGCACATGTGCTCCTGGTATTTATACAGTATCCCAGCAAGTACTGAGGCATTCTCCACTGCAAAATCACCAGGGCTGTACCAAATGCCTGTGCACTCATTTGTCAGGTTTCCTCCCACTTTTCAATATTACTGTTCTCCTTATTGGACCACTGTGAAACACCCTTCAGACAGACTGAGTTGCACCTGAGCACATTGAGCAGACCTCACTAGCAAATCCTGTTCTCTGGTAGGCAGAGAACAATATAGATTTACCTGCAAACCCTCTGCGGAAAGGGTTTAAAGCTTTATTCTTTAGAGAAAGCTTTATTCTCTCTCTAGCACCTACCTAGGAGGATGCTACATGTGTACTAGCAATCAATGATGCTCTGCAGCCCCATGCATCCCAGCAACCAAATACACTTCTCAAACATCATCCCTATATGTAAACAATCTAAATGGGTTGTAATATTCCCCTGGATTCTGTTACCTCACAACTACTGTACTGTTGCAACTACTACTACTACTCTCTCACTCACATCATTAATCTCTTCCTCTCTAGTGGCACCTTCCCCTCTCCTCCCCTCTAAAGCATGCACAGATCACTCTCATACTTTCAAAGCCCTCACTGGACCCCACCAACCTGAACAACTTAAGATCCATCTCATTGCTCCCATTCACCTCTAAACTTCTAGAATGCCTAGCTTACAACCATCTTAGCTCCTACCTCATTGAAAATAACCTTCTTGACCCTTTACAGTCTGGCTTTTGCTTGCAGCACTCCACAGAAAATGCCTTCCTTAAACTCAGTAACGATTTACTAACTGCGAAAACCAATGGCCACTACTCAATATTTCTACTACTTGACCCCTCCGTGGCCTTTAATACTGTAACATCTGCTCCTTCTCAATAAACATTGTTCCGTTGGTCTCCAAGATTCTGCTCTATCCTGGTTTTCCCCCTATCTAACACAGCGCTCCTTCAGTTTTACCTACAACTCTGTCTCCTCCTCTCCATTTCCTCTTTCTGCATGGGTACCCCAAGGTTTGGTTCTTGGTCCCCTTCTCCCTGCTCTATCCACACCTCCTTCCTTGGTCATTTGATAACCTCCCATGGCTTCCAATACCATCTCTATGCCAATGACACCCAAATCTATCTCTCTACTCCTCACCTCACTCCTTCAGTCTCCTCTCACATTACTAACTTACTAATTGACAAATCAGCATGGATGTTGCACCACTTCCTTAAATTACATCTCTCCAAAACCAAGCTGATAATATTCCCTCCTGTCCTTTCAACCCCAAACCCAATTGCTGTCAAAAGTTTGTAGACTACACCTCTGTAACATCTCTAAAATGTGCCTCTTTTTAACTAATGAAACTACCAAGCTATTAATTCACTCCCTTGTTATCTCTTGACTTGACTACTGCAATTCCCTCCTCATAGGCTTAACTCTCCATAGGCTATCCCCTCTTCAGTCTATCATGAATGCTTCTGCCGGACTCATCTACCTTACTATTTGCTCAGTGTCTGCCACCCCTCTCTGCCAATTCCTACACTGGCTTCGGATTGCCCAGTGAATTAAATTCAAAATACTAACTACAATATACAAAGCCATTCACAATTCTGCCCCGAGCTACATCACCAATCTTATCTCCAAATATCACCCATCTCCCATGAGGGAAGCCTATTACGCCTCCAACTAATGTCTTATCACTTTCATCAGATCATTCCCACAGTTACAACCTTTTGTACCACTTGCCCCACCTTATTAGATTGTAAGCTCTTCTGAGCAGGGCCCACTTAACCCTATTGTATTCTATTTTATTGTAACTGTATTGTCTCCCTTTTATATTGTAAAGCACTGCGTAAACTGTTTGCGCTATATACAGAGGATAAAATAAGTATTGAACACATCAACATTTTTCTGGGTAAATATATTTCTAAAGGTGCTATTGACATTAAGTTTTCAGCACGTCGGTAACAACCAATGCAATCCATACATAAGGTAAAAAACGAAAACAAATACGTCTAAAACTTAAATTATTTGTAAAAAAATAGAATGACACAGTGAAAAAGTATTGAACACGCTAACTGAAATGCATTCAATATTTTGTACAAAATCATTTGTTGATAATGACAGCTTTCAAGACGCCTCTTGTATGGAGAAACTAGTCACATGCATTGCTCCGGTATGATTTTGGCCCATTCTTCCACACAGTCTTCATATCTTAAAGGTTTTGTGGGCCTCTTCTATGAATTTTGATCTTTAGTTCTTTCCATAGATTTGCTATTGGATTTAAGTCAGGTGATTGGCTGGGCCATTCTAGTTTCATCTTCATCATCCTGGTAGAATGTCTTGGTACATTTTTCCATTAATCCTTCCTTTAATGACATGAAGTTTGCTAGTATTGTATGCTGAAAAACAGCCCCACACCATGATGTTCCCATCTCCAAACTTCACTGTTGGTATGGTGTTTTTGAGGGGATGTGCAGTGCCATTTGACCTCCAAACATGTTGTGTGTTATGACATTCAAAGAGTAAAATTTTGGTCTCATCTGACTAGACTATATTCTCCCAGTATTTCACAGGCTTGTCTCAATGTTGTGCAGCAAACTTTAAACAAGCTTCAACGTGCTTTTTTATCAAGAGTCTTGGGTGGCGAGTGTGCATACAGGTCATGGCGATTGAGTGCACTTCTTATTGTTTTCTTTAAAAAAATTGTACCTGCTAATTCCAGGTGTTTCTGAAGCTCTCCACAAGTGGTCCTTGGCTCTTGGACAACTCTTCTGATAATATTTTTCACTCAGAAATCATGTGAGAAGCACCTGGCCGTGGCCAGTGTACGGTGAAATTATGTTCTTTCCACTTCCAAATTTGGCCCCAACAGTGCTCACTGGAACATTCAGATGTTTACAAATCCTTCTGTAACCAATGCCCTCAGTATGTTTTGCAATAATAAGGCTGCAAAGGTTCTGAGGGAGTTCTTTGTTTTTACCCATGAGATGTTTCTTGTGTGACTCCTTGGTAATGAGACACCTTTTTATAGGCCATCCATTGAAACTGAACCAGTGGATACTAATTTGCATTGACAAGGGGCAGGGTTGCTTTCTAATTACTGATAGATTTAAGCTGGTGTCTTGGGTTTCCATGCCTTTCTGCACCTTCCTTTCTTCATGTGTTCAATACTTTTTACCTGTGTTATTCAATTTTATTACACATAACCCAATTTCCGAACTTATTTGTTTTGGTTTCTTTGTTTGTATGGATTGCATGAGTTGTTACCTACATGTGGTGAACATTTCAGATCAATAACACCTTTAGAAATATATTTAGCTAGAAAAATGGTGACATGTTCAATACTTATTTTGCCCGCTGTAAATTCTGTATAATAATAATAGTAATAATGTAAGAGGGAGTGACAGGACTTTTTATGATGAAATAAAAATTAGATTGTATTATTTCTTAGACAGAATTCAAACATATATTACAGTGGCTGAGGAGTATGTAACCAGCTTGGCTGGGCTACAATGTAAGAGGGAGAGATGAGGCAGGCTTTATGAAATAAAAATCTGTAAAATTAGTATATGATTTCACAGACAGTAGTCAAAAAAAATATTGCGCAGTTGATGCACACTGTATACATAGCTGTATTAGGCCACATAATATGTAGGCTTCCCACACTATATTTAACAGTAATGTAACACAATACAACACTATGAAGACTGTGGGAGGGGGGCATGCCAATAAGTAGCCCACTATATTGCAATTCCCCGTAATGCAGGGGTGGGGAACCTACGGTTCGGGGGCCATATGCGGCCCCCAAAGTCATTTGGTCCGGCTCCCTGTACAGCTGAGTCTGTGTCTCTCTCAGCTGATATGTCAGAACGGAGCCGGTGCTACCTGTATAGTTTGTGCTTCGTTATGACAGTCTGAGTGAGTCACAGGCGGAGAGCTATCAAATGCACTCCGTCTGTGACAAATACAGGAAACATCACCTCTTCCTCCAGCGTGGCGCTGATACACTTCTCCTAGCTAGCATTTCCCGCCAGAAGCACACACAGCAGTACCAACCAGAACCAGCAGTACTCAAAGCAGTAGCAGCCAGAACCAGCAGTACTCAAAGCAGTAGCAGCCAGAACCAGCAGTACCCACAGCAGTACCAGCCAGAGCCAGCAGTACCAGCCAGAGCCAGCAGTACTCACAGCAGTACCTGCATTACTCAAAGCAGTACCAGCCAGAACCAGCAGTACTCATAGCAGAACCAGCAGTTACAGTCAGAGCCAGCAGTACTCAAAGCAGTATACCAGCCAGAGCCAGCAGTACCAGCCAGAACTAGCAGTACCCACAGCGGTACCAGCCAGAGCCAGCAGTACTCACAACAGTACCAGCCAGAGCCAGCAGTAACCACAGCAGTACCAGCAGTACCCACAGCACTACCAGCCAGAGCCAGAAGTACCAGCCAGAGCCCGCAGTACCCACAGCATTACCAGCCAGAGCCAGCAGTACCAACAGCAGTACCAGCCAGAGCCAGCAATACCCACAGCAGAACCAGCAGTACCAGCCAGAGCCAGCAATACCCACAGCAGAACCAGCAGTACCCACAGCAGTACCAGCCAGAGCCAGCAATACCCACAGCAGAACCAGCAGTACTCACAGCAGTACCAGCCAGAGCCAGCAATACCCACAGCAGAACCAGCCAGAGCCAGCAGTACCCACAGCAGTACCAGCCAGCAGTACCCACAGCACAGTACAAGCCAGCAGTACCAGCCTGAGCCAGCAATACCCACAGCAGTACCAGCCAGCTGTACCCACCAGCAGTACCAGCCAGTTGTACCCACCAGCAGTACCAGCCAGCTATACCCACCAGCAGTACCCGCCAGCAGTTCTTTTCAAAACTTACCACCACAAAAAGTCGACTGCGCTCCAGACTGACCGACGCAAACCTGGAAAACCAGTTGAGAGTAGCAACATCATCAATACCAGCTAACATCACACACCTCACCAAAGAGAATCAGTTGCAGCCATCACATTAGGGGTGAGTTAATTAAATGTTTGACCAAATATAACAGGCTCATTTTTAAGTTGATAATTTTGTACGGCCCCTGAATTATTTTATAAATACCCAAATGGCCCTTGGCAGAAAAAAGGTTCCCCACCCCTGCCGTAATGTAACATTATAGCACTATGTTTTATTTAGCACTGTGCAGCACTGTGTAGGACTGTGTATGAGTTAGGATCACCTCAAACTCATTTTAAACCCAATTTCAAAGTTAATTTTCCCCCAAAAAATCTGAAATTGTTGACCCTAGTCGTTTACAGTGGTAGTGCAGCAAAACTTTTTCTGTTAGTTTTGGGGGACGGAAGGTACCCTTGCCAAATTTTAACAACAATCTTCGAAATGTGAACACTTGTTCAAACTAAAAAGAAGTTGTACTTTGTCAATTTTCCATTTTATAAAAAAAAAAAAAAAAAAAAAAAAAAAAACAAAGTGTTTTATGCCTATGCTTTTTCTTTGTTTTTTTTGTATCTGTGTATGATTTTTTGTGATATGTTGTTTTCTGCTTTATGGCTACTAAAAGTTAATATTATTCTAGAAAAATCCAAGATCTACCCCATCACAGTGTGGTTATATATAATCTTTTTTTCACAATACCTTTGCTTGATTTGTTATATCATTTTTGCTTTAATATAGACTTGCAGAGGACATCACTATGTAAATTTGTAAGAAACGGTAACAGTTTTAATGCTTGGCTCAATTGCTTAAAAAAATGTTGCTGTGACATGTAGGTTTTGCTTTTCATATATGTACCAAAATATACTTCTCTAATTTTGTTGAACTAAAGGCTTACAGAAAAAAAAAAAACTATTTAGAAAAGCATTATGCTTCCTATTTGAGCTGTTCACACATCTATATTTTGTCCATTCACTTTTTTTGGCTATGTTAAACTTTTGGCAGATCCAGAACTATGCAAAGCATGTACAAGCATATCTGTTCCTTTACTGTGGACATGAAAAATGCATTTTCTTCTTGTACTTAATGAGGGCCAGAGCCAAACCGTCACCTCTGTGTCTTGCTTGGGCAAGGAGAGTGGTAGGAGAATAGTGATAGATGGCTCATTCTTCGCCTTGCCACCCAAACATTCCCTTTATTCAAAAATTAGTGATGTGTTGCTACAACAACGGCGAGTGTGCTGCAGAAAATGCTGCTGAGAGGATCCTGTCTATCTAAAACACAATGTTAGCTATGCAAAACCAAACAACATTTAGGATTTTCTTCAGTCTAGAAAAGAAAATAAAGTCAAATTTAGGCAATGCGGAGACATGGTTGAAAGGAATTTACATTAAAAAAGAGAAATGTTTAGGGCATGATGTTACAATTACACAGGGACGCTTTCAATTGAAAAAGAAGAAATGAATTTGATGTATGGCCAACAAGAAGAAGCAAATTCATTTCAACAGCTCACAGTTATTTAGTGCTGCAATCTTGCTTTTGATATGGAGGTCATTAATGGTCTTTCTGGAGCAATAAAACTTTTTGAAATATTGTAGCGTGTTGAGGAAAGAAGAGGAGGGATGGGATTTGTGGATGTGAACTAGTAAAGTCATTTAAGATTAAGTGGTGGATTGTTTTCATGCTGGTCTGCTAAACGTTATATTGGTGTCCAAGATTATATTGATGTAGAAGCCTACATGAGAAAAATTAAAGAAACAAGCAGTTGTGCTGCCATGGTCAACTGTGGATGATGATTCACCTTTGTACAGACATTTCCTCATTAGCCATAGCTAACTGATTATCAGAAAAATGAAAAGTAGTTATGTCAATAGAAACAGTAGGTCACCTGCTTTAATTTTAGAAATGTTATTAGACTATACAATCCACTGATGATTAGCCCATACAGAAAGAAGAGGTACCATATGTCATTTGGGGTCTTGTTTTTCCACTGCCTCTGTCAAGCCAATCCTTCAGTTCAGGTTTACAAGACTGCTGTAAGGTGTAGGAACCATATCAGACTTTACTGGTTATTATATTCTATGCCTTCGGCAGCCATGTTTTCGAGCTAAATATGCATTAAGGCCCGGTTCGCACTGGTGCGACATACACTCTGACTTTGAGAGCATATGGCGCATGACGTGTATAAAATAATGGTTTTCTATGAGAGCCATCTTACACGGTCTGACACAACTAGGTTTGACTTTGAAAAAGGTTCCCGCACTACTTTGGTTTGACTTCAGCCCATTCAATATCACCCTAACTGATACGACTTGTGGCACGCGACTTGTGCTCTGAGGAACTTAAAGGGGAATCCCATGCCAAAATTTAAAAAAAAAATGGTGTGTGGTTCCCCCCCAATTCCATACCAGGCCCTTTGAGTCTGAAATGAATCTTGAGGGAAAACCCCATGCCAAAATTTTAAAAATAAAACGGCATGGGGTCCCCCCCAAGACCATACCAGACACTTTGGTCTGGTATAGATTTTGATGGGAATCTCCATGCCAAAATGGGGGTTTGCGGGCAGGGGCAGTTATTGGAATATGGAATCCGTTAACAAGGGGGTCCCAAGATCCCAGGCCCCCCCATGTGAATCAATATGGGGTACATTGTACCCCTACTCATTCACTCAAAAAAGTGTCAAAAATAAATAAGAACAGCACACAGGTTTTTGACAAGTCCCAATGTGTCTTCTTTCTCCAGTGATGTATTCTCCCTTTGGTTCTTTTCCCTCCGCTGTCTTCTTCCTCTGGTTCTTCTTCTGGTTCTTCTCCCTTCACTGTCTTCTTCCTCTGGTTCTTCTCCCTCTGCTATCTTCTTCCTCTACCGGTTCCTGTCCCTCCACTAGCTTCCACTGTTGTCTTAGCTCCGGGTTGTGCTGGATGGGGGTGGGGTCTCTGGATGATGTCACCGGATGACCATGCCCCATTGCTATTTAAGAAATGGCACACCGGAGCTAACATAACAATGGGAGCTAGTGGAGGAAGAAGACATCAGCGAAGGGAGAAAAAAGCACAGAGGAAGAGGACAGCGAAGGGAGAAGAACCGGAGAAAGAACCCAAGGAAAAAGACAGTAAAGGAAGAAGAACCGGAGAAAGAACCAAGGGAAGAAGACAGTGGAGGGAGAAGGCATTACTGGAGAAGACACATTGGAGCTACTTTAAGGAATTTGTCAAATACCTGTGTAATGTTTTTATTTATTTTTTTAAACTTTTTTGGGTGAATGAGTGGGGGTACAATGTACCCCATACTCATTCAAATAGGGGGGTTCGGGATCTGCCTCAAAGCACCCACCCCCCATGTTGAGGGCATGTGGCCTGGTATGGTCCAGGGGGGGGGGGCTCGCTCGCTCCCCCCCTTTCCTGGCCTGCCAGGCTGCATGCTCAGGTAAGGGTCTGGTATGGATTTTTGGGAGGGACCCCACGCCTTTCTTTTACATTTTGGCATGGGGTTTCCGATCAAGATCCATATGAACCCCACGCCATTTTTTTTTACATTTTGCTGTGGGGTTCCCCTTCAAGATCCTCAGAGCACAAGTCGCATGCCACAAGTCGGATCAGTTAAGATGATGATCCGACTTTGATCCTACTTCAATGATATTGTACAGGCTGAAGTCGGACCAAATTTGGACCAAAGTAGTGCAGGAACCTTTTTTAAAGTCAGACCGACTTGTGTCTGATCTTTTAAGACTGCTCTTGTAGGGAACTATTGATTTATACAGGTCGCTGTGCGATGTTGCCGCGATTTCCGCCTGCCGAATCGCGGTAACATCGCGCAAAAAAAAATCGCGGAACGCATTACGCCCAAAAAAGTACAAGAGCTTATTTGTAGCGTAATGCGTCCCGCGTTTTTTTTTGCGCGATGTTACCGCGATTCGGCAGGCGGAAATCGCGGCAACATAGCACAGCGTTTGGGGTGCTATTGCAAATCACGGGCAACGCACAGGCGTCCCGCGATTTGCAATGATTTCCGGATCGTGGGCGGAATCGCGGCGATTCTGCCTGCGATCAATACGCTGACATGTGAATGCAGCCTTAGGGCAGACTCACACCACCTGCAGTCCAGTGCATTTGTTATCTGCATCAAAAAGGCATGTACAGTACTTTACATGGATTCCAATAGCAAAGTTCTCACCATTGTAGTACATTCCAGTACAATCAACAAAAGTGGAACATGCTGCATTTGTTCTGCATGCAACTGCACTGGAACACAGCAAAACACATAAAAAAACGCCCCACAATGCACCTAAAAGCATCAATAACTCAGAACACACATCACTAATTAGCCTCCTTCACACTAGTACGACTTCTGATGCAACTTAAGTCACACAGAATCGCATGACAAGTGAAGTCACGCTGAAGGTTTAATTGAGCTTTGGCTATAATAATGGAAGACCTCCAGCACAACTCAGTTCATAAGGCACAGAACGCTTTGCTCCCTTACATCTTACTACCTTTAATTTTACAACACTCTATTAATAATGGTGCAGCTCTTCATATGCAGAGGAGATTGAGTTCAGGGGGAAACTTCTTGGGGTCATTAGGAACATAAAGGCCCTTTGTCCCCTTTTTTCAAAATGCTTACCCTGTACACAGGTGCCCCTAGAATAGAACATGGAAAGCACAATCTAAAAGGGGAAAGCTATGGTAACAAACTGTCAGAGGGTACCAGAGACACTAAACCGAACAGGTGCTATACCTTAAAATGATGGGCAATGGGTCCCCATAACATGGATTTGTAAGTGGGAGTGCACATATTTGGATTTTTGGAACCATTGAGGCTAATGCCCTCATGTTCCAGGTGGTTTATAAGTCACAGGAAGGCACAAAGTAATTGATAAATTAGCAGGGGCTGTAAAAGGTTGGACAAAAATAGTGCCAAAGGACAGGTTGGATGCTTAGCAAACAAGCAGATCCTAGGTTTATGCCAGGGGTAAATAGTTCTATTTATTAAAACCCAATCTAAAAGCCAACATATGATCCAGGATCAAAGATCAACCAGGGAGGGTGAGGTTTAAGTTAGGGCAGTATAAGTAAAGTCAATAACAACAGTCAGGGAAACAGAAAGACTTGGACCTAGGAGCCAAACAATCTCTAAAACAAGTAACTTGAGAGTGAAGTTCGCTACTCTTATAAAAGAGCCTTTCCTCATCAGGAAGTACCCCAACACCTGCAGATGTATGTCCATGCCCATGCAGGACACCTGAGGGCACAAAGGGAACACTGATGCAGGATAAAGATCAATAATTTATATTTAGTTTTTGTCTTTTATGTTCGTTTTAATAAGATCACACATTATTAAGGCACATATTTCCAGGTCAAAGGTTTATACCAGATAAAATGAATCTCTGCAGAATCGTAGTTGGCTGGTATTGGCTTGATTTAAAAACAAATGTCTAAGACATCCATAAAGGCTAATTTAAGGGAGACTTGCCTTTACACATACACTATATTACCAAAAGTATTGGGACACCTGCCTTTACACACACATGACCTTTAATGGCATCCCAGTGTTAGTCCGTAGGGTTCAATATTGAGATGGCCCACCCTTTGCAGCTATAACAGCTTCAACTGTTTTGGGAAGGCTGTCCACAAGGGTTAGGACTGTGTCTATGGGAATCTTTGACTATTCTTTTAGAACCGCATTTGTGAGGTCAGGCACTGATTTTGGACGTGAAGGCCTGGCTTGTAGTCTCCACTCTAATTTATCCCAAAGGTGTTCTATGGGGTTAAGGTCAGGACAGTCAAGTTTTTCCATCCCAAACTCACTAATCCATGTTTTCATGGACCTTGGTTTGTGCACTGGTCCAAATCATTTGGTGGAGGGGATTATGGTGTGGGGTTGTTTCTCAGGGGTTGGGCTTGGCCCCTTAGTTCCAGTGAAGGGAACTCTTAAGGTGTCAGCATACAAGACACTTTGGACAATTTAATGCTCCCAAATTTGTGGGAACAGTTTGGGGATGTCTCCTTCCTGTTTCAACATGAATGGATGAGAGAGTTTGGGGTGGAGGAACTTGACTGGCCTGCACAGAGCCCTGACCTGAACCCGATAGAACACCTTTGGGATAAATTAGAGCAGAGACTGACGAACCAGGCCTCCTCATTCAACATCAGTGCCTGAGCTCACAAATGCTCTTCTGGAAGAATGGTCAAACATTCCCATAGACACACTCCTAAACCTTGTGGACAGCCTTCCCAGAAGAGTTATAAGCACTTATAGCTGCAAAGGGTGGGCCAACTCAATCTTTAACCCTACGGGATAAGACTGGGATGCCATTAAAGTTATTATCATAATAATATCATTCAATATTATGTAAATTTTTGTAAATGTTGGGGCCCCATCCCAGACAATGATACTGTCATGCCCTGGAGCACACACTTCCTGTGTGAGCATACATCCCTGGCCTCTGGCCACTCAGTGTTCCAGAATGCCAGGCACGTGCAGCCCCCTCTGGTTTCCCGGGGGGGCGCTCTTGGTGGCAATGAGGATGCTGTTTTGAATATCTTCTCTCCTCCTGGTGGTTTGGGCAACATTCCATGTGGCCCAGTCCACCTATCGTGTTGGCGCTGTCTGGAGCCATAGCTGCCCTTTCCCAAAACTTCCGGTTTCGGTTGTGACGTCACTACCTTTCCGGCGGTGATGCGCTTCTGGCCAGAATAGGTCACTGGCTCTAGACAGCGGGTGACAATAGGAGACAGCTGTCTCCACTTCTTGGCAATCCTTCAGGGGCATCCCTCTCTCCATCTACACAGGAGGGAGTATAATTTTGGTGCCAAGCAAAGGCTCAGGATTGGCCGGGTCAGCACATATGACAAGGCCTTTCCTCCACTTAAAGCGCTCAGTTTGTATGCTTGTTTGCTCCATGTGTACAGCAATGATTAACTCTACGGATGTACCTTATACCTGTGTGTACTGACCATACTAGTAGGAACATATGTTATATATATCTTTTTATATATATCTTTTTCTTTTTACATGCCTCAAAACCACTTATATTAACTATATTATTTGACTAGGTGATTGACTGATTGATTTTTGATTATATACTCTAGGCATAGCTTGCTCTTTTCTGGGAGAAGCTAGGACTTTGTCTCTTTTCATGCCTCTACAGAGATACCCATTATACTATGCTTTTATTTGTCTAAATATTGGTCTCTACATACAGTTATGTGAAATTTTTTGGATTCTTATTTAGTACTTTTTAACTCTCCCCAGGAATTAAACTATGTATGACTGTGGACACTGTAATTACCACCATCTTTCCCCCCTATTTTGTCTTTTCTATAGATTGTATTTATATATTAGTAGACAGATATAAGTGCAAATGCCCACGTTGCCACTTTTTTTGTCCCTTGTATTCGGGTCCCAGCACTGCGGTTGTAGGGTAGCTCCATCTGGCCCTATCTCTTGAATGAACCCCTAGCATAATATATTTATTCTGTAATAGCTTTGTGTGCGTAGGACACTGTTTATTTCTTCAAGTATTATAGGTCTTTCTTTATGTGTATATATTTTGTCCTTGTGTAAATACAAAGAGCGAGTCTGACCTCCAAATGGACTCCCTAGCTGCCAGATACACCCGAATCGCCCAAACAACATCCAAGGTATGCAATGCAAATTCGCTGGGATGAGCCGGCTTGGGACAGAAGGAAGGCAACACAATGTCCTCATTCAAATGGAAGTCAGAGACAACTTTGGGCAGGAATGACGGACAGGGATGAAGAACCACTTTATCTCTATGGACCACTAAATAGGGAGTATGACAGGATAGTGCTGCAAACTCTGATACCCTGCAGGAAGGGAATCTCAAATGGAGGTTTTTGGAGAATCGGGAGCTCTAAGTTCAAATCCCATGGCAGCAAAAGAGACCGTACAGGTGGAGCCACATGTCAAACCCCCTTAATGAAGGAACGAACTAAAGAGTATGTGGCTAGGGGTCACTGAAAGAAGATTGCTAAGGCAAACACCTGGTCCTTGATGGTACTCAAGACCAATTTCTGCTCAACGCCCTGTTGAAGAAAGACCAAGATCCGAGCCACAGAAAAGGAGCGTGGATGAGCGCCAATCAACTCACATCAAGAAATGCACGCTTTCCACATACGATGGTATATCTTGCTAGAGGTCGACTTCCTCGCCTTCACCATAGTAGGGATCACTGATCCAGACAAACCTCGATCCTTCAGTACCTGGCTTTCAATAGCCAAGCCATTAAAACCAGCGACTGTAAAGAAGAATGGTAAATCAGCCCTTGGAACAACTGGTCCTCTCTACGAGGTAGCCCCCAAGAGATTTTTACGGCCACCAGAATGATTGGAAGACCCTTGCCTTTGATTCTTTGCAGGAACTGTGGCTTGACCAAGGATAATACTGGCCCTACAGTGTCCCTAGGACGTCTACCAGAGGGACCTGTGACCTCGCCATGAACCTCGGTATCCTCCTGTGGAGCTGAACCTGCTGAAGGAGCTGCATAAGGACTGTGCGAACAGAACTGTCTTGAAGGTGGATAGTACCAGACCCAGAACCTGCTTGGAAATCAGGAGATAGAACTGTCTGTGGATAGCAGCTGGTAAAACACGGCCTGTGGTTCCCGAGGTTTGTCTAGTGGAAGGACCAACCTGGTCAGTAATAAACCCAGACCTAGGTAATTCAATTTCCTGACCAGGGATAGAGGGGACCTTGGGTAGTTCAGACGTTACCTGAAGCTTTGCTGGAATTGTATCCTCACAAGGAGACTCTGGGGCATAAAACTCATGACAAACTCTGCCCCCTGCTTTTGTACCCCAAAAAGGATCACTTTGTGGATCCCCTTGACACCTACAAAGGCGGTCCATGGGGCCAGAAACCAGCGAAGATGTCCCCCCACTCCAGTTATGGGTGAGGGCAGACCTTCATGCTGCAGGGGTCTTGTCTGTGGGTGCGGAGAAGCCAGCTCTAGGCTTTCCACACCAAGGTTGCTTGGAACCTCCCAAGGAAGTCTTGAAAGATCTATTTCCTTTATCTGCAGTCCCAGAAGCATGAAATCATTTTCTACTGGCTGAGAAGAAGGGCTCACACTTGTGATAAGTCTCCTTCCCTTTACTATACTTTGGAAGGAACTCTTCCCCCTGTAAGACTCTTAATGATGCCATCCAGAGTAGCCCCAAACTGGCGATCCTCTTGAAAAGGCAGATCAATAAATGCTTTCTTGGAGGCTTGGTCTGCAGGTCAAGTCTTAGGCCACAGCACGCGCCTTACACCACCGCTGAAACAGAAAGCTTGGACAACACAGGAGCTGCATCCAAAGCTGCATCACAAATAAATTGCAACCCCTGGACCAACTGGTCCACTAAATTAACATAAGCAGCCGGAACCTGCTCCCCAGACCCTGCCGCAAAAGCCACATCCTCCATTTTTAAAGTCTCACGCACTGCAGTAATAAGTGCACCTGCCAGCATTTTCTCATTCCCTACTCAGCCGTAGAGGAATCATCCTCACTATCGGACGGATCGGGGGGCATGAAATCAAGTCCCCCTGGACAGGCCATGTCCATGGTGGCATCAGGCTCAGAATCAGATGAGACAGACTGAGCAGGAAAAGGCGGGGAACTCTTCCTCCTGGGCCTTTGCCCACATGCCACTCCCAAGGACTATAGGACCGTCGTCAGCGCAACAATGGGGAGCTGGGGTTCGGAGGGACCTGCCACATCCATGAGGTGGTCAGTGGGGGAGATGTGACCCCGAGGCTATCTAAGGATAAGGGATACCCTGCAGAACAAAAAGTGAGAGAGATATAGGGACCCCCCAAGGACTCACCCTACCAGCTGGAGGAGCGCTGCAAATTGGACCCAGCAGCTGCCATAAGTGCCATCCAATTCATATATCCTGGGAGAGAGGAAGAGGAGGAGCCTTGGCATCCACACATGGCTCCGGCCATCTCCAGCGTCCTGCCAAAAAAAATGGCCACAGTGACGTCATGGACTACACAAACATGGCCGCTGGCCAGAGACCAAGCCAAACCAAGGGAAAATGGCAGCCGTGACATTGCAGGCTTTTTAATCATGGCCGCTAGCTGCTCTGGATAGGCTGCCAGGATCCACCCTGTGCTCCCTGCACTGCTGCACCCTCTGCAAAGGGACCATCCAAGTAACTGTACATTACACGGCAGGACATACATTAGGGGACTCTGCTGTGCCCTCTGCACCGCTGCACCTTCTGTGCTGGGACACCCAACTGCTCTATACCCCACACTGCACACAGCAGGACATACATCTAGGGGTCTCTGCTGTGCCCTCTGCACTGGGACCCCCGCAGACCAAGGTACTGCACCCCATACTGCCAGGGTAGAACACACACCACCCCAAGAATTTTACAGAGGGGGAAGGAGGGGAGACACCCAGGGGTCTCAGCTACGTCTTCTGACCTGGGACTCCCACCAGACTCCTGGTCCTGGACATTCACATGGGGGGGAGGGGGGAAGCCCAGCTCAACTGAGGGACTTTAGGATGGAAGGAGGGAACTTGCAGGCAGGCCCGACCATCCCTGGAGGGTACCTGCGTCCACCCCAAAGCGCACAAAGGGGGAGAGGGGGGGCTGTACTTACCACTCCATGGTGCGGGTGATGCTCCAGACAAAACTCCTCGCCACTGAAGTGGGGGAGCTGTCGGCCAAGGTATCGCTGCGACTCAGACCAGTGCCCGTATATATGTGACCCTTTGAGACATTTAACACGTGGGCCAGCCTCTGTTGTTGCGCATAGCTGTGGTCTGCATGCGCTCGTTGGCCGGCCTGGGGGGACCACCTGATCTAGATTATCCAGCCTGTCGCCAAGCCCAGCAGTTGATTGTAGATTCTCTCAGAGAAAAACAGCAAAAAAGATGCATTGAAGGAGAGAACAAAAATTGCTAGGACCATTAGATCCCAGCAGAGAGCCAAGGTCTTTACTCCTGACTGGACAGATTAAAACTGAATACCTAAAGCAGAGAGAAGGTTATATACCAGCCGGCCCATGAGCATAGCAAAGTGTTTTTCGTTCTGCCTAGTCATACTCCTGCAGAAGGCAATAAAACCCTGTAGTTATGATTTATGGAGTGCTGTGTTCGTCGATGAAGGAAAGAAAAAATTATTTTTCTACACTTCCCCTTAAAAACCTATTAGAGGAATTCAGTTAAGTTATAACAATATTTTTCTGGAGGTAGTTTCCTTAAAGAAGAATTAAACCCATTGATTTAACTGATTTTCAAAACAGTTACATTCAAGGCATGCTGTGAACGATAACTGCCACAGTTGCTTGTGCTCTCAACCAAACTAAACAAAGGGTAAAATGGGAGCTTCCTTGGCTGTAAAAGAGAGGAGGGTTTAGTTCTGCTTTAAGAACTACATACTCCTAATTCAGGCAAGCATTTGTGCTAGTGTGAGTAACGTTATGGATTAGTGCGGCAAATTCAGGTGATTTTTACTACTGCCACTTTAGGAACCTGACACTATGGTAGCGACAGATTCTTAAAGTATTACCACCAGTTCTCAGATTAGGAAACTGGTAGTAATTAATACCAACTCTGGGCTGGTGTACAGAGGTATCCCAGTACTCAGTGTGGGACATATTTGTGCTTGGAAGCTAATATGTATGTAGCACCCTCTAGTGTATGCTAGAAGTGAGTGTAGAAGAAAAGCATATTGCTGGCCAGGAATAACCTGAGTCATGGAATTGGGTCAGAGTTTTTAGAGGCCAGAGCCGGATTACATTTGGGCAGCCCTCTCTGGTACCTCCCTGTGGTCTGGAAGGTTGGAGAATCTTCTATAATTAGAGGGTGTGAGTTAAGAGGGGCTGTCATGAATATTTGTGGGGCCTCAACCAATCCCTGGAGGTGGGTCGGCATGGTGACGGGGAGAATCCCATAAAAAGACATGGGCCATGCCAGCAGGGCAGTCGGGTGAAAGATGAAGATTCAGTGTTGAGGTGGCCCTGAGGGGTACCCCCTAGTCCGGGGGGGGGGGCTGCCTTGGGCCTGGGCTCGGGTGCTGGATGGATCCTGCCAAAAACACAATTGGAGGAGGCTTTCCTGGAGGCACAGGAGCAAAAGAGGACAGAGTGAGTAGTGCAACACTGTAGGGACTAACAAAGGGGAGAGAATGCCACATGTAGCCAGTCTCCCTTGAAGACAGCAGTGTGCTTAAAAAAGATCTCCTGAGAGTCAGCTGGGTGGGCTGAGGAAGAGACAGTCGGGTAGACTAGTGTAGAGAGGCAGCCATGAGGGCTGGTGAATAAGGCAGATGCAGCTGGGATCAGTGGCCACAAGGAAAGCTGTTTCACTTCAAATTGTGCTACTTTTAAGGGACTTTGAGTTCCCGCCTGTAAGGGGCTGCTATTGAACTGACAAGGCCTGTCAGTTCCTTCAAGAGTGAACCAGCAGGAGCTTTGCAGAGGAAGAGAGGAACAAAGTGTGTGCAGGTGGAAGGCTAAATAAGTTTGAGCTGTATATAGAAAGCTGTATATAAGAGACTGTAAATAGGAAGTTGTCCCTGAAGATTTTGTTCAAGTCAAGTGAGCATCCCATAATCTCCCATCCCTATCCAAGTTGTTAACCGCTAATAAACAAAAAAAAAGAAGCATTGGGCTGTTCTCTGACTCTGGGTGCTTGTGAAGATTTGGTGTGCCTAGCTGTGCAGAAGTGGGGGATCCTTAACAGGGGTAGTGCTACATGTATATGAAAGCTTCCTACACAGTGCTCTATTCCTGGCCATATTTAGCTGTCGGCTGGGAGAGTCTATGGCCCAAACCCAAATGTAAACAAAGGGGCCAAGAACAGAGATTTCCTCTTACCTCCTGTTGCATCCCCAAGACAGGAAGCAAAGAAAGATATCCTGAATGTAACACAGAGGGAAAAATACCTGACAAGGGTTAAATCATCCTCTACTCTATCCAAATTTGAAAAAAAAAAGTTTTGGGTTTAAATATATGTTAAAGCAGAACTTTACTCTCTCAATCAACACTATTTTTAATTCTTGTGGCGCTAGCATTAGTAATATTCCTAGGAAAGTATATTTTATTTACTTATTTTAAACTTTTTTTTACATTTCTTCACTTACTTCCTGGTTTACAGACCTAGGCAAATGATGTCATACATCTCAGGAGTCATCGGGAGGGGTTTTCTCAGCTAAGCACACCCTCCCACCAGCATCCTAGCGCATTATCCTCAGTAAGGCTTTTATTTATAACGAATTAAAAGATGTCTACTCACAAACGGGTCATGTAAACCAGCATGTCAGATTTGAATAACGAAGTCCATGATTATAGAGTCCACACTGGATGTTGGCTAACGCGTTTCGAGGCTTCGCCTTTTCCTCAGAGCCTAGGGACCATCGGTTTATATAACAGAAGTGATTCCAAATAGCCCAAAAAGGGCAGCAAGGTGTAGCCATTGGGGATGCCAAGTATGAGTCCCGTGACAGGAGTAGTCTGGGAGCCTTGTTTCTGAGCGCAGGAGTAAGGTGCCAAGCATCATACATTTCTTTTGGAACCTCCCACCAGCATGCCTGAGCTAAGGGCAGATGGATTCCAGGAAGTAAATGCTATCTGAATCATCTGCCCTTACTCAAGATGACCACAATCAAAAATGCTAGCAGGATGCTTTTCAAAGTGATTTGTCAGCAAAATAAAGCATTGAGGCATGGATGGATGGATGGATGGATGGGGGAGTTTGTTTTGAATATCAAAAATAAATTAAATAGCGTTTTTGGTTTGCGGTATTCAGATGCAGTGTAGTTCTACTTTAGGTGAAATTAAAACATTATACTTACCTTTTGCTTTTAGATACATTTGTTTAAACAGAAACAATCCATGACTTATAAATGTAGAGTATGACTATGTATATATTTACAAATATTAGGATTGTGAAAAGTCTTTTTTTTTTGGTACAAGAATTTAGATAAGAATTCAAAATTGCCAATGAATGTGTTTTATCTATCAGTACAAGTGTGCTATACTGTATGTTGTATTAAAAAAGTATTTTTTTTTCTAAGTTTTACCTAAGATGATATTTTGCTTTATTTGTAACCAAAGTATTTTTTAGAAAATAGTGTGACTTAAAAGTAAAGATGTGGAAGATTTATGTTCTGAAGTAGTAAAACAATCTGGTATTGTGCTAGAGATTTTTCTCATAGTCTGGTCTAAAACCCATTTGTGGAAATGGTCCTAGATAAAGCCAGCCACACAATAATTATGCCTCCTGTGTCAATACCACTGTTTGGGAATATTTGATGAGAATTTACATCTCTAAAAGATACAAAGCAATGTCTGTTTCTATGGCAATCCACTTCTATTAGGAAACGGCCAAGAATGGGATTAACTGGGTTACTGATACAAGTCTACTTTTAAACCATGAATCAAAGACTCCCCAAGGCTTGCTTTGCATAGCATTTGTTACCTATTTTATCAGAGTAACGATAATTGAAATGGGAATTTGTTCCAAAATACCGGAATTCCCTTTTTACAGATATTTAACATTTGCTTTTTTTCACATCTGTTTAATGGTCTGAACACATTTAAAAGTACGTTACAGCCAAACCGTAAGTCCAGGTTCACACTGGTGCGATTGCGCCTGAATCGCACACTGGTTCACACTGAGATCTGTAAACCGCTGGGGGTGTTATTAAAGTTAATGACACCCCTAGATTGGTTTGCAGATCGTAGTGCGAACTGTCAAATGGTGCAGGGATCAGATCGCATGGGTAATCCGATTCCACTGCAGACCAAATAAAGGGTTCAGCGCCATTTTGGAGTGAATGCGATGCGATTTCAGCCATACAGTTTGTATGGCTGAATTTGCATCGCAATGACATTGCATGTGATCTGCGCAGCAATGCGGTGCGAATCACATGCAATGTCTGTGATCTCACAAGTGTGAACCCAGCCTAAGTCAAATTTGGCTTGAAAATACACACTTAGGCTGGCCATACACTATACAATTTTCTTATTCAATTTCCTTTAGATTTACCTTAAACTATGTAGTGCAAGGGCCTGCCTGATTGCATACAAATTGAAAGTGTTTAGGTTTGACCCTATATTACATGGTTTTGGTAAATCTAAAGGAAAGTTGAACAAGAAAATTGTATAGTGTATGGCCAGCCTTAGGCTAGGTTCACACTACTGCTGTCCAATTTTGATCCGACTTTCAGTGCAATTGCGTAGCGCAACTTGGATGATACTTTGAAGTGGGTTGCATACTCTATGGGGGCCAAAATCATGCTGGAATAGCACCAAAGTAGTACAAGAACCTTTTTCCAAAATTGTGAATTAATGTGAGTGGGCACCATTGAAAACAATGTGATTTCCATCCATATGCTGTTTTGCGAGGCTTGAGTTGCATCTAAATTCATACTGGTGTAAACGGTGCCTAAAGGCACAACCTCTCTGCGTAAAGTATATGTATATATATGTATATATAAACCTGCCTGTTCAAGTGGTTTAGTGAAAATTACCTTTCAAAGCATTTTGTTGTATCTGTCTGAGTTAAAAATTCCTGCTGATACTGCTGGAAATCTAGTGTTTTCCTGTATTATGTTCTCTTTGAAGTGTTATCTCAAGCTCTATTACCAGCCTTTCCAAGTTCACTTCTGTGAACTACAGAATGCCTTGCTCCTATGTTATGGAGAAGAGGAGAGGGGCTCTGTAGTCCTGTCATAGCACTGCTCCTTCATAGAGACAGTACACTCAGTAAGCAAGTGTGTTACTGGCAGGATCGCCAGAAAAATCCTGAAAAAAGAAAACTAACAGCCACCACATCTAAGATAAGCTGCAATGTACACTGCTAAAAAAAAAATAAAGGAATACTTTGAAAACACATCAGATCTGAATGGTGAAAAATATCATGCTGGATATCTATACTGATATGGACTGGAAAATGTGTTAGGAACGAAAGGATGCCACTTCGTTTGATAGAAATGAAAATGATCAACCTACAGAGGGCTGAATTCAAAGACAAAATGAAAAAATGATGCAGCAGGCTAGTCCATTTTGCTGAAATTTCATTGCACCAACTCAAAATGGTATCCACATGCTTGTATGCATGCCTGACAATGTCAGGCATGATCCTAATGAGACGACGGATGGTGTCCTAGGGTATTTCTTCCCAGATCTGGACCAGGGCATCACTGAGCTCCTAAGACTGAGGATTACCTGGTGGTTTTAGATGGACCGAAATATAATGTCCCAGACATGTTCTATTGGATTTAGGTCAGATGAGTGTGGGGGCCATTCATCCTCCAGGAACTGGCTGCACTGCTTCACGTCTGCCACATGTGCTCAGGATGTACCTGCTCTCATCTGTGAAAAGCACAGGATGCCAGTGGCAGACCTGCCAATTCTGGTGTTCAATAGCAAACACCAATCGAGCTCCACAGTGCCGGGCAGTGAGCACAGGACCCACTAGAGGACGTCGGGCCCTCATAAAGTCTGTTTCTGATTGTTTGGTCAGAGACATTTACACCAATGGCCTGCTGGAGGTCATATTTTAGGGCTCTGGCAGTGCTCATCCTATTCCTCTTTGCACAAAGGAGCAGATACCGGTCCTGCTGGTGGTTTAAGGACCTTTTACGGCTCTGTCCAGCTTCCCTAGAATAACTGCCTGTCTCCTGGAATCTCCTCCATGCTCTTGAGACTGAGCTGGGAGACAGAGCAAACCCTCTGGCAATGGTGCATATTGACGTGCCATACTGGAGGAGTGTAGTGTGCTTGTGCAACCTCTATAGGGTCCAGGTATCGTCTCATGCTACCAGTAGTGACACTGACCTTAGCCAAATACAGAGCTAGTGAAAAACAGTCAGAAAAGATGAGAAGGGAAAAAAATGTCAGTGGCCTCCACCTGTAAAACCATTCCTGTTTTGGAGGGTGTCTCATTGTTGCCCATCTAGTTTCATTAACACCAAAGCAGCTGAAACTGATCAACAACCCCCTCTGCTACTTAACTGACCAGATCAATATCCCAGGAGTTTATTTGACTTGATGCTATACTCTGAATAAAAAGTGTTCCTTTAATTTTTTTGAGCAGTATATTATGTTTTTGTTCTTAGGTTTAGATATATTTTGTATTATTTCTCTCAGTAAAATCTTCGGTTCACTAGTGATCTAAGAGGATGTAATCCTGGGCCTTTAATTGTACAGGCCAGTATTGTATTACTCTGCCTATCAAATTGTTTCTGCACCCTAACATTTACACTGCGGATCATTTAGAAAGAAATTAGAAGCAATAAGCTCATAGTTTTGCAGACCCAAAGTCCCACAGTGTCCCACCAGGAAGGGGCAACACAAAACTTGCTACTGCATTCAGCATGCAAAGCACACCTCCAATTTAAACCTTTTACAGTAAAAGCATGTTTCCAGTTTTTTTTTTTCTGTGAATGATGCTAGCTTTGCCTGTCCCTTCTTTAGAGTCTAAATTAAATATTACGTGCTGACAGGTGGAGAGATCGAATATATTAAATTGTTGCCTGAGGTCAGTCTTAAACATTTTCTCTATTATTTACTTCCTTAGATTTCTCTGCATAACTAAAGTGTTACTAAATCCAGGACCCTGCATTCTTTATATCTGGTCGGTCTCCCGCAGTACACAGAACATGGAAATTTAATCATTTTAGTAAATATAAACTGCTAAATACCTTTTCTCATCAGCAGTTTTGTCTTGTGCAGTCTTGTGACTTCTATCAGTGTCTGGTTAAAGCTTGTAGGAGGAGTTTTCATACTGCACTGGCTGTCCTATCAGGATGCAGGACCCCTGACCCTCTGTCTAGACGGTGCTGATTGGCCCTGTGCTAATTACATGCACTCTCCCACAAAAAAAAAAAAAAATCTCTAGCAATACACACCAAACTGAGCATGTGCAGCCTGACTCCAGTAACTCTGTCTTATCTGGACATGGTATGGGGACAATGCAAGGAGGATCTGTGCATATAGAATCAAACAGTCTTTTTACACAATGCAGAGGATTAACGCCTTAGGTTCCACAGTGAGTATAAAAAGCATGCTTTACTGTATATACAGACTGATTTTACTGTTGAGGGTTTAGTAACACTTTAAATTGAAAAATTCATTAAGCAATCAATCTTTATAATAAAAGAGCTACAATTATCCATACTAAAGGTGTTTTTGTGACTAGGCGGTTATCTCCATCTTGAAAAGGAGATGCTGTATATTCACCTTTCAGTAGCCCATGTCCTCAAACTCCCCCATGTAGCAGATCCCGATCCATTGAGGGTATGCAACTTTCACCTTCTCCCCTGCCGTGCCATGTTCCTCCATCACTAGTTTAGTTTGGACCCCCACAGTGACAGGGTCCCTCAAAGGTGCTCACAGACATTAGATGAGAATCTCTTGATGTGGCCCCTGTTGGCCGGATCTCGGTGTACAAAATGACTGGCTTGATACATCTTATATATACAAAAACGTGTGTTGTGCGGTTTGTGCCTGAATTCAAAATCACATATTGCATTTAAATCTCAATGACCAACAATTAAAATGTAAGTTGTAATTACATAATGTATATGTAAGGTGCCAGCCCTTAGGAAAAATAGTGAATATAGTGAATAAATAATTAAATAATTCAAATGGCTGCAGCTGATAAAAAAGGGGGGTAGCCTTTTCAATGATGAGTAAAATGAGATATCAGCGCTGCTCAATGTGCTAAAATTCTTAAAGTACTTAAAGTAATCAATAGATGTCTCAACTTCAATAAATGTGATATACATTAACCACTTAAGCCCCGGAGGATTTGGCTGCTAAAAGACCAGGGGGTATTTTGCGATTCGGCACTGCGTGACTTTAACGGACAATTGCGCGGTCATGCAACGCTGTACCTAAACAAATTTGACGTCCTCTTTTTCCCACAAACAGAGCTTTGTTTTGGTGGTATTTGATCACCTGTGCAATTTTTTGATCACGCGCTATAAACAAAAAAAGAGCGTCAATTTAGCAAAAATAACAATATTTTTCACATTTTTTTATATGAAATTCCCAAAAAAAAAAAGTAAAAATCAAAATTTTTTAACATTTTCGGCCAATTTGTTTTATGCTACAGATGTTTGGTAAAAAAAAAATTGCAAAAAGCGCATTTTGATTGGTTTGCGCAAAAGTTATCGCGTTTACTAACAAAGGGAAAGATTTTTGTTGTTTTTTTTTTAACGCGTAATGGCGGCGATCTGCGATTTTTTTGCGGTACTGCGACCTTGCGGCGGACAGATCGGACCCCTGACTGACATTTTTGACACTTTTGGGGTTACCAGTGACATTTCTACAGTAATCAGTGCTATATATATGCACTGTTACTGTAAAATTACACTGGCAGTGAAGGGGTTAACTTTATTTGAGAGGGAGGGGCTGTGTGTGTCCCTAGGGGCGTGATTCTAACTGTGATTGGCTGTGGCTTGAGGTGTAGGGACACTGATCAACGGTCCTACATAGTAGAACCGTATGATCAGTGTCTCTACACAGGGAGAACTGACAGGCAGCTTGTGTACACAAGCTGCCTGCCTTTCTCCCTCTCCCCCGACGATCGCAGAGTGGCCGGCGGACATCGGGTCCGCCGGTCACACGCGCGGGAGCGCGCCGCCGCCGGCGCGCGCTCGCTCGCTCGCTCCCCAGACCCTCCCAGGCTAGTGACGTTTATATACGTCACTTTGCCTGTGAGGGGCTGACCGCGGCAGTATATTTACTTGCGGCGGTCGGCAAGTGGTTAATTGGTATATAAGAATTCAAGTGATAAATATTATAGTGACATTATAAATAAATTATTTTCCAAAAAAATGACATATCTTATAAATTCATCTTATGTGCAAAATATGTGCTTCACAATAAAGAATGTCCAATATTAAAGTGTCCAGTGCTCAGGTGATTAAATAAATCAACATATAAAATATGAAAAAGTGCTCAGTGCCAGTCTTTGTAAAATGAATAAATAACTCCTCAAAAAAAGTGCTCAGTGCTTGTCTCGTCAGGAAAAGACATCCAAAGTGCCGATGCTTCTAAAGTGCAAATCAGGTGCTCCCCTCTCAGTCCCCTACTCACCAGATAATTATTGTAAATAAGCCTTATAAGATATTCCTCACTGGTTAGGGTCAGGGGTAATCACCAAGCATCGGTATTTGACCAAAGCACTCTCCACTAAGATCATCCAGGATCGCTTCCCCATGCGGGATTACCATAGAAAGAGAATAGCCTTCATCATGCAGTATGCTTAAACTTTTATTCACATGCTAAAAAAGGTTATACTTACAGTATAGTTGCAAACAAACAGCGTTTGGTATTTCCTGGTACGGGACGCCAACAATGGCCGTGCGTTCCACCCGCATAAACCGGAACCCGGAAATTACGTAGTACGTAGGTTAGACGGCTTTAAGTGTTTCGCTTCGCCAATCAGAGCATTTTCAAAAGCCTAATTACAACTCACATTTTGATTATTGGCCAATGGCAGGGCTTTTTTTTCCCAGAAAATAGGTGCAGGAACTCCCCCCTTCTGAGTCACCCCTTGTCTCCACCCACTACCCACCTCTGAGCACTACCCACCTCCCATGCACAACAAAAAGCCTCACCCAACAAAAAAAGATCCACCCCAGCAACATTAGACCCCCTCCAGTAGCAACGAAGGCTCTCTCAGCAACCAGTATCAATAGATCATCCAACAATAGACCTCTACCTCAACAGGACATCCCTACCAACAACATAAGACCCCCCAGCAACAATAGACCCCCCCAGCAGCAACAATAGATCCTAACACAATACCAGATCCCTACAGGTGACAATAGATCCCCAAGCAGCCATCATCAATAGACCCTCCAACACACCCCACACCCCTTGCTATTACATACATTCAGTGATGGAGGTGCCGGTACTGTGTTCCACCGCGTTTCTGCTGAAAAAAAGCCCTGGTCAATGGTCATTGAGATTTAAATGCACTATGTAACTTTGAATTTATTCACCAAAAGCACAACACACTTTTTGTATATATTTATTTTAGATATTGTATTGTTCGAATATTATTATTATTATACAGGATTTATATAGCGCCAACAGTTTGTGCAGCGCTTTACAATATTGTTACAATACAATTCAATACAGGAGGAATTGGAGGGCCTTGCTCATTAGAGCTTACAGTCTAGAAGGGAGGAGCAGGTGAAACAAAAGGCAAGAACTGTGGGGGATGAGCTGATGAAAAAAATGGAAGCATGGTTGTTAGGTGTGGGTAGGATAGGCTTATCTGAAGAGGAGGGTTTTCAGGGATCATCTAAAAGCTAATAGAGTAGGAGATAAGGAGTAGGAGATAAGGAGTTCCATAGGATTGGAAAGGCTCTGGAAAAGTCCTGGAGGCGAGTATGGGAGGAGGTGACGAGGGAGCTAGAGAGCAGGAGGTTTTGAGAAGAAAGAAGAGAGCTAAATTGTGGATGGCTTTGTAAGATGTTGTTGGTATTTTGAATTTAATTTGTTGGGTGAGCGGAAGCCAGTGGAGGGATTGACAGAGAGGAGTAGCGGACACTGAGCGATTGGTAAGGTGGATGTGTCTGGCAGCAGCATTTATGATGGATTGAAGGGGGGGATAGCCTATGAAGAGGTAAGCCAATGAGAAGGGAATTGCAGTAGTCGAGGCGCGAGATGACCATGGAGTGAACTAGGAGCTTTGTTGTGTCATTGGTTAGAAAGGTGCGTATTTTGGAGATGTTGCGGAGGTTAAGGTGGCAAGATTTGGACAGTGATTGGATGTGGGGCTTGAAGGAGAGTTCAGAGTCCAGGACAACACCTAGTTGTGCCATCGATATTGACAGAGAGATCGGGGAAAGGGGCACGTGGTGGAGGAAATATTATAAGTTCGGTTTTGGATAGATTGAGTTTGAGGAAGTGGTGTGACATCCAGACTGATATATCTGATAGTAAATTAGTGATACGTAAGGAGAGTGAGCTGAGGGGTGTATAAATAGATTTGGGTATCGTCAGCATAGAGATGGTATTGGAAGCTGACCCAGAGAGGAGGTGTAGACTGAAAATAGGAGAGGTCCAAGAACAGAACCTTGGGGGACTCCAACAGAGAAAGGAAGAGGTGCGGTTGGATAAGTAGGAAGAGAACCAATGAAGAGTACAGTCACGGAGACCAAAGGCGTGGAGTTTTTTGAGGAGGAGGGGATGGTCAACCATATCAAAGGCAGCAGAAAGATCCAGGAGTAGGAGTACAGAATACTGTCCATTGGTTTTGGCTGTTAGTAGATCGTTTGTTAGTTTTAGGAGAGCAGTTTCTGTGGAGAGTTGAGGCCGAAATCCAGACTGAAGGGGATCAAGAAGGCTATTCTCGGCAAGGTGGTCGCTCAATCGGTTGTAGACCAGACGTTCAAGGAAATTGGATAAAAAGGGGAGCAGAGAAATAGGGCGTAGGTTGTTAAGAATGTTTGGGTCCAGTGAGGGCTTTTTGAGTATGGGGCTGACTAGTGCATGTTTTAGAGAGTTGGGCAAAATGCCAGAAGTGAGGGAGAGATTGTAGAATAGAGCCAGAGGGTGAACGTAGCATTTGCTTCTTTTTTTTTTTGTTATTTTAGATTTTCTTTTTTTTTGCACTAGGCGCAGTTAACTTGCACATTGGGTAACATACAGTATCTTACCTATTCTATATGTTTTTCTCTTTTGGCAGTGGTGTCTATGTGTGGTCTCTTTCATTGCCCTAAAAGGATGCAATTGACTACAGTGTGCATGTTTGGCAGAGAGACTGGCACACAAGACATTGTGAGGTGCCTGGATCATGTGTACAAACATGATGGTTTTCTAATGTCTATGACCCATGCCTTTCCCCAAGAATATATACTGGAAGTGAAAGAATGCCTTTTGTAAGCCACCAGAAGCTGGAGAGGTAGCTTACACAGGGCTATACTGCAGACATCCTATGTTACACTGCCCAGTGCTGCCACCCACAGTGAGTCTCATGCTCCTCCATACCCGCCGAAAGTACTGGATTTTCCCTTTGACTTCTGCTGCTGAAAAAAGCATTGGGGGAGTAAAGTAAAGTATACAATAGGGATATATGTCAGATTAAAGGCTAAGTTCACCTTTTGTAAAAAAAAAAAATAAAACTAATAATAAATACATAAATAAATAAACAAACTAATAAATGAATGAACATGATTTTGCAGATTAAACAAAATGTGCATTTTTTTATTTTAATTTTATTTTACAATGAGGTCTGCAAAGCATTGCACCTGTGATCACATGGGTGTACCATGTAACATGCTACTAAAAGTGAACTTACCCTTTAAAGCAAGCCTTTTTCTTTGCACTGAATTGGCCAACAATTGATGTGGAACACCTGAACGGTATATTTAAAAAAAGAAGAGAAAACATATAAAGTATAGAATTAGCTATGTATTTCTGCATTTGTAAATGTTTGTGGTTGATCCTAATTTAAAATTACTGCTTAAACTAAGTTGTGCGCCTGTGACCTTGAAAATCCACGTACTTCCAAAGGATTTTCTTCAGGACCAATGTAAGCAAATTCTCATGTCAGCTTAAATCAGCCTGGTAGTGTTTTGAAACAGAAATTAACAGGGTAGTCAGACCACAATCTGCATTTCATAAGAAGGAGGACAAATAAATCCCCCTATGGTTTTGTGTGAAGTCACTACATTGTGCCTCTGAATACATTGGAGGTGAAGTGGTCACAGGGTGAAGGTCGGAATGTTGCAGTATTCTGGAAAAAGGTTATTTAAATTTGACTCATTCTTTTACAATCTTATACCATGGATTCCTTGCTTTTATCCCATCTTTGTTAGAAATCCCTCCTTTATTATACGTTTCTTAAAGCAGAAAAAATTCTTTCCACCCCTTACTTTTAGAAAACTGCATCAAATGACTTAATTTTTTTTTCTTTGTGTTTGCTTTAATATATTTACCAGGAAAGTGGTATGCAACATTTAAGAGGCATATTTATAAAGCGTTAAATCTGATATTCACCAAACTTTCACTGCAAATAAATCTGCCAGGTGCATGTGTTTTAAATGACAGTGATTGATTCACTTCTAGTTAAGGCCCGTACACACGTACCGATCGTCGGCATACAAACGTCGGTGGACGAAGGATCTGCCGATTGTACGCGTGTTAGTATGGTGCCTCCGACAGATGTCTGCGCACAATCCGCGGACAAAAGTCTTTCGTGCAAACATGAAAATATTTGTATGCCGACACCAGAACGGACGATTGTTCGCCTGTCAGTACACAATTCGGCCGACAGACCGCAGATTTGCAAGACTGGGCATGCTCAGAAAATAGAAAACACAGGGAAAGTTAACCATTACATGACATCACTTCTGCAGTCGGCGGACAAAATTCTTGTGCTGTCCTTGTGCTGTCTTTGCACTTTTCAGCAGACACCGACATCCCGGGGAGAAAAGAGGAACATTTGTATGCCGACCATCGGTACGTGTGTACGGGGCTTTAGGCCCCTTTCACATATGCAGACCGTTCAGATCCACCTGTCTGTTTTTCAGGTGGATCTGAACGGATGCCCCATGCATCTCTATGGGGCATCGGATGTCAGCGGAGACATATCCGCTGACATCCGATCCGATAAATCTGGATGGATGGAAACCCTATTTTCCATCCGTCCAGCGGATGGGATCGGATGAGAACGGACAAACGGTATGTTAACATCCGATTCCCCCATAGAGAACAGCGGGGACCTGACAGCTCTGTCTCCGCATACAGAGCCGGAATCGGCTGATGGACTGCCAGGTGTGAAAGGGGCCTTACTGTTAGGTAAAAGTCACATTCACTGCTTTGTATACCCCTTGGATTTAGATTATTTATGCTTTAGTGGTCAATTCTTGTTTATTGAAAGGAAAAAGGAAGTGATTGGCGCTGCCAATAAAAGAAATATAAAAAAGTATATAATATAAAATGTGTATGTAATTATAGAGAAAGTATTTGTTGATAAAATTCTTATAAAAATGCCCTCTAAAATGTATATAGAAAGTAAAGAACCAGCACGTCTGTAATAAATATCCCCTAAATTAATATCAGCAATAAATAAATTAATCTGCAATATATTAAACAATGGCACTAATGAGGATAAAAAATAAATAGAGCAATAATCAAATACAGTAAACATATAACATGATGCAATATATACAGTGAATGCCACTAAAGAAAGTGTGTGACTTGTGCCAATCCAAAATTCCTATAAATAAATATTATTAAAGCAATATAAAGTGCAATATACCATATATTATAATATAGTGCAATAAGTGCCGCAAAGTGCAAGGTGAATAAATAAGGGATATAAAATCACCTCTAAAGATTGATCGCATATAGTGAATAAAAGTGCTGGGTGCTAGTAGTTTGGTGTTTTACTCTAATCAGATCGAATAAAACCCAATAAAGTGCAACATAGATAATGATGAAAATATCTAATAGGAAATAGTTAAGTTGATTAAGATAAAATTAATTTAAAAAAACCAAATAATAAATATCCTAAACCCAGGTGATATATTATATGAAAAAAGATATAATTAAACTGGTGAAAAAAATCAATGGATATATAGTTCATAGAAGTTTGTACAAAAAATGTATATAAATAAATGTGCAAAAAATGTGCAAAAAGAGTCCCCAAAAATGTTATAATTAGGAAAGTCCACAAAAGGTTTATGGTGTTATTATCCGAGGTGACGTGGGGTGGTTAGGTAGAAAGTGAGGAATCGGGTGCTCCCCTCTCCAGTAGATCCCGCGCTTACCAGAGGCAGGTACCCCTACAGGGGTGAAGAGCTGCTCGATTCTAGGGATCGCTCCCGTGTAGCAGGGGTCCGGTCCCTGATCCTCTTTAAGTAGCTCCAACTTCCCAGGTCACACTTCGTATAATCAGTAACTAGCTTACATCAGAGTCATAATTTCTCAGGAACCATCCCAGGACATGTATGGAAAGAATGCCGCTTATAGTGAAGTATTGCTTTCAAAGCCTTTATTAAGTAACATAAAATCAGGTACTCACATATAAAAAACAATCCAAAAGCATCGGTCTGGCTTAGGAGCCGCAAGTCCCTCTTTAGCGGTGTATTTCCTGAACGCCGTGCGTTCCACCGGCCGGATATGCGTCTCAAGCTCACGGACCAAAGAAAGCGGAAGTGATGTGGTACGCACTCGATGCGTTTCATCACACTGACATCATCGGGAGTAGCCAGACGCACGGCGTTCAGGAAATACTTCCTCAACAAATACTTTCTCTATAATTACATACACATTTTATATTATATACTTTTTTATATTTCTTTTATTGGCAGCGCCAATCACTTCCTTTTTCCTTTCAATATCTACTATATAACCCCTTCCAGGTCTATATTTTGAAGTGGGCTGCAGCCAATCTCTCCATATATATATATTAATCTCCCCAGTTCTGTATTATTTATCCTAAGCGCGGATTCTTCTAGTTTTTATTTACAATTCTTGTTTAAGGCAGCAGTATTTAGTGTTTGGTATTGTCATTAGGGATGATCGAACGGTTCGGGTCCACCATCGGTTCGGCCCGAACATTTAGAACTTTTTGCCCAAAAAGTTCGGAATTCGGCAACCAGAACCAACCAAAATGCAATGCTTCAGGAAATGGGCTTTAAAAGCCCTTGATTGGACCAGAACCATTAGCAAAAGCCAATTGAGGGGGCAGGAGAATGCTAGGAATGTGATTGGAGTGACTAGGGGGTCCCTAGACCAATCATTAGTGAATATGCCCCCCAGTATATAAGATCGCCCCCGCCATATTCCTAGCATTGTTATACTGGACATGGAAGAGAGTGGAAGCAGTTCTGTTAATTTTACTTTAAAAGTGTCATTTAGCTATTTTTAGTGTAAGGAAAGGGATATCTAGTGTAGTTAGAGTGCTCCTTTACACTTAAGTTAGCTTCAAAAATTTAGTTTCTGTAGGGAAAGTGTTAAGTGTAAAGGGACCGTAGTGTAGTGTAGGGTTAACTGACAGTGACTGCTATGGAAGGGTGACAAAACCCTTCCATAGCAGGGTGACCGCTATAGAGAAATGATCATTTCTCTGAGTTGCTTCGGGACAGGCATATGGCTTCTCACCAGCCAAGCATTTTTCATGCTGCAGGGGCTGCCACTGCCAGTGCTTTTTTGAGGACATGTTTGATGTCAGACATGACATCTGAACATATGTATAGGGGTATATATACACATATATGTCTGTATATATACCCCTAGACATATATAGGTGTGATAGTAGCAGAAATATATGCTTGCGCTAATGAAATCATTTACAGTAATATATTTCTGCTACTATCACACCTATATATGGCTAGGTGTCTATATACATATAATTATGTGTGTATATATACCACTATACACAAGTTCAGATGTTTTGCCTGCCTCAAAAGAACCCAAAAAAATGCCAAAAAAACGCTAGCGTCAAAAAAAAAATGCCCAGGTGTGTTTTTGCTGGCATTTTTTGGGGGGTTTTGGAGGCAGGCAAAACATCTGAACTTGTGTATAGTGGTGTATATACACACATACATATATTTATATACACACCTAGACATATATAGGTGTGATAGTAGCAGAAATATATGCTTGCGCTAATGAAATCATTTACAGTAATATATTTCTGCTACTATCACACCTATATATGGCTAGGTGTCTATATACATATAATTATGTGTGTATATATACCACTATACACAAGTTCAGATGTTTTGCCTGCCTCAAAAGAACCCCAAAAAATGCCAAAAAAAACGCTAGCGTAAAAAAAAAAAAAATGCCCAGGTGTGTTTTTGCTGGCATTTTTTGGGAGTTTTTGGAGGCAGGCAAAACATCAGAACTTGTGCACAGTAACATTATACACAAGTTCAGATGTTTTTCCTGACTGCAAAGAACCCAAAAAAATGCCTGCTTTGAAACCGGCAAGGTGTGAAAACCAAGGAGAGAAGCTAACCCCCTGAGCTGAAAGTTTTCTAATACAAACAATCCTTTTTTTTTATGGTTCTGGACATGCTACAGAGCTGAAACTTCACAGGTACACCTTTTAGACCCCCCAGACACAAAATCACACAAACAAAGTTCTTAAAAATTGTCATTTTTGATAAAAAAGCCAATTATTGAAAAAAAAAAAAAAAAAAAGAGATTTTTTGATTTTTACTTTGGATTTCAGATCTGGGGGGTCTAAAAAGTGTACATGTGAAGTTTCAGCTCTGCAGCATGTCCAGAACCATAAAAAAAAGATTGTTTGTATTAGAAAACTTTCAGCACAGGAGTATGGCTTCGCTGCTGTAACACCTTGCCGGTTTAATAGAAGGCATTTTTTTGGGTTCTTTGCAGTCAGGAAAAACATCTGAACTTGTGTATAGTGGTACTGTGCACAAGTTCTGATGTTTTGCCTGCCTCCAAAAAACCCCAAAAAATGCCAGCAAAAACACACCTGGGCATTTTTTTTTTTACGCTAGCGTTTTTTTTGGCATTTTTTGGGGTTCTTTTGAGGCAGGCAAAACATCTGATCTTGTGTATAGTGGTGTATATACACACATACATATATTTATATACACACCTAGACATATATAAGTGTGATAGTAGCAGAAATATATGCTTGCGCTAATGAAATCATTTACAGTAATATATTTCTGCTACTATCACACCTATATATGGCTAGGTGTCTATATACATATAATTATGTGTGTATATATACCACTATACACAAGTTCAGATGTTTTGCCTGCCTCAAAAATTGCCAAAAAAAATGCTAGCTTCAAAAAAAAAAATGCCCAGGTGTGTTTTTGCTGGCATTTTTTGGGGGTTTTTGGAGGCAGGCAAAACATCAGAACTTGTGCACAGTACCACTATACACAAGTTCAGATGTTTTTCCTGACTGCAAAGAACCCAAAAAAATGCCTGCTATTAAACCGGCAAGGTGTTACAGCAGCGAAGCCAACCTCCTGTGCTGAAAGTTTTCTAATACAAACAATTTTTTTTTTATGGTTCTGGACATGCTACAGAGCTGAAACTTCACATGTACACTTTTTAGACCCCCAGATACGGAATACAAAGTAAAAATCAAAAAATCTCTTTTTTTTAATTTTTTTTTAATTTTTCAATAATTGGCTTTTTTATCAAAAATGACAATTTTTAAGAACTTTTTTTGTGTGATTTTGTGTCTGGGGGGTCTAAAAGGTGTACCTGTGAAGTTTCAGCTCCGTAGCATGTCCAGAACCAGAAAAAAAGATCATATAGGTGTAAAAGGAGGGTCCCACATCCCTGTTCTACTGAAAAATTATCTTTTTTTTTCATGGTTCTGGACATGCTACAGAGCTGAAACTTCACATGTACACTTTTTAGACCCCCCAGGTACTAAATCCAAAGTCAAAATAAAAAAATCTCTCTTTTTTTTTCAATAATTGGCTTTTTATCAAAAATGACAATTTTTAAGAACTTTTTTTGTGTGATTAATAGTTAATGGGGCATGACCCAGAACCCTAGGCACTTTTTAGGGGCATTTATTGGGTTTTAGGGCTTAAAAATTGTGTTTTTTGATTACAGAAGTTCGGGTCCCATTGATTTCAATGGGGTTCGGAAATCCAGACCGAACTTTCGGGAAGTTCGGATGTTCTGGCCGAACCGAACTTTTCAAACGTTCGATCATCCCTAATTGTCATCCCAGACCCTTGCATGCAGCTTAGACCAATGTAAGTCTGTACAGTATATTCCATACCTGTGCGACTACTGTGGAAGTGGAGAGTCACTGTAGTAGTCACTGCTACTACAGTGATCACTGCTGTCTTCTGGGTCCCTTGCCAAGAAGCTGCCCTGCTTTATAAAAAAAACACAGGGGGTTGCTCACCTGGCACAGGGTGCCATTCATAGAATGCATTGCATTTTTCTCAATAAATGCAAGCCATTCTTTGATTTGAGGAGATGTAAAGGCATCACAATCTCTACCTCATCCAATCAGAAAACAGTTTGTATCACCTGAGAAAAATGCAAGTTGTTCTGTGAAAGCTGTTCTGTGAATGGCTTCCACAGTGCATACTTAGATTGGTCCATGTTGGACCAATAAAACTATATAATAAAATAAATACCTGGAGTTCAACTTAAAGGAAACTTGAACTTAGAGAAATATGCAGGCTGCTATTACTGAAATTTCCTTCTATAAATGCTAGTTGTCTGTTTGTCATGCAGGATTATTGAAGTCAGTGACTCAAGGAATATGCAGTTCGCTAGTTTGACTTCACTCTGACTTTCTGATGTGCATGCCTGTTATGGCAGGACTGGAAAACTTTGGCCTGAAGGGCAAATTAAAACAAGTAAGGCCTCTTTCACACAGGCTTTCTGATCAGGTCCGCCTGTCAGTTTTTCAGGCGGACCTGATCGGTTGCTCCGTACACCCCCTATGGCGCAGCGGATGTCAGTGGTGACATGTCCGTTGACACTCGCTGCTATCCTGTTCATGAAATCCAGACGGATGGAAACTCTATTTTCCATCCGTCTGCAGGATTGGATCTGATCGGATAGGCGGTCTCTGTTTTATCTGATCTCCCATAGGGGAGAGCTGGGATCTGACAGGATCTGTCATCCACCTGTTCAGTGGGGTTCAGCAGATCGATCCCTGCTGAGCAAAACAAAGTCCCCCGGGCAGAAAGCCCATGTGAAAGGACCCTTACCCTTTTATGGTAGATGCAGATTTCTGTAGGCTACAGAAAGTGTACCATGCAAAGTATGCCATAGTAAGCTGATAGGCATGAAAGGTAGTTGTTCCTAAAGAACACATTTTTTTAGGGCACAGCATTCCATACCTTCCAGTATCAGCTTCATTTGTGTCTCTCGGCATTCAGCCACAACATCTCAGAGCGGAAAAGGATATTGGTGCTAGAAAACTTCCCTCTGGAAAGATACTGTAATTGCAGGTTTTAACAGGAAGCAGCAAGTTATATAATGCCCAGCATGTGTCACTGACTACGGGTCCCACTCTGATTGATGTATGAATGTTGAATCCTCTCAACTGAAGGCTACCAGCTCAGCATGTATTTATAGTAATTTCCCAAGGGGTAAATGCCCAGCTTGGCCTAAATGAACTATTTAAAGTGACAGGAACACTGGACTTTCATTTTAGCATATTAGGCTGTATTTGCAATTTACACCAGCGGTCCTGGATGTACATTTGCTGTTGAACCATAAAGGAATTACAGTGCATCCGAATTTTGTTATGTTACAGCCTTATTCCAAAACGGAATCAATTTATTATTTTCCTCAAAAGTCTACAAACAATTCCCCATAATGACAACGTGAAAGAAGTTTGTTTGAAATCTTTGCAAATGTATTAAAAATAAAAAACAAAAAAAATTATATTTACATAAGTATTCAAAGCCTTTGAAACTCAAAATTGAGCTCAGGTGCATCCTGTTTCCACGAATCATCCTTGAGGTGTTTCTACAACTTGATTGGAGTCCAACTATGGTAAATTCAGTTGATTTGATATGATTTGGAAAGGCACACACCTGTATATATAAGGTCCCACAGTTAACAGTGCATGTCAGAGCACAAACTAAGCCATGAAGTCCAAGGAATTGTCTGTTGATCTCCAAGAAAGGATTGTATCAAGGCACAGGTCTGGGGAAGGGTACAGAAATATTTCTGCTGAATTTTTGGCCTCCATCATTTAAAAGTAGAAGAGGTTTGAAACCAGATGGGATTCTTCCTAGAGCGGGCTGCCTGCCCAAACTGAGCGATAGGGGAAGAAGGGCCTTAGTCAGTGAGGTGACCAAGAACCTGATGGTCACTCTGACAGAGCTCCAGCATTTTTCTGTGGAGAGATGACCTCCACATCAATCAGACCTGTATGGTAGAGTGGCCAGATGGAAGCCACTCCTCAGTAAAAGGCACATGACAGCCCGTCTGGAGTTTGCCAAAAGGCACCCACAGGACTCTGAGACCATGAGAAAAAAAATTCTCTGGTCTGATGAAACAAAGATTAAACTCTTTGGCCTGAATGGCAAGTGTCATGTCTGGAGGAAACCAGGCACCCCTCATTACCTGGCCAATACCATCCCTACAGTGAAGCATGGTGGTGGCAGCATCATGCTGTGGGGATGTTTTTCAGCAGCATGAATGGGGAGACTAGTCAGGATCAAGAGAAAGATAAATGCAGCAATGTACAGAGACATCCTTGCTGAAAACCTGCTCCAGAGCACTCTGGACCTCAGTCTGGGGCAAAGGTTCATCTTCCAACAGGAGGACATCAAGATAACAAAGGAGTGGCTACGGGACAACTCTGTGAATGTCCTTGAGTGGCCCAATCAGTGCTCAGACTTGAACCCAATTGAACATCTCTGGAGAGATCTGAAAATGGCTGTGCACTGACGCTCCCCATCCAACCCGATGGAGCTTGAGAGGTCCTGCAAAGAAGAATAGGAGAAACTGCCCAAAAATAGGTGTGCCAAGCTTGTAGCACCATGCTCAAAAATACTTGAGGCTGTAATTGGTGCCAAAGGTGCTTTAACAAAGTATTAAGCAAAGTTAAATATAGTATGAGTAGCGCGGGTCCACACACCAACCTAAAATCTCCTCTGGGCAAATATATAGGTACATATTTTCAAATAGTGTAATCATAATTCATAAAATATAAATAATTCACTCATACCTTCTCTAGATAATACCTAATTAGATATATACAAATGTGCAAATAAGAAAAAAAGTTCAAATACAGCAAAATCTGCAAAACAGGCATTAATATATGTGCAAAATTCAGAATGACATTGCTAAAGTGCTAAGTGACAGTCCATGAACTCCGAAAAATATTGTAAAAACTGTATCAATAAAATTACAATATAAAGTTCCAACTCCTCCATGGAGCGGCAGTGTCGCGTGAGGACGTCACACGATTAACCGCTTGCCGACCGCCGCACAACTATATACTGCGGCGGTCAGCCCCTCACAGGCAGAGTGACGTATCGGTACGTCACTAGCCTGGGAGGGTCTGGGGAGCGAGCGCGCGCCCCGGCGGCGCGCTCCCGCGCGGGCACGGACCCCCCCCGCGCGTGTGACCGGTGGACCCGATGTCCGCTGGTCACTCGGCGATCGGCGGGGGAGAGGGAGAAAGGCAGGCAGCTTGTGTAAACAAGCTGCCTGTCAGTTCTCCCTGTGTAGAAACACTTATCATACGGTTCTACTATGTAGAACCATTGATCAGTGTAACTACACCTCAAGCCACAGCCAATCACAGTTAGAATCACGCCCCTAGGGACACACACAGCCCCTCCCTCTCAAATAAAGTTAACCCCTTCACTGCCAGTGTATTTTTACAGTAACAGTGCATATATATAGCACTGATTACTGTAGAAATGTCACTGGTAACCCCAAAAGTGTCAAAAATGTCAGTCAAGGGTCCGATCTGTCCGCCGCAATGTCGCAGTACCGCAAAAAAATCGCAGATCGCCGCCATTACGTGTTAAAAAAAAAAACAACAAAAATGACAAAAATCTTTCCCTTTGTTAGTAAACGCGATAACTTTTGCGCAAACCAATCAAAATACGCTTTTTGCGATTTTTTTTACCAAACATATGTAGCATAAAACAAATTGGCCGAAAATTTTAAAAAATTTTGATTTTTACTTTTTTTTTTGGGGGGGAATTTCATATAAAAAAATGTGAAAAATATTGTTATTTTTGCAAAATTTACGCTCTTTTTTTGTTTATAGCGTGTGATCAAAAAATCGCACAGGTGATCAAATACCGCCAAAAAAAAGCTCTGTTTGTGGGAAAAAAAGACGTCAAATTCGTTTAGATACAGCGTCGCACGACCGCGCAATTGTCCGTTAAAGTCACGCAGTGCCGAATCGCAAAATACCCCCTGGTCAGGAAGGGGGTAAAATCTTCCGGGGCTTAAGTGGTTAAACGCGTAGGGCGGGGCAGGGACGCTGACATCACTGTGTATGCTGTTTCGTGCTCGTGGTCTGTGGGTTGATCGAAGGGGAATGACTAAAATAGCTGAGCGTGTTTTCCCTAGTGCAGACACTTTTAACATGTGAGTGGAATGTTTACATATTTTAAATAAAGCCTGTTGTTATGATTTTACACAATGGAAGCCTCCTTTCTTCTTTTTATTTCCCACATTGAATGCTATGACATGTGAGATGGGATTCTGACCGATGCCTATGTGGAGAGAGGAGTACATTTGGTGATAACTGGGAGAGATTTGGAGCATATGCTAGTTTATAATTTCACCAGCCTTCCAATCTGGTGAGTTTTATATAGTGAGAGTGGTGAAGGATTCACATTTTGGTAGAGCATTTTTGGTGTATTTTCATTATTGTGAAGAGGAGTTGGGACTTTATATTGCAATTTTATTGATACCGTTTTTTACAATATTTTTCAGAGTTTATGGACTGTCACTTAAGCACTTTAACTATGTCATTCAGAATTTTGCACATTTTTTTACGCCTGTTTTGGACATTTTGCTGCATTTGCACTTTTTTCTTATTTGAACACTTGTATATATCAAATTAAGTAATATCTACAGAAGGTATTAGTGAAGTATTAATATTTTATGATTTAAAATTACACTTTTTAAATTTTTAATTATATGTACTTACCGGTATATATTTGCACAGAGGAGGTTGTAGATTGGTGTGTGGACCTGCGCTACTCAGACTATATTTAATTCTGTTTTTATTGATAATATCAACAATTGGAGCAGCCGCTGTCCATCAGACCATTTATAGCTAACACATGTATCTGTGGTTACTTTGATACAAAGTACTGAGCAAAGATTGTGAATACTTATGTACATGTGATTTTTTTAAATTTTTTTATTTTTAATAAATTGGTGAAGATTTCAAACAAACTTTATTCACGTTGTCATTATAGGATATTGTTTGTAGAATTTTTAAGAAAATAATTTAGCCCATTTTGGAATAAAGCTGTAACATAACAAAAAGTGAAAAAAGTGAAACACTGTGAATACTTTCCAGATGCACCGTATTTGTATTGATCTGCCTACTGCAGAATATATACAAGTGAGAATAGCTAGTTCTTATGCTCATATTTATAAAAAAAAAGCATTTATTTTTACATTATTTAGGAACAATGACTGGTTGTAGGCCTGTGTGTGCTAAAATCTTTCCATACATGGGATTGTTTCTGAAATCATATCTGTAGTGGTCACACTCCAAGCAAACAGGAAACTGGATGCTGTAGCAGGCTCTTACAAGTTTATGCATGCACCTTTACAAGGTCAAGCCCACCCAAAATTATACTTTGGCAATAAGAACTTGAAGTTAGCTCCTGACTTCTTATGTTTCTTTAATATTCCTACAGCAATACTGTGGCAACTACACTCTCAGTCTCACCCTACACAGAGATTTTCCAGCTCATGGGACAGCAACCTAAGCACCAGCATACTGAGAGTTTATGCACACACACAAGGCAGCTGTCACCATGTGTTTAAATGAATATACACACTGTCCATAACATCTCCTGTTGCAATTCTAACCTTTTAAGAATGTCTGCATCACTCTTTGCCATGCCCGGACAAGAATGTAACATAATTTACACTACAGTAGCAATATTTTTTTTCTAATTAGAGAATTCAGAGATTCAGTTTAAAAAAGTTTAAATATAATTTTAAATACAATAAAACAAAAAACAGATTCACGCTTAATGACAACTATCCTGAACACTTCTATATTTTCAACATGACAAGGTTTTTGTAATTCAAGAACTAACTTATTTTTAAGCAGAATAAAATTATGATTTGTTAGACACCAAATATGAGACTGATGTATGCAGATCCATGAATTCAAGCACATATATATCCCAAATATGATTTAGGGTCTCATGGGTTGCTTTAGACGAAAAGCTTCAGGTAGTGTCTGTTCAACACCAAGATGTCAACTAAGTAGATATAGGATTTGTACAGGTTTATCTTAAAGCCCAATTTCAGTTTTCCCTCCCCCCACCCTCATTACTCTGGTCTTATAATGCCACAAGGTCCTCTGCCTCTTTTCTCAGGTGCTGCAAGGCCCTCACTGGCATCATCGTGTCAACAACCTCCTCTGCATTGTTATACTGTGATATATTGTTGCATTTCTTCATGCAGATGGGGAATCCTTCACCTAATGCTCAGCCCACTTAGTAGACTGGTGAAACAAGTGTTTGTGTGCTGCATGGTGGCTGGAGACAAGTTGCTACCGGGAACTGCTTACCTGGAATAAACCCCCCACCAAAAGCCAGATACATCATAGCCAGTCTGGCACCAGGACCAAGTAGCGAACCCTCCTGCTTGTAACAAAAAAACAGGCACAACTAACAAAAAGAGCCAGCCCTTGTAACCAGTCTTAGGAGATCCTGGACATATTTCCAGCGGGGAGATAGGAAACACTGGGAGTAAAGACACCATTTACCTACACTAGACCCCAAGGGGTTGTCTGGTAAGTGGGCTGAGCATTAGGTGAAGGACTTCCCATCTGCATGAAGAAATGTAATTTTGCTGCACATGAAGCACTTTAAGAACGAGCACATAATTGTTTTTGCTGCACGTTTTTGCACCTGCACTTTGGAACTATAAAGACTGCCAATATATGCACAATCACTTTAATATCTGAGCACTTTAGGGGTTAAAACTCCCCTTTCCTTTATATTTCACTCATTGTTTTTGTGATTTGTGTATTTATATTTATTCAATTAATTTATTCACATTTAAATTTGAGCGCTGTCTCACATTTACCATATTTTTCACAACTTATTGTTGTTTAGACCAGCTGCTCAATTTCTTTTTCTTCATTGTACACATATAAAAATAATTTACACCTGAAAATATCTAGGCGCGATCACGTGAGTAAATAACACTTACAAACCTTTCCAATAGTTATCTTTTAAATTATTTCAAAGGAAATAGAACTTCTCAAAGTCTGTCCCTATAGAGAGGCTATGCCATACAGCCATCAGCCCATTAATTTGCAAAAAGCTGACATTTAAGTGCGATCCATGTGATATCAAAACAGTTTGTGGCTAAGAAAGGTCTTCAAAGTATGGCTCAGCCCTCATCTGCTTGTTCTAATGGAACACTAGCTACTCTCCTCCCCCCTATCTGAGTGGCCAGATGGGACTATTTTAATCTCTGGACAATAAAACATGAGTACATACAACTCCAGTGCAGTACCAAACATATGTTTATATAGCTATGTTTTATAATGGTTTAATTTGAAAAGAAGAACTTCTAAATAAGGGGAAAACACTAAACTTTAAAGCTTGGAAAGTTTCAAAAAAAGACTGGATTTAATAAACTTAACATCCATCTCTGATTTTCAGGCTAGTCAGTAAACTTCACTTTTTTCTTCCATTATAAGATGTTTGTTGTTTTGTTGCCAGCTCTCAGTTTAATGAAATTCTCACCATCATGTATCATTTACAGTAGTCACATTTATTCCACTGGGAGATTATGAAAATCCACTTTTTATTTGATTTTTTTTTCTTCCCCAAGGATTCTGCTTGTATCAGTTGCACATTCAACAAACGCCGCCGTTCATCAAGTCAATAGATCATAATTGGATGTTCTTATAAAGGCAGATTATGCCTGTTCCATGAGACATATTCTGTGGCAGGTATAATTATAGCATAGAGACTCAGTCATTTTTCAGCTTTTTTATCAAACCACAACTGAAAAACCAAACAATTTTTCTTGTCTTTCTCCCCGGAGGTACTCTATTTGCCAAGACTGGCCTGTTTGATGTAGTCTTTTTTGGTTAATACAATTTTACTTGTAAGTCATTTTAAACTGCAGGCAGAAACAGGTAGTACTTATTTTGTTTGTTTGTTTTCTCTGTAATCTATAATACAGATGTTTTTTTAAAGTTAAGAAACAAAATATAGGTAACTATAGACATGAGATAACAGTTGCCCAGGCTAGCCATTTTGGCAGAATCCCATCATGACATGTAAAAATGCAAAAACACCAAAACATCCTTGGGATAAACTGGCACTAAAGGCAGTTGGTTGTGTTTGCTTTGCTCCATTTCTAAGTATAACCATGGCTGTATGACAGGGTTGCTCTCAGAAACGATTGAGTTTTTTTTAGGTTCTGCTACCAGGTCTGACCCTCTCCTACTTCCATAGGTAATTTAAAACAGAACTCCAGTTAAAAAAAAAAAAAAAATCAAATAATATCCAAAAAGATTAAACAAAATAAAAAGCTGTTACTGCCATCAGATGTCCTCGGTATGACAGCCAGTATCATTCAACCAACTTCTTCTTCGTCTAGGCTGTCATGGACCCTCCCCCAGACTGTGACTGGGCAGTGAAAGAGAAACAGCACAGTGATGCGCTAATTTTTCTGTCATTCATTTTGCCTAGAGTTTAACCTTAAAGTGTACCTAAACCTAAAAATAACAGTTGATAAAATAGTAGCATTTAAAGCATCCTGATGATGTATAGTAGATGACAGAATGTACTTTACCTACTTAATAATCCCTCCCCAAGCGTTACCTTGATCAAGTCCACTGAGTCTGTTCTATGATGTAGTTGAGAGATGGCACTTCCTCAGCTTCAATTCTATGAAACAATGCTTGTGATCACAAAGGCCTATTAGCTGGATAGGTGTTTGTTACTATGGAAGATCACTTTTTATTCACTATCTGTGTGCTCTTTACCCTTCTAATTTAGAGAAAGTGCAGCCCAAGTAAATGGGGGCATGCTGCATCCGAACTCCAACCACATGCATTGTGGTGCGGTGGGTCAGCATTTAAAGGAGTTAAAACAGGTGTTAACAGGTGTTGAGGCAACATATCACCTCTTCCCTGCCTGTCAACTGTCCTTGAGATGGATAGCTTTTCAGAGAAGGCAACAATAATGGTATTTGTGAACGAGCCCTATGATTTTTGGCTCATACCTGAAGGATATTGTTGCTATTAATAGTTGATGCTGTATTTCAAATTCTATAAGTTAATGTTACTTACTATGCAGGGAAGGATTCCAAAGATGTGACTTCAAGGGCCATATTTTACCATGACATCCCTTGGCCACAAATCCTTAATTCTTGGAAAAAAAATAATCCTTAAAACCTCACAGTTTATAGCGTTTTATATGCTGTAAATCAATGTACTCACTACATAATGCCTTTTTTTTCTTATGGAAAGCATAAATTTAAAAAAATAAACAAATAAAAGAAAGCCTTCTACCCCTCCTTGGGGTTGGAAACTGTAAGAAATGTGTAGGTTGCCATTGTTGAGCTCTTTTCAAAAACTCCACTTGCTTGGCTATCTCTGACTTTAATGATTTGTGAGTAATTGACCTAGAAAACAAATTCAGAGAACAGCAGCTTACTTGTCTCAGGCCATTAACTCAGAAGGCACTGTGGCCAGGCAGCTGATTTTTAGGGAAGGGTGAATCTACCTAGGTTTGGTTCATGAACAGTTTGGCGAACCTTTCGCAAACTTTGAAGCAAATGCCATTGAAGTCTATGCTTAGCAAATCTTGTTTTTCATTTTTCTTTTGGACTAATAAGTGAGCTATTGTCAACAAAAAACATGGGAAGCTGGAAACTCCTATGGGAGACATGGTACATTTAAATGAAAAAAGGCTGTTCTTTATAAAAGAGGAGCTGGGTTATGCATTATTTCAAATTATTGGCTCTTGTGACCTAAATGACCAGGAGGAAAGGTTATGCATTTCGTTATAGGTTGTTCTTCAGTTCTGATGGCAAACCAGCAATGTTTTTGGCTACAAGTTCACAATCTCTGAATGTCATAAATCGGGGGAATTGCCTTTGAATCCATAGCAACAGAAAGCCTCAACCTCATCCCTAGTCAGCAGTGACAGCCTAAGAAATTCAAACTAACTGTATCATTATAAAAAAAAAAAAAACATAAGCAAAGATTACCTTTGCTCAAAACTGCATAAAAATTATTAGCAGATCTATTAGTATAGGAAGCTAAGTTTACATGAAAATAATATATTTTTCTGTAAAAACTCCAGCCTGGCCTCAATAATTGAATGGTCTGCCTTACTGACCAAAGGGAGAGGTGTCAATTGGTGGAAGGGGCAGGGTCAAAGCTTGATCTATATTTACATATAACCTATACTGCCTATATTTTTCAATCGTAGTTTACTAATCGTAGTAAAATTTTAAAATAAAACTCTTGTTTTAATCTATTTTCATATTTTGTAGTTTCACAGTGCAAACAATCTCCAGCAGCTTCTTTGCAGCCACTTTCTGTGCATGCACACATGCATTCCAGAAAAGGCATTTCCCAGGTTGCCTGACAATGACAACAGTGGATCATGCCTGCATATTGTATATTGTAGTCTCTATTAAAATAGTGTGAAAAAAGGAGCCCAACTGGGAGATAAGGAGGAGCTTTATCACCCTGTACAGGATCACCTACAATTTTCAGTTAAAAAAATGTATTTAGTGCTGAATATGGCATTGCATACAAAATAGTTGTCAAGAAGGTTCACACAGGTCTCCACGCAGGGTGATATACAGAACGGTGCACAAGAGCAAAGCAGAACTGGATATGGGTACCTCAACAAGGGATCAGTGTTTAGAATCCAAAAATGGACCAAACAGCAATGGCAGCAACAGCAAAAATAAAGGGTAGAAAATAGCTGATGCTTGCATGGTCCACCCCAGCCATAGCTCAAGCATAATAAAGAACCAAACAATGTTGGGGAAGTTTACAGAAAATGGTAGGGAGTTTTCAAAGGGAAAGGAAAACAGAGAAAATGAGAAAGGAGAGGGGAAAAGAAGGGGGGTTTCGTTTTGGGGTCTGTACTAGCGGCGAACATAAGGCTACCACATGACATAATTTATAAGGTTAAGGTTCCAAGAGGGTTAAGTCAAAGTCAGGGGGCGTTTATTTATCTATCCAGGGCTGCCAGACTTTAGTATATGAACGTACCCGGTCCTGAAGTGTAGCTTCAATTTTTGTATGTACCAAAGAGCTGGTGTCTTCCAAAACCTAGCAATTGTCTGTTTTGCGGTTGTTGTGGCGTAAATGAGAAGACGAGAGCTCTGAAGGTTCAATATTCAGCAGAGCAATCTATGGATTGGGTTGAATTGATCTAGCAAATAGGCAAGATAAAACAGAGAAAAGTTACCCCCAAAAGGACCGTATTAGGGGGCAGGTCCAACATATACTGTGTGTATGTATGTGCCAAGCTCTCCACAGTCCCGAAACAGGTTGATGGGTAGCCCAGGACATGTTTTGCTATCCTATGTGGCATCAAGTGCCACCTACAGTAAATAGTACTTTATCAGATGTTTTCAGCACCGCAATGTTTTGGGAGACCTTGTGAGTCGTCCGCCAAATGTCCTGTGAATTGTCAGGCATCACATCTAAATTTCCACCCTGCATATTCATTCGCCCATTGACATGGTGCTAAAGTCAGCATCCAATGATAATCTAGAGGTGTCAAAATGTTTTATCTGAAGATGTCTGAGCTCGGGAGCTTATAATGATCCTGTATGTCAGGGAAAGATTTCAATGCCATGGGTGTGACCACACTTGAAATTATTTTTAACCCCTTTGTTGGTGGCTGTATGCAAATATGCGGACTCTTGGCGCCTGGTGCTTGGCACCAAGGGGCGGCATATTTACATAAACTGCTGCCCAAAACAGCTGTGCCGAGAGCGCAAGCACTGCGCGCTCCTGGTACAGTTACCGGTGCCTAACTGAAAGCTCCCATTTGCTGTTTGCGATCGGGAGTTTTTCGGATCATGTGACAGCCAATCACGGCGGTTACATGCTCCTAAGCCCCACCTCCCGGTGTCATAAACCTTTAAAGGGCCGGGAGGCAGCAGCGTGAAAAGGTTAATAAAGTACACATTTACAAATTTTGAAAATTACATTTGAAAAAACACTAACATGTTAAAGCTTTCATGATAATTTAGTTTTGGGGTTTACATATATTTTAAAATATAAATTATATTTTCAAAATGTTGTATATTTTAAATACACTTGAGATATTGCATTAATGGTGAATATAATAAAATAAAATCTATCAATAGATTTTCCTGAATACCTGGTAAATACCAGTTAATATGTGATGTACCTAAAATAGGAAACTCTTCAGTTAGATTATGCAAATTGATAGTACAACATGTATGTTTCCATAGCTGAATTATCTGCTTCATGCAGTTTGTATTACATATGGAGACAATGACTCATTAAAGTCCCGTGCTACAACAGGAAGGGCAGTCAGCTTTTTCCACAATGGGCACTTCCAATAGCACGACACATGTCTGTCTCCTACAGAGCAGAGCACGTGGAAAAATACATATTCTGATCACAATGACATGATAACGAGCTTTAGTGTGAAAAAAAATATGCGTCAATTTATCTTTAATCATTATTAATATTTTTACAGTAGTTTCTAAAACAGGTCGGCACTGAGATTAAATTTGGATTGTGGAAACAATGGAGTACTTTTCCAAATGAATTGGAAATTGGAAAAAATATGATGACAATTATATGCTTACAAACTGAAGTGATAAATAGATTTATAGAGCTTATTTGACAAGGTAGAAAGAAGAGCAATAATGATGTAGTAGGCACAGGAACCCCTAACGACTAATAAGGGATCTTTTACTGTTCTGCCTTAAGTATCTAAAGTTTGATTGACTGATATAGTCCCCCCCCCCCCCGAAGGAGTATTAAACAAAAAGCAGCTGTGGCTGCAATACTCACCTTCTCTCTGGTGCAGCCCCATCAGTAAATCCATTTTTGTCACTAGATGTCCTTAGTATTCTGAGTTGAAGGATACCCAGCATCTTTCAAGCTGCAAGACTGAGGACCTCCAATGAATGCAGGTGTCAAGGACCTGGCAACTGAGGGGATCGTCACCATGACAACCTGCACTCACCATGTTATGATGCAGAAAGCTGCACTGATATCATCATGCCAACACCATCCTCTGCAGCAATGAGGACTACCTATCAGCAGAGATCTGAAGAGGATGGATCCTCCTCCTGGCCAATCAGGAAGCGGGTCTGAGACCCATTTCCTGATTGGCTGAAAGTAGAAGCCATGCCAATGGTCATGGAGGAGGAGGGAGGAGACGCAGAAGACAGGGAAAGAAGCCGAAGCTGAAGCCGCTGTCGCCATGTGCTGCTGCTGCCTGCCCTTCCTCCACATATCCAGGCAAGGTGAGTGAGCTGGCTGGAGGGGGTGTGGTGGTATGGTGTGCAGCCTGGTGTGTTCCGGGGGGGTAGTATGGTGCGGTCTGTCGTCCCTCCCCCCGGCCTATGGAGCACCAGCTACCACTGTCTAATACCTATGCAGTTTTCACCTGCAAAACCCTAGATTGATAGACCCAGCAATTATGGGATATGTAGTTTCTTCACAGTAAGTGTCAGTTCTTAGACTACAAACAGAGATCATGAATTAACTTTTTTTTTTAAACAGGAATGTGAAGATTTATTCCACTATAGGCTGTGCGTACAGGCAACAAAATGGCACCATGAAACTACATGATCAATGCAAATCCTATGCAGATGAAAAACCCAAGGTGCAGGTAGGAAGGTGTATATTTTCATTAAAGAATTAAACCACTATTAGGTTTTATGGCGGTCTATATCCCTACTGGAGAGATTAACCTTATTTGTTTTAGTGAGCATTTTCTCCCAGTACAGAAAGAGACAGGAAATCTAAAATTTTAGAGGTACCAGATGAAATGGAGGGGAGAAGAATTCTGCCAATGAGGACATCTGTTTTGGTGACAACTGATTTAGAGGGATTTTGCCTAGGCTATGAAGAGATTTCCTCTTACTTCCTATTTTGTCTCTGGGATAAGAATAGGGGAAATAAAAAAATAAAAATCTTACAGGGGTAATAACTATTCCCTACTTAATACAAAACAGTAGAACCAGCATTATAGAAGCTTAATATAGATACAAATCTCACAAGCTTGATCATACCTTCTACAATTTCTATAGCTTCCCTTTTGGTTAGCGAGGCTGCTGATCACTGTAGTTACATCTTTCCACCAGGCAATGTCGACAGCAGTGTATAGTCATAAAATCAATCAAAAAGGCAGCGCTAACAGGTATGTATAAATAGATATATCCATATGACTGTGATCAAAATGTTAAAATGGGTAAAACGTAAAGTGCATATCATGATCAACAAGTACAAAATTAATAAATATTGAAGTGCAAAATAATGTTAAAATTATATGTCCATTGTGCAACCATGTGCAAAATACAAAATATATGGATTAAAGTGCAGTCCAAAAGGTTCCTTCAAAGAACTAAAGTGCTGGAAAAGTGCTCAAAATAGTCCATAAGGTGCCCAAGTGCTCTTCACGAAGAAAAACCCCCTATGGGGATGCACTCACCAGATTAAGGATATATATAAGCCTTGAGCAGATATAATATCCCCTGGACAGGTGGATGGATCCAATACAGCCTCTTTGAAATCCAATACAGCCTCTTTAGAATGGCTCCCTTAGTATCTCCTCTCCTCTCCTCTCTCTCACCAACAATGTGTGTCAAAAGAAGGGGAAGAAGCCATTGGGTCCCCCCCCCCAAAAAAAACTGGCATGGGGTCCCCCCCCTTATCCGGGTACGCAGCCTGACAGATCAGGAAAGGGGAGGGGATACCAGGCCACATGCCCTCAACATAAAGGGGGGGCGCTTTGTGGCGGGGGGACTCGGCCCTTGTACTAGAGCACCTTGTCACCATGAGTCTGCGGGAGGGGGGCTTATCGGAATCTGGAAGCTCCCTTTTACAAAGGGGCCCCCAGGTCCCACCCCCGCTTTTACCAAAAAAGTGTACAAAAAAATAAGCACAAGCACACACTTTTTTGACAATTCCTTTATTCAAAAATAAAAAGTGTCCCCCATTGTAAATCCATCGTCAAGCCCGCTGCACCTGCCAACCTGAAAAAAGAAAAAAAAAAGCTCTGCTCTCGTTAAACGCTTCCCTGCGTGTCCTGTGGTTTGACAATTATTATATAGGTACTGTATAGGTACAGTAATGTCACCGGGTGGTCCGGCCTCTCGTGTCGTCACAGACTAATGCATGCTGGGTCAGTGACGTCACGAGGGACGGGGGCCCCGCTCATTTCCTATATAGGAACTGTCAAACTGCAGGACACACAGACCGCGGGAAGCGTTCGAGAGCGAAGCTTTTTTTTTTGGGGTGGCGGGTGCGGTGTGATTGACAATGGATTTAAATCAAGGAACACTATTTTTTTATTTTTGAATAAAGGACTTGTCATAAACTGTTTGCGTGTGTTTATTTTTTTGTACACTTTTTTGGTGAATGGGGGGGGCGGGATCTGGGGGTCCCCTTGTTGAAGAGGGCTTCCAGATTCTGATAAGTCCCCCACTCACAGACCCCGACAACCACAGCCCAGGGTTGTCGGGAAGAGGTTCCCCTGCCCCAGAGGATCCCCCCCATGTTGAAGTCATGTGGCCTGGTATGGTTCAGGAAGGGGGGGAGCTCACTCATCCCCCCCCCCTTTTCATGACCTGCAAGACTGCGTACCCTGGTAAGAGTCTGGTATGGATTTTTGGGGGCACCACACGCCATTTTTTTCTTAAATTTTTTAATACCTGGGAGCCGGCAATTGTAACCGGGAGTCATTTTAAAAGTGATTTGACTCGTTTTTTTTTTCTTTAGAAATGTCACTTTTGCTGCAGCATGTAAAATGCATGCTACAGATGCTCCACTTTACAGGCAGACTAAGGGGACCCCCCAGGCACTACAGTATATTTAAAGGAATTTTTTTAACCAACACTTTTTTTTTTGTTCAGCTGTGAGCAGGGAAACCCACTGACAGCTAATGACTCATCGGTTGTTATGGACGCCGCAGCCGGCTTCCCGACTCCGTTCCCTAACAACCAGCTTATACTACGCCCTGATTGGGCAAAGCTTTGCCCAATCAGTGCGCAGCATTGCAGGGTGTTCATTGGGGCGAACACCCTCCAAATTCGGGTGTTCAGTGAACGGTTGAACAGGCAAATGTTCGGCCCAAACTCATGCTCGGGCCGGACCGTTTTCCCATCCCTAGTGATAGGAAGTCAGAAAATTGGATTCATAATTTACGCATAATTTAAGCTCCTTCAAAGTCCAAAGGTGCTTCTTGGCTTTTAGGCCACTATATGCATCTAGGCTGTGAAAAAGTCTCACAAATGTGTTATCCCCATACTCGGGAGGCATAGCAGAATGTGCCTTGGGGTGTAATTATAAGTATGCCTATGCTGTGTGTAAGACATAACTTGTCATAATGAACAAGTAAGAATTAGATGTAGAATTAGCCAGCGAGGAACAAGGTTCAGCAGGTATTAATAGGGGCATTAGTGGTAGGGTGTCCAGAGATCCTAAACCCAAGGTAGGTAGGCGGACAAATCGCAAGTGCAGCCTCAAAACATCGAACGAGGATACAGAATGCAACCGGACAAAATTACGAGGTTTGTATGCCAATGCTAGAAACCTGGCCAACAAGATGGGAGAACTGGAGCTGCTAATGTATGAGGATTTTGATTTTATGGGAATTTCAGAGACTTGGTTTGAAAGGTCTCATGATTGACTGGCGACCGTTCAGGGGTATTCCCTATATCGCAGAGATAGAGAAGGTAAAAAAAGGGGAGGGGTATGTCTGTATATAAAGAACAATGTGCAGGTATATATGAGGGACGATATCATAAATGGAGATAAGGAGGTAGAATCCCTATGGATAGAACATCAAAGGGAAGGCACTATGGGGAAAGTAATATTGGGCATGTGCTGTAGGCCCCCAAACCAGGAGGAGGAGGGTGAGGCGGACCTCCTATCACAGCTTGGAATGGCAGCAAGGATGGGAAATGTGATTATCATGGGGGACTTTTTTATCCAGATATAGACAGGGCAGAAGGAACCGGACATTCATCTATGGCTCAGCAGTTACTAAATGTTTTGCAAGGCAATTTTATGGATCGGATGGTGAATGCACGAGCAAGAAACAATGTGGTACAAGACCTACTTATTACTAACAATACAGACCTGATCACAGATGTAGAAATACAGGGCAACTTAGGAAATAGTGACCATAGGTCAATTCGTTTCAGAATAAATCATAGAAATAGGAAAAACCGGGGTAATATAAGGACACTGAATTTTAAAAGAGCCAACTTCCCTAAACTGCGCTCTTTGCTAGACAATATAAAATGGGATAGAACCCTAGGACCAAAGAACACAGAGGAAAAATAGGAGTGCTTCAAGAACATACTAAATAAAGGGATTGGCCAGTGCATTCCAAAAGAGAAATAAGTTTAAAAGAGCTAAAATAAACCCTGAGTGGCTAAACTCCAACATAAAATGGCATATTAAAACTTAAGAAAGGGCCTTAAAAAAAAAGACAAGGCGAAGGGGTCATTGGCAGCATTCCAACATCCAAAGAGTGCAATGAGAATTGTAAAGGCGAAATCAAGGCGGATAAAATAGAACATGAAAGGCACATAGCGGAAGAGAGTAAAAAAAAATAAAATAAAAAAAAAAGTATAAAAATAGAAAGCAAGACCAGAACACATTGGCCCCATAAAAGACGACAAAGGGAATCTGGCCACAGAGGACAGAGAGAAGGCGAAAGTGCTAAATAAATTCTTCTCTTCAGTCTTCACAAAATAATTGGGGGGCTACACTAACCCAGCTTGTAATGTTAAGATAAATAATACACCTCAGGAAACACCACCCTCATGGTTAACAGAAGACAGACTCAGAATTAAACTTGAAAAACTTAAGATAAATAAATCACCGGGACTGGATGGCTTGCACCCGGGGGTCCTTAAAGAACACAGCCAGCTGGTAGCCAGACCATTGTTCTTGATCTTTATGGATAGTCTACTTACGAGAATGGTGCCAGCTGATTGGAAAAAGCCAACGTGGTACAAATATTTAAAAAAGGGCCGAGATATATCCTGGGGAACTATAGGCCGGTTAGCCTAACATCAGTAGTCTGCAAGATTTTGGAGGGGAGGATAAGGGACTACATATAAGACTTTAGTAATGAAAACGGTATTATTAGTAGTAATCAGCATGGATTCATGAAAAATATTTCTTGCCAGACCAATCTATTAACCTTCTATGAAGAAATGAGTTGCCATCTAGATAAAGGAAGGCCTGTGGATGTGGTGTATCTCGACTTTGCAAAGGCATTTGACACAGTTCCCCACAAACGCTTACTGTACAAACTCATGTATGTAGGTATGGACCATAGGGTGAGTACCTGGATTCAAAACTGGCTCCATGGGAGAGTCCAGAGGGTGGTGATAAATGGGGAGTACTCGGATTGGTCGGGTGTGGAAAGTAGGGTCCCCCAAGGATCTGTCCTGGGACCAATCCTGTTCAATTTATTCATAAACGACCTAGAGGATGGGATCTCCAGCACAATCTTGGTATTTGCGTATAATACTAAGCTAAGCAGACCAATATATTCTATGCCGGATGTGGTAACCTTACAAGCAGACCTGAGCAAAATAATGGGGTGGGCAACTACATGGCAGATGAGGATTAATGTTGAAAAATGTAAGGTAATGCACTTGGGTGTCAGAAATACGAATGCAAGTTACTCGCTAGGTGGTGATCCTCTGGGTGAATCTAAGATGGAAAAGGAGCTGGGGGTCCTAGTGGAATTTGTCATTGGGAATGACATGCAATGCCAAGCCGCTGCAAGCAAAGCCAACAGAATACTGGCATGTATAAAAAAGGGGATTCACTCCAGAGATAAAGCGATTATTCTCCCACTCTAAAAGACTCTGGTCCGGCCACATCTTGAATATGCCGTCCAGTTCTAGGCACCGGGCCTCAGAAAGGATGTGCTGGAACTGGAGAGAGTTCAGAGAAGGGCAACAAAGATAATTAGGGGAATGAAGGACATCAGCTATGAGAAAAGACTACAAGCAATGAACTTATTCTCTCTGGAGAAGAGACGCTTGAGAGGGGATATGATATCAATGTACAAATACCGTACTGGTGACCTTAGCATAGGGAACAAACTTTTCAGAGTAAGGGAATTCAATAAGACACGTGGCCACTCACTAATACTAGAAGAAAAGCGGTTTAAACTTAAACTGTGTAAGGGGTTCTTTACTGTCAGAGCGATAAGGATGTGGAATTCTCTTTCACAAGCAGTAGTATCAGCAGGGAGCATTGATGGTTTCAAAAAACTATTAGATGGGCACCTTATAGACCACAACATACAGGGGTATACAATGTACGGTTAACAGCAAACACACACACATCATAGGTTGGACTGGATGGACTGGTGTCTTTTTTCAACCTCACTAACTATGTAACATCAGGTTGATCAATTTTCAAATTTATATACCATAGATTGTAGAAATTTCACACAGACTAAATAATATACACTGATTTCGGGTATTTTTTTTTTTTACCAAAGAAATGTAGCATAACACATTGTGGCCTACATTTATGAAGAAAGATTATTTATTTGCAAAATTTTATACCATAAACTAAGAACTTTTTTTTTCAAGGTTTTCAGTACTTATTCATTTATATAGCAAAAAATAGAAAAACCCAGTGGTGATTAAATACCACCAAAATAAATATCTATCTGTTTAAAAAGACTGATACAATTTTATTTGGGTACAGCAATTGTATTTCAAAGTGCTGAAAATGTTAAAACTGCTTGGGCAGGAAGGGGGTGAAAGTGTCCGGTATTAAGGCAGGTAAAAAGGTAGAATATACTTGCTATGTGTAATCTAAACATCTCTACAGTGCAGTGACACAAATCTCTGATCTGCTAAAGCTTCCTTGAACAAAAAAATGTTACATTTGAGAAATGTGTATTGGCATGACTCTGCCAACTTTAATTATAACATGTTGAAAACGAAATAACAGAGACCTATTTTATATTTTAGCCTGTTCTACAAATGTGCACAAAGACAGTTCCAAGATTTCCATAGGCTTGCAGAAATTGATGTTTTAGGCTAATGATTATGACATATTACGGCCCACATGGCTGTGTCATTCATTCACAGTTTCCTGTGAATATAGGAACTTCAACTACTGTCAGCCATTGCGGCTGACGGCACGTAGTTCTTAATGGACTGCAAGGTCACTAATGACCAAACTGAGCAAAAGCCATTTAAGTTTGCCTTAGAAATCTACTTCCAACCAACAACTTTTTTTTCATTTGTGGTTTTGAGAATTTGGGGAAAGTTTAGAACCCTTAGATAAGGTATTACTGCAGGGTGTGTCCCCAGTGGAGACTTTTCCCAATCTCCTGACATGTGTCACTTGGACAGGAAATGAGAGGAAATGTCCTCAATTACGGCAAAACAGCAGACTGAATGAAAAGAGAAGTATAGACTTAAAAAAAAAAAAAAACTACAAAACTCTAATCTGGCCTTCCTGTTTTTGAGGCTCACCAATGGTTTACATCTTGTGGTGAACCCTCTGTATTCACTCTGGTGAAGTCTTCTCTTGATTGTTGACTTTGACACACATACACCTACCTCCTGGAGAGTGTTCTTGATCTGGCCAACTGTTGTGAAGAGTGTTTTCTTCACCAGGGAAAGAATTATTTGGTCATCCACCACAATTGTTTTCCGTGGTCTTCCGGGACTTTTGGTGTTGCTGAGCTCATCGGTGCGTTCTTTCTTTTTAAGGCCACACCTAATGTTTTTGCTATCCCTCTGAAAGGTTTGTTTTGTTTTTTCAGCCTAATGGCTTGCTTCACTGATAGTGACAACTCTTTGGATCTCATATTGAGAGTTGACAGCAACAGATTCCAAATGCAAATAGCACACATGAAATTATCTCTGGACCTTTTATTTGCTCCTTGTAAATGGGATAATGAGGGAATAACACACACCTGGCCATGGAACAGCTGAGCAGCCAATTGTCCCATTACTTTTGGTCCCTTAAAAAGTGGGAGGCACATATACAAACTGTTGTAATTCCTACACTTTCACCTGATTTGGATGTAAATACCCTCAAATTAAAGCTGAAAGTCTGCAATTAAAGCACATCTCGTTTGTTTCATTTCAAATCCATTATATAGCAAAAAAGATTAGAATTGTGTCGATGTCCCAATATTTATGGACCTGACTGTATACTCACCTAGGTGGATGCTGTCCTCCGCCAGCTCTGCGGTAAGAACGAGCGATCAAACACCGCTAAGCAAAGAGCTGTGACTGTCATAAATATTTCTGATTGCCAAAGCAGATATTACTCCCTTGCCTGACTAAGATAAGGAGTTTGATGAGAATGTACCAACTGACTTTGTTTGAATAATCCGATCCTTGTGGCAGAGAGACTTTTTTGTTGTGGAAAAGATAAGATTGAAAAATAAATGTATCGGTTTGTGCAGCTTGTAGAGTAAAGCCCCGTACACACGTACCGATCGTCGGCCGACGGAACGTCCTACAAATGTTCGCGGCTGGTGTGTTTGTTGTTTGTCTGTTGAAAAGTGCTCCAAACTTGCCCAGGACATTTGTCTTCCGACAGAAAATGACGTCACTACGTTCCACGCACGTTCGCCGCTACAAAAGAGGAAGTGAGTGTTTGGCCGTGACCCTTCTGGGCATCTCGCGCTGATTTCGGTAGCATTTGTTTGGTTGACGACATTTCGCTATTTTCCGAGACATCGTTCGAGAATTTATTATGGCGACCGTGAATTCGTCCGTTGCTGTCGTTAGTGTTGGAGTTTTGGCTCTGAGACGACGTACGAGCAATAGGAAGAAGAAGCGGACCTCCTGGACGAAAAATTGGTTGCTTAACCGTGATCAATTTTCTCATATGTCCTTGCTGAGGGAGCTCCAGGAAAATAATCCTGATGACTTCAGGAATTATTTGAGGATGACGGATCCCATCTTTTACCGTCTTCTTGCCCTGGTGTCCCCCTATATTCTGAAGCAGGATACTTGTATGCGGCTTGCAATTACTCCTGAGCAAAGGTTAATTGCGACGTTGAGGTATCTTGCAACAGGGAGAAGCCTGCAGGATCTGAAGTTCACCACAGGCATCTCCCCCCAAGCTCTTGGAGTCATCATCCCTGAGACCTGCTCTGCCATCATCAAGGTCTTGCAGAAGGACTATATCAAGGTATGTTTGATTTTTTACATTACATTACATGTATTACTAGTTTCACCTGAATTATGATGTTTTTGGATGTACAGCAATTGACACAGGCCATTATTTGTAAACTACCCTCTGTCCGCATGCACATAGTAGTAAAGATGTAGATTATCTTTAACCATTTGTAAAATTACCCACTAACCACCCCACCATTCTCTCCTATGTGTCCCTAAACGCATTGCCTGTTAACAGTATTTTGAATTTGGGTCATTTTATTGCTTTCCCTCAAACAATTATTCCTTGGCCAATGTTTTAGTACCTAGTTAATGATTTATCTAAAATACATCAGTCCATCCATTCCCACCTATGATTCTGTATGTTTATGTAATGATGTTAAAACCTTCACTGACCACAAGCCCTAATTGATGTATAAATGCCCAGTTTTACTTACCCATCCCCCACCCACATGCTAAATCTCAAAGTCAGCATATACCAAAGCTCAAGTTCAGAGGTCTTCAAACTATGGCCCACCAGTTGTTCACGAACTTCAATTTCCATCATGCCTAGTCATGTCTGTGAATGTCAGAGAATTACAAGGCCTCATGGGATGTGTAGTTCTGCAACAGCTGGAGGGCCGTAGTTTGTAAATCTCAGCTCTAGCTGGTGAGTATAATGGGCCATACACACTAGAAGATTGTCAGAACAATTTATCCTTCCGATTTACCAAAACCAAATAATATGAGGTCCAACAAACACTTTCAAATCCTATGCAATCTGGTAGGCCCTTGCACTACATAGAAAAGTTAAATCTGCACGAAAAAGTCTTCAGAGAATCTTCTAGTGTGTATGGCCCTTTACAATATAAGAACAATAGGAGGTTGAAAAGAAATGTATGTAGATGTTACATCCCCATATCCAAACCTTTGCCTTCCTGTTGTATATTTTTTTAGCAAGTTGCATAAGCATTTAACAGACAACTGTGTGTGTAATTAATAATGTGATGTGCTCAAGCACTAATTTTATTTATTTTTTTTTTTTTTATTTTTTCCCCACAGTTTCCTTCAAACGCAGAGCAATGGCTGGAGATTTCTGATCAATTTCTGGAGAAGTGGAATTTTCCCAATTGTGGGGGTGCTATTGATGGGAAGCACGTCCGCATTGTCCCCCCTCCGAATTCCGGCACATTTTATTATAATTATAAAGGTTTTTTTAGTATAGTCATGCTAGCCATAGTTAATGCAAACTATGAGTTTATTTTTTTGGATATTGGCAAAAATGGCCGCAATTCGGATGGGGGAGTTATTGATCAGACGGAGTTCGCTCGTCGTCTAAAGAACGGCACTCTGAACCTGCCATCCAGGGAGCAAACTGTTGAGGGTATGAGCTTTGTGTTTATCGCAGATGAGGCTTTTGCGCTTGGGGAGCATCTCATGAAGCCCTACCCTCAGAGGAACCTCACCCCAGACCAAAGGATTTACAACTACCGGTTGTCCAGAGCTCGCAGAGTTGTGGAGAATGCCTTCGGGATAATGGCCAACCGGTTCCGGATATTCCTGACGTCCATAAACCTGGCACTGTACAAAGTGGATAATGTGGTCTTGTGTTGCTGCATTTTGCACAACTTCCTACGCAGGAATGCACAAAATTATGTATTGCAGCAACTGGATACTGACCCTGCTATGCCAGGTACAAGTGGAGAGGCCCAACCTTCTAACCAAGTGGAGTCCATGACGTCAATGGAAGTTGGACGGTCAGCATTGGCATCACACAGGGCCCGTCAGATCCGCCAGGAATATCTGGACTATTTCGTGGGGAGAGGAGCTGTGTCCTGGCAGCAATCACTGTCACACACCCATTAATCTTGTTAAAGATTGGACACACAAGATAAATGTCAGAGATATATTATTTTTCAACACATTAAACAAAAATTGCAATGATTCTGTATTGTGGATTATAATCATTTGGGCACATATGCCAAACACAATTATTTGGGTTAATCATGTGTTATATATGTGTGACTTTGGAAGGGTTAATACATTCATCAGTGTGTTTCTTGACTGTAGTCTCTCACCAGCTGATCCAAAGTGATGATGGCCATGTGTTATTTTTTAGCCAGTGGTGTAAATACAAGGGCCTTCTGCACCCCACAAAATGTACACAAACCCTGTCACATTGAGAACTAGGTCACACCCAAGGTTCATCTAATGTCACCTTACATTGGTGTTCATTGTCCAGAAGTTGCCCATACTATATATTTCATATAATACATTAGGGTATTAACAAAGTACCTACACCTGTTATGTTGTGTTCATTTATGACATCCTTCTCACTGCCCACCAATGTTAGGATATGTCAGTGTTATGTGAAACTTGATCATTGTTCATCTCAAAGTGTTATATATATAGGTAATGGAAAGTGAACTAGAGCAACGAACAAGCAATACACTATAGATTACACTGATCTCCCTACACTGATTGCTACTGGCAATATCAATGCCATATTGAATCCTAGGACTGCTAGTACCTTGAGTGTTGAGTCACACTTATGCGATGCGGGAAGTCTGCGACTTTGCAGCCTTCCAGCATTGCATAAGGGTGACCCGCCACTTACTTTTTCCACAGGATTGTATTCCACAAGTGTTAAGCACTGTGCGATCCAATCCAGATACATCAGAAATAAAGGGTCATGTGCGACTTGTATGCGTGTTCAGTGCGAATGTAGCCATACAAAGTGTATGTCTCAATTCACACTGCACATCTGATGGCATGTAATATCGTAGCGCACTGCTCCTTTATTACATGCGATCAGATGTTCATGCGAAAATCAGCTATACAGTTTGTATGGCTCAATTCGCACTGCACTCGCACAAAAGTCGCACATGATGCATTTATTCAGCCGCATCAGGATAGGATCGCACAATCGTTCAAACTTGTGTGATCCGATCCTGTGTGAAATGTCAGATCGCACTGTGATATGCGTTAAAACTGGGGGTATCTTTAACATTTCATTGACACCTCCAGCAACTCGCATATGGCAGTGACCAAAATGCTTTCATTAACATGTAAATATGGGAATAGGACAGCCATCATACATTTAGTGCTTCTTTACACAGCTTTAGACCTCGACCCCCCAACTAAAGTCTAATAAAGAATTGAACACACATTGTTGAATGTAAAAACGTTTTAGTATCAAACATTCACAGGGTTAGGGTTAGGGTTAGGGTTAGGGTAAGGGTTAGGGTGTTGTAAAGTGCTTTTCCCAAACTTGGGTACACTCTTTAACATCTGAGTGTAATTAAAATGCCCTAAAACATTCTAAAAAAATTGTAACATCAGGAACATCCCAATACAAACATTAAAAACCTAGTAAAATTGTGGCTTAAAATTTGCCAATCATGTCCACAAAATTGCGCATTTTGATTTGTAATGCCGTTGCAGTCTCCTTTATTTGTTCCAGGTCTGCGCAGCATTGGAGAGCCTCACGGGTCAATTTGGCTAATGTGCAACTATGTAAAACATGGTCTGTAAAAATTAAAAAAAAATGAGTCAATGTGAATCACCTACATGAGGTCATAATAATAGAGAAACATTTGGTGTCCAGGTAATCTTAAATTCCTCTCGAGTTAATACCTACCCTGTTCTTAGGCTCTTTTGCCCTAGGCTCTTCTTCTTCCTCCTGTCCTCCTCCGATGCTGTTGCTGATGATTCTGCCGGTCTCCTGAGCTTACTATATATTCATTAGGGGTGTGAACGCATGATGACGTCATTGTGAGGGCATGGTTGTAATGTATATATATTAAGATGCAGAGACCAGAGACGGGCAGAATGCACGGCAACAGCATTGGAGGAGGACAGGAGGAAGAAGAAGAGCCTAGGGCAAAAGAGCAGACAACATAAGAGCAGAAGATTGGACAGCAGAAGAGTGGAGAGGAGAAGATCCAAAGAGCAGAGTGGAGAAGACCGGATGAAGATATTTAAGAACATTTCATAAACGTCTCCTGTCGTTATTCACATACACTTCCATTTATGTGGTTAATGTGTAGGGGTACTATGTACCCCATACCCATTCACATAGTGATTGGGGTCTGGGATCTGGGGGCCACCCTTTGTTAAAGGTTGCTTCCAAAGTCCTAGGAACCCCCTGGCCGCATGACCCCCCAAAACCACCAGACAGGGTTGTGGGGATGAGGCTCTTGTCCTCCTCTACATGGGAGTAAGGTGCTTTTGGGTGTGCGGTGCAGAGGCCCCCTGGCCCAAAGCAACAAAACCCCCCCATGTTGAGGGCATGTGTCCTGCTGTGGTCCAGGGGGTGTTTGGTCCGCTTGCTCGTTCTCTTTCCTGGCCTGACAAGCTGCATGCTTGTATAAGGGCTGGTAGGGGTTTTGGGGGTAACCCACGCTGTCTTTTTGTTGTGGGCATACCCTCAAACTCAATACCACACACAAAAGGCCTGGTTGTGAACTTGGGGGGACACCCACGGTGGGTTGTTCAATTTTTGGGTGTAGTTCCCCCTCAAAAATCTTCACAACGCAAGTGGCCCCGCAAGTCAGAGCATCCTGATCCGACTTACGGTGCGACTTCCATTCAAATAAAGAGGCTCCCATAGGGAACTAGTGTTGTAAATTGGAGGCTAAAAATAACACTGATAAAAATCATTCTGAAAAAACCTACGTGGGCACACAATTGGCTCTTGGACACTTGGTCCTGGTTCCTCCACAGTTTCGGAACTGGCTTCCACGCTGCTTGGCAAGTTGCCAGGAGATCGGGCTTCTGACCTGGCTGGGGATGCCACATCCTGGCATGATGCAACATCTGCAATGTAAATTTGTAAGGGAATACAAGAATATAAGGTTAAACAATCATTGCAAATACACATATTTCTATGATCCCACTACACAAAAATCTGTGCCTACCAACCTTCTTGTTGCTCTGGTGTCTCATCACTTGTTGGCTCCACCAGGATTATTTCCGGAATAATGTCTTCATCTACATAATACAAAACATTGGCCATATCATAAAAGTCACAAGAGGTACATTTGTTAGGACATGGTGCCCTGCTTGATAGCTCTTTTAGTAACAAATATGAAGACATGTACATGGTTATCTACGAAAAATATGGTACATTAATGTTTGACAGTGCATAGGAACCAATTACCTTTAGTGGAATCTGTGCCACCTTCTGTGCCCATGTCCTCATCTTGTTCGGCAACTGCCGATGGAGCTGCCAGACCTCTCCTCCTCCTTTCCCATAGTTTGGCACGGAGTTTACGTTTTTCTCCTATTTAAAGGTTTGAATAATAATCTGTGATTAATAGGAATGTTTGCTGAGAAGATTCGTGCAGGAAAGAACGTTCGTTGCAACACAATACATATATTTTTAACTATGGCTTCCTGACTTTTAATGTCATATACTAAAACATCAACAATAGATCGATCAAATCACGACATGACAACTAAAATGAGTAATCTAACTTTTTACATAGACATTATAATCTAGACATGTTAATACAACATACACAAAATTATAAAAAACATATTGCATGATTAAAAAAATAAAGAAAAAATAAAACTTACTTTTTTTCAAAATCCGATGGATTTGGGAAAGCTGATCCTGCTCACGGTGTTTGAGGTCAGACCACCGTTTCCGAATCTGATCTTTCGATCGCTCGACACCGAATTTTTTGACCAAACAGGCCACCACCTTGTCCATGATGCCATCTTTCCTGGCATTGGGCCGATCGTAATTTGCCAACTTTCCATCGTAATCCATTTTTTCTAAAATGGAGACCATCTCCACCATTTCTGGCTTTGACATGGGTGTAGCCCTTGATTTTCGGGTGGCCCAATCACTTCGGCCCCCACTAATTGAGCTCCCAGATTGTTGAGACATGGTTCCTAATTAAACAATGATTATTCCACTGCCTCAGGTGTGAGTGTCGCATGTAGGCCTGATCTTCGGCACGTACACACCCCTGCACAAGCCCGCCACTGGAGGAGGAGTTGACGCCTGCGCTGTATTTAAAGGACGCCAGATCGTTCGGCCGACGATTCGCTAGCGGACATATCGAGAGTTGGAGCACGATCGAGCGGCGAATCACGACTTTTCCCCACAAACAAAGGTACGACTCTTTTAATAGAAAGTGTGTGTTTTGGGCCCTATACAGCTTTTATTAGGAATATCTTTATTATGTGCCAAAATACATGCTATTTTAATATGTTTTGTGTTGTTTTGTGTCTTGCAGGCATATACTGTCCTGCAATATGGTGGACAATTTCACCACCCACAACTTTTTAATAAGTTTTATTGATGAGTTCAGGCAACTGCCCTGTTTGTGGCAAGTCAAGTCCGCAGATTATAAAAATCGAAAACTCAGAAAACAGGCCATGGAACATTTGGTGGCCTTCTACAAGCCCGTCTGTCCTGGGGCAAATTTTACTTATATCCGCAAAAAAATAAACAGTATTCGCACTGCCTACAGGCGGGAGTTAAAAAAAATAGAGGAGTCCACCCAGTCTGGAGCAGGGGCACGGAATGTATATGTACCACGGCTGTGGTACTTTGATAACATGCGGTTCCTGGCAGACACCATGGAATCCAGGCCGTCAATTTCAACACTGCCTTCTACTTCGGCAGAGGGCTCAGTGTCGGTAGATCCAAGCCAGGATGAGGATTTCCTGGAGGAGAGTTTTACTCAGGTATGGCATTTCACAATATATTGTCTGCTAAAATGTAATCATGTAACAAAATTATAAGCTAAACCATAATTGACCCTTTAGGTAAACGGGCATAGCAAGGGGTTGGCATGACAGGCAACCGCCAGGGGCGCAGGCCAAGGGGGGTGGGTCACAAAAACATTGGCATTGTTTTATTGTTTATTTTAACAATCCACTCAGCCTGCACACCCCAGAACCCCCAGTTTGCAGGCGGATTCATGCAGGTGTAAAACATTGAGAGCAGCTTCATGCAGGTGTAAAACATTGAGAGCTGCTTCATGCAGGTGTAAAACATTGAGAGCTGCTTCATGCAGGTGTAAAACATTGAGAGCAGCTGAGCCAAAAGACCAGGAGACTGAGACTGCCTCTCACTGCATCCCCAGCACACCTCTGGTCTTACAAACACTGCTGCATCCCCAGCACACCTCTGGTCCTAACAAACACTGCTGTAGCCTCAGCATTCCTCTGGCTCAACCTTTTTTAATACAAAACTAACAGCTCCTGCAAATGATCCATCCATCCTTGCTTCCATGTCTCTGGTCTCTCACTCTGGGTCAGCAAGGCAGGTGGCTTCCTTATTCATGTTTCCCTGCACTGCTTCACCCTCAATGCCCTACATCAAGTCCTCTGCAAGTTCAGGCCCCTCTCTCTCTGCAACCCCCTCCTCTCTCTCTCACACCCCCTCTTTCTCTCCCTCTCTCTAGCTCTCAACCCTCTCTTTCTTTTTCACACCTGAGACAATGATTGCCCACTAGAGAGCTCTACACTGGGCAAACAAGGGGCAAATTAGAAACTTTTAATGCCCTTTAATTTTTTTTTGGGGGGGTGGGTTACAGTTTTACATTGATCTTGGGGGGGGGGGGGTTGTTGCCAAATACAGCTCCTCAACAAGGGCACTGGAGACCCTAGATATGCCACTGTATGTAAAGTCTGCTATTTGTTCACAATAATATAACAAACATGCATTTTTATATACACTATAACATTCTAATCAATTGTTCATTTCATCAACAGGGAAGTGTCACTGAGGAGGAGCCAGGTTGCAGCCAGGAGCCTGGGGAGCCTGTGGAGCCTGAGGAGCCTGCGGAACTCTTTCCACCACCACCTCCTCCTGCCAAACGGAGGCAAAAGAGGAAGCACGTGGATGACATCACCGACGAGTTTATCCAGGAGGCCACCATAGCCCTACGTCGGAAACCGGAGGCCAATGAGTCCTTCGGGAATATGACTGCCAAAATCCTGGATAAGGTGGACCTCAGGCAGTGTCAGTATGCCAGAAAAATTATTCTGGATGTGCTGCAAAACGCAGAAAACGGCATACTTACTGAGCACAGCCACGCATGCCAGGAGCACCCGTGCCCTCCACCTCCACCTCCACCTCCACAACACCCACCACCTCGCCAAATGCCACATGGCCAGTGGCAATATGGCCAGCAGGATCCAAACCTGCCCTCATGGCAACCTGATTTCAGTTACCAGCAACTTTAATTTTTGTAACCCCCTATTATTTATTTTACCCCTGTTTGCCAGTTTCTAGTTTAATTTTGTCCAAATGGACCTTTTTTATGTTTAGTTATACGGAAAGTATTGATGTTTGCTTTGTTTTTTTTTTGCTGAGATCCAAAAAATAAAGAAAATTTAAAATAAAAAATGGCCTATCTGAATTTGTTAACATGTTTAATATTGTGCATAACCTGAAAAATATGTTTTAGACATTAATTCATAAAAGAATAAAGGGTCATATCAATAGTTAGATCTTTGGTGTGAAAATACAAAAATAATGGTGAAGAGTTCAAATTATTTAATTCTAAAATTTGATAGAACAGATAGAATAGACAAACATTATCTTCATCATAACAGAACACATGCCTTTTTATTAGAAAAGTATGGCATTATGAGCAGCATCTTCCTTCTTCTCACATTTATCAAGATGAGCATGTGCTCCGCATTTCACCTATTTCTTGGACTTCCGCGAGCCGAAAGTTCTTTCTGAATAAAATGTTGAGTTTACTAGAGAAAATTCTTCCGGGAACTCATTTGGTTTGATCATGCGTGTTGGGATTTGTAGCTGTGTGTCGGCAGAATTGTGTACTGACAGGCGAACAATCGTCCGTTCTGGTGTCGGCATACAAATATTTTCATGTTTGCAAGAAAGACTTTTGTCCGCGGATTGTGCGCAGACATCTGTCGGAGGCACCATACTAACACGCGTACAATCGGCAGATCCTTCGCCCACCAACGTTTGTATGCCGACGATCGGTACGTGTGTACGGGCCTTAAGGCCTACATGTGTTTAGGCAGCTATTGATGGACTTTTGGTTTTGTAATCACTTTATAAATACTTGAATAAATTAGGTGTCTTGTTATGTTAGGCCATACTGACAATTTTTATTAATCTATTAGTAATGACATAATGGGTTTCTTAATTAAAATAAAATGATGATTCTGCTGGATAGCAGTAGTGTAAAACTGGCCAGCAGCAGGACAGCTTAATCAGGGAAAATAGGCCTAACTGGTGTACAGCTAACTAGTGGAAAATTGGAGGGATGTTATGCAAACAGGTTTAGGTGCCAAAAAAATATGATTTGCAACGCCACCTTACTGATACGTTCTTTTCATCCCAATCTAAGAAAAACAAGGTGAAAAGACCCCATTTATTTGAAAAAGTAACTCAGGTGCTGCTGATTGAGGAGATAACTATCAATCAGTTGCTGCAGACAGTTAAAAAGGATTTTAGATGTACAAATCTGTGCACATGAAGAGGGGACCTAACAAAATATACACCGTGACTTCAATTCAAAGAGCCCGAGCATAATTTGTTCAAGTAGATGTAAACCCAACAACTAAAATATCATACAAGTGTTAACAGCTGATCAAACCGAAATAAAAGGCCCTTGTTTGGGGCCATTGTGTTATGGGGTGACAACAGAAATGCCACACTGCTACACTGTACAAGGGTTTGTACATGTTATCATGGTCTTTTAATTTATTCCTATACCTCTGGGGTGGGGGGGACATGCACATTACTGCACAGTACATGCCCGCATTTCTAAACAAAATGCTGCTTGGCATTGCACAGGCTACAACAGCTCAACAAAGAAGCATCTGCATCCAAAGTCTGGTCCACAGACACTTTGCAGAACTCCATGTGTGTTTCTAATATTGGAAGGATCTTAAAAATGGATCCTCTCTTGGAAGGGTTCAAAGGCCAGTTTTAAATATCCTTGAAATAAAAAAGATCTTTATCCTAATTCTTTTTATGTCTGTGCTTTAGCAAAACAGTTAGCTCTACCTAACAATAGCAATAGAGAAAAAAGGTAATTTTATTGTTTTTTTTTTTTCATAGATATGTGCTCAAGCTGTTCAAACATCAGAAAAAAAAAAAAAAGGAGACAATAATGTTGTAAAAAAGTTTTGAATAGAAAACATAGAAAAGTAATCCTTTTCTGTTGGTTAAAAAACAAAACAAAACACAATACCTGTTTTCTCATTCAATTGCTTGTGTCCCAGGTGCAGTCATTATTCTTTATCCAATCTGGAGGTACGGACTATATGACGACGAAACATAGAAAGAGATCTTTCTTGCTTGACCACATATATACAGTACGTTGTTCTACAAATCCTATAATGAAATAAAAGCTGAGGTTGAGCTAGTCTGAGAGAGAAAAAAAAGGGAAACAATAATGTATTTTGAGCAAGGACATATTTTGAGTTTTAATGCAATGCTTGCCTTAAAATATAACTATATAAAATTAGGACCCACACCAGCACCTCACCTGAAGCCCCCCAGTTTTTTTTTTATTAAAATAAACCTATGTCTACCTTATTTTCTGCAGACTTCTTGCCAGTCCAGTGACAATATGGGAGCTACCTCTTTTTCCTTGGCAGCAGGGGGGGAAGAATGCATTGAAAAAGTATTCATACCCCTTGAAATTTTCCACATTTTGTCATGTTACAACCAAAAACCTAAATGTATTTTATTAGGATTTTATGTTATAGACCAACACAAAGCGGCACATAATTGTGAAGTGGGAGGAAACTGATAAATGATTTTAATTTTTTTACTAGTAAATATCTGAAAAGTGTGGCGTGCATTTGTATTCAGCCCCCTTTACTCTGATACCCCTAACTAAAATCTGGTGGAACAAATTGCCTTCAGAAGTCACCTAGTTAGTAAACCCAGTCCACCTGTGTGTAACTTAATTTCAGTATAAATACAGCTGTTCTGTGAAGCCCTCAGAGGTTTGTTAAAGAACCTTAGTGAACAAACTGCATCATGAAGGCCAAGGAACACACCAGACAGGAAAAGTTTAAAGCAGGGTTAGGTTATAGAAAAATATCCCAAGCTTTGAACATCTCACGGAGCACTGTTCAATCCATCATCCGAAAACGGAAAGAGAATAGCACAACTGCAAACCTACGAAGACATGGCGGTCCACCTTAACTGACAGGCCAGGCAAGGAGAGCATTAATCAGAGAGGCCCATGGTAAGTCTGGGGGAGCTGCAGAGATCCACAGCTCAGATGGGAGAATCTGTCCACAGGACAACTATTAGTCATGCACTCCACAAATCTGGCCTTTATAGAAGAGTGGCAAGAAGAAAGCCATTTTTGAAAGAAAGCCAGAAGAAGTCCCGTTTGCAGTTTGTGGGAAGCCCTGTGGGGGACATTTGTGGCCTAAATGCAAAATGTTATGTGTTTCTGGAAAACTAACACTGCCCATTAAAATCCAGACAAAGGAGCAAGTAAAATGGCAGTACCAAAGACAATGTCAAATTATCCCACTCACTCGGCGCTTAGGAGCTAAAATTGTGTTACCACAAATAAGACCATAAATTGATATAAAATCAATAAAATAATACTAATAACCAGCAGCTGTTATAAAAATAAACAATAATTGGGCAAGGTGCGTACATCTAATTCAATATATCAAATCATATGTATACACTAACAGCGCTATCACATGTATAACAATGCTTGTCATGTGTGTTAAAAAAAAAATATATATATATATATATATAGACATTAGGCAATATAGTCTAAGTCAGTGTTCATCCACAGAGTCCTTGAGTTTGGCATGCACCACCACCTCACCGGCGTGCCCCCCAAGAAGTGCCCACGTACCTCAAAATGGGTAGAATTATGCCATAATAATAGACCAAGTAGGATATCTGAACCATAGGACTCCTTTTTGATCTCCACCAATCTGATGCCTGGATCAATCCTCCAAAATATCGCATGCCATGCAAATAAATAATGGACTTATAGTGTAAATCCATATTCACACTCAAGTTTATTAAGACCAAAAACCCAAATAAAAAGCACTCACAAAATTAGAAATCAATAAAGCTCATCACAAAATGTATCCCTGTCAGGGCTACCTGGTTACCGCACCGTTCTCCGCTCGTTGGTCAGGACCGCGGATTGGAAACCGCCGCCGGACTTCCGGGTGTCGGTGTGACGTCAGGCACATAAGACGTACGGTTGCTATGGTCACCGCATGCCCACGCCCTCATGCGTTTCGTTACAGTGGACTTCAACTGAGGGCGTCCATTTTATTTGGGTTTTGGTCTTAATAAACTTGAGTGTGAATATGGATTTACACTATAAGTCCATTATTTATTTGCATGGCATGCAATATTTTGGAGGATTGATCTAGGCATCAGATTGGTGGAGATCAAAAAGGAGTCCTATGGTTCAGATATCCTACTTGGTCTATTATTTTGGCGTAATTCTCCCCATTTTGAGGTACGTGGGCACTTCTTGGGGGGCACGCCGGTGAGGTGGTGGTGCATGCCAAACTCAAGGACTCTGTGGATGAACACTGACTTGGACTATATTGCCTAATGTCTATTGGACTTTCACTTACACGATTAATATATATATAAATATATATATATATTTTTTTTTTTTTTTAACACACATGACAAGCATTGTTATACATGTGTACATGTGATAGCACTGTTAGTGTATACATATGATTTGATATATTGAATTAGATGTACGCACCTTGTCCAACACTGCACATTACCCTCATATTGCTCTCATATTATTCTCACATCATGTTGTGGAGATGCTTTTCTCCAGAAGGGACAGGGAAGCTTGTCAGATTTGATAAGAAGATGGATGGAGCCAAATACAGGGCGATTTTAGAAGAAAACCTGTAAGAGTTCTTCCAGAAGGAAAATTACCCTAAACATACAGCCAGAGCTACAATGGAATGGTTTAGATCAAAGCATATTCATGTATTAGAATGGCCCAGTCAAAGTTCAGACCTAAATCCAATAAGGAATCGGTGGCAAGACTTGAAAATTGCTGTTCTCCATCCAATCTGACAGAGCTTGAGCTATTTTGCAAAGAAGAATGGGCAAAAATTTCACACCACACTTTTCAGATATTTATTTGTAAAAAATTTTGAAACTATTTATCATTTTCCTTTTACTTCTCAGATATGTGCCACTTTGTGTTCATCTATCTCATAAAATCCCAATAAAATACATTAAAGTTTCTGGTCGTAACAAAATGTGTAAAATGTCAAGCAGTATGAATACTTTTTCAAGGCACTGTATGTGTGAGCACTGCTCAGTCCGGTATTACTGTGAGTATAGCCTGTATGACAAGGCTTCTCCTAGGGGGTGGGTCAGTGACAGGCTGGACTCACAGAAAATGAGTAAAATGATATAAGCATAAATTTTCCCTAAGAGGACCAGCGGTGCTGGATGGAAGAGGAAGCTGGGAATATTGCTGGAGCATGGGGAGTGTAAGTACAGCTTGGTAGATATCTTAGGAAAATGAATGTGGCGTTCCACTTTAATGTCCAAGTGCTCACTTTGCCCCGCCAAGTCCTGAAACATCGGTTGTTTATAATGTTTCATGCTGTCTAAGTAAAGAAGAGATTGCTTGCAACATTACAAGGTGGGCCAGTAAGGATTCCCTATGTTTTGATAATCCATGGCATCAACCTTCCCAATCACTTCAGTACCCCTAAAAACTTTGGGTACTTCTTCTATGGTATGTGACTATAGAAAACATGACAGAGGCATTACCTTTACCCCACTCAATCCGAAAATAAAACTTTTTGGCTGGAGTCAGGTTTTGCCTTTCAGCACATATACTGTATGTCTCTAGCTCATAAAAGAACTAAAATGAATAACATACCCTTTCAATAAAGGATGAATGCGGTCTTGGAGTTTACATATACAGTATATACTTGACTCACAAAGGTCTAAAAGATTCAAATGAAAACCCAAACCTGCATAACATCCAGTTAATTTTATTTTTTTTTAATAATTTTAAATCAGACAGGAAGACAACTAGAACAATTTAAGAATAGCAGTGGAAAAGTGCCAGGCTTTTATTAGGAGACATTCAAGCTTGAAGAGTTCTTTTTGTCTTTAATATCACTCAGATTCAGAGTAAAGAAGAACGCAGAAGAGACACGAGAGACAAAGTGGAAAGTTATAGGACCTGCCGAGCACCACCTACCTGAGAGTGACAGGGAAATGCTGATTTGGCAAATATAATAACATAGCCGGTCTTGTGCCAGATCTACATACTGTTTTCCACTAAGTCAGCTGAACAAAGACCTTTTATAGACGGTGTAATTGAGGCTACCTGATTTAGCTGGAACATTCAGGTGTATAATAGGGGCTTCTGGAACGACAGACAGAGAGAAAATTCACATGGAATAAGTGAAGCACTTTGCTGGGAGGTGGACATGGGTTCTGTAGGTTATTCCCAATACAGCAGACAATCTCTGGCAGCTTATAAAAGAGGCATTTATGTGATATGTCAGCGGTTAGTGCAATGCTTAAAAGAAAAGAGATCATGTGGCAAGATAGCATTCTTTACCGTTCCCTGAGAGGCAAGAGGCATTCTGTTATTACTAGGGCCCTTTGTTGTTTCTGCTATTTTACGAAATAAAATGTGACACAGAATTGTTAAATGATACTTGTGTGATTGTTCCTATCAAAACTGTGTCTTTTCCCTCCTTTAGGAATGGGCAGGATTGCAGGACACACTTAGAATATGCATGTGTAACATGACCATTGGGGCAGGGGTATCAAAAAAAGAATTTAGGTGAGCAGCTGCTTTTTGCCCGACATGAAGCTGTAAACCCAACAGGACCACGCAGGGTCAAGACATGTATCAGATCACTCAAACAGCAATTAACCTGCTCAAGGTTTTAGATGTGAATGTTCTATCTTGGCTTTGTATTCAAATGCATTAACTCATCCGTCAAATTGTGACCACGAGTTAAGAAGCCAATTTTAGGTCTTGGGTTACAAATTAAACCAAGATCACGTTCAGTTGAATAGTTGTAAATGTCACTGTAATAGTCATGTTAACTGAACAACATCAAAACACTTATTTATGAGAAAGATGGCTAGATGAATAAAGAACAGAGTGCACATATTAATGGTCAATATAATATATGCATCATGGATGCTGCATGTATGCCAGTGACAAGTTCTGTGGCTGACTGGGTATATTAACCATTAAACTTGCAAAACTATGACAGTATGTGAAGACTGGAATTACTGATTTGCATGCAAGAAAAGGTAATGGGATTTCAAATATAGTTTTAAAAAACTATTCCATCTAAAATAACCTCCTGAAACCTTAAAATTATTTTGAAAAAGAAAAGCTCAGCTTTCTTGTAGAGTAGGATAATGTTAAATCCAGTTTGCACATGTAAGCTATGCTGTCAGCATGATGCAATGCATGGTTTATGACAACCATGACATTTTTCATATGACTGTTTTAAGCAGCAAGTTACCTTCATATTTACTTTGCCAGCTGTAACATAACAGAAAGTATAGGTGTGTTAAAGATTATAATTACTACATCATAGTATAATGAAGTAGATGTAAATCTCAGTGTGTAAAGACATCTTTCAAGCAGCCTTTCTATTGCAAATGTTTCCAAACTTCATAAGTCAGCAATGAAGCACTGCCAGAAAAATGCTCAAGCTGGGACGGATGTGTTCTTATGCCTAGTGTGGTCAGATCACACCCCTCAGCTCTTTTGATTGGGTAGCTCAGTGACACTCTCTGGTGGATCAACAAAAAGCTGCTGCTATTGGCACCTGAAGTTTTCAATTGCCATCAGAATTATGAAGGAATGCTGAGTCACTTTTGAGAGCCATGACTATCAGATTGGATTACTACGCAAACAAATTACACATTTACAAATTTAACAAAACATGGCTGTCTGTAGACATACTGCAGGAAAGTAGCAGGGGTGTTGTCCATGCCACTGGTGCATTGGGTGAACACTGGCACCCTACAAAAATTGGTAAGCTGAAATTTAATACATTTTTGTTTTTGGGTTTAATATTGTCTTTTTGTTAATTTGTTTGGGTAAATTGTCCATATAAGAAATCAAAGAATCTTTGCCTTATTGAATAAAGCTACTATAGTATACTATAGTAGTTGTACATTCTTTTCTGGGTGTGGGGCAAGTGTCACAGACATTTCTTGAAGGTCAGAAATGCTACAGTGGATTCTGTGAATAGTGCATGTTTCCATTACAACACATGGATGCTCCTACTGGTTGTGCTTTAAAGCAGTGGTCCTCAACCCTTGTCTACAGGGCCCACTAACAGGCCAGATTTTAGGTATTACCTTGGGGAGATGCAGACTAGAGTACTGCAATCACTGAGCAGCAAATGATATCACCTGGGATGTATTTCAGTTATCTTGAAAATCTGGCCTGTTAGTGGGCCCTGTAGGCCAGGATTGAGGACCGCTGCTTTAAAGCACAACCAGTAGGAGCATCCATGTGTTGTAATGGAAACATGCACTATTCACAGCATCCACTGTAGCATTTCTGACCCTGATTAGGTGACTCCAGTGACTATCACTCAAAGTCTTCTGGAACTTATATTGTTGTCCCTCCAGCTCGAACACCTCTGTGCAGGATGAGGCTGAGAGTTCAACTTTCACATTTTGGTGGCATCTGCAGGATCTGTGACTGCCATTGTCACATTCTGGTGGCAATGGGGGAATCTGAGATTGCCACTTTCACACTGCCTCCTAGCCTTTCAGCAGTGAAAAATATAGAGATTTACAAATTTACCAATACATGGCTGTCTGTAGTCCTACTGCAGGAATGTAGCAGGGGTGTTGTCCATGCCACTGGTGCCTTAGAAGGCAGTGGGTGAACGCTGGCACCCTACAACAAGACATAAAGCCAGTGATGGATTGAGGGTGCAACTGTAAGGGGGGAGACTAAAGAATGCTATCATGCAGCAGAATTCCGACACAATAGGTAACTGTACCAGAAAGAATTTAGAGGGACACTATTCTATCAGAAGCAATGACTTTGTCTAGGTAGTGCTACAGGAGGAGGAGGACATCCACATACCTAGAGTGGCAATGATGAAAATGAACCTGAACTCATGGACTGCTGACATTGCAAGCATATCAATAGCATATCAATATGTATGGAAAAACTTTAAATGCAGAGATTAAATTACGTTGTCTCTTAAAATGTGTTTTCTATAAGGACATTACCTCCTCAAGGGGTGAATTGAATAATGCTATCTCAGCTTCTAATTTTCTCTATAGTTCTTTTTAAAGTAGATGAAACAGTTGAAACAAACTGATTTGTTTAATAAAAAGGGATTAAATCAAGAACTTTAACCACAAATTACTTCATAATAGGCGCTGTGTGGGGTTTGCTAGTAAACATGCAAAATCGCTTTCCCTCCTGCTCACACCGGAAAATGGAATTTTTGGCCAGTTACTTTATTTCTTTCAAATCACTAAATGAAGCTCATGATTAAGCTCTATCCCTGAGCCAAGATCCCGTCCACACCGCATATCAGCTTGGGGTAATACGTTGGAAGACGCCCTAGCTAATTATAATATGTGACGAGTTACATAAGAAGATAGAAAGCATTGATTACATAAAAGGACTTTAATCGGCGCATTTATATAATTTTAATTGAAATTTACAATCAGGATTATTTGAATAAGTATTTTCCTTACTTTAACTTGTACTTCTCTCGTCAACTATGGTTCAGCTGCAAGGTGGTCCAAAAATAGATTTTCATTGAATAGCAGATGCTCTTAGTGGTGAAAATGTGTACCATTTTATTTTGCTTTCATTTGTTATGTTAACTAAAAAAATCCATTCACCTGTCTTAATCTTCGTACACAAACGCAGCGATTATCGGCCGACCGATCGTCCGACTTTTGTCCAAGTTGTGTTTTGTTGGTTGGAATGTGTCTAGACTGCACACAAATTTTCTCGGCCAACAAAATTCTACTTCAGAAGTGATGTCATGTGTTGGTTTGTTTTCTTTGTGTTTTTTCTTCACTGAGCATGCCCAGACTTGCTCATCAGATTTTTCCCTGTCGAAATCTGTACTGACTGCACGAAAATCGGCCGTTGTGTTGACGGCCAACAAAAATTTTATAGTCTGCACACCAGATTTTTTTCGGCCGAAAAGTCGGAGTTGGTTGTCGGAAGCATCATACTAACAAGCCGAAAATCGGCAGATCGGACGTTGGCCGAAAATTCCCTGCCAATTTCCGATGCGTGTGTACGGGGCTTTAGCCCATTCTCTATGTGCTAGCTTAAACGAGACTGATGAAAAGAATGACCTTGTTTGCTGGTGATTTTAAGAACGACAATAACGTCATGGTAACTAAACAATTCCTTGCAGTTTTTTCTAACTTTATGTATTTTTTAATGCAAATCAGCATAAAAATATAAAAAACATTTTTACTTTTGGATAACAAACAGCTACAAAAATTGCTCTTTCATTTAGTCAATGGCCATGAAATTATATTTGCTTATACGTAAAACTGAATTTAAGCATTATAAAATTATTGTTTTTTACTGAGATCTTAATGGGGGGTTGCTAGCTGTATTAAATCCAGCTGCTGAATGCAATACATTTCCATACTTTGAGATATATGTACAGTCAAAATAAAAAAAACTATTACTACGTGGTTGTTGTAGCTCTTCACTTTTAACAATAATATAGCCAAATTCCGTATCTCTCTATCTTCTTACTTACCTGTTGATTATTCCAGTACAATGGACTGCAAGCCACATTCTGTGAAGGGATTACAATGCTGTCACTTGCAAAAGTGCCACATTGTGACCAGTGCCACACACTTCTTCAGACAGTGTTGACAGTGTGGACTGGAATAGGAAAAAATAGAATGCTAGGAATTGAAGTTCAGGCACCTGAAATATAATTGAAGGTCACATTCCCAGCTCTACTGTTTGAAAGATCGCCTAAGGCTCAAAAATCTCCGCTTTTTGGGGTTTCTGGAAGGCTCTAAAGGTAAAAATCCTGAATCGTAATGGAATGCTGGTTAACATACGTTAACCAATCTGTGGAAGCTATGTTTGGTGCTTCCACATTTTCCCCATTATTCGTTATAGAGAGTGCTCACATGGTTCCCCTGCGCCCACTACCATCACCTCCTCACCTTATACTCATCAAATTGCTGCATTTTCGAGATAAAGAGGCAGTTCTGAGGGATGCCAGAGAAAAATGGTGAGTCTCCTTTAACAGCAACACAATCACTATATTTCCCAACTTCTCTGCAGCTACACAGAAACAAAGAGCTGTGAATTACCTCGCGCCAACCATGGTTCTCCACCCCGCTAAGTAGTGTTCTGAGGATTCCGGAGTATCCCTCTAAATGGGGCTTGCGGGATGGGGATAGAGTATCCCTCTATCATGTGGCTGATCTGAGGTTTCGGGAGTATCCCTCTACATGGGGCTTATTATACCCTTTGTCTTCTGGGAGCACTGCTACAGAAAGAGGACAATGTTTTGATGCTACAAATGATCTGACCTGCTGTTTTTGCCATGTCCGGCTTATATCCTGTAGTATATGTGCTCAGATACACCATATATGGCTGACACATCACTTCAGGCTACAATTTGGCTAAAACTCCTTCCCCCTATGATCTTTGAGTTGATTGGGGACGTATTGTTTCCTGTTACACCCTTCTACAGAGAACTCAGGGATTGGCGTCCTAGGTCCTTGTCCACCAACAGGCACAGACAGAATTTTTATGTTACAGTTCTTCATTCTCCTGACTTTAGTTTCAACACTGTTGGGTCTCCTTCTTTTTCTTTTATGCGGACTGTGTCTGCAAGACTAAACCAGGTTCCCTCTGCTATGCACTCTTCGTTCTGAGAATGAAGCTCCCAAGTGTTTGGGTTTGGGGGCCGGGTGGGTTAGGGAAGCTTTTGCTTTTTGGGCCTTTTTTTTTGTTCTCTCAATTTATTGCTTATTTCCATGTCTGTCCATTTATTGGATTGAATTCTGCATTCTTCTTATTTGTATCTACCATACAAGTGATGGCTATATTTATGTTTACCTTATTTGGGTTACAGGTCCTCTTAATACGGTTGCTTAATGCATTACTCTGGTATTATCCTCCAACTAAACTGTATATTCTTTACTTATGGTTACATTACGTTTGATCTTGTGGAATGTCAGAGGGCTCAACTATGAAGCGCTCTCTGATGTTCGACTACCTGGCCCAGCATAACCCGCATGTGAGTCTTCTCCAGGAAACACATCTGCAGGGCTTTAGAGTCATGGCACTGAAACATGCTAAAATAGCCTACGCTATTCATTCCATTTATTCCACATATGCTCGTGGTACTTCCGTACTAATAGCTATGACTGCCTGGATAACTCTAAAACATATTAAAACTGACCCTGGGGGCTGTTTTGTAATCCTTGTCCTTGAAATTCTAGGCAAACCATACTGCACAGTTAACCTATATATTCCACCACCATTTACAAAAATATTTTTTAGTTCAATCTTATTTTATTGAAAGAGAAGGGTTTTACAGAGTTAGGGGAGAAGCAAGGGGGTATGAAACAAATAAATTGTTCAGGTATGACATATGGTAAACTGTGAGAAAATGCATACAACAATCAATATCGATAAGTGCAAATAAGGAACTCAAACCGCCAGGTCCATCAGATCCTGGCAGCAGCACAAGGTCAAGAAAACAGCAACTTGGGGTGTCAGGTGGTAACATAATTTAAGAGAAAAGTCAAGGAAAGGCCAACACCAGTATAAACACTTTCATGGCTGGCGTCACTTGAGGAGATTGTGGGAAGTGTGGTAGGCATTGATAAATTAGGCATTGATAAATATCCCGGCTTTCCATTGAGGAGCGCCTAAAAACAACAAATAAGTAAAGGAGGATTGCCTTATGGTGTCAACGGTACAGCCAGAGAGGGGAATAAAGGTAAGAGGATGGGATAAAGCAGGAGAATGTAAAGAGGGATGTCAAGGGGGCAAAGAAGGTGGAAGAAATCAGGATGGGCCGCCCACGTCCCACTACTGCCCCCCATCACCAGGTAGCACAGACGTCTCGAGCCAGGACTGAAAGGCGTCCGAACACCGAAACATGTCCCAGGACCTCCAAGCAGCAGAGAATTGGTCCTCCCTGCCCCCCTCTCGCGCCAACAGGTTTTCCTTGTCTCTAAGCCGGTCCAGTTCCAGAGCCCACTCAAGTTTAGAGGGTACCTGCTTGGACCTCCAGTGTCTGGGTATCACCGTCCGAACAGCCGCCAAGAAAAACCTCAAAACGTCTCTCTTGATCGACCGGAAGGAGCCGGGTAACAAAGACAACAGGGCCAGTTCCGGTGTCGCAGGAACATTTGTTGCCTGGAGCCTGCAATACAAAGCTATAATTCCAGTCCACAATTCATGGATCTGAGGACATTCCCACCAGATGTGAATAAGCGTTCCCCTAGAGGACGTGCACCGCCAACATTGGTCCGACTGGAGTGGGTCAATGTAGGCGATCGAGGAAGGGCACCTGTACCATCTGCTCAAGAGTTTGAACCCCTTCTCCTGAACTTGGGTAGCAGGAGACAGCGAGTGGGTCATCGCAAAACATTTGTGCCAGTCGGTAGATGAAAGGGTTCGGCCTAGGTCCCTGTCCCAGACAGCAGTATATGTCGGCAGGTCAGGGCGGAGGGCATGCAATAACAAGGAATATAAGAGAGACACCGTGTGCGGGGGGGGAACATCCTGGAGCAGGATAGAGTCCAACTCCGAAGGGTCTCCCCTAACATCAGTCAACGAGGGTAGAGTGTGTATATAGGAGAGGGCCTGGCGGCGCTGCAGCCAGTTCACAAGATCACCACTGGGGGTGGCGGATGCAGGAGACATCAACAGGGACGGGTCAGCTCGGAGAATTTGGGATACCCGTCGATGGTCCGTCGCGTTCCAGGAGCCAAATCTGGAACACGAGGCCGCCGGAGGGAACGCTGGGGATCCAAAGAATGGCGTCATGGGGCCCTGAGGACTTGACAGACGTCCCGATTTATTCAGGCAATCCCAGACCCGTAAGGTCTGTCCTTACCAGACCAAAAATATTTTTTGACTGGCCTAATGGCCGGGGATTTCAACACAGTCCTCAATAATTCCCTTGATAGGTTTGGTGGATCTACTTCACCCCCTACAACTTTAAGCTCATATTTGACCTGGTAGATACCTGGAGATGGAAGCATGCTTCGGTACAAGAGTACTCTTGCTATTTTGATACTTATGGTACACTGTCACGTATTGATTTATATTTGCTCTCTCAATAAATGCTAAGTATGGTGATTGCCATTAGATTGCTCCCCAGAGCAGTTTCCGATCATTCTCCTTTATTAGTGGATCTTGTCCTGGGTGTATCTAGTTCATTCAGGATTTGGAGGCTGAGCCCCCCCTATGGTTAGGGGACTCAGCAGTGACAGATCAGGGGCTTGTTAAAATTAACTCATATTGGGCCACTAACAAAAATAGTGCCTCCATACCTATAACCTGGGACGTCTTTAAGGCCACCATGCGTGGCACGTTTGCGGCAGCTATTGGACAGGCCCGTAAGGCCTCCCAGTCTAAATTGGTGGACGCGGAGTGTGAACTTAATGTTGCAGAGGCTCAACATTCTGCCACCCCCACTCCTGATACTTATGCTAACTGGAAACACAAAGCCAGAATGTTATATTTAGTACTCCTAGAACGTACACAGAAAAAACTACTCTATCAGAATAAATGTATTTTTGAATTTGGGACAAGAACAGTTACCTTTTGGCATATCTCTCTAGACCTGATTTCCAATCATGCACTATTCTCAGAATTAAAAAACTATGATGGAGTCGTAATGGAACAAACTAAAGAAGCTTTTGTCACATTTTATTTCAGCCTATACACTAACAGAACTCAGTATACCATAGAAGAATTACAGTATCTCACAAAAGTGAGTACACCCCTTACATTTTTGTAAATATTTTATTAAATCTTTTCATGTAACAATACTGAAGAAATGACACTTTGCTACAATGTAAGGTAGTGTGTGTATAGCTTGTATAACACTGTAAATTTTCTGTCCCCTCAAAATAACTCAACACACAGACATTAATGTCTAAACCGCTGACAACAAAAGTGAGTACACCCCTGAGTTAAAATGTCCAATTTGGGCTCAAAGTGTCAATATTTTGTGTGGCCACCATTATTTTCCAGCTCTGCCTTAACCCTCTTGGACATGGAGTTCACCAGAGCTTTACAGGTTGCACTGAAGTCCTCTTCCACTCCTCCATGATGACATCACACAGCTGGTGGATGTTAGAGACCTTGCGTTCCTCCACCTTTCGTTTGAGGATGCCCCACAGATGCTCAATAGGGTTTAGGTCTGGAGACATGCTTGGCCAGTCCATCACCTTTACCCTCAGCTTCTTTAGCAAGGCAGTGGTCACCTTAGAGGTGTGTTTGTGGTCGTTATCATGTTGGAATACTGCCCTGTGGCCCAGTCTCCTAAGGGAAGGCATCATGCTCTGCTTCAGTATGTCACAGTACATGTTGGTTTCCTCACTGAATTGTAGCTCCCCAGTGCTGGCAGCACCCATGCAGCCCCAGACCATAACACTCCCACCACCATGCTTGACTGTAGGCAAGACACACTTGTCTTTGTACTCCACCACACACGCTTGACACCATCTGAACCAAATAAGTTTATCTTGGTCTCATCAGACCAACGGGCATGGTAATCATGTAATCCATGTCCTTAGTCCGCTTGTCTTCAGCAAACTGTTTGTGGACTTTCTTGTGCATCATCTTTAGAAGAGGCTTCCTTCTGGGATGAAAGCCATGCAGACCAATTTGATGCATTGTGCAGCGTATAGTCTGAGCACTGACAGGCTGACCCCCCACCCCTTCAACCTCTACAGCAATGCTGGCAGCACTCATATGTCTATTTCCCAAAGACAACCTCTGGATATGACGCTGAGCACATGCACTCAACCTCTTTAGTCAACCATGGCGAGACCTGTTCTGAGTGGAACCTGTCCTGTTAAACCACTGTATGGTCTTGGCCACCGAGCTGCAGCTCAGTTTCAGGGTCTTGGCAATCTTCTTATAGCCTATCCCATCTTTATGCAGAGCAAGAATTCATTTTTTTCAGATCCTCAGAGAGTTCTTTGTCATTAGGGTGCCATGTTGAACTTCCAGTGACCAGTATGAGAGAGTGAGAGCGATAACACCAAATTTAACACACCTGCTCCCCATTCACACCTGAGACCTTGTAACACTAACAAGTCACATGACACCGGGGAGGGAAAATGGCAAATTGGGCCCAATTTGGACATTTTCACTTAGGGGTATACTCACTTTTGTTGCAAGCGGTTTAGACATTAATGGCTGTGTGTTGAGTTATTTTGAGAGGACAGCAAATTTAGACTGTTATGCAAGCTGTCCATTCACTACTTTACATTTTATCAAAGTGTCATTTCTTCAGTGTTGTCACATGAAAAGGTATAACTAAATATTTACACAAATGTGAGGGGTGCATTCACTTTTGTGAGATACTGTAGATGACTACTTATTTCATATTCACCTCCCTAAGTTGTCAGAAAGCCAGACTTTGCTGTTGGACGCTCCTTTAACATATGAAGAAATTGGGAAAGCTATACAATCATTCGCACACAATAACATGCCTGGTCTGGACAGATTCCCAATAGAATGGTATACACACTATTGGGAGATTCTAATTCCACACCTGCTTCGAGTCTATAATTATGCACTCGAAGTAGGACATTTACCACCCTCTATGTTGGAAGCATTGCTTGTGCTTATTCCAAAACCCCATAAAGATCATCTCTATTGTGAATCGTACTGTCCTATTTCACTAATTAATTTGGATGTCAAAATTTTAGCTAAAGTTCTAGCCCGCAGATTGAATGACATCATTCCTACTATTATAGGTTCAGACCAAACAGGATTTATTCCCGGGTCACTCTACCTCCACCAATTTGTGTAGGCTTTTTACTAATATGCAGGCCGCACATGACAACATCGGATTTAGGGCTGTTTTGCCACTGGACACTCACAAGGCCTTTGATTCGGTCAAATGGCCATACTTACAGGAAGTGCTAGCGAAGTTTGGCTTTGGTGACATTTTCTCCACATGGATTCACCTACTATACAACAAACCCCGGGGCCCAGACTCAGAGTCAATCATTTTATTTCTGAATCTTTCCCTATAATGAGAGGCACTAGGCAGGGGTGTCCTCTGTTGCCGCTGCTTTTTGCACTGGCGATAGAGCCCCTGGCCCGAGTTGATAAGATCATGTTCCTTCGGTAATGGCCTAGTGATTGGCGGCCTGGAGTAAAAAGTGTCCCTCAATGCAGATGATGCTCATATATCTGATGCTCTCACTTGTCAGACTAGGGGGGCATATTTGACCTTTGTGGCCACCTGAACTCAGGACATTTTATATGCTTTGGTCCTGAATATGATTTCCAGGAGCTACAAGCTAAAATTTCAAGCCCTGCTTCCTCCCCATTTATTATTGTCTCTGGAGGAGTCGTAGCCATTTTTCTGAAATTTTTACTTATTTCACAGCTCCTACAGAAAAGGGAAGCATTGTTGATCTAAAGGTGGTCAACACCTTCATTCAGGTACAAAGGTACATCTGGTCTTCTGTTTACACACAAACCTTGGCTTTGGTTGTAAGGATCTTTAGGTGGCTCTTTAGTCTTTATTGAGCTCCTTCTGTTAACCTGTTGTTTTTATGTGGGCCTGTTAGCACTTGTTTGTTGTGTTGCCTCCACTTCAGGTGGACTGCTTTTGGATGTCCCAATGTACCAGAAAAAATGTCTTGTTATTAGGAAAATAGGATTTTTTACTTACCATAAAAACCTATTCTTACGTACATTAAGGGACACTGGTCTTTCGCTTATGTTCTTGTGATCCATTCCTACTACTGCTTTGCTACAAAACTGGAGCATAATGGGAAGGAGAGGGATGAAACTACACTGCTTTACAGCTTTGTTTTTCAGTGTATATTCTCTTGAAGGCAAGAGCATAACCTATTGTACCAGAATAACTATCCTATGTCATTTAATGCTAATGCATTCCAAAAAAATAAAAAAGGGTTACGCCAGGTCAAAAACTCTTTAAAAAAAAAAAAAAAAACAATACCCTGTTGCCCCTTACCAGTAGTGATGATCAAACGGTCCTGGGTACAGTTCTCTAGCTGTCTTGCAAATCTTGCTTAAAATACTGCAAACCTGATCTTTACGGCAAACCCCATCAAGTCAATGGGGGCAAATATTTTAGGTTTAGGCTAATAAAAATGCTATACTGAAACAAAAGACATTGGAAGCTGGGCACTGCTTAAGGTGAAATGTACCTATTCCCAAAAAAAAAAAAAAAAAGTAAGGCAGTATTCAGTACATGTGGCTTTGAGTGCAACTTTGAAAAAAAAATATATAATAAAAAATAGTGTTAGAGAACATCATATCAAAAGGATATACTATAGCACATCACTGCAAACTGCGATATAGCACAGTAATTCTCCCTAAACAAAATTGATAGATTTCCCTAAAAGCTCCAAAACACACTTACAATATGGCTACTGTGAGCTCACCTTTTTATAGTGAGAAGGTCTGGGTTATCCTTTCCTTCAGAATATTGGTTCTTGTAACTCAGCTGACCAGAAGCAAAGACAAAGCAGTGCACTGTGGGTTACTTCTAATTGAAAAAGATATAACCATTATAGTTAGTGGGAGTCACATAATGACTATACCGGGAGGTCACCAACCCATAAACCAAAACAGAAAAAGGGGAGAAAGTAAAGGGGTGTTCTAGGGTGGCCTGCTGGTATTTCCATAACATTATAGAATATATCAAACCATCACTTAAAGTGTATTGTTGACTTTATTGTAAAAAACTGACATAACATTAAAACACATACACAAAACATAAGCTTAAGGCTACATGTACACGGGACGTTGTAAAAAGTCCTTTGAATGCTGGAATTTAAAGGACGTTTAAAACGTCCGTTGTGTCGCATTTGCAGCTGCGTTTAGCGGGCGTTTGCGCTCAGATCCGTTTTTAGAGGTCAAAAAACGATTCCCCTTTAAAATGGAAAAAACACAAGCGCTAAACATGGGTGATCGCGTTTGGTCGTGTTCGGTCGCGTTTTGCATTTGAAACGCCGGTAAACACATGTTCTGAACATCCTGAACGCAAATAATTGCTTTCCAAAAAACAACACTGAACTCAACTGCCTCTAAATGACTGTAAACGACTCAGTGTACATGGACAGATAAGATAACATAGAGGAGGGTTCAGGGTCTTCTGAAAAAAACGCCCAACTGCTCCAAGATGGTCGTTTACAAGTAGCAGTGTACATGAGGCCTAACAAGTATAAGAGTTTACTGTTAGGTGTACAGTTGGAACTTTTAACGCTTCTTCAGATTAGCACAATCACTTGTGACAGTTTTCCAGTAAAAGATCTCCTAGTTCTAGAAACGCAAAAAAATGCACAAATTAGGAACATTTGCATAGGTATATGTTTACACATAACATCATTTTTAAAAAACCCTACTTACTCCTAATTGATGTCTTTAGCTTAAGATTAAAAAAAAATCTGAGATGAACTTGAATGTCTTGAAAAATGGATGTTTATACTGTGCACAAGTACTTAGAAAGAGGAAGAAAATTAAAGACTATCTAATGGTAACTACTCTGGTCTTGAAGGCACAAACTAACCCTGATCATAAAGAGGTTATTAGACATAAAGATATGTTTAAATAGATAAATAAACAAATATCCACCAAATTTCATTTAACTGGATAGTAGATCCATGTCCTCAGCAGGAATGTATGACTCTACATAGACAAGCATATACATGTGCACATTTCATATATGGGAAAATCCAGCCAATTCTGTCTGTACTTTTATTTGGGTGTGTTTTTACCTCCCTGAGTATCTAGGCATTCCATCAAGTAACAATATTAATATGAGTCATGTGACCTGCGTGACATCACAGAATCAAATAATAAAGTAAAAATACACCTCGCTGACACCTCTTATTTTTAATTCGGTTGGCTATACTTGGTTCAGGGCATTCCACAATCCCAAATAGCTAAATTTAATGGACAACTACAGGCAAACACAAAACTCTGCAGTAACTATAGAAAGTAAAAAGCTACAAATTTGCATTAGCGTTTGTTTTACTGAATCCAGCATACTGTATAAAGTCCTATAAAAGTATAAGCCTATACCAGGAAATCAAGCCTTTGTGTAGCATTATGACATCCTTATGTTATTATTATTATATAGGATTTATATAGCATTGACAGTTTACGCAGCGCTTTACAACTTGAGCGTAGACAGTAAAAATACAATACACTTTAATACAGTAGGAATCAGAGGGCCCTGCTCATTAGAGCTTACAATCTAAGGGGGGTCAAGTGATACAAGAGGTAATAACTGTGGGGGATGGGCTGATGGAGAAAATAAAAGTACATTGGATGCCAGATAGGTTTCTCTGAAGAGATGTGTTTTCCGGGATCGTCTGAAAGTAGACAAAGTAGGAGATAGTCGGACAGGTTGGGGTAGACCATTCCAAAAGATGGGAGAAGCTTGGGAGAAGTCCTGGAGGCAAGCATGGGAAGTGGTTACAAGGGAGCTAGGAAGCAGGAGGTCCTGAGAGGAATGAAGAGAACGAGTTGGTTGGTATTTTGAGACCAGATTAGTGATGTAGCTGGGCGCCAAGTCATGGATGGCTTTGTAAGTTATGGTTAGTAACTTGAATTTAATTTGTTGGCTGAGTGGCAGCCAATGGAGGGATTGGCAAAGAGGGAAGCTGGCACAGAGCGGTTTGCAAGGTGGATGAGCCTGGCTGCAGCGTTCATGATGGACTGAAGGGGGGATTTTAAAGGTAAGCCAATGAAAAGGGAGTTGCAGTAATCGAGACAAGAGATAAACGGGGAGTGGATTAGAAGCTTTGTGGTATCATTGGTTAGGAAGGGAGTTATCTTGGAGATGTTGTGGAGGTTGAGGCGGCAAGCTTTGGACAGTGACTGGATGTGTGGCTGAAAGGATAGTTCAGAGTCCAGGATTATACCTAGGACCTTGGCATGGGTGGACGGGTTGATAGTTGTGCCGTTGATGTTGACAGAGAAATCAGGGGAAGAGGAACGTGGGGGAGGAAATATCATGAGCTCAGTTTTGGATAGGTTGAGTTTGAGGAAGTGATGTGACATCCAGGCTGATATGTCTGCTAGTAAGCTAGTGATGCGTGAGGAGACTGATGGAGTGAGCTGAGGGGTAGAGAGATAGATTTGGGTGTCATCAGTGTAGAGATGATATTGAAAGCCATGGGAGGCAATCAGCTGACCAAGGGAGGAGGTGTAGATTGAGAAAAGGAGCGGTCCAAGAACAGAACCTTGGGGGACCCCGGCAGAAAAAGGAAGAGGACAGGAGGTAGTAGAGTTGTAAGCAGCACTGCAGGTGCATTGGGATAGGTAGGATGAGAACCAGTAAAGAGTACGGTCACGGAGGCCAAAGGAGTGGAGTTTTTTGAGGAGGAGGGGGTGGTCTACTGTGTCAAAGGCAGCAGAGAGGTCCAGGAGAAGTAGTACAAAATAGTGTACATTGGTGTTTGCTGTTAGTAGGTCGTTTGTGAGTTTAAGGAGAGCAGTTTCAGTGGAATGTTGAGGGCGAAATCTGGACTGAAGGGGATCAAGAAGATTGTTCTTAGTCAGATGGTCGTTCAGTCGGTTGTAGACCGACTTATGTTGTCATCCTAATGTATTTAGTATGATTCTGTATGTACTAGGATGCGTATATTTACCTAGAGAAGTCACATATAGCACCCTGAAGGCTGGAACCTGTTTTTCCCTTTACATCCACCAAAGATTTGTGGAATTCTTACATATCAAAGTGAATCCTAAGTGCGGACTGAAGGAACTGTGATGGTCAAGTCCATTCCGTATTCATTTGCAATGTATGTAAAAGTTGGAGACTTTCTGCTGCAGCTATAACTTAAGCAACATACCAACAAACATTGGGTGGCACTGTAGCATCCAGCAAGAATTGGTTAAAGAAAAGCTTCACTTTGTGACTGTGTCAATACATTAAATCCTTTAAATATAGTGCATCCAGAAGGTATTCACAGCGCTTCACTTTTCCCACATTTTGTTAATGTTACAGCCTTATTCCAAAATGGAATAAATTCATTATTTTCCTCAAAATTCTACAAACAATACTCCATGACAACATGAAAGAAGTTTGTTTGAAATCTTTGAAAATGTATTAAAAATAAAAAATGGCACTTCAGGTTCCGGCGTCGTATGCTGTAGCCGCTCTTTCTCCCACGGCAGGACGATTTTACCGGCTTGTAAAATCTGCTAACCCCCTCCATACAATCCGCAGCCCCCCCCCCCCGGTTACCTACCTGCATACCCCAGGCACCTCCGTACTGCGCTGCGCCACGCTACATGGATCGGTTCCTGGAGAAAGGGGGCCCGCGTGCTCCGCCAGGCACACCACAAATCGAGGCCGCGGTCTCGGCCCTCCCTTCCGGCTCTGCTGAACCTCCGCCTATGGAGATTTCTACATCAGCTGCCGCTCTGCCTTTACGTGATGACCCCCAAATAGACCACATAGCTTAGGCAGTAGTGTCTCTCTTGGTCCCCACAATTAAGGAATCAGTAGAAAAGGCAGTTTTGGCGGGCACGCAGGACATTAAACGGCAAATGGGAGAACACTCCCATAGGCTCCTTGAAGCCGAGCACTGCATCTCAAATATTGAGGATGAGCTTTACCAATCCCACTCTTCTGAACAGTTACAGGAGAAGACAAATTTGTTTATACTACAAAAGTTGGAGGACCTTGAAAACAGGGCACGACGGAACAACTTACGGTACAATCCCTGAGACCCTGGGCCTGCAAGGTACCTGTGTGGTGGAAAGGGCACATCGTATGGGTCTCTACTCCTCAGAACGGTCAGCTCCGCATCCGATCATAGCCAAATATTTGAACTACGCCGATAGATCGGCCGTACTTGAAAAATTCCGGCAAGCCAAGTGCTTCCAAATCGACTGAATAAATATCCTGATTTTTGCTGACTATTCAGTCGATGTAGCTAAAAAAAGGAAAGCTTTCCAGACTGTGTGCTCCAAATTACACCATGCTCAGATCAAATTCACCCTTGCATACCCTGCCATTCTTCGACTCAAGTCTCCTAATGGCGAACAATTATCGTTTCAGGACCCAGCGGACGCGGAATCCTTCCTCCGATCTTTACCAGCAGATGGTCAGGGTCCATCAGCATCCAAAACATCTCCGATCCCATGTCCACTGGTTCAGAGGAGCCAACACAAAGAATCGCCCAAGCACCTCAAATATTCATCTGTGGTCAGCTCCAACCGACCGGATCCTCACCACTGAACGTTAACTCCAAGCCACATGTTATGCTTCTACTTTGGGTAACTCACCTATTTGTAGTACTGTTTTCTCCCCCAGCTGGGGCTCGGCTTCGCTAGTCCCTCATTGGATAAGGTCTGTATGCCCAGGCTACTACTTTCCCACACAGTTGTGGGTCACTGATGTTGTTCTTTGTAACTGCCTTTCCTTTTAATGTTGTCATTGTGAGGGGCAGGGGCAAGCCTGTGTGGCCCATGCTTATCCCTTTCTTCCGACATACTTTTGAGGTTGGTTACTTCTACCTATTTACCTGCCTGGGTCCTCGCTCACAGTATTGCCACCTCTCACTCTGACAGCATTCGGAAAAAAGTGAAGTTCTCAGACGTTTGTGGTATTTTTTGTTGTGTTTATGACTTACTCCTATCCTACCCTGCTTCCCCCCCCCCCCTAAGTACCATGATTTCGTGTTTGAAACATCACCTTCCGGGGTTCCCCATCATACTCACCATTAGGGTTGAGCGAACCCGGACTGTATTGTTCGGGATCGTACCGGACTTTTGGGTATTCGGTACCCGGACACGGACCCGAACATTTCACTGTATGTTTGGGATACAGTCTGTTGTTCGGTAATGTTATTTCATGTTTTGGCGTGGTTTTAATGGCGCGGTTTCAACAGCTGCAAGGCAGCCAATCAGCAAGCGTTTAACTAGTGTGCCCTTAGAAGCCATCACAGCCATGCCTACAATTGGCATGGCTGTGATTGGCTAGTGCAGCATGTGACCCAGCCTCTATATAAGCTGGAGTCACATAGCGCCACGCATCACTCTGCTCTAACTATATTAGGGACAGGTTCCTGATGCTGCTGAGGGAGATATAGGAGATTATTGTAGGGGCAGGCTGGAGATTGCTTTCAGGGAAAGAATAGGAAGAATCTTCTTTAATCAGACAACAATCTACATTGATTTTATTGTGTGGGGGTGCAGTGCACAATCTTTTTGCCCTGACCTGAGCCCAGTGAGGAGGAGGGAGAAAAAAAATACTTTTATCAGTCTGTTAGGTGGGCGGCGTGCAGCGGCCATGTTATGCAAGCTCAGTGCATATCTGTCTGCTTAATCTGGATTTAAAAAAGATAAACACTTTTTTCCTTCATATTTTACTTTGACATACAGTGTTTAGACACTGCTTTTCTAATCTGCTCTTCAAAAAGCACCAATGTAAGGGAAAAATAATTATTTTTCCGTTTTTAGGGAAAAACAATTATTTTTCAGTTTTTCATTCAAATGTTTTTTTTTTAAAATTTAATAGCAGAATAGAACAACAACAGTATCCAACCTGTTAGGCGTGCGGCGTGTAGCGGCCATGTAATGCAAGCTCATTGCATATGTGTCTGCTTAATTTGGATTTAAAAAAGAAAAAAACTTTTTTCCTTCATATTTTACTTTGACATACAGTGTTTAGACACTGCTTTTCTAATCTGATCTTCAAACAGCACCAATTTAAGGGGGGAATAATTATTTTTCAGTTTTTAGGGAAAAAAAATATTTTTCAGTTTTTAATTCAAATGGGTTTTTTTTTATTCAATAGCGGAATAGAACAACAACAGTATCCAACCTGTTAGGTGTGCGGCATGTAGCAGCCATGTAATGTAAGGTCAGTGCATATGTGTCTGCCTAATCTGGATTTAAAAAAAAAAAAATTTCCTTCATATTTTACTGTGACTTACAGCGTTTAGGCACTGCAGTTCTAATCTGCTATTCAACAAGCACCAATTAAGGGGACAATTATTTTTCAGTTTTTTTATTCATACTTTACTGTGACACTTTACTGTGACACTCTCATACAGCGTTTAGACACTGCTGTTCAAATCTGCTCTTCAAAAATCACCAATTAAAGGGAAAAATAAAAATGTTTCATTCATACGTTACAGTGAGATACACCCATTGGATACTGCTGTTGTATTCCGCTTCGCAATAAAAACCCATTTAGGGGAAAAAAATTAAATTGAAGCCTAGTCTGTATATGTTACAGTGAGATACATCCATTGGATACTGCTGTTGTATTACGCTTTGCAATAAAAACCCATTTAGGGGAAAAAAATTAAATTGCAGCCTAGTCTGCATATGTTACAGTGAGATACACCCATTGGATACTGTTGTTGTATTCCGCTTATCAATATAAACCCATTTAGGGGAAAAAAAATAAATTGCGGCCTAGTCTGCATATATTACAGTGAGATACACCCATTGGATACTGTTATTTTATTCCGCTTATCAATAAAAACCCATTTAGGGGAAAAAAATTTAATTGCGGGCTAGTCTGCATATGTTACAGTGAGATACACCCATTGGATACTGTTGTTCTATTCCGCTTATCAATAAAAACCCATTTAGGGGAAAAAAAATAATTGCGGCCTAGTCTGCATATGTTACAGTGAAATACACCCATTGGATACTGTTATTGTATTCCGCTTATCAATAAAAACCCATTTAGGGGAAAAAAATTGAATTGCGGGCTAGTCTGCATATGTTACAGTGAGATACACCCATTGGATACTGTTGTTCTATTCCGCTTATCAATTAAAACCCATTTAGGGGAAAAAAATTTAATTGCGGCCTAGTCTGCATATGTTACAGTGAGATACACCTATTGGATACTGTTGTTCTATTCCGCTTATCAATAAATAAGTCAATCAATAAGTCAATTAATAAGTCTGGCCAGCATGTGCAAGGTGGAGTTCCACCTTGTGGGCACGTCACATATGAGGCAGTGAGCAGGAAGGCCAAAGTTACGCTGCAGCGCTGACAGGCGAGCAGCAGCAGGGTGAGAATGCCGAAAGTGCGCACAGACGGTCCGCACTTTCTGCAGCAGCTCTGACATATCGGGGTAATTTTTAAGGAAGCTCTGTACCGCCAAATTCAGCACATGCGCCAGGCAAGGGATGTGCGTCAAACCGGCTATGCCCAGAGCTGCTACGAGATTTCGACCATTATCGCACACCACCAGGCCTGGCTTGAGGCTCACTGGGGCACCAACCACTCATCAGTCTGCTGTACCATGCTCCTCCACAACTCCTGCCCGGTGTGGGGTTTTTCACCCAAACCGGCAAGTTTTAAAACTGCCTGCTGTCGTTTACCCCTGGCTGTGCTGAAGTTGGTGGTGAAGGTGTTACGCTGACCGGATGAGGAGGCGGTAGAGGATGAGGAAGCCGATTAGGAGGAGTTGGGAACAGGAGGCAAACTGAAGCGCCCTGCAATCCTCGGTGGTGGAAGGACATGTGCCATCCCCCTCAGGCCCAGCCGCCACTGCATTTACCCAGTGTGCTGTTAGGGAGATATAACGTCCATGACCGTGCTTACTGGTCCACGTATCCATAGTTAGGTGGACCTTGCCACAGATGGCATTGCGCAGTGCACACCTGATTTTGTCACCCACTTAGTTGTGCAGGGAAGGGATGGCTTGCCTGGAGAAGTATTGGCGGCTGGGCACGACGTACCATGGGACAGCCACCACCATAAGGCTTTTAAAACTCTGCGTCTCCACCAGACGGAATGACAGCATTTCAAAGGCCAGGGATTTTGAAATGCTGGCATTCAAGGCCAGGGATCGCGGGTGGGTAGGGGGGTACTTCCTCTTCTGCTCCCGTGTTTGGGAGATAGAAAGCTGAACACTTCCACGGGACATTGTGGGGATGGTTGTTGGTGACCCAGGTGATGGTGTTGCTGGCAGATCCTCTGTTTGCGGGGTGGCAGGTGCCACTGTCACTACAGAGGTGGATGAAGAGGCCGAGACTGCAGCACCAGAAGAGGAAGCAGGAGGAGCCAGAGACCTTTATTGGTTTTTGAGGTGTCTGCTCCACTGCAGCTCATGCTTTGCACTTAGATGCCTGGTCATGTAGGTTGTGCTCAGGTTGAGGTTTATGCCTCGTTTCAGGCTCTGATTGCACAGCGTGCAAACCACTCGTGTCATGTCATCATCACATTGTCTGAAGAACTGCCATGCTAGGGAACTCCTTTGAGCTGGCTTTGGTGTGCTTGGTCCCTTGCTGCGTTGGGCAGTAGCAGGCGTAGTGTCTAGGGCACGGCCGCTCCGCTTTTTCACCCTGCTCCCTCTTCTGCTGCGCTGGTGGCTCTGTGCGACCACCTCCTCTTCCTCCAAACTACTCAGGTCACCTGCATGACGTTCATTCCATGTGGGGTCGAGGACCTCATCGTCCTCCACATCAGCTTCCACCAAGTCTTCACCCCTGCCCTCCTTGTCGGTCTCCACCTGTGTTTCGTCATCATCTGAGACGTGCTGCGATGGTCCTCCCATGTACTCATCTTGAGACACAAGTGGTTGGGCATCAGTGCACTCAATCTCTTCCACTTCTGGGGCAGGGCTAGGTGGATGGCCCTGGGAAACCATGCTAACAGAGTCATCAAAAAGAAGAAGAGAATGCTGCATGACTTGGGGCTCAGACTGCATGGCTGATTTGCAAGGGGGTGAGCTGAAAGATTGATGGACATTGGCTGCAGGTGCCCACTCTGACCTTTCAGCAGAAGACTGGGTGGGAGACAATGTGAAGGAACTGGAGGCACTGTCAGCAACCCAATCTACTATCGCCTGTACTTGTTCTGGGCCCTGCCAAATACTGCTGCAGGTTCTGTTGCCTACTCGCAGCTGAGAAAGGTGTTCCACTTGTGCGTGAAGCTGGCACAGATCGACCACGTCCTCTCCTTGCAACAGGAGCTGCACCAGCAGCACCACGACCCAGCACTAACATGGTGGAGAAGTATGTGTGCACACGCCTAGACGTACTGAATGATGGGTCTGCCCCCTTCAACTTCTGGGTCTCCAAGTTGGGCACATGGCCTGAGCTTGCCCTTTATGCCTTGGAGGTGCTGGCCTGCCCTGCAGCCAGTGTATTACCTGAACATGTATTTAGCACGGCTCGGGCGTTATCACAGACAAGCGCAGCCGCCTGTCCAGAGCCAATGTGGACAAGCTTACTTTCATTAAAATGAACCAGGCATGGATCCCACTGGACTTGTCTGTACCTTGTTCAGAATAGACATATATACCGGCCTTACCCAGCCATCGTTGTATTTGATCTTTCTTACTCTTTTGGGATGTACCCTCATATAAAAAAAAAAAATTAAATTAAAAATCAAAACCAGTGTTGGCTACCTCGTCCTCCTCCTCCACCGCGGCTTCCACCTACACTGCAATATCCACCGCCACCTCAACCTCCTACTCCTCCTACATCATTCAATATTATTATTTTTTATTTTTATGTTATTTTAAGTTATTTCCCTATCCACATTTGTTTGCAGAGCACAGTCATGCTCTTAAGAAGATTTTGCTGCCATTTGCAGCCCTCTAGCCCTTTCCATGTGTTTTTTAGAGCCATTTTAGTGCTCAAAAGTTCGGGTCACCATTGACTTCAATGGGGTTCGGGATCGGGGTCAAGTTCGGGTTAAGTCCGGGTCACGAACCCGGACTTTTTTTTCAAGTTCGGCTGGAGCCGCCGAACCCGGACATCCAGGTGTTTGCTCAACTATACTCACCATACTTAGCACACCACACTTTTACTCATGCCCCCACAGGTGGCACCTTCCCGTGATATAATTGAGATTTTCTTGCTGCAGCAAAAATCCTCGCACTCCCTAACACCCCATGAGAGTTGTTTCATTAAACGTTAGGGGCCTAAGATCCCCAATTAAACGTATGAAAATCCTACATCACCTCAAGAGACTTAAAACTGATTTTGCACTTCTTCAAGAATCCCACCTGTTCTCGGCCGACTTTTTTCGCATGCAAAAACTTTGGGTGGGGACGGTGTTGGGTTCGGAGGCTCTCATAAAAATATTTCCTTCGAACTTCTGCCCTCTGTCACAGATGACAAAGGTTGTTTTATATCTGCTCATGTTAAGTTGAATGGTAGAGAACTGAACTTAACTAATATATATGCCCCTAATACCCCTGATCACTTGTTTTATCGTGCCCTGATGACCCAGCTCCTTCAGCTATCACATGCCCCTCATTTAACTGGCGGTGATTTCAATTCCACGCTGGATCCCTTCCTCGATAGATCCCGCATCGGGCCCTCATCCCCTCGCGCTGGGGTCTCGGATTTTCCACTTCTGACGACATTTCTAGACTCCCTGAAATTGACTGACGTCTGGCGACTTTTTCACCCAGCTGATAGGAAATACACCTTTTACTCCCATCCTCATAATATATTCACCAGAATAGATTATTTCTTTTGTTCCGACAATCTCGTCCCTAGACTGGAAGACTCTGAACTACATGACGTGATTTCGGACTATGCCCCTGTTTCTCTATCTCTGGACCCCCCTGATTTACAGGCTACCTCTCACCTTTGGCGATTTCCTTCCTATCTCCACAATAATGCAGACTTCCAATCCTTTATGGCCCGGGCCTGGGAGGAATATTCTTCCACTAATCTCTTCCATACTGCTAATCCTAACCTCTTCTGGGAAGCTGGCAAAGCATATCTTTGAGGTCGTATAATGCATCAGCTTTTAAAAAATCAACTTCCCGTAATTTTACTCAGGCCAGCAGGAGGCTCCAAAATGCCCAACGAGCATTGTTATCCGAGGACTCACTAGTTAATAGGACTGAATGGGCGATGGCTAAAAAGGCTTTTGACGTATGGGCGGATAAACTTGAACTCATTAAGAGAGCCCATTTATCTGCCACACTTCACAGATTTGGCAATAAGGCAGGCAAGCTTCTTGCAAAACTGTGCGGTGCTCCCTACAGACCTAAGCACATTGCTTCCCTAAGGAACTCGGAAGGTAGAGGGGAGACTACGCCTCGAGGGGTAAAATCTGTAATTTACAAATTCTACTCCTTCCTCTACTCGCCCGATCCTATTGATCCAGACATGGCCAGATCCTTTCTCTCGAGCATTTCCTTGCCAAAGATTTCCCCTGAAAAATTGGCTCAATTAAACGCTCCTATCTCCCTGTCTGATATCACTGATGTGATTAAACACCTAGCCCCAAATAAGGCCCCAGATCCTGATGGACTTTCTGGCGAATTCTGTAAATCCTTATCGTCCCTTATTGCCCCTACCCTGCTTAATGTATACACTGCTATATGGTCAGGTGGCCCTTATCCCCCCACGGGGAACCAAGCCATAATCAAACTCCTCTCCAAGAAAGCGAAAGACCCCCTTAAATCGGGTTCATACCGACCCATTTCCCTTCTGAACCTGGATGTCAAAATCCTTTTCAAGATCCTAGCTACCAGATTGGCCCTTATCATGCCTTTGTTGCTCCACCCAGTGCAATCGGGCTTTACTAAGGGCAGATCATCTGCTTCTAACCTTCGGAAGGTGCTCTTGGCTCTAGACCAAGCCTGGCTGCACCCGGGGTGGGGGGCTGGCCATCCTGACCCTGGACGCGGAGAAGGCTTTTGACAGTGTCAATTTTGATTGGCTCTCCATGGTCCTTAAAAAAGTCCAATGCCAAATAAAGGTTGTGAAAACTTGTGCAGGTACCCCTTACCAAATAGTTGATATAGAAAAGCCAGGTGATGAATATTCAATTATCCTCACAGACGGGACACACTATTCACCCAATGACATTGGGGCTTCTCAGCAGAGGGCGTTAAGGTAAAAGAAATTGGACATCATAGTGTAAATCCAGATTAAAAGGAGTTAAACACCAAAAATTGATATTCAGGCCCTGTTCAGGTACCGCTTACCAGAAATAAGTTGATGTAAGGCCAAACAGTATAAGGAGACTCCAGGTATGCCTTAGATAATGAGGATCGAGGGACCTTAATGATGTCAGTATGGAACTCCAGCAACGTGTAGATTGAGTGATGAAAAATAAAACAAGGCAAACGCCATAGCGTAAAACCAAAAAAAACAGGACAAAAAACACCCAAGTGATGTGCACACAACAGGTCTCGTGAGGGAAGAGTCAGTGCATATGGGGGACCAATCACCAAATAAACTCCATAGGTACCCCTTACCAAACACTAAAGGGTTGGGAGCAAAAAAAGGAGTATGTGGGGTGTCAAACCAATGAAGATGGCTGCTTACCGGATGGATAGGGAACAGAAAAAAGAGGGACACCAAACATGCAGACCAAAAGACCAGTGGTGTGTATGGGTACTCTTACCAGCTTCAATGGTTAAACAGGCAGGGATGTGAAACTCAGCTCAGATTCCCAGGAGAAAAACGACCAGCTCAACAGATGATTGAATGGGTAAAGGAATCCAGTAATTGACACTCAAAACGGGACTTCTCCAAGGGGCTCAGGGCTCAGAGGTAGATGAGAGGGCAGCCAAAGAACACAGAGGAGAGAGCCATAGTGTAAAACCCCAATAACATTTATTGTAGAAAAAGAATAAAACTTACAAGCGTCGGAAAAAATAAGCATGTACAGGGAGATGTGCGAGCCGCCGGCCGGACGGCTCCGCTCGCCCGTCCTTCAAAGGTGGATCACGTGGGGATGACGTCAGCACGCCGCGTCCTGACGCGTTTCATCAAAGATGATATTATCAAAGGTACGGGCGGCGTGCTGACGCCACCTTTATATAACAAAAGCAATCGATGACCGGAAGTTCACCCAGCGCCATCTTTAGTGTGGTAACCCGGAACCGGAACATATTACATGACCCGGAAGGGGAATTAAGGAGGGACAATAACAATTTGCCATTGGTAAATCCCGATGAAGGGGATTAACCCTAAATTGACTCCGTCTAATGCCGTGTATGGATCCATATCATACATCAGACCTGGGGGCCAAATGGACCAAGTTCAAAACCCCATTGTCCGAAGAGCAGAAGCAAATATCAATAAATAAAATATAGTATATAACGCTAGAAAGTGCAAAATTGAAAATTAAAAATGGGATATATGACCCAATAATTGTGAGAACTTCCAGTGATGGATTCTATTGTGTAGTTCCCACAACATCAAAAATTATTTAAAATTGGCTCAGAATTGTGGGTAAAGGCCATAAATACTACAAATAATATATATTACATAGCATAATAATGGCAGTAATATATAAATTAAAATAAGTACATACATAAATTGAAAATTAGATGCATGAAATAAAACAAAAAAGTATCACCAAAGCCAATACGGTATAGAAAACATGGCAAAACACCAATGTCTAAATGAAGCCTCAACCATCCTATAAAAGAGGTGAGGCGACAATGATGAGCAATTAGTCATATCAAGGGGGGGGGGAGAAGGGGAAACAGAAAAAAGGGGGGAACCAAAATAAAAATGTATATATATATACAAAAAAAAAAAATTAGGAGTTATCGATAAAGGCGTTCACCTCCGTGTCGACATTTAATCCAAAGGGTGTATAGGATTTAACCCTATATATCCAGGCCATCTCGAGACGTGAAATGCCTCTCTTTAAAGGTTCACCCCGCCAATGTGGTTCACCTCTTTTATAGGATGGTTGAGGCTTCATTTAGACATTGGTGTTTTGCCATGTTTTCTATACCGTATTGGCTTTGGTGATACTTTTTTGTTTTATTTCATGCATCTAATTTTCAATTTATGTATGTACTTATTTTAATTTATATATTACTGCCATTATTATGCTATGTAATATATATTATTTGTAGTATTTATGGCCTTTACCCACAATTCTGAGCCAATTTTAAATAATTTTTGATGTTGTGGGAACTACACAATAGAATCCATCACTGGAAGTTCTCACAATTATTGGGTCATATATCCCATTTTTAATTTTCAATTTTGCACTTTCTAGCGTTATATACTATATTTTATTTATTGATATTTGCTTCTGCTCTTCGGACAATGGGGTTTTGAACTTGGTCCATTTGGCCCCCAGGTCTGATGTATGATATGGATCCATACACGGCATTAGACGGAGTCAATTTAGGGTTAATCCCCTTCATCGGGATTTACCAATGGCAAATTGTTATTGTCCCTCCTTAATTCCCCTTCCGGGTCATGTAATATGTTCCGGTTCCGGGTTACCACACTAAAGATGGCGCTGGGTGAACTTCCGGTCATCGATTGCTTTTGTTATATAAAGGTGGCGTCAGCACGCCGCCCGTACCTTTGATAATATCATCTTTGATGAAACGCGTCAGGACGCGGCGTGCTGACGTCATCCCCACGTGATCCACCTTTGAAGGACGGGCGAGCGGAGCCGTCCGGCCGGCGGCTCGCACATCTCCCTGTACATGCTTATTTTTTCCGACGCTTGTAAGTTTTATTCTTTTTCTACAATAAATGTTATTGGGGTTTTACACTATGGCTCTCTCCTCTGTGTTCTTTGGCTGCCCTCTCATCTACCTCTGAGCCCTGAGCCCCTTGGAGAAGTCCCGTTTTGAGTGTCAATTACTGGATTCCTTTACCCATTCAATCATCTGTTGAGCTGGTCGTTTTTCTCCTGGGAATCTGAGCTGAGTTTCACATCCCTGCCTGTTTAACCATTGAAGCTGGTAAGAGTACCCATACACACCACTGGTCTTTTGGTCTGCATGTTTGGTGTCCCTCTTTTTTCTGTTCCCTATCCATCCGGTAAGCAGCCATCTTCATTGGTTTGACACCCCACATACTCCTTTTTTTGCTCCCAACCCTTTAGTGTTTGGTAAGGGGTACCTATGGAGTTTATTTGGTGATTGGTCCCCCATATGCACTGACTCTTCCCTCACGAGACCTGTTGTGTGCACATCACTTGGGTGTTTTTTGTCCTGTTTTTTTTGGTTTTACGCTATGGCGTTTGCCTTGTTTTATTTTTCATCACTCAATCTACACGTTGCTGGAGTTCCATACTGACATCATTAAGGTCCCTCGATCCTCATTATCTAAGGCATACCTGGAGTCTCCTTATACTGTTTGGCCTTACATCAACTTATTTCTGGTAAGCGGTACCTGAACAGGGCCTGAATATCAATTTTTGGTGTTTAACTCCTTTTAATCTGGATTTACACTATGATGTCCAATTTCTTTTACCTTAACGCCCTCTGCTGAGAAGCCCCAATGTCATTGGGTGAATAGTGTGTCCCGTCTGTGAGGATAATTGAATATTCATCACCTGGCTTTTCTATATCAACTATTTGGTAAGGGGTACCTGCACAAGTTTTCACAACCTTTATTTGGCATTGGACTTTTTTATGGACTATTTCAGTTGATGGTTCAACATACAGCGCAGCTTATCTTTTACTATTTATTTTGGGGTGTCTGTCACACTTGAAGTTGCTGCTTATTGTTTTGAATTAGCGCAGTTGTTTTCCTTTTATTTCTTTCTCCATGGTCCTTGTTGAAACGGGCTTTACTGGACCCTTCAAACACATCTTTTTTTGTGAAACCTTTATCTACTCTGATGACTGCTAAAGTATTTGTGGTGTAGGTTTGGTGCCCCCCCCCCCCCTGCTCCCTTCCCAATACTATGCTCATCTGCACTAGGGTCTATGTTCAGATCCATCCAACTGGGTTTTAGTTCAGCCTCCCTGTTCTTCTGTTTACCCCAACCCCGTCCTTTACGAGTCTCCTTTCGACTTTATCACATGTATTTTCGCGAATCCTTGATGTCCATGTTTCATATTGTGCTATGTCGATTATATGTGCATTACACTTTGGTTCTTTTTGTTTTCTCAAAATAAAAGTTTGTTTAAAAAAAAAAATAATAATATAATAAGGATGAGATATTAGAAAATGTATACATATGTATATATATAAAAGAGAGAGAGAGAGAGAGAGAGAGAGAGAGAGAGAGAGAGAGAGAGAGAGAGAGAGAGAGAGTATAAGGTACAATATATCAATATATATATATAAAAAATGAATAGTAAAAATAAAATTAAAAAGAGTAAAAAAATAAGAAAAAATCATATATATATATATATATATATATATATATATATATATACACACACAAACGTATACATATCTCAGGAAATCAAAGAAGTGTGCATACATATGCATGCACACTGCAAATTAATACATTGTGTAAAATTGTATACATATATACATACATATATATATATATATATATATATATATAGTAAGTGAATGGCAAAACCACAGTTGTAGAACTCTAGCAATAAAGTGAAAAACAGTGCCAAGGGATAGCGCTGTGCACGTGGCATAACCTATAAACTCGGTAGATGCCAAAGGATACATGTATAGAACTCCTACACTGGGTAATGAAGGTATCAAGGGATAACAATGCTCCCAATTGGACAGTGTGGTAGCCCTCTCGTAGAGTGAGCTTATCAACAATAAAATGAAAAAAATGAATATGGAATATTGACAACATTGATAAAAGAGATGCAAACCAATGGTACATACTATATTATCTCCTGACCCTTATCACATTGGCCTCAATGAATGAGGGCTAAAATTATGATAAAGTGTAAGCTAATGTTACTGTACCAGTAGTTATGTGGAAACTAAATGACCTTAGCCAACTCGATACTTTCATTGAGTCCTCCAGGCGAGAGAGAGTCCAAGCTGTATATCCAGAATGTCTCTCTGGCACACAACTTTTTGAATCTCTCAGCTGCGGAGAAGTTTTTTGGCATTTGTTCTATAACCCAAACTCTAAGTCTCTCAGTAGACTTATGATGGTATTCAAGGAAATGTCTTGTGACACTGTGTTTGTCCTTACTCTCCACGATAAGTTGTCTATGTTCACCGAAGCGCCGCCTCAGGGCATGTATAGTACGGCCAACATACACTTAGAGGCGCCTCCTGTTCTCCTCTTTTCTAATGTTAACTGTGGACCCTTATATAGACAGGTGTGTGCCTTTCCAAATCATGTCCAATCAACTAAATTTATCACAGGTGGACTCCAATCAAGTTGTAGAAATATCTCAAGGATGATCAATGGAAACAGGATGCACCTGAGCTCAATTTTGAGTGCCATGGAAAAAACCATGAATACTTACAGTATCTCACAAAAGTGAGTACACCCCTCACATTTTTGTAAATATTTTATTATATCTTTTCATGTGACAACACTGAAGAAATGACACTTTGCTATCCCCTCAAAATAACTCAACGCACAGCCATTAACCACTTAAGCCCCGGAGGATTTTCCTGCTAAAACGACCAGGGGGTATTTTGCGATTAGGCACTGCGTGAATTTAAAGGACAATTGCGCGGTCGTGCAACGCTGTACCTAAACGAATTTGACGTCCTTTTTTTCCCACAAACAGAGCTTTCTTTTGGTGGTATTTGATCACCTGTGCGATTTTTACTTTTTGCGCTATAAACAAAAAAAGAGTGTAAATTTTGCAAAAATAACAATATTTTTCAAATTTTTTTATATGAAATTCCCCCCCAAAAAAATTTAAAAATCAAAATGTTTTAACATTTTCGGCCAATTTGTTTTATCCTACCTATGTTTGGTAAAAAAAATCGCAAAAAGCGTATTTTTATTGGTTTGCGCAAAAGTTATCGCGTTTACTAACAAAGGGAAAGATTTTTGTCATTTTTGTTGTTTTTTTTTTTTAACGCGTAATGGCGGCGATCTGCGATTTTTTTTGCGGTACTGCGACATTGCAGCGGACAGATCGGACCCTTGACTGAAATTTTTGACACTTTTGGGGTTACCAGTGACATTTCTACAGTAATCAGTGCTATATATATGCACTGTTACTGTAAAAATACACTGGTAGTGAAGGGGTTAACTTTATTTGGGAGGGAGGGGCTGTGTGTGTCCCTAGGGGCGTGCTTTCTACTGTGATTGGCTGTGGCTTGAGGTGAAAGGACACTGATTAACAGATCTACATAGTAGATCTGTCTGATCAGTGTTTTAACACCGAGGAGAATGACAGGCAGCTTGTTTACACTAGCTGCCTGACTTTCTCCCTCTCCCCCGACGATCGCCGAGTGAGCGGCGGACATCGGGTCCGCCGGTCACACGCGCGGGGGGGTCCGTGACCGCGCGGGAGCGCGCCTCCGGCGGCGCGCGCTCGCTCCCCAGACCCTCCCAGGCTAGTGACGTTAATTAACGTCACTCTGCCTGGCAGGGGCTGACCGCCGCAGTAAATTTACTTGCGGCGGTCGGCAAGCGGTTAATGTCTAAACCACTGGCAACAAAAGAGAGTACACCCCTAAGTGAAAATGTCCAAATTGAGCCCAATTAGCCATTTTCCCTCCCCGGTGTCATGTGACTCATTATTGTTACACGGTCTCAGGTGTGAAAGGGGAGCAGGTGTGTTAAGTTTGGTGTTATCGCTCTCTCATACTGGTCACTGGAAGTTCAACATGGCCCCTCATGGCAAAGAACTCTCTGAGGATCTGAAAAAAAGAATTGTTGCTCTACATAAAGATGGCCTAGGCTATAAGATGATTGCCAAGACCCTGAAACTGAGCTGCAACATGGTGGCAAAGACCATACAGCGGTTTAACAGGACAGGTACCACTCAGAACAGGCCTTGCCATGGTCGACCAAAGAAGTTTGAGTTCACGTGCTCAGTGTCATATCCAGAGGTTTCTCGTCTATTTCTTTGGGAAATAGACGTATGAGTGCTGCCAGCATTTCTGCAGAGGTTGAAGGGGTGAGGGGTCAGCCTGTCAGTGCTCAGACCATACGCCGCACGCTGCATTAAGTTGATCTGCATGGCTTTCGTCCCAGAAGGAAGCCTTTTCTAAAGATGATGCATAAGAAAGCCTGCAAACAGTTTGCTTAAGACAAGCAGACTAAGGACGTGGATTACTGGAACAATGTCCTGTGGTCTGACGAGACCAAGATAAACTTATTTGGTTCAGATGGTGTCAAGCGTGTGTGGCGGCAACCAGGTGAGGCGTACAAAGACAAGTGTGTCCTGCCTACAGTCAAGCATGGTGGTGGGAGTGCCATGTTCTGAGGCTTAATGAGTGCTGCCAACACTGGGGAGCTACAGTTCATTGAGGGAACCATGAATGGCAACATCTACTGTAACATACTGAAGCAGAGCATGATCCCGTCCCTTTGGAGACTGGGCTGTGGGGCAGAATACCAACATGATAACGATCCTAAACACACCTCCAAGACAACCACTGCCTTGCTAAAGAAGCTGAGGGTGAAGGTGATGGACTGGCCAAGCATTTCTCCAGACCTAAACCCTATTGAGCATATGTGGGGCATTCTCAAATGGAATGTGGAGGAGCGCAAGGTCTCTAACATCCACCAGCTCGGTGATGTTGTCACCGAGGAATGGAAGAGGACACCAGTGGCAACCTGTGAAGCTCTGGTGAACTCCATGCCCAAGAGGGTTAAGGCAGTGCTGGAAAATAATGGTGGCCACGCAAAATATTGACACTTTGGGCCATATTTGGACATTTTCATTTATGAGTGTACTCACTTTTGTTGACAACGGTCTAACATTAATGGCTGTGTGTTGAGTTATTTTGAGGGGAGAGCAAATTTACAGTTATAGAAGCTGTACACTCACTACTTTACATTGTAGAAAAGTGTCATTTTTTCAGTGTTGTCACATGAAAAGATATAATAAAATATTTACAAAAATGTGAGGGGTGTACTCACTTTTGTGAGATACTGTATGTACTATACATGTGATTTTTTTAGTTTTTATTTTTAATAAATTTACAAAGATTTCAAACAAACTTATTTTACATTGTCATTATGGGGTATTGTTTTTGGAATTTTGAGGAAAATAATAAATGTAATCCATTTTGGAATAGGGCTGTAACATAACAAAATGTGGAAAAAGTGAAGCGCTGTTAATACTTTCCAGATGCACAGTACCAACCTTTATCCCTGCTCCTAAGATTTTATTGTGCGACCCTGCCTGACATCACACAGTCTTTGCATCCAAAGCATCCTGGCTTTATCATCTGCCTAATGCACATGTGTGCCATAGTCACAGCCCCAACCTTTCCTATTGATGGTCCAAAATCACAACAGCCCCCAGTAATCCAGCAGAGTTCTGACTATCTACAGGAATGAATGGATCTGTGGCATTCATGTACACTAGAGAAAGGATGTTTTGGGAAAACAAAAGGCTGTGTAGCACCTGGCAGGACTGCGCAGTGAAGGAATCAGGATTTGGAAACAAGTTATTTAAATATGCCAGCTACATTCTAGGGGGTGGGAGATTTTTTTAAAGGACCAAGGGGGCACTGACTACAACCATCGTGGATGCCCTATTGTGACAATAATAGGAGACAGGGGAAATGACTGGGGTAGGTTAAAAGGGGATTGGGGTATAGTGAAGTAGGGTAGTATGGGTTATTAGAGGAAGTGGCTGGAATTTAGACACCTAGCAGGATCAGTTACAGGAAAAATTCAAGGTGTGGGATAGCAAAGAAGTACCTTTCTTATTTTGAATTGTTTCTTGTTCCGGGCACAGTTTAGTGTCTTTAGGAAGGGGCACAGTTTGATTTTGAAAAGTTGTAACTATTCATGGATAATGTGGAGTTTCCAATGCATTTCTTAGTGTCACAGCCACTTGATGGTGCCAATCTGCAAACATGAGAAAATTCATTATACACAATTAAGTCAGAAGTGAATGTTCGGTAAAAGAAGGGCTAAGTCCCAAGGTTTGGGAACAGTAAGTTGTGTCAGATTTTTCATAAGTATAGTACCAACTGAGCATGTTGAGTGATGACTATATAGTTTATCAATAGATGGTAAAAGAAATACTGCAATGACAGAGGTTACTCAAAAGGTTCTGAATGTTCTATATTGTTTTTAGCACAATGTATTTGTTTCATGTTAATATTTTTTTTTTTTTTTTAAAGCTGTGACTGACACTTCCAAAGCCGAAAGAACAAAGTTGGTATGTGTAGTGTTTTCAGGTTTCCTCTCTTTCCTTCTCTTGTATCAGCCCTTGCCAGGTCATAGTAGGCAGTGAGCAAGTGTGAAGTGACGTGACTGCCTGAGAGAACTTATGTATGATAGTTACACTTTATTAGAGATGTAAAGTTTTCGGTGGACACAGATTGTCTCTTCATTATACATCTTTCTTACATGCATTATATAGGGGCATGTTTATACATATACCAAGTGTTTTTCACTTGGCAAAGTGCATTTAGTTTCCTGTTAATCTTCAGGAATAGAAAAATGTGTATTGCATGAAGCAGTTTAGTTCAGAGGAGGACTGAGGTGGAGAGCAGGGGGTATAATTTGCCCTTTGGGCCAATACTAATAAAATATGTTGGGCTGGTGGCCCTCAGTGTTCACTATTCTAACACTGACCAGAGTGGGACACACAGTCACTGACACATGCTGGACATATTATAGATAATGGGTCCTTATTCAGGCATGCAGCCACAGCATCTGCCAAAGAGAAGTCTTCCAGCAAAATTGTCCCTTGTGGCTCTGAGATGTTATGTCAATGAAAGCTGAGAGCTGCCAAGGAAGCTGATCCTGGCAGATGTGTAAAGTTTTCAATAGGCCATGTCCTTTGGGAAAATCCTCCTTTCACCATGTCCACCAATCAATGTGGCACCATGGCACAGTTTGCATTGTACATTTTCTTTAGTCCATAGAAATCTGGTCCTACCATAAAATGGGTACCTGGTTGCTTTTGCCCCCTGGCCATATATTCCATGTCCTCTCCTGACCTATCTATATGTCTACCATATATGGAAAATCATTATTTGACTGTTGCTTCTCTATGTACTAACATGTGCTAGTTCTAATCAATGTTGGACATGTGCTAATCAATTTGCCCAACCAGATTTTCACCATTTTGTCCCATATAAAAGCATTGTAATCTTTGGTCATAATACTAGATTTCACCAGCAGGTAGCAAAACAAAGGAAACCTGCAATGGCAGACCTCTGAATGAGAAGACCTAGAGCAGTGGTGTTCAACTTTCTTGATATGGGGGCCTCAAGTTTGGCCCCCCACTTAGGCCACCCACAAACTTCAGTCTCAAAAATGACAGGCACACAACAGAATATAGTCAGATACTATGGGCATGATACAAGATATGTTTAGAGACTGTGGGCACGATACAAAAGATGGTCACAGACTATGGGCATGATGGAAGAGATGGTCAGAGACTATGAACATCATATAAGATGTTAGAGATAGTAAACATGATACAAGAAATGGTCTACTATGGGCATGGTCAATAGGGATGATCGAACTTTTGAAAAGTTTGGTTCGACCAGAACACCCAAACTTTCCGAAAATTCGGATCCGGATTCCAGAACCCCATTGAAATCAATGGGACCCGAACTTCGGTAATCAAAAAACACCATTTTGAAGCCCTAAAACCCAATAAATGCCCCTAAAAAGTGCCTAGGGTTCTGGGTCATGCCCCAGGGACTATTAATCACACAAAAAAAGTTATTTTTTTATAGAGAGCCAATTATTGAAAAAATTATTGAAAAAAAAAATAGATTTCTTTGGATTTAGTGTCTGGGGGGTCTAAAAAGTGTACCTGTGAAGTTTCAGCTCTGTAGCATGTCCAGAACCAGAAAAAAAAGATAATTTGTCTTAGAATTGCAGTAGAGCAGGGATATGGCTCCGCTATTTTCCCACCTGGCCGTTTTTGTTGCAGGCATTTATTGGGCTTTTTTGTGGACGTCTTTGGAGGCAGGCATGACATCTGAACTTCTGTGTAGGTATATATACACACACACATATATGTATATATACACATACACACATATAGGTGTAATAGGAGTAGAGCCCTATGCCTGCAAATAATTTCATTAGCGCAGGCATAGGGTTCCGCTACTTTCACACCTATATGTGTGTATGTGTATATATACATATATGTGTGTGTGTGTGTGAATATATACCCCTACACAGAAGTTCAGATGTCATGCCTGCCTCCAAAGACATCCACAAAAAAGCCCAATAAACGCCTGCAACAAAACGGCCAGGTGTGAAAGTAGCGGAGCCCTATGCCTGCTCTACTGCAATTCTAAGACAAACTATCTTTTTTTATGGCGGTCACCCTGACATGGAAGAGTTTGGTCACCCTGCCATAGCAGTCAGAGTCAGTTCACCCTACACTACACTACGGTCACCCTGACACTCAACACTTTCCCTACAGAAACTAGATTATTGAATCTAACTATAGTGGAAAATAGTACCCTAACTACACTAGATATCCCTTTCCTCACACTAATAATTGATAAATGACACTTTTGAAGCAGGAGTAACAGAACTGCTTCCACTCTCTTCCACAGCCCCTGTATTACAGTGCTAGAGATTTGGCGGGGCTATGTTATATACTGGGGGGCGTATTCACTACTGATTGGCCTCTGGACCCCCTAGTCACTCCAATCACATTCCTAGCATCCTCCTGCCCCCTCAATTGGCTTTTACTGATGGTTCTGGTCCAATCACGGGCTTTTAAAGCCCAGTTCCTGACCCATTGCATTTTGGTCGGTTCTGGTTGTCGAATTCCAAACTTTTTCCGCAAAAAGTTCGGAATTCGGCCGAATTTCGAACAGTCAATGTTCGGGTCGAACCGATGGTCGACCCGAATCGCTCGATCATCCCTAATGGTCCCTAAAAGCTATAGATAAGAAAATTGCCAGAAATAATGGGCATGATGAAAGAGACGATCAGAGACATGACATAGGAGTTGTTGGAGACTTGAAACGTGCTTCAAGAGATTCATAGTCTTGAGACACATTACATGAGAATGCTAGAGATCACTTCTATAAACAGCGTAAAAAGAAAACACAAATTAGGCCTGGTTCACACTGGTGCGACATGCGCTCCGACTTTGGGAGCACATTTCGCATGACGTGTATAAATCAATGGTTCCCTATGAGAGCTGTCTTAACTGGTCCAACACATGTAAGATCTGAGGATCTTGAAGGGGAACCCTTAAAAAACAAAAACGGTGTGGGGTTTCCACCCAATTCTATACCGGGCCCTTTGAGTCTAGTATAGCATTTGAGAGTAACCCATCAAAATAAAAAAAAACAAACAGCGTGGGGTCCCTCCCGAAAGCCATACCAGACTCTTATCCAAGCTGTGCAGCCTGGCAGGTCAGAAAAAGGGGGGGGGAGTGAGCGTCCCCCCTGCTCATACCAGACCACATGCCCTAAACATGGGGGGGTGGCTGCTTTGGGGCATGGGGGCTACCCCAAAGCATCCTGCCCTCATGATGGGGACTAGGGCCTCTTCCCGACAACCCTGGGTGGTGGTTGTGGGCATCTGCGGGCAGGGGGCTTATCGGAATCTGGAAGCCCCCTTTAACAAGGAGGTTCCCAGGCCCCCCCTATGTGAATGAGTATTGGGTACAGTGTACCCCTACTAATTCACCCAAAAAAGTGTCAAAAATAAATAAAAACAGTACACAGGTTTTTGACAACTTCTTTATTAAAGCAGCTCCGTGTCTTCTTTCGTTGGTGAGGTCTTCTCCCTCTACTGTCTTCTTCGTCTGCCTCTTCTCCCTTTGGTTCTTCTCCCTCCGCTGTCTTCTTCCTCTGAGGGTTCTTCTCCTGACACTAGCCTCCGCTGTAGTATTAGCTCTGGTGTGTGCCAGGTCTTTTATAGCCATGGTGGGTGGCCATCCAGTGACGTCATCCGGAGACCCCGCCCCTTGTGAAGTCATCGCCCGAGGCATGATGGGGCGTGACGTCACATAGGAGTGGGGGCTAGTGTCAGGAGAAGAACTGGCAGAGGAAGAAGACAGCGGAGGGAGAAGAACCGGAGGAAGAAGACAGCGAAGGGAGAAGAATCAGAGGAAGAAAACAGCGGACAGAGAAGAACCGGAGAGAGAAGACCTCACCAGAGAAAGAAGACAAGTTGGAGCTACTTTAATAAAGGACTTGTCAAAAACCTGTGCACTGTTTTTATTTATTTTGGACACTTTTTTGGATGAATAAGTAGGGGTACAATGTACCCCATACTCATTCACATAAGGGGGAGGGATCTGGGGGCCCCCTCATTAAAGGGGGGGCACTTGCTCACCCCGCCCTTTCCTGACCTGCCGGGCTCCATGATCGGATATGGATTTTGGGGGGCCCCACTCCATTTTGTTTTCCCCCTCAAGATCAATACCAGACTCAAAGGGCCTGGTATTGTCGGATTAAAGTCAGATCCTGTTCACTGAAGTCGCATCAAATTCGGACATGAAGTCTCGTCCGACTTCCATGTTGAAGCAGTGTGAACCCGGCCTTAGTGTCTGCAGAGACCCCAAGGGCCACACAAAAGGCGCCAAAGGGCCAAACAGCAAAATGGACACCAAGAACCTAGAGGCTGTGTAGGGTGTTTTTCTGAAATTGTTCTTTATCTGAACTCTTGAAGCTTAAAAAAAATAATGATGCTTTTAACATCCACTCTCCTGCATTATTTTTTTTAATGTAAAGATAAATATTAAAATCCAGGACTGCCATGGCGCAGAGGGCAGGGACTGATGTGAATGTACAATAAATATGTAAAGCTCTGTGTAAACTGATGGCGGTTTAGTCCCTGTAATATATTTATATATATATTTACACACACACACATACACACAGCATATAAATTGCATTGAAAAAGTATTCATATCCCTTGAAATTTTCCACATTTTGTCAAAAACATAAATGTATTTTATTTGGATTTTATGTTTCAGACCAACATGAAGTGGCACATAATTGTGAAGTGGAAGGAAAATGATAAATGGTTTTCCAAATGTTTTTACAAATAAATATCTAAAAAGTGTGGCGTGCATTTGTATTGAGCCCTCTTTACTCTGATACCCCTAACTAAAATCTAGTGAAGCCAATTGCCTTCAGAATTCACCTAATTAGTAAATAGAGTCCACCTATGTGTAATTTAATCTCACTATAAATACAGCTGTTCTGTGAAGCCCTCAGATGTTTGTTAGAGAACCTTAGTGAACAAACAGCATCATGAAGGCCAAGGAACACACCAAACAGGTCAGGGATACAGTTGTGGAGAAGTTTAAAGCAGGGTTAGGTTATAAAAAAATAACCCAAGCTTTGAACAGCTCACGGAGCACTGTTCAATCCATCATCGGAAAATGGAAAGAGTACGGCACAACTGCAAACCTACCAAGGCATGGCCGTCCACCTAAACTGACAGGTTGGGCAAGGAGAGCATTAATCAGAGAAGCAGCCAAGAGGCCCGTGGTAACTCTGGTGAAGGACGTCAATCTGTATTTCCTACACATTGGTGTTTTTACAATTATGCATTCCATGTATATCCTTGTAAACTGTTTTTGATTTTGTACACAATAAAATGATTTTATACAACTAAGTTCTATTTACAATTTAAGTGCCTAGAAAGTCCCAGCCAAAGGGGAAGTTTACATTTTCTATATATTAAGGGATGTGGCACATTAGGGAGGTTTATCATCGATCTTCTCTAGCCATTGTTGAAAAAAGGCATAAGAAGTCCAGTTTGCAGTTTGTGAGAAGCTATATGAGGGACACAGCAAACATGTGGAAGATCAAAACTGAACTTTTTGACCTAAAAGCAAAACGCTCTTCTTGTCGAAAAACTGACACTGCACATCGCCATGAACACACCATTCCCACGGTGAAATATGGAAGTGGCAGCATCATGTTGTGGGGATTATTTTCTTTAGCAGGGACAGGGAAGCTGGTCAGAGTTGATGGGAAGATGGATGGAGCCAAAAAGAGGGCAACCTTAGAAGAAAACCTGTTAAGAGTCTGCAAAAGACTGGAGACTGGGGCAGAGGTTCACTTTCCAGCAGGACAACGACCCTAAACATACAGCCAGAGCTACAATTGGATAATTTCGATTAAAGCATATTCATGTGTTAGAATGGACCAGTCAAAGTCCAGACCTAAATCCAATTAAGAATCTGTGGCAAGACTTGAAAATTGCTGTTCACAGATGCTCTTTATCCAGTCTGACAGAGCTGGAGCTATTTTGCAAAAAAGAATGGGCAGAAATTTCACTTTCTAGATGTGCAAAGCTGGTAGAGACATACCCAAAAAGACTTGCAGCTGTAATTGCAGCGAAAGGTGGTTCTACAAAGTATTGACTCAAGGGGGCTAAATACAAATGCACGCCACACTTTTCAGATATTTATTTGTAAAAAAATTTGAAAACCCTTTATCATTTTCCTTCCACTTCACAATGTGCCACTTTGTGTTGGTCTATCACATAAAATCCCAATAAAATACATTTACGTTTTTGCTAGTAACATGACAAAATGTGAAAAATTTCAAAGGGTATTAATACTTTTTTTTATTTTCTTACTTATTTTTGAGAAAGGTGGAGTTGCCCTTAAAGTTAAGCGGTGCATCAACATATAGTATCATAAATTCTGTTGTCAGGCTTAAAATGTTTTCCTATGTGTAGTCATACAGTAAAAATGTTCTTAATTGTATTTATTATTGTTCCATTAGCTGATTCATTCTGCTCATTGCTATCATGCTGGTGTTGTTTTCATATGAAGGCAAACAGTGTGCTCTGTACGATACAGCTACATTCACACAACTCACAAATTAGAGATAGGACATTGGGGGATCCTGTTTTTTAGTGACTTAACAACATGCTGTGAATGACACACCGTATTTACATTATAAACAGAATATGTTATATAGAAAATGAGTCATTTTCGAAATGTTTGTTTTAACAACTTTATCATCATACTCCTTTGTGTGCTGTTAGAATAAACACGTATAACATGCATGCATAACAACTTTAGAAGAAATGTTAAAATTGTTCTGTATGGTGGACAGAACAAAACTGGAGCAAAGGATAAATCATATTCTGAAGTTCCAAGAACCATCAAATATTTTATTAACAAAATAGAAATGCTGCTAAAACTTTTTTTTTTTTTTTTTTTAATTGGTTGGATAGAGGAAAAAATGGGTAAAGCTTCCATCAAATATTATTGCTCAGAAGATTTAGGTGTTCTTGGATGTGAAGGTAAGCCTAAACTGTGCAGCAGAATTATACTGACTAGGCAACTGTCTAACACACGAAGGTGCCCTTGGTTAAACAATGGAATGTGCAAGGAGAAAAAAGCTACACACCAAAGATTTAGCCTCCATTCACACTTAGCACTTTGGGATTGAGGCAGAATCTCTGCGATTATGCCCGTTAACTCAAAACGTGCTATATATCGCAAAATGTAGGTTCAGGGGCCATTATTTTCAATGGCACCTAAAATGTAGTGGGGTTTTGTCACCATTGTTGTGCATGACAAATCGCATCCCGTGAAGCTTGTTACCCAAAAGAAGCTCCTGCTTAATTTTGGGTGACAAGCTTTGCGCGATTTGCCATGATAAAATGCGAAACAGTCGCGGCAAAAACCACACATTTTAAGTGTCATTGAAAAGAATGGCACCTGAGCCTGCGTTTTGCGATTGTAGTGTGTTCTGAGATCACAGCAGAATCACAGCGATTCTGCCATGATCCCTAAATGCCAAGTCTGAATGGAATCGAAGGACTGCAAGTATATTTATTTCATCACAGAAAGCCAAAAATAACAATCCAACATGGGAGATATAACATTCAACCTTCATCTGGGTTTAAATTGATGGTTTGATTGGACTCTTGCTGGTTAATTGGAGGTAAAAATCAAATCTGCTTTAATCCAAGCAAATTCAGCAGCTGTTTTTTTAAGTATAAAGTGTAGATAACCTGCCATAAGCATAGGTAACTAGGTAAATTTAGCTCTGCCAGGGTAGGGGTAATCTGCCCAGGCAAATTTGTAGCATTTCACTTGGATTTCCCGTAAATTCAGTGTTACTGCTTTTCCTGGCTGATGCCAGTAGGTGTCACTGGCACCTTTTGCAATAGACAGGGGAGCTGCAGTATTGTGGTCATGAATAATGGTTTATGAATATTTATGTCCCTCCCTGACCAACCACTAGGAGGTCTATTGCCAGTGGTTCATGTTCGGGGAGGATATAAATATTTGGGGAGTGGCCTGGCGAGCATTCTTCTCCCTGGGTTGCGGCCTGGGGAGGTGTTTTTAGTTCTAGTTAGCTTGGGCCTAACAGAGTTATCCTGAAGGAGGATACAGCACCCAGGGTGGAGAGCAAGGAGAACTCATGCTGAAGGAGGGAGGAATCTGACCCTAAACATATACAACTATACAACTATACCTCTGGTTGCTTTGAAGAAAAGCGTTGCTTTGCCTGGTGCCCCTGATGATGTCAGAAAGAAAAAATGCCTTGGACATTGCTTTGTAGCACTCTTTGACAGAGAGGTTTCCATGGAGCCAGAAGTATCTTATCTGTATACTGCTGATGTTAGTACCATCTACCCGAGCAGCATTGGAATGGTTTTAAAGTGATATTTTATGCAGTTACTGTGTGAGTGCATTACTTTCCTTCTTTTCTTAATAAAAATACTTCAGTGAGCACTGTGTCAGTTTTTATATCCTTTTGAGCACTGATCCATGCATTATCACCTGAGCTGAGAGGATTTCTGCATTTACCAAGTTCTGGGCAGATCGCTTAAGCCCTGGGAGAGTCCAGTTGGGTTTATGAAATCCATTTGATTTGATTAAAGGCACATTAGGACCTTTGTAATGAGGGTCAATCCATAAGGTGAACGTGTGGCCAAAAAGGTGTTGATGTCTACTATGAAACAATTTGATCTCACCAAACTGAACTGTCTATGTGGACCTGATCACGACTGGTGGATTGTATCAGTTTTATTCACAGACAATTATATGAAGAACTGTTATGTTCATGTTGGATTATAATAACACATATGTCTATAGTTAGCACAATTCTGATTTATGTTAATTTGGTATTTTATGTTAATGTTTTTTTGGTATAAGAATCAGTGCAGCATATTTGTATACACATATGTTGAGAGACTTTTTACTTTCATGATTGCACCTTTAGTTAAGTTCATTACTGGTGAGCAGAGTCACATTTTTCAATTAAAAAGAATTAGAGCTACAGCCCTCAGGAATGGGTGTAAAATTGGATAGTGGCACTACAATTTATTGGCAGAATTTGTGAGCTCCTTTTTCTCATAACACAGCACTGCATCATTTCACAAATAAAAAAAAAGGTGTGCACCAAACAACACTTTACACCACCACCTCACATTCCCTTTTTTCTCTATCCCCATATTTGAAATTGTTCTAAAATGTTAAAGCTGCAGCCCTGTGGTATGGTTGGGTCATGACTGGCCAGTGTCTTCAGAGCTTGATGGCAACCAAAACAGGTCTACATTCAGAGACACAAGGGACAGACCACTATTTTTCACAGCTAGGGTTAGAAAAAACTGCCTGTTCAGCTAGAACATCAGTCTTATGTCGCACTGTACCACAAGCTTAAAGAGGTTGTAAACCCTGGGGGAAAAAATAAACCTGTAAGACATAATGAGCTAGAATGCATCACATACTAGCTCATTATGAAATACTTACCTTAGAATGAACCTGTCTCAACGGCGCCCACACACCGCTATGGCAGCTGACATCTTCCCAGGTGTTTCCTCCGAGTTCGTGGGCTCCGGCGTGGTGGGTGGCCGGAGCCGTGATGACGTCACTCCCTCACAAGCATGCAGGAGCCAGCGTTTACAGCACAGGCTCAGAAGGTCCAGCACAGGAAGCTGGACCTTCAAAGAGCATGCACCGATGACCTCATCAGCTGCATGCACTCTGAATATCTCCTAAACTGTGCCAGTTTAGGAGATATTCACGGTACCTATTATACCATATACCATATTATAGGCTTACCTGTAGGTACAAGTAAAAAAGAGAGTTTACGTCCTCTAAAGCCTTTTTTTAAATGGCACATTTGTTGTCTTGTTTATTATATTGTATATAATATTGTAATTGTATTGCAGGTGTGACTGTAAAGTAAAAAAAAAATAATATTATTTCATAATGTTATAACTTGAGCTGAATGCACAATATTTCCAATTAGGTCCCTTAAACATGAACGAAAAATTTGATACAAATGTACAAAAATTGAGAGAAAAAAAGTATTAGTGTTGCATATATCACATTAAATGCACATTTTTATTATATTGGTTTTCTGCACATTCTAAGGGTGCTGTTAAGCTCAAAAGTTTGCATACCCTGGCAGAAATCTTGAAATTTTGGCATTGATATTGAAAATATGACTGATCATGCCAAAATCCTGTCTTTTAATTAAGGATAGTGATCATATAAAGCCAATCATTATTACATAGTTGTTTGGCTCTTTCTTAAATCAAAAATGATAACAGAAATCACCCAAGTTGCCCTGATCAAAAGTTTACATCCCCTGGAATGTTTGGCTTTGGTACAGACAAACAAGATGACACAGTCTGTGTAGTGTCTGTGTATAAATAGTCAATGAGTTTGTTAGCTCTCACGTGGATGCACTGAGCCGACTAGATACTGAGCCATGGGGAGCAGAAAAGAACAGTCAAAAGACCTGCGTAACAGGTAATGGAACTTTATAAAGATGGAAAAGGATATAAAAAAATATCCAAAGCCTTGAATATGCTGGTCAGTACTGTTCAATCACTTATTAAGAAGTGGAAGAATCGGGGATCTCTTGATATCAAGTCACGGTCAAGTAGACAAAGAAAGATTGCAGTCACAACTGCCAGAAGAATTGTTCGGGATACAAAGAAAAACCCACAGGTAGCCACAGGAGAAATACAGGCTGCTCTGAAATAAGATGGCGTGGTTGTTTTTAAGGAGCACAATACCATGATACTTGAATAAAAATTAGCTGCATGTTCGAGTTGCCAGAAAGAAGCCTTTACTGCTCCAATGCCCCAAAAAAGCCTGTTTACAATATGCCCGACAACACCATGACATACCTCACCAGGTTTTTTTGTGGCATTGATGCAGTAAACGCTTCTTTCTGGCAACGCAAACATACAGCATATTACAAACAATTTTCTATTTACATCATACCACATTAAAAAAATCCTATACCTTCTACAATCCCCCGCCCCCCTAACCCCCTTCTCCCTTGTAGTCCCCCTTCTTAAATCTTCAATTTATCCTTACAAAATATAAAAGGTAGGTTGATGACCCCAATAATTCTCCCATTCCTCCTTTTTATATATTATTTCTCTGAATATCAACCAATCCTTCCACTTAGTATCCCTATGTGTATGCATTATTTCTTCTATGTCACAAATATAGTCTACTTTTACAATCCATTCCTCTATGCTAGGAATTTTCTATTTCTATTACTTGGGAAAAAACCCTTTGACTGTATTCAATAGATATGGTATAAAGGACATCTTATACCAGGCAGCAGATATTTATGTTTTTTGAAACCGGAGCCTCTTGAATAATGTTGGCAAATTCTCCCTAAAACACCTGTATTCTAGGGCAGTGCCACCAAATATACCCAAAGGTTCCAGATTCATCACAACCCCTCCAATACAAAGAAGACATGCTACATTAGCTTTCATGGCTGGGAGCATTGCACTCGTAGACTTCAGCCCAGAGCTCCCAATGCCAATAGCAAAGCTCTACACCTAAACCCCCATGTTAGCTAAACTGAAAAATTAATTTTTACACTATATATTCCCTGTAACACAACCCTATCTCTCCAGCCAAGGTTTTGTTTTAGTTTTGGATTTGGTTGGGAAGTGAAAAAGTTTTGTTTGTGACCCAATTGGGGAGATTTTCGCTTACATTCTATCCCTATGACCCCTGTAGAAGTAATGACAAGAAATGTGGGGAGGGGGATAAAAACCTTACTTAAAAAAGAGACTGCAGTAAAAACATTGTCAGAAGTTCAACCCTTCCTCAATCTGCTACAAATGTGTTTTTGCTTTCGTGTACCAGTTGGGTCCCTTTCCCGTTATGTCCCATCCAGTGACCAGAACTCTTCCAAATAAGATGACAGACAGCCTTAAACCTGAAAGAAGCTCTAACCCTTCCATGCTCTATTCAAAATGATACAAAACGCTTTGACTGGAATTACACTTTAACTCTTTGTTTACATACATCTGCTCTAAATCCTCTGCTCTAAAAACTATGCAGTCCCAAAATATACCATGCTGGCATTCTGAAAACCTTTTTTTATGGGGTTTATAACTTGATAGAAAACTCTGGTTATATTGATATTTAAAGTGGAGTTCCGCCCCCCCCCCCCCCCGTCTTAATATTAAAAGTCAGCAGCTACACATACTATAGCTGCTGACTTTAAATATTAGGACACTTACCTGTCCTGAACTCCAGCGATGTCGGCACCCCAGCCGATGTTTCCACCGGATGTTGGATGCTGCCGCCGCCATTGCCAGTAAGGGGAACCCAGCAATGAAGCCTTGCAGCTTCACAGCTGGTTCCCTACTGCACATGCGTGAAGAATGCTGTGCTCTCTTAATGGCCTGGCAGCAGGGGAAGGACGAGGAGGGGGCCGAACTGGTGACGTACCTCGCCACGGTGAGGCCCGATGGAAGTGGGGACAAGGGTGCCAAATGTGGCACCGGAGGGGGGGGGGATCAGATAAGCGTAAGTTCCACTTTAACATTATTTGCTTGCCTAAAGCCTTTTCTGGATCACTTTGGCTCACTTTGTTGGCACATGTTATTGTAATATTAGTGACTGTAAAACAATGAAAGTCATGTTATATCATCATTTTACAGAGAATTCGCCAAAGATGAGCAAAACCTGGCCAAACATAGGCCACAGCATTGGTGCTGAGTGAGTCCTGTGGGACCTTTTCACTGAAAAGTATAGAAAAAGGAAATTTTAACTTGAATTTTGAGTGTTATTTGTGATCACTTATATTTACTACTACTTCTAATATCAATATAATAATAATTTAGACCTAAAATACTATCTACAAATTCCATCACATTTCACCTTCAAGATGCATCCTTTGGATTTAATTATTATTAGTTATAGTTATAATTATCTATTAATGTCATGTTTTATGAGACAATCCTGTATAACAGGCATTCTGACTGCTCCTTGTTCTATAGATTCTTGGCCAACACCATGGAAGAGGAGAGTGAATTACGACTTTAAATTCTGCCCAGGGCACTGGGTGATATTTGGATGTTTTTCAAAAAGAAATTCTATGGAGGTAAAGGCAAACTCTAGCCCCAGCTGAATAGAAATGCTAAAGTGAGCAATTATGTGAAGAGGTTAGTTACTTTTATTTACAACAGAAATACGCAACATACGCATAAGAGCCGGTTCACACTGGGGCTACCTGTCAGGCGACCTGGTCGCCTGACAGGTCGCTTTCCATAGAGAAGCTGTGGACCCGTTCTAATAGGAGCGACACAAGTCGCTCCGACTTAGAAAAAGGGTCCGGAGCTTCTTTGGGGCGACCCGGAGCGACCTGCATAGACTTCAATGTTATGAAGTCCGTGCCGGCCGCTCCGAGGTCGCGGCGCGAGCAGCGCACCGCGACTTGTGAGGTCGCCACGGCGAGTCGGATCGCTCTAATGTGAACCGGCTCTTAGAAAGCACATTTTCTTCTTCTGTAAATTATAGGCTTCACAATGTGGGCATTTAGTTTAAATCATGTATATTACATGCAGGGACCCTGCCTTAATTTGGAGTGTCCCTTATTATAGTTAGTAGATTTTACAGGTAAGCTGTAACCAGCTGTTTACATTTTCTGGACTCTGCTGGTTCTCTGCTGGTGTGACCAGTAGGCCGAGTGTGAAGGACAATATCTGAGTTATGAATATTTTTCTGTTCCAAACAACCACTTAGAAGGTGTTTGTTCAGTGGTGTGGATTTGGGAGATAATAAATATGTGGAGCACCTTTCCAAAGTGTTCTTTCCCACCTGGGCATTGAGAGGGTGTTGATTTTACCAGGTTTTTCTCTTGAAGCTTTGGCTCAGTTGAAGGCATGTGTTTATCTAGAGGGAGCTGGACAAGAAGATGGATGTCAGGGGTCTCCCATTAAAGTGATATTAAGGGCAAGTTTTTTTCTTAAAAAAAAAAGTTACAAACATGTTACACTTACCTGCTCTGTGTAGTGGTTTTGCACAGAGCAGCCCCGATCCTCCTCTTCTTGGGTCCCTGGCCAGCGTTCCTGGCCCCTCCCTCCTACCCCCAGTGCAAACAGCTTGCTGTGGGGGCACCCGAACAGAGTCCCTGCTCTGCATATCCATTTAGAACACAGAGCCGTGGCTTGGCCTGCCCCCTTTCTCTTCTTATTGGCTCACTGGCTGTGATTGACAGCAGTGGAAGCCAATGGCTCCTACTGCTGTCTCAGCCAATTAGGAGGGAGAGTCCCCGGAGAGCAGAGGCTGTCATGCACACTGCTGGATTGCGGTGGGGCTCAGGTAAGTATTACGGGTGCTGCTGCACACAGAAGGTAAAAAAACTTTCAGCCTTTACAACCACTTGCCACAAAATCACATACATGTACGTCATTTTGCTTAAGTGGCTGTACTGGGGTGATGACTGGTACCATTTTTTAGAGCCGACAGTCTGTTTTCTTGAAATAGCAATTGATGCAGCTAAGCAACCATTTGGCTGTTATTACAAGCAGCGGGAGGGGACTTCCCCCTCCCTCCCACAGCTCACCTGGGCTCTCCTGTCCCACCAGGAGACCCGAGCCACCAGCCGACACGTCCGCTTTGATCGACTCTCCAATTTAGTAACCCAGAAGGACTTCACTTCTGGTTTACTCGGCAGCCAACGGCGCCAATTTTTAAAAATCCAAAGTATTCAAAAACGCCAATCTTAGCATTTTGAATACTTTCAAGTGCAGAGAAGGGGTTTTGGGTCTTTTAGACTACAGATCCCTCCATAAAGATTACCTGTCACTGCAACTTACTGTCACATAGGACGTTTACATTCCTTGTGACAGCAATAAAAGTGATCAGAATTTTTTTTTAAAGGGACAGTGTAAAAATAAAGTAAAGTAAAATATGAAAAAAAAAAAAAGTTAAATTGCCCCATCCCTCTGCTTGCATGCCAAAGCAAACTTATACGTAAGTCACGTCCGCAAATATAAACTGTTTAAACCACACATGTGAGGTATCACCGCGATCGTTAGAGTGAGAGCAATAAGTCTAGTGCAGAACCTCGCCTATAACTCTAAACGGGTAACTGTTAACACTTTTTTAAATGTTGCCTATGGCGATTTTTAAGAACTGAGTGTGCGCAATTTTAAAGCGTGGCATGTTAGGTATCTATTTAATCAGCTAACTTTACTGTTTCGTTTTTTTTTTATTCATTGAAGTGTATTTTTCCCCAAGAAATTGTGTTTGAAAGACCGCTGCGCAAATACAGTGTGACACAAAATATTATGATTATGATATATTATGATTAGTGCCCCCACCAATGCAGAGTAATTAGTGCCCCCTTAATGCACAGTGATTAGTGCCCCCTTAATGCAGAGTGATTAGTGTCCCCATCAATGCAGAGTGATTAGTGCCCCCATCAATGCAGAGTGATTAGTGCCCACTTGATGTAGAGTGATTAGTGCCCCCTTAATGCAGAGTGATTAGTGCCCCCATCAATGCACAGTGATTAGTGCCCCCTTAATGCAGAGTGATTAGTGCCCCCTTAATGCAGAGTGATTAGTGCCCCCATCAATGCAGAGTGATTAGTGCCCCCCTCAATGCAGAGTGATTAGTGCCCCCATCAATGCAGAGTGATTAGTGCCCCGATCAATGCACAGTGATTAGTGGCCGGGAATTAGAGCGCCTCCTGATTACAAAGAGCAGGGTTCTTCTGCTTACCCGGCGCGGGCGCTCTCCTACAAAGTCACGCCTCCTGGACCAACTCCTATGATAGACTTCCCCACTATGCTGTCTATCATAGGAAGGAGGCGTGACTTTGTATGACAACGGCCGCACCGAGTAAGCAGAAGAACCCTGCTCTTTGTAATCAGGAGGCGCTCGCCCTCCCCTTCACCTCCGGAGGCAGCCCAATGGTAGGGCGGGCCCTGGGTGCCCCCCCGCCCAGAATCGGCCATGCAAAGCGGGGACAGTGTCCTCAGTCTGGTCACCCTAGCACAGGGGGCCGGATCAGATCACTTCGCGGACCGCATACGGCCCATGGGCCGTAGGTTCCCCACCCCTGCTCTAGGGCAATGATTGCGAACCTTGGCACCCCAGATGTTTTGGAACTACATTTCCAATAATTGTCATGCACTCTGCAGTGTAGTTGAGCATCATGGGAAATGTAGTTCCAAAACATCTAGGGTGCCAAGCTTCACTGCTCTAGGGTCTCTGCTACAAAATATATATAATGTTTGGGGGTTCTAAGTAATTTTCTAACAAACAATACTGATTTTAACTTGTAGACAACAAATGTCAGAAATAGGCCTGGTCTTCAAGTGGTTAACACTTATACCAGACCCTTATCCAGGATATGGGTCTAATATAAAGGGAATCTTCTTCCATTTTTGAAAATCAAAGAAAATCGGCGCTAATTCATATATGTGAAAATATTAAAGAAAAAAAAAAAATATATATATATATATATATATATATTTATATATATATACATATATAATGTGATTCCAAACAAATGTGCATAAAAATAAATTATAATACTCTCTAGTAGATAATAGGTGTTCACTCATGGTGCTATAAATAAATCAGTGCACAAATATAAACATAAAAATCCAATATAACCATAAGAAAGTCTATAAACGTGATTCTTCCAATAAAAAACGTGATTCCAAAGTGATCTTGTTCAGCAAATATCCAGTATAGTCTCTTATCCACCAAAAACAAGAATGTGTGCAGTGGCCGCTTACCTTATGCACACCCGAAATGAGCGTGTTTGGAAGGCTTCTTATACTGTAGTACAGCTTCCTTGTACTGCCAAATAATGGTGGGATCCCCAATCATGGAACACCTTCTTCTGAACGAAATATGCAATCCTCCGATGTATGGATGTATCTCATAGGGATCAACAGAAACAGGCCATCATAGTGCAGTAAATTCCAGATGTAATTTTATTTTTAAAAGTAGAACACTTACAAGAAAATGACAGGAATAATAAACGCTGACCGCCGAAGCGGTATAAAACACAAGTGACATCACCCGGCTCCTCCCGACGCGTTGCGTCACTACGCACGTGACTTTTTCAAAGGCTTCTTCTTCCATTTTTGTTACAAACAGAAGTAAACGACAGAAGCTGAATTTGCCATCAATTTAAACTGTTTTTTTTATAAATGTCAGTTTTGCTGCAGTAGATTGTATATATCATACATATGCACAACTTCACAGACAGGTTATTTAAAGAAATTTAGCATTTTATTTATTTTACTTAAAACATTATTAAAATCAATGCTTCCCGCCAAATGGACTTTCTAAAAACTGGATTTTTGTACTTACCATAAAATCCTTTTCTCTGAAGTTCATTGACAGACGCAGCTTCATATCTTCTTAGCCACTGGGTTATGCTCCTGCCATCAGGAATAGGACCCTAGGCAGGAAAAAGCTTTCACCACACCCTGAAGGCATAACCCCACACACACTGCTACAGACCTCAGTTTCGTTGCAAGCAGTGTTTAGAAGTCGACAACCCAATTCCACGCATAAGTAGAGGGGCGGGTGCTACATCTGTCAATGAACTTCAGAGAAAATGATTTTCATTGACGGACGCAGCTTCATATCTTCTTAGCCATTGGGACATCCCAAATCGGTATTATCATGAGGGGTGGGAAAAACAATGCAAAGAAGAACGTAAATTCCCCAAAAGGCTAAACATAGCCAACCAGGTAACAAGGAGCTCAATCAGAAACAACTGGAGCTCACCTGGAAAAAACATACACCCTCAAAAACAAAAAAAAGTTCTCTTTTAAACAGCAGCCTGCAAAAAAAAAGGCCAAAAGAGGCACCCGAAGATGCCAACACATCTACCTTGTAGAATTTTGTACACGTGTCCACTGACGACCAAGTTGCCGCCTTGCAAACTTACATCACTGATGCCTGATGGCGAAAAGCCCAAGAGGCACTCAGCCCTCTAGCAGAATGCGCCTTCACCCTTCAGTGAATAAGCCTGATCCATCTGGATATGGTCGCAGCACACGCAGCCAATCCTTTTTGAGGTCCCTCAGTAAAGACAAAAAGAGAGTCTGATTTCCTGAAAGATTAAGTAGCTGCCAGGTAAACTCTAATTGCCAAACCACATCCAAAGAATGCAAAGCAGTTTTCCTGGGATGCTTGGGCTTAGGACAGAGTGAAGGCAGCACAATGTCTTCATTCAAATGGAAATCAGAAACCACCTTAGGAAGAAACAACTGATTAAGTTGAAGTAACACTTTATCTCTGTGAACCACCAGATAAGGTGAACGGCAAGACTATGCTACCAGTTCAGACACCCTGCGGGCAGAAGTGATAGCCACCAAAAAGGCAACCTTTTGAGATAATGTAAGCAGAAGAATCTCCATTATGTTATCAAAAGGAGGTTTTTGAAGAACTGATAACATCAAATTCAGATCCCATGGAGGTAACGGGGATCTTCTCGGAGGCACCATGTGACGCACCCCCTAAATACAAGTGTGAATCAGGGCATGCGCAGCTAAAAGGCGTTGGAAAAACACAGCCAAAGCGGACACTTGGCCTTTCATAGTGTCCAAAGCAAAACGCTGTTCAACCCCTTTTTGAAGAAAAGTCAAAACCCTTGCTACCGAAAACAAGCGAGGTTGCACTTTCAATGATTCACACCATGAAATGTATGATTTCCACGTACGATGGTAGATCTTCCTGGAAGTAAACTTCCTGGCCTTCAACAGTGTAGGAATCACAGAGTCAGAAAGATCTCTATCTTTCAATAACTGGCTTTCAACAGCCACGCCGTTAAAGCCAGCGGCTGTAAAGCAGGATGGAAGATTGGCCCTTGAGCAGATCTTCCCTGCGAGGAAACCTCCAAGGAGCATCGGCGACCAATCTTACCAGGTCTGCATACCAAGACCGGCGAGGCTAGTCTGGGGCCACTAGAATGACCGGAATCCCTTCCACCTGTATTCTGCGCAACAGCTTCGTCAGGAGTTTTTGCGGAGGGAACACATAGATCAGCCGTTACTGACCCCAAGGAGCCACCAGTGCGTCTGTGGTATCGGCCTGAGGATCCCTTGACCTGGCCACAAACCTCTGAACCTTCTTGTTGAGTTGAGAAGCAAACAGGTCGACATCGGGTGTCCCCCACCTGACACACAAGAGGTGAAACCCCTCCGGATGCAGGGACCACTCCCCCTGATCCAACACCTGAGGATTCAGGTAATCCGCCTGCCAGTTGTCCACCCCGGGGATGTGCACAGCAGAAAGAGCTGGGACAAGCTTCTCTGCTCAATCCAGAATCTCCGCCACCTCCCGGGCCGCCAAGGCACTCTTGGTGCCCCCTTGATGACTGATGTACGCCACGGCTGTGGCATTGTCCGATTGATTCCGGACCGGCAACCTTGCAGACGAGCCATCCAATGACTCAGGCAAAACTTTATCGCTCTGAGCTCCAAGATATTTATCGGCAGCTTGGACTCTTCCACCATCCAGGACCCCTGGGTGCAGAGTTTCCCCAGCACTCCTCCCCAGCCTGACAGGCTGGCGTCCGTTGTAACCACCGTCCAATACAACGGCAGGAAGGACTTGCCTTGGCGAAGTGCTGACGAGTAAAGCCACCACAGAAGAGCAGACTTTGTGTTGCGACTCAACTGAATCAAAGTATCCAAGGATTTTGGATCCTTGTTCCATTTCACGAGAATCTCCTTTTGTAAGGGTCCCGTGTGGAACTGAGCAAACGGAACCGCTTCGAAGGTTGATACCATCAGACCCAAGGCCTAGATGCAAGTCCGCAGAGAGGACAGATTGTGTGCTAACAACAACCGGATCGCTCCCTGCAATTTTTGCAACTTGTCCGGGGGAAGAAAGACCCTCGCCAAAGCAGAGTTCAGAGTCAGGCCCAGATAATCCAGTCTCATTGAAGGTATTAGGGCAGATTTTTTGAAATGTATGTTCCAACCAAACTCTTGCAGTGTTTGGACAGTGATAGTCAAATCGCTCAACAGGGCTGAGTGAGAGTCCTCCCTCAATAGGAGATCGTCCAGGTACCCCAGTACCGAAAAACCCCCATTGGCGCAGTAATGCCAACACCGGAGCCAGCACCTTGGTGAAGACCCTGGGGGCGGTGGCGAGACCAAAGGGTAACGCCGCAAATTGATAATGCTCCTCTCCTATAGCAAAGTGGAGAAAACGCTGGAGTCAGGCGTAGATAAGGATGTGTAGATAAGCGTCGTTGATATCTATGGAGACCTCAAAGTCTCCCTGGTGTAGGGACGCCACTACCATGCGAATGGACTCCATTTGAAACCTCTGTACCCGCACAAAGCGGTTCAAAGCCTTGAGGTCCAGGATTGGATGCACTTTGCCTTCCTTCCTGGGCACAGTAAACAGGTTTGAATAAAACCATTAAAAACGTCCCTGAGAGGGAACTGGCACAATCACCCTCTGCGACAGCAGATCCTGTACCACCTCTCGGAGATCCCTTAAATGGTCTGGAGATAGGCGCCGATTGGACGGGAAGAACTGGTCCGATGGTCAAGACCGGAATTCGATCTTGTACCACAATAGGATCAGTTCATGGATCCATTTGTCCTGAAACAGAAGCGAAGACGTCGCCCCACCCCAGAATCGGGTGAGGGCGCCCCTTCATGCAGACGAGGATTTGTCTGTAGATTTGGATTTGCCTGTCTTCGGTTTGACTGAGCACGTCTTCATGGAACTCCCAGAAGACCTGAATGGCTTTCCTTTTTCTTGCAACCCAGAGGTACGAAAAAGCCACCTATGAGCAGTAAAAGAAGGCCCCCGTCTAGCAGGTGGTGCCTTGCCCTTAGAGGATTGAGAGAGAAGAATAATTTTCCCACCTGTAAGGCCTTTGATCAACTCATCCAGAGAGGATCCAAACAACCTCTCCCCCATAAAGGGAAGGTCAGAAAGAGCCATTTTGGAAGCCTGGTCTGCAGACCAGCTTTTTAGCCACACCATGCGTCTAATAGCAATCCCCACTGTGGACACTCTGGCTACCAGTGGAGCCGCATCCAGTGATGCATCGCATATATACAGAAGGGCTTGAGCCATTTGGTCCAAGAGCTTAATCAGCCCGGGAGAGCTGTTCCATTTCCAAGACACCTTTCGGCAACTTCATCCATTCAGTGACGGTCTGCGACACCAGGGTAGTCACAAAAATTGTTTTCAATATGGAGCCCGCGATTACATGTAAATGGCAGGACAGAGACTCAATCTGTCTATCAAGGGGGTCCGTAAAGGCTGGGGATTCTTCCACCAGAACCACAGCAGACTTAATCAGTCTGAAAACTGGATGATCCACCTTTGGGGGCACGGTCCACCGAGTGAAAACCTTATCGGCGAAGGGATACCAGCGTTTAAAACGTTTGGGCACCACTAACATGTGCTTGATGCACCCCCACTTTTCATTGACAATATTGTCAAAAAGATCCGTACAAGGGAACACTTTACCCAATTTTTGGGATTTGCGGGTGCCAAAAGACACCTGCGTTCCTGACACTGTAGACTCATCCGCCATTTTTAAAGTTTCTCGCACTGAAACTATAAGAGCTTTCCCCCACAGTGGCTGACGAAGACAGGTCCTCTTCGCTATCAGAATGCGAGGACACAGAGCCACCAGGGTGGGGTGCGTCTGTGGCGGCCATATCTACCTCTGACATTGAAGATACAACAGAGGACGGTGAAGGCAAAGGGCGCTTACGGCTAGTATTACTTTTTAACACTAAATCCACTTTTGACACTAGGCTTTCCAAAACTGTTGTAGGAGCTAACAGTAGCTTGCGACCCAGAAGGTTCCGCAGTCGTACTGAGGGTGTCTGTAGGTGAAATTTTGTCCTGGGACTCCATATTCACTACATTTAAAAAGATGTAGTGTCACTTTAAAAAGTCGCAAAAACATGATCGCACTGCTGCTACAGCAGCACTGCAAGTCCCAGCCTAACATAGTCTGTTAGCAATGTGTGTGAGGAAACCCACAAGAGACCCCAAAAAATGTTACCAAACCGTTTAAGAGGCTTGCAGGAACGATCTGTACAGCAGAGAGAAACGATCTGACACAGGAAGTGAAAGCACTATGGTCATGCCTAGAGTGTCTGATGTCCTTGCCTATGCTGTCCAGCACCGTGGACCACAAGAAAATGGCTGCCCCATGCATTCCTATGGGGAAGATTTAGACAATGGCTGCCCATACATTACAATGAGGATTCAACATTAACGTAGGGCAAGTCTACAGCAAAATGGAAGCCCTTACGGCATGTAAGTAGTGTAGTTCTCCAGGAACTCTACCAAAATAACAGCTAAGACTGAAGTCCCAGCAGGGAAATAGGTCCTACTCCTAAACTAGGCAGAAACAAACAGAGCTGTAGCAGAGTGCGTGGGTTTATGCCTGCAGGGACAGCCCCATAGGCTTGGTGAAAGCTTGTGGCTATGATTAATCACTGATTTAGTGTGAAACATGTCAGCCTTTTTATCATATTCCCGTGCTGTATGGATTTTTCTTTGAAATAAACAAAAGTTAATTGGAGTGCGGCCTTCCAGACGTCTTTCTTCACTGATATGCATTGTGCATTTTCAGCCCGCACCCATCCTGAACAGAAGTATTATGCAGTGGCTCTATCTGTAGCGGTGATTATCATCGTTGTATACTAAGAAGATATAAAGCAACATCTGTCAATGAACGATAGAGAAAACTTGTTTTAGCTTTGGGACATGTTCCCCAGGGCAGAGCAAAGGAGACCAATGGAAGCAAGGTGTGCAAGGAAAAGCGAATGCACGCCAAACTTCAAAGAACTGCAATCTTTAATTTATAAAATCCAAACAAGACATCAAAACATCACGATACATGAGGATGGCAGCCTGATGACTGATGTCTTGATGTCCTGTGTGGATTTTATGAAATAAAGCTCACTGTTCTCTCAAGTTTGGCGTGCAGTCGCTTTTCCTTTCACACCTTTCTTGCTACGCCCAGACGCGGACTGGACCAGCACTTGTCTTTCAGAGAGGGGATTATTTCACCTGGAGGGGTGTCGTCTTCCCATTACTGTATGCCCAACTCCTCCAAGCCATTTGTTTGAAAATCTCTTGCCTCTTAGCTCCCAGGAAAATGGGCAGAACTGATTTTTAATATTTGGCTGGCTTCAATGGGGTTCAGATTCGACATTCAAACATCTAATGTTCTCTGATAAATAAAATGGAAGGTGATGGCGCTGCTTATTTAATAAAGTGCAAATAAATATAAGATGCTAAAGTATAAATACGATTGAGGAATAAGTTAATAGATAAAAGATGCGGAGGTGAAAAACCAAGTAAAAAGATCAAACGTATAGTGTTATAAGGGATATAAATTAATCTAAAAATAAATTTAAATATATAAAAATATTCCAAAGGTATATGAGAGAAACAACCACCAGAGGGCGTAATAAATGGCAAAGTGTGACAATAAATATGCTTGTGTATATGCCAAAATAAAATAAACAATGTGAATATATGACAATGCTAAATAAATAAATAAAATATATACAAGGTGTATATTCCACAAGTGATAATATAAATAATAGTGAATAGGTAAGTAAATAAATAGGTGATAAATGTGCGGGAAACTATTAAGCACGGGATGGGTGTGCAAAACAACAGCTGATATACAGTGCAACAAAAGTGATATCAATAAATATATCAAGGTGAGTCAAAGATAAATGTGCCAAAAATAATTTTTTATATATAAATATGCAGGTGAATGTAAAAGTGCGGGAAGTCTATTTGTGCAACGTGCAAAAAAATCCAAAAAATTAGTCCATAAAATAATGGTGATAGCAAAAAATATATAGGTGTACAGGATATCTTACGGTGACCCCCAAGGTGGGTGACTGGTGAGTGGCTAAGTGGCCCCTGGTAAAAAGACCTACTCACCAGATGTACCCACCCCACACAGGGGTATAGAGCGGGTACTGAAGAGGTATCTTATGAGCCTGGATCTGTGTAGTAGTTCCCTTCCTAGGGTAGATGTGTTATGGAGTCCGGAGTGTCCTGAGTGGGGTCCGGTGGTGAATTGTGGTATCCAAAATCTCGTGGGTAAATCAAGTGTGGCCACTCAAGGGTATATGGATGGAGGAAAAAAAGGAGCTCGATAGTGTATTATCGTTATGCTAGAAAGTTTATTGTAAATTACAGCAGCAAAATGGGTACTCACATATACAATGTGGGAAAACAGCGAGGTATCAGCGTCCCGGAACGCAATGCGTTCCAACCAGAGACCGGAACCGGAAGTGACGTGACGGCGCTGTACGCGTTTCGTCATGTGACGTCTTCTGCAGCGTGATCACTTGTGGAATATACACCTTGTATATATTTTATTTATTTATTTAGCATTGTCATATATTCACATTGTTTATTTTATTTTGGCATATACACAAGCATATTTATTGTCACACTTTGCCATTTATTACGCCCTCTGGTGGTTGTTTCTCTCATATACCTTTGGAATATTTTTATATATTTAAATTTATTTTTAGATTAATTTATATCCCTTATAACACTATACGTTTGATCTTTTTACTTGGTTTTTCACCTCCGCATCTTTTATCTATTAACTTATTCCTCAATCGTATTTATACTTTAGCATCTTATATTTATTTGCACTTTATTAAATAAGCAGCGCCATCACCTTCCATTTTATTTATCTCTTTATAGCCTTTGGCTATAGTTTAAGGGAGGCTGCAGCTTATTTGTGCATATATTGTTACAATCCCTTGATATCCTTAGCGCGGATTTATTTATCCACAATGTTCTCTGAACCTGCATTGAACTGAACCCTATTATGTTCGGTTCATCCCTAATCCTGAGCAATGTAAAAATAATTCAGTTAGGCAAATCCTATCTAGGTATCTATGTTGATGTAGCTGGGCTGGAATTACTGTGCATTTGTATTTGGTTTGCTGGCTGGACAATGTTAGGATGCCCCTTTAAGATTTTTATAGGTAGAATTGGCTTCTCCCTAGGAGTGGTCGAATTGGACTATGGGGAATGTAGTCTAAAGAAGGGCGTAAACCATGAGACAGATGACTGATTGAACCACACTCCCAGGGAGCTTTGGGGACCAGCGGAGGATCATGGGAGAGGGTATACACCTGGGGCATGGCCAAGTGTGCGCTCTCTTGCTCCTGGGACTCGTGGAGTGCGGATTGGAGAAGGAGAGCTGGAGAAGGATTGACCGAGACAGAGGCCTGTGAGTGCGGCCTAGAGTGAGGAGAGCGCGTCCTTAGTGGAGTAGATGACGGAAGTCACAGGGAAGTGAATGGTCCAGAGTGAGAGCTGAAAGGACAGCTAGCAGCGCTGAAAGAGCTGCCTGGTATGGCACATGCTGAGAGTCTTCCTGTGATGCAGCATCAGGAGGAGAGGTTCTGTTGTTGGAAGAAGAGTCACTCGTGGACACTGATGTTTCACAAAAGTGCCTGGTGACCTTTTGGAACCGCAAGTATAGCTTTGCACACAGAATACACTGACAGCAGTTAGGATCTTAGTAACATCTTTATCCTTGGATTACAAATATCACGTGAAGAATGATGAAGAGCTCCAACTGCCAGTGAAGAAGTGCAAGGCCTTGCTAGCATAGAGACTACACTTTCTTTAGTTCTTAAAGGGGGCTCCCGGTTATAGAATATAATCCTGCCAGTTGATTTAGCCTGATTACTAAACTGAGTAGGTAGAAACAGATTACAGTTTGAAGTTATACTATACTATACTACTATATCTGAATTATAGTATTACAGTTACAATTATAATTCATTACTGTCACTCTTACCTAACATATATGTATATTGTTTGAGTGTTGGATATTTGCTGGTGTCAATCTCCCAAGCTTCGCCTCTATTACTGAGATTTGGAAGGGTGACACCACACTAACCATCACATAAGTATTTGGTGTTTCTTATTTGTATGCCTGTTTTAATAATTTTATTTCATTATTCCAGTAAGTGGTTAAACTGTTATCTTTGTGTTGAGCGTATCTTTGCATCACTTTACAGAAAATTACAGAATCTGTAGTGCCTAGCAGGTTGGATATTTTTCAGGGTCCAGGGAGTGCAGAGGATGTTCCACTAACCAGCAGCCCCCAGGGGAGTCGTGCTACATTTCAATGGCCTGTGGATAGGCAAAGTTTAAAAAATCTATTTGATCAATGTGCTGTGCATATTCCCTGGAGGGTTACTAAAGACCTTTGTAAACTGGTATATGTTTAACAATTGCTGTGGCAGAACACTACTGGCGGGTTTAACTGGAACGCACCCAAATAGATATTGCTGCTTGGGTAAAAAGGGTGTTATTTATTATGTAAGGATGTTAGGACGATTAACTCAAAACTGCCTCTCTAATCAAGCATGTTAATTAAACAAAGAAGATATGCATATACAACTCCATTAAAATACATCCTAGTTTGCCTTTAAGGTGTATCTAAACCAAAGAACAAAAATGCATTATACTTTAGCTTATCAAATCCTTATATGTGGTGGCTGCCTTAGTTTTCAATTTTTTCTTTTGTTTTCACCTGGTGATCTTGCCAATACCGTTTCCTGTCATAGAATGACAAGCTCACGGTGTCTTTGGAAGAGCAGCATTGATATCCTGGGACAAGAAATGTGCTAGGGCTACAAAAGACCTCTACTTTCTTCATCTCAATAACATAGGGGGAGGTCCTCTTAAGTCCACAGACTGTAAACATAGGCAGGGCTGATAACTTGGTTTAGAATTTCAAAACAGCTGGGGTAGAGTGCACAGGATTACTGGCAGGATCAATAGGTATTTTATGTACTCTTAGTTTTTGTAAGGAGACAAAACATGGGGAAATGTGCATGTATTGGAAAAATGTACTATTTTTTGGTTTGCTTATTCACTTGCCGACCGCCTGCCGCCTTTTTACTGTACTACGTGACTGAGTGCATGTGGTTTCGGCAGTGAGCTCCTGCTGCCGGAGCCGCGCTCCCGCTGTGTTTAGACACAGCGGAAGGGAGGCCGTGGGAGGAGCGGCGGCGATTGCCGCTGCCCTCCCACGATCGTCCGAGAAACCGAGAGAAGACCCGTCTGCTTATGTAAACAAAGCAGGTGGATCTTCTGTCAGACAGGCAGCAGGGAGAGATCAGCAGTTTCAGCTAAGCTGAAACTGTGATCTCTCTGTGCCTGTCACAGAACCCTCCCCCCACACAGTCAGCAAGCACATTAGGCATACATTTAACCCCTTTGATCATCCCAATATTAACCCCTTCCCTGCCAGTGTAATTTATACAGTAACAGTGCATATTATTTAGCACTGATTACTGTATTAGTGTCACTGGTCCCCAAAAAGTGTCAAAAATGTCAGTTAGGGGTCCAATCTGTCCACCGCAATGTCGAAGTCCCGCTAAAAATTGCTGATCGCCGCCATTACTCTCCTGTTGGTTGAGCTTTTGTTGCCCTGTTGGCCACGTCTTGTTCAGGCCTTGTTGACACGTTACCGTTCTGTTGGTTGCATCTTTTCCCACCTCTCACACCTGCAATGCTTTGGGACATCCCAATAGTGATGAAACTTGGAAGAGGATGCGTCTGTCAGAGGACGTAAGAGAAAATAGAATTTTTTTAAGAACTTACCGTAAAATTTGTTTCTCTGAGTCCTCTGACAGACGCAGCCTCTTCCAAGTTTCATCACTATTGGGTAATGGAGCCCTCTGCAGGAACAGGCTAGGTAGTGAAACTTCATTAAAAAAGCTTTAACTAGACATACCTTTAGGGGCTGTCCTTCCAGACATTACCTTCAGACACTTAGAGCTTACTAATCAGTTTCGTAGCAAGCAGTACCGGAAGACAAAACAACCCCAAAATAGAGGGGCGGGGGCTGCGTCTGTCAGAGGACTCAGAGAAAATAATTTTATGGTAAGCTCTTACAAAAACTCTATTTTCTCTTACGTCCTCTGACAGACGCAGCCTCTTTCAAGTTTCATCACTACTGGGATGTCCCAAAGCAGTGCAGGTGTGAGAGGTGGGAAAAGACGCAACCAACAGAACGTTAACGTGCCAACAAGGCTAGAACAAAATGTGGCCAACAGGGCAACAAAAGCTAAACCAACAGGAGCTAACCCCAGAACAACAAATTCACCCCAAGAAGAGGAAATATGTCTCTTCAACAAACCACAGCGCTCAAAACTTTACGGCCAAAGAAAGCATCCGAGGATGCCATCACGTCAATCTTGTAGAATTTGGTAAAAGTGTGCAGACGACCAGGTCGCCGCCTTACACACCTGAGCCACAGAAGCCTGATGGCAAAAAGCCCAAGAGGCACTCACGGTTCTAGTCGAATGTGCCCTCACAGGGAAAGGAGGAACCTGACCCCTGAGTGAATAGGCCTTAACAATAGTCTGTCTGATCCATTTAGAAATGGTTGCAGCAGACGCAGCCGAACCCTTCCAAGGTCCCTCAGGAGGGACAAACAGGTAATCAAACTCCCTAAAGTATTCCGTGGCCGACAGGTAAACCCTGATCACCCGAACCACATCCAACGAATGCAAGGCAAATTCCTTGGGATGCTTGGGCTTCGCACAAAGTGAAGGCAAAACAATATCTTCATTGAGGTGGAAGGCAGACACCACCTTAGGGGGATAAGACTGGTTGGGTCGCAGAACAACCTTATCCCTATGAACGACCAGATAAGGCAAACGGCAGGACAAAGCCACCAATTCAGACACTCTGCCAGCAGAGGTGATAGCCACCAGAAAAGCAACTTTCTGGGACAACACAGGCAGAGGTAATTCTCTGATGTTTTCAAAAGGAGGTCGTTGCAAAATGGACAAAACCATATTTAAATCCCACAGAGGCAAAGAGGCCCTCCACGGGGGAGCCAGATGACGCACCCCTTGAATAAAGGTGCGAATAAGGGAATCGCCAGAGTCGCCAAGGGACGCTGGAAGAAAATGGCCAAAGCCCACGCCTAGCCTTTAATCTTGCCCAACGCCAAACACAGTTCCACACCTTTCTGCAAGAAAGCTAGGACCCTCGCCACCGAAAAGGAGCGAGGATGTAACCCTTGCGACTCACACCAGGCAATGTAGGCCTTCCAGGTACAATGATAAGTCTTCCTGGAGGTATCCATCTAAGCCCTCAGCAAGGTAGGAATAACAGCATCAGAGAAACCTCTGTCTCTCAACACCTGGCCTTCAACCGCCATGCTGTTAAAGCCAGAGACCGTAAAGCAGGGTGGAAGATTGGCCCTTGAGACAGATCTTCTCTCAGAGGTAGCCGCCAGGGAGGCTCGACGACCATCTTGACGAGGTCTGCGTACCAAGACTGACGAGGCCAGTCTGGGGCCACCAGAATCACTTGCACCTGTTCCAAAGCTAACCTGCGGAGGAACCTGGACAACAGCTGAATCGGGGGAAAGGCATAAATCAGCTGATACTAGTGCCAAGGCACCACCAACGCGTCCGTGGGGTCTGCCAGTGGATCTCAAGCTTTGGCCACTAAACTTTCCACCTTTTTGTTGAGACGCGACGCTAACAGATCCACGTCCAGAGTCCCCCACCGGCCACACAGGAGCCAAAAGACCTCCGGATCCAAGGACTGACGACTCAGATAGTCCGCCTGCCAGTTTTCCACTCCAGGAATGTGAACAGCAGAGATAGCTGGAACGTGCGCCTCAGCCCAAGACAGAATCTCAGCCACTTCAATGGCCGCCCGGGCACTCCTGGTGCCCCCTTGGTGATTGATGTAAGGCACAGCTGTGGCATTGTCGGTTTGAACCCAAATCGGGCGACCGTGCAACCGAGTCGCCCAATGAGGCAGGCAAAGTTTTATCGCCCTGATCTCCAGAACATTTATCAGCAAGGAGGATTCCGCTGACGACCACGTCCCCTGGGCACAAAGAGTGTCTAGGACTCCACCCCAGCCCATTAGGCTGGCATCCGTGGTGATCACCGTCCATAACAGGGGCAGAAAGGACTTTCCCAGGTTCAGAGTGGGTGACAGAAGTCACCATGAAAGTTCCTTCCTCGTGAGACGGCTCAAACACACCCTCCTGTCCAAAGACTAGGGATCTCTGCTCCATTTGGCAAGGATCTCTGCTTGCAGAGTCCTTGTGTGAAACTGGGCAAATGGGATTGCTTCGAAAGCTGAAACCATAAGCCCCAGGGACGTCATGCAGGTCCGCAGGGAGGAGAGATCGCTGTGCCTGAGGGACCTGATCTCGCCCTGCAAAGTCTGAAGTTCTAAGGGAGAAAAACCTTCACTTGCGCAGAGTCCAGGACCATTCCCAGATATTGCAGACGTACTGACGGAGTCAGTGCCGACTTCTGGAAGTAGATGGTCCACCCGAACTCCTGGAGTGTGACCGTCAGATCGCCCGACAGAATGGCACACGAGCTTGCCCTCAACAAGAGATCGTCCAGCAGAGCCAGCACCGGGGCCAAACCTTGGTGAAGACCCTGGGAGCTGAAGCTAGACCAAAGGGTAATGCCACAAATTGAAAGTGCTCCTCTGCCACTGCGAAGCGGAGATGCCGTAGATAGGGATGTGCAGATACACATCCTTTAAATTGACGAAGGCCAGAAAATCCCCTTGACTTAAAGACGCCACCACCGACCGGATGGATTCCATCCAGAACTTCTGCAACCGCACAAAGCGGTTCAGGGACTTGAGGTCCAGAATCGGACGAGCCTTGCCCTCCTTCCTGGGCACTGAGAACAGGTTTGACTAAAACCCGCAAAATCTCTCTCGCTGTGGAACCGGGACAATAACGCCATGAGCAAGAAGATCTTGCACTGCCCCCTTGAGAACCGTCAGGTGATCAGGAGACAGACGGAGATTTGATGGAAAGAACCTGTCTGGGGGGGGCGAGATCAAAATTCAATCTTGTACCATGAGCGAATCAGTTTGTGAACCCATTTGTCCTGAATTAGGGACAACCAGGGTTCCTGAAAGTAACACAGACGTCCCCCCACCCTCTGAAACAGGTGAGGGCGTCCCTTCATGCGTAAGAAGACTGGGCTGCAGCACTGGACTGACCGGCCTTGGGCTTACCAGACCAGGGCTACGTGTTACCGCCTTGAAGGATTTTCCTTTTTCCTGGGCCCCTGAGGCACGAAAGGGCCCCCGATGAGCCTTGAAGGAAGGACCCCGCCGCATGCGGGGCAATTTACCCTTCGCGGATTAGGGCAGGAGGGTACTCTTACCCCCTGTGAGACCCTTGACAATCTCATCCAAGGAGTCCCGAAAAAGGCTTTCCCCCAAATAGGGGATATCAGACACGGTCTTTTTAGAGGCATGGTCTGCTGACCAGCTCTTCAGCCACACCATGCAGTGGAGTGCAATCCCTACCACAGACAATCTTGCGACCAGTGGAGCTTCGCCAGGGCCGCGTCACACAGATACACCATGGCCTGGGCCATTTGGTCTGTGGGCTCAACGAGATTCGGGGGAACCGACTCAGCCACCAAATTGCGCCTAAGCACCGTAATCCATTCCGTAACCGTCTGAGAGACCAGCACGGAAGCAAACACCGGCTTGAGGAGTGAGCCCGCCACCAAGTATATGCGGCGGGAAAGTGACACCACGCGCCTATCCATCGGGTCTTTAAACACGGGGGGACTCCTCCATGGGAACCACCGTGGATTTATTCAACCTGGAAACAGTGTGGTCCACTTTAGGTGACACCATCCAGCCATTGGAAACAGGGTCCACAAAGGGGTAACGGCGTTGAAAACACTTAGGCACCGCCAGCACGTGCTTAACGCGACGTGAAACTCCTCGGGGCAGGGGAATAACTGACCCGACTTCTGGGCTTTGCGGGACCCGAAGGAAACCCGCTTACCTGACTGGGTGGGCTTATCATCAATGTTCAAAGTCTCCCTAACAGAGCGAACAAGTGCTTCAACCAAAGTGCGTTTCTCCTCCTCCCCATCTGAATGTGGGGACAGGGATCCCTCAGGTAGGGCAGTGTCTGTGGCAACCATGTCAGGCTCTGAATCAGAAGACTAAGAGGGCATCGGCCGTTTTTGAACATTACTTTGTGACATGATAAGATCAACTTTGGGTGTCAAAGTTTCAATGGCTGCAGATGAAGAAGCCAGGGAAGGGAATCCGGATGTCCCGGATGCACAAACAAGATCAGTGGGGAAATTGTCAACTCTCGGACTCCATTTTGGCAAAATACAAAAAAGGAGCACTAACCCTTTAAATCTGTGATTGCAGCACGCACCGCAATCCCACGCTGCTGCTGGAGCCCCCCTTACATATAACAAGATAAACTGATAAAGCAATGTGTCTAAGGAAAAAATGCCCAAAAAGACCACAAAAAAACCTTTATAGTGCCTGAGAGAGAGAAGACAAACCGCTCTCCAGGCTTCTTCTGCAGCAAGTGAAAGATGGCTAGAGGAAGTGACCAAAACCACTAGAGGCCGAACAGCGCCCTGAGCTACACAAACATGGATGCCAATAGAATGTATAGGGGAAAACACAGGGAAAATGGCCGCCACCCTCACAATGCAGCGCCAAAAGCACATGTCAATGCAAAAAAATGGCTGCTGCCCTTACACTGATGCAGCCGTTTTTTGTCCTCACCCAAAATGGCAGCCATAAACGGCGCAGACAGTCAGGAGCCCAGAAACCCTGGCCACTGTGGGAATCCACTACAGGAAGCCCCCCAGGAACAAGGTAGGAGCCCTACACCCCCCTCATGCAGTGGACGCCCCTAGAGCACCCCCATAAGGAGCAGGGAGGCATGATCTGTCTAGACCGGCCAGAGGGACCACACAGAGACCACAGCTCTGACATCCCCAGGAGTGGGCCCACATCACCCCCCCAAGAAAACTGTCCCAGGACATGGGGGGTAGCATCACTCACCATACCACGGACCATGGGCACCACTCCAATACGGCTCGCCTCCCACCCTGAGTGGGGGTGCTGTCAGCCAAGAGGGGACACTGCAACTCAGGGCGTTTCAGGTTGATGCGTCCCGGCAAAGAGGTTCTCGGCAGGCTCGTCCCCATCCATCGGGGCACCGTCGTGGCGAGGCCTGTGCGGACCACAACCTGCACACGCTCGTATGCCAGGTTGAGGTACCATAAGGATCTAGATTATCCAGTGTGAAACCCAGCCCGGCTGTCCCTGGTATTTCTCTAGGAGGATCCCCCTGACTAGCTAGCGATAGAGAGTGAAGAAAATAAAATAAACATTTTTCAAAGAAAAAACAAAAACTAAGACCGGAGTCCCAGCAGGGTATACTAGGTCCTACTCCTGAGCTAGGCAGCAAGAAACTGATTAGTAAGCTCTAAAGTGTCTGAGGGTAATGTCTGGAAGGACAGCCCCTAAAGGTGTGTCTAGTTAAAGCTTTTTTAATGAAGTTTCACAACCTAGCCTGCTCCTGCAAAGGGCGCCATTACCCAATAGTGATGAAACTTGGAAGAGGACGTAAGAGAAATAAATAAATAAAAAGTCCAAAAATCTATACGCTATAACTTTTGCGCAAACCAATTAAAATACGCTTTTTGGGATTTTTTTTACCAAAAATATATAGCAGAATACAAATTGGCTTAAACTGATAAAAAAATTACATTTTTAAATTTTTTTTATTGGGAATGTTTTATAACAGAAAGTAAAAAATATGGAGTTTTTTTCAAATCTGGCACTCTTTTTTTGTTTATAGCGCAAAATCTAAAAACCGCAGAGGTGATTAAACACCACCAAACGAAAGCTCTATTTGTGGGAAAAAAAGGACATCAATTGTATTTGAGTACAGCGTCGCACGACCGCGCAATTTTCCGTTAAAGTAACGCAGTGCCGAATTGAAAAAAATGGCCTGGTCATTAAGAGGGTAAAACCTTCCGGGGCTGAAGTGGTTATACAAACACTGAAAAAAACAGCAACCCTGTTCAAGATACACAATGTCACTCCCGTCTCAGTTATGTTATCATAGCACCTGTCAAAGCAGTATCAATTGAGCATCAATTTCCTGTTTTCATGATTCCCTTTCTTACCTTTTTTGCCAAAGTAGTGTCACTAACAGCCAACAAGCAGTCCCATAGATACGGGGGGGGGGGGGGTTTACTAAAATTGGAGCCCTCAGAATATGGTGCAACTGTGCATGGTAGCCAATCGGCTTCTAACTTCTTCTTGTTCAATTAAGCTTTGACAATAATACTTGGAAGCTGATTGGTTTCTTTACAGAGCTGCACCAGATTTTGCACACTCCAGTTTTAGTAATTTCCCCCATTATCTCTACAATTAATTTATTGCTTGTGATTTTACTGCTGACTTTTACACTGACCTCTGTTCTAGCATACATCTGGAGGCATGTGGTCTGCATTGCAGGAAGGAATGGCATGCCTTTAGATACCATTACGAAGTACATCGTGCAACGGCGGGATTCCTGATACCATTACTCCCTGCACGGAGTCAACGCATAAGACAGCCAGGATACTGCACCCATGGGCAGCTGACCCACCTTGATATTAGATACTCTTGGAAACAAGTTGAGCATAGCTCCCCCACAGCCACTGAATTAGTGTCCTAACCACTCTGGCGTCAGTGGCCACCTATCCCACGTTGCCATTTAACCGACTTTTCTGTGGAAATCGATATGATGGCCAGCTCCACGGTACTTTGGAACACAAACTTGGTAGACGCAAAGCATAACCTAGTACTGCTTCAGAAGCCTCCTGAAGAAGCAGGTCATCCCATAAAGCATGTCAAAGAGTGTTTCTTGCTTCTACTCTATATATTACTCGGGTGTATCTCTACGGCTCCATTCACACCTGAGAGTATGGTTTTCAGGTGTTTTTTTGGGCTTTTTTCAGGTGTTTTTCTGGCGTTTTTTTGCAGGTGTTTAGAGGAAGGCATTGACATCAAACAAAAACGCTTGTAATCTGCAAAAAAAGAAGCTCGTGTAGTTTTTTGAGCTTCAGGCATTTTGCTTCAGGTAACAAAACGCTCAGATGTGAACAGGAGCCATTTAAATGAATGGGATTTTATTTGTTGTGCAATTTGAGACTTCATAGATGAGCGTTTTACAAGCTGAAATACGCTCAGGTGTGAACAGGGCCTAAGCAATATCTGTGGCTATGATATACAAATGTTTGTTAAAGATAAAATTTACTTTTTGCTTTGCTTTGTTTAGTTAAAATGTATCTCTATTTGATGACCTGCTCCTGAAAAGTCCCAGTTCCTTTTTTTTTCCTTCCTTTTTGTTTCCAACAAATAAACAATTAAAGCATATGTAAACCCAGCATTTTATAATCCTGTTATGTGCCCGCTGTTCTGTGTACTTGTATAAAAAAGTATCCTGCTTTCTTTGTATTGCTTCCTTTGTGTGAAATACCTGATGTTCCTGCTAATCCCTCTCGTTTCCTATCAGTGTTAATTGCGTCAATGAAAATATTTTTGATTAAATTAACACTATTTTAGTTGACTAAAATTAAAACAATTTACATGACTAAAATGCAACTGAAACTAAAATGGCATTTTATGATTACAACTTTAAAATGAACACTGTTTCCTATCAAAAAAACTGACCACACTAGGCATAGAAGAACAGCACTGTCAGTTATTTAGCTTTGCTGAAAACTCAGTCTGCTCTTTTCCAATAATAAGACTTGTTCTGACACGCCCCCTCCCCACTGCACAGTCATGTGTGCTGCAGTTTCTCCTCCCCCAGCTCTCTAAGCTCCTTATGCAGTCGAGAACAGAGAATATGTAATCTCAAAAAAAGATAAAACGTGTATTTGTAAGGTTTTTACAGTAACTGTTTTGCCTTTTATTTTTATTTTAACCATTTCCATACCGGGCCTATTCTGGCACTCCTCTCCTACATGTAAAAATCATAATTTTTTGCTAGAAAATTTATCAGAATCCCCAAATATTATATATGTTTTCCTAGCAGAGACCCTAGGGAATAAAATGGCGGTCGTTGGAACTTTTTAAGTTACATGGTAAATTGCGAAGCAATTTTTCAAACGCTTTTTTAGTCCAATATTTTTGTATAATGTGAAAGATGATGTTATGCCGAGTAAATAGATACCTAACATGTCACACTTTAAAATTGCGCACACTCGTGGAATGGCGCCAAACTTCGGTACTTAAAAATCTCCATGGGCGCTTTAAAATTTTTACAGGTTACCAGTTTAGAGTTACAGAGGAGGTCTAGGGCTAGAATTGTTGCTCTCGCGCTAAAGTTCATGGCGATACCTAACATGTGTAGTTTGAACACAGTTTACATATGTGGGTGTGACAAATGTATGCGTTCGCTTCTGCGTGCAACACGCAGGGACGGGGGCGCTTTAAAACATTTTTTTTAAATTTCATTTTTACATTTTTACACTTTCCCTTTAATTTTTTTTTGGTCACCTTTATTTTTTATTACAAGGAATGTAAACATCCCTTGTAATAAGGGCAAGACAGGTCCTCTTTATGGAGAGATGTGGGGTATTTAAGTCCCCACATGTCTCCTCTAGGCTAGAAAGACTGAGATAAAAAAAAAAACGATCTCCGCCTTTCTGGCCAAGATCACGGCAGTATTTACAACTACCAGGCTGGACGTGACATCATAAAGTCACGGCTGGGCTTCCGAGAGTCATAGAGAATGCCGGGGACCATCTGGTCCAAAGTATTCTCTATGGTGAACTGACGCTGCTGGAAGATTTCTTCTCTGGCTTGCCAATCGCAAGGGTGAGCCAGTAGAAGCACCGGAGGGCTGCCTGTAAGAACGATCAAGCGGCTGAACCACAGTTATGATTGTTCTTTTGGTGCAAGGAATCGCTGGCTGCAAAAGATGATATCTGAATGATGCCTGCATCATTCAGATATCTTCACTCAAAGTCCAGGATGTCATTCAACGTCCTTGGGCTGGAAGTGGTTAAACTAAATTATTTTAGAAGGTAAGGGTTCACATATAGTTTAATAAACAGTGCTTCCATGATCAAATATCTACAAAACATTACAAAAGCCTAGAAGTTCTATTCGCTTTCCTCTCTTTAAATGAGAATGTATATGAGCTCTTCATTCAGAGGTGTATGCTTTGAGAATGATAAATAAAATTACAACCAACACAGCCAAGTATGACTAAGCATAGGTGGTAGAGAACTGACCTGATTGCACCAGCTTCCGGCTGTAAATGGTAAATATTAATATGTATTAAATATGAAAAATATACAGTTAGGGTTTAGCACAAACAAAAGTTCAGTCCAATCATTGATTTAGATTTAGAGAGCCCTTTCTTTTTTCTTCAGAGCTTTTACAAAAGGCTTTCCCTCACATGGGGAAATTGCATCATACCCAAACTCAAATTCAGCCTACTGAACACATACACAACTCATACTCCCTCCTCAAAGACAAACTCCCTGTTTGACAAAAAAAAAAAAAACAAACAAAGGGTTTTTGCTAGTCAGGTGAAAACTCCAACATGAACAAGTGCCAGGGAGCCCACCCTCATGCCTCCTCCGCATGCCCTACAGCCCAAAACAGTCAACTTTACAGTTCCCATCTGTGCAAAATGCAGTCATCCTCTGGAGGCCTTTAAATACAAGCCACCACAGTCTGGGTAGCAGGCACAGCCAATCCTAGGCCACACTCCAGGTCCTCTAGGACTGTTTAAGTATAAAGAAATTAAGACCATATATCATTTTTTTTCAATCAGTCATAAAGAACATATATAAAAGATACTATACACTCAGCAATGACCTTCCTCCAACTCCAACCGATGTAAAAAAAACTGGGTTTTAGCATGATCTGAGATATGCAGTTTTACAGTGATTACAGATACAGAGACCAAGCGAACTGAGAAGAGGCGAGGAATTGCTATTTTACAAAATACACTTATTTAAAAGTATAACTCAAAAGGAGAGGAGAATGTCCTTCTGCTTTAGCTTAGAATCCAACCTTCAAGGGCAGGGCCCATTTTCCAGAGGTCTGCTCTGTCCCAAATGAACTCTTAGAGAAACAAAATTTTATCATGAGCTGACTCATACAGCTGAGGCCAGAGGATTGGATAGCGGCATTACTATTTTATAGGATGAACTTATTAAATATGTTTATCTTAATTACCTTGTCTTTAAAACTTCATTAAAACTAATGACTATTGGGCAGTCTGAAAAACCACTTAGCTAAACTTTGTCCATTGTGTTGAATATTGTGTTGTATAAACTACTGTATTCCTTTGATTAATGAAATGTCGTACAACAGAAAATTGCATTTAATTCACAACTGCCTTTTTTTTTTTTAACGAACTACTGAACTTAGACAAAATGTCTGAGAGTAATTATGGTCATTATATGTAAACCAAGTAAGCTGTAAACTACAAAGCAATATATTTACAGTAAATAAAAAGACTTAAACCAGTCTTACATAGTTTGGATTTATTTTTGAATGTGCATACTTGTTTTTTTCATTAGGTAATGCAATCTGTATTCTCAGGGATTTTTATAATTGTTTTTAATCACCTGTAATGTACCTATGACATTCATGCAATTCCACTTGTGTTTTCAAGAATTACATGTTCAAAGAAAATGGGCTTAGGTTAAAAAATATCTCATATTGTGGCTAAAGATTCTGGGTAATGGGGCCCCAAAAAGCAGCACCTAGGACCCGCAACAGTGTGAACCTAGTTAATAAAGACAAATCTTTTTAAAGTGCAGCACCGTGCAAATTGTGCTCCATTTGTTTTGGTAAAGAGCAAACAGAGGGCCATTTAAAAAAAAAAAAAAAAAGAGAGAAGGAGGGCCAAGTCATCTGACCTGTCAAAGTATTGTGAGGTTAGACAAAACATTCCAGTGCGAGTCGGATCCGCCATCTGGATACTTCACAGTCAAAGAGAAAAAGTGACCGCACTTAGGAACTTAATGAAAACTTCAAAACATCGAAGCATTTAATCCTCACCATAAATAAAATGCAGATAGTACATCACAGGGACATGCAACAGGTTGACGTGTTTCACAATACTGGAGATCGCTTACTCATAACCATGAGTTATGAGTAAGCGATCTCCAGTATCGTGAAACGCGTCAACCTGTTGCATGTCCCTGTGATGTACTGTCTGCATTTTATTTATGGTGAGGAATAAATGCTTCAATGTTTTCATTAAGTTCCTGAGTGTGGTCACTTTTTCTCTTTGACTGTAAATTATTGTGAGCAGCCTCTCCTCAAGTTCCTGGCTCTCTCTGTGCTGTTAAGAATTGTCGTAAAAGGGAACATTGTAGGACCCTGCAGGCGCAACACTATGGCCTGCATTTTATGATCAAGATGACTCTCTGCTTTAAAATGGCTCCTTGGTATGCACACTTGGCTTCGCTATTAGAATAAATAGAGAAATCTGTGGGAACAAGATCTGCCATCACTGAGAGATAAGTCAGGGCTGGACCACCCAGCACATGCCTGTAGATCACCGGTTGTCCATGGACCATATTCAAAGTCAACGTGTCTGCTCGTCTTCCCTTCTGTCATCAGTACTGGTACTGATTTGAATTTTCAATTTCTGTGCACAGAATCTGTGCTGGGAAAGGTATCCCAAAAGGGGAAACCCACAGCTAGAACCTGAGGTGTACAGGTAGGTGCTGGGGTAAGAAAGCAAGAGAGGGACAAGGGGGGGGGGGAGGGGGGGGGGTGGGTTGGGAGGGGGTTGGAAGAAGGAAAAGGGGAGATGAAGAAAGAAGATGGAGAAGGAACGGGAAAAGAAAAAGAAAATAAAGATGCGAAGAGGAGGGGAGGGCTGGTGGGACTTTAAAGGTACCAGGTAGTTCAGAATGATAAACACATGATTTAAAAACTGGAAATATTTATTAACATAGCATCTTTAAAATACAAAACAAAAAATACAACATAAATACAAATAATTTGACATATACAAGAAGAGCAAATGTACTGAACATAAGGCAGTAATGATGGTGTAAATAACTAGGTCCAATGATGAACATTAAACCAATCCCGACATGTTTCGCGGGCAATGCTGCACCGCTTCTTCAGGGGAATAAGAGTATATCAACGTACAGTGCCTGTATGATACAGTGACAACAAACAATTATTGTTAGTTCAAATGCATATATCTAACAACAAGAGCAGAAAGTGCATGCTAATATGGAACATCAAGGGAACACTCAGGGCCATCACCATAGAGAGATCCACCACCAAACCAATTGGATAGAAAGCTCCCCAGAATAGACGTCTCACCCGCGGATGTGGAGGGACATAGGGGGTGGGATAGAGATGTAGGTGTGGTAAACTAAAGAGGCTTTCACCGCTCAGTGAGTAAAAAGGAAAAAACCTATTATTAGGTCTAACATATATACCTCATTCAGTGTCTAAAATGGACACGTTTGTATAGTCAGAAGTAAAAAAGGTTAAGGGCAGGAGGTGTCAAGCATGGCGGCCAAGTTGGAAGGATACCCAGCGGGGTAATGATCTGTAGAGATGGAAATCAAAACAAGTACTGCATCTGTGATCAAAATGCTGTATATTATCTCTCTGTTGAATAGTTAAAAATAAATAAATAAGTGAAAGGGGGGGCTATACCTGCAACGATGGAGGAAAAGTCCCTCTTGGTAAAGATAGGTAGCTAGGGATATAGATAAAGCCCAAGTGTGAGCTGTTACATTTATATTGCTTGATCAGAGGGGTGAGGCCAACCATCCCAGACATCTAAATAGCATATGAAAAAATCAATCTATTATAAAGTGAAAGGAGAACCCGTCTATTATCAGACAACAGGTACGCTAATATGATCCTGGGTATCTTACCCGCGTGGGACCGCCATGTCCGCATACACCGGTTCCTGCATGACTGAATGAGACGCTTGTTCCCCCTATTATGGCCCTCAACCCGACGCCACGCCGCGCATGACGTCATGCGTAGCGTGGGCGGGTCAGGTCCTCAACTGCGCGCGCATCCAAAGAGGCGCATGCGCAGTGTCGCTCCAATCAGGCCGCCGAGGGCAGCCCAGAAAGCGGCCACAACCCCGCCGGAAGGATATAGAACACCCGACCAGCGGTGTGTGAGAGGACCACACATCCGCTGAGACGTCTGGAGAACACGCCACCCAGTGGCAGGAGGAAAGACCACACACATGGATAGTGCCCAGAATGTACCTTGATCACCAAAAGAATCATAGCATGCATATAAACAAATATGACAATGGACAATACGGATAAAATGATGACAAACACACCTATTAATTTTTATGTAAGATATAAAGTAATAGTCCTAACATTAAGTAGTTATTATAGAAGAAACTTATAGGAAACAATAGGTTCCCCATAGTTTCTATATAAGGATACCATGTTTTGGAGAACTAAAATCCTCCAGCACACGGAAAATTTGACATCATAGAAAATAAAGCATATCATAATGTTAAGTATTGACTACTACAGCGATTGGAGATATAGAATCCCAGAGAGACATCAACTCGAAAAAAGAGTGTATAAAGTTTTCAATAATGAAAGTAATTAGCAAACTCACCATTCTCCAGAGTCACATCTGCGGTGCCACAGGGGGCGAATGGTCCAGAGATAAATCGTGGGCAGGTAAAGGGCATAGATGTTCAGCAACTGGCATCGACCGGGTTCAAGAGCAATCAAAGAATTATATATAGAGTGTAAATGAAAAGGAAAGGAGAAAAAGGAAGGAATAGAGCGTTAGGAAAAAGACCACTTTAACCCAAGAAAGGTTTGTAAGTCAGGACCTCATTAATCCCAGGGGGTATGGTGGCCTCCAGGGATTCGATCCAATAGGATTCCCTTTGTAGAATCCGTTTGTCCCAGTTTCCCCCTCGGGGATCCTGGGGGATCACTTCCAGAGCAAAAAACGAGACCATGGAGTTGTCGTACTTGTGGCAAAATGCTATGTGGCGTGTGACGCTCGTTTGTATTGTACCTCCCTCAGAGTGATAGATATGATCCCCTATCCGCTTGCTCAATTTCCGAATGGTTTTGCCGACATAAAATGCACCACAGCCACAACTCATGAGGTAAATGACCCCCTGAGTGTTGCAGTCGGCATGATGTCTCGACCGAAACCACTTACCACTGGGTAAACGAATACCCGTACCGACCCTTATCCAAGGACATTTGTCACAAGAACCACAACGGTACGTACCCTTTGGGAGACCCATCTTGGTAGATTCTTTGGTATAGTGACTTTTAGTTAAACAGTCTCTAAGGGACATTGATCGTCTAAACACCAGACTGGGTCTGGCACTTAGATATTTGTGAAGAGTAAAGTCTTGAGTGAGAATCGGCCAGTGACGCTTAAGAATCCTACGCAGAACATCATCGTGAGCAGAGTATGTGGTGATAAATCTGACACTTTTGTCATCTTTTTTGGAGGTAGTTTTGTATAACAAATCAGCTCTCGAATAGGTGATGGCTCTATTGTAGGCCTTCCTGAGCAGTGTCTTAGAATATCCTCTGGCAAGGAGTCGCTCACGGAGCAGGCCAGCCTGGACATAAAACTTAGCCTCCATGGAACAATTCCTACGGAGCCTTAGATACTGGGCAAAAGGGATACTTGCAATCAAGGGGGCGGGGTGGGCACTTGCTGCGCTTAGGATAGTGTTACCTGCACCTATTTATCTCTGGACCATTCGCCCCCTGTGGCACCGCAGATGTGACTCTGGAGAATGGTGAGTTTGCTAATTACTTTCATTATTGAAAACTTTATACACTCTTTTTTCGAGTTGATGTCTCTCTGGGATTCTATATCTCCAATCGCTGTAGTAGTCAATACTTAACATTATGATATGCTTTATTTTCTATGATGTCAAATTTTCCGTGTGCTGGAGGATTTTAGTTCTCCAAAACATGGTATCCTTATATAGAAACTATGGGGAACCTATTGTTTCCTATAAGTTTCTTCTATAATAACTACTTAATGTTAGGACTATTACTTTATATCTTACATAAAAATTAATAGGTGTGTTTGTCATCATTTTATCCGTATTGTCCATTGTCATATTTGTTTATATGCATGCTATGATTCTTTTGGTGATCAAGGTACATTCTGGGCACTATCCATGTGTGTGGTCTTTCCTCCTGCCACTGGGTGGCGTGTTCTCCAGACGTCTCAGCGGATGTGTGGTCCTCTCACACACCGCTGGTCGGGTGTTCTATATCCTTCCGGCGGGGTTGTGGCCGCTTTCTGGGCTGCCCTCGGCGGCCTGATTGGAGCGACACTGCGCATGCGCCTCTTTGGATGCGCGCGCAGTTGAGGACCTGACCCGCCCACGCTACGCATGACGTCATGCGCGGCGTGGCGTCGGGTTGAGGGCCATAATAGGGGGAACAAGCGTCTCATTCAGTCATGCAGGAACCGGTGTATGCGGACATGGCGGTCCCACGCGGGTAAGATACCCAGGATCATATTAGCGTACCTGTTGTCTGATAATAGACGGGTTCTCCTTTCACTTTATAATAGATTGATTTTTTCATATGCTATTTAGATGTCTGGGATGGTTGGCCTCACCCCTCTGATCAAGCAATATAAATGTAACAGCTCACACTTGGGCTTTATCTATATCCCTAGCTACCTATCTTTACCAAGAGGGACTTTTCCTCCATCGTTGCAGGTATAGCCCCCCCTTTCGCTTATTTATTTATTTTTAACTATTCAACAGAGAGATAATATACAGCATTTTGATCACAGATGCAGTACTTGTTTTGATTTCCATCTCTACAGATCATTACCCCGCTGGGTATCCTTCCAACTTGGCCGCCATGCTTGACACCTCCTGCCCTTAACCTTTTTTACTTCTGACTATACAAACGTGTCCATTTTAGACACTGAATGAGGTATATATGTTAGACCTAATAATAGGTTTTTTCCTTTTTACTCACTGAGCGGTGAAAGCCTCTTTAGTTTACCACACCTACATCTCTATCCCACCCCCTATGTCCCTCCACATCCGCGGGTGAGACGTCTATTCTGGGGAGCTTTCTATCCAATTGGTTTGGTGGTGGATCTCTCTATGGTGATGGCCCTGAGTGTTCCCTTGATGTTCCATATTAGCATGCACTTTCTGCTCTTGTTGTTAGATATATGCATTTGAACTAACAATAATTGTTTGTTGTCACTGCATCATACAGGCACTGTACGTTGATATACTCTTATTCCCCTGAAGAAGCGGTGCAGCATTGCCCGCGAAACATGTCGGGATTGGTTTAATGTTCATCATTGGACCTAGTTATTTACACCATCATTACTGCCTTATGTTCAGTACATTTGCTCTTCTTGTATATGTCAAATTATTTGTATTTATGTTGTATTTTTTGTTTTGTATTTTAAAGATGCTATGTTAATAAATATTTCCAGTTTTTAAATCATGTGTTTATCATTCTGAACTACCTGGTACCTTTAAAGTCCCACCAGCCCTCCCCTCCTCTTCGCATCTTTATTTTCTTTTTCTTTTCCCGTTCCTTCTCCATCTTCTTTCTTCATCTCCCCTTTTCCTTCTTCCAACCCCCTCCCAACCCACCCCCCCTTGTCCCTCTCTTGCTTTCTTACCCCAGCACCTACCTGTACACCTCAGGTTCTAGCTGTGGGTTTCCCCTTTTGGGATACCTTTCCCAGCACAGATTCTATACAGATTAGGGATGTGGTACCCTTATTTACAACCTTATAAAACAAACACACTTTTTCAATTTCTGTGCACAGAATAATGGCAGTTTAATATAAAGAAATACCACAAGTAATTACACATTTTATAATTTATGAATAAGTGGGATAGTTGTTGAATGACTGAATAAAGGTTTTTCATCTCGTTGATCATTCCTTGCCTGCAATATATGAGTGGAACATCTGGCTTGGTTTATATTAAGGTAATGCATAAGTCTACATTTACCTCTTGTTCAGCAATGCTTGTCCCCTGAGGTGTTAAAATGTAAACCTATTGGCATAAACACACAAAAAATTAAGATAAGAGGAGATAATATTTAATGAAATCATTGCCAAATCCTCCCTGTCCTTAAGCAATTTCCTTTATGAATTGCTAGCTTCCTTCTACATCCATGAAACATATAAGTAACTAGAACTTCCCTGGATGAAAAATGATACAGTTAATTAAGCGTATATTAACAATTTATATAGCATCTTCTCATGAATTATCATAAAAGTGGTTGTGGAGGCAATTTTTAATTTTTTTCACTCATAGTAAACCTTACTTCTAAAATATACAGTACATAGTATCCACAGTGTATTACATATACTGTATACATGGAACCCACAATGTGTTATATATAGAGACTATAGTGCACAATATATACATAGAACCCGCATTTCTTTTTTTAAATTTAAAATTTTTATTGTGTATGTGAGCATACCATTACAGTAGGTCCATATACATACATACTGAAGAGGTAAAACTTGCAGCATGGGTGTTACAATGAGGTACAATATTAGCTTATTCAAATCTCACAGAACTGGATTAGGGCCATTGATATCTCACAAAGAAAGGGGTGAAAGAATCAAAGGCCTATCCATTCCAGGGTGACACTCCTAGGAGCGTATGGCATTCATATCTTCTGTACCAAATACATCCTTCCAAATAGTACCTTCCCCACTTACGTAAAAACGGTGGAAGAGCATAACCCCTTGAAATGTTCCTAGCTCAAATACAACTTTCAAACAGCAGCAAAAAAGAAACAGAGACAGAAGCAAAGAAAGCCATACAGTATAAGAAGGGCAGGAAAAAGACCTTCTAAACTTGCTCCTAAAGAGTGTTTTTCCCACGTCTTCAGATGTGCCACGTCTCTATGAGACCAACTTACATCTAGCCATTATATGCAAAAAAGGAATACAACTTCATTACCACACGGTACATACTGATGTGGCGGGTGTTCACATTTTCCCTGGGTCAATGAAGGTCCAGGCATCTATCTACCCAATGGCCAGAGGCATACTGCACTATGCAAGGTGTGATCTATATCATGCTTTGCTAATGCAAATCTTTTTACATGGGAAAAACCATAAGACAATTTGGGCAAAGAATCAGGGACCATGTTTATTATTCAGGAAATGGCAAAATAGTGACACCGGTCACTAGACATATAGGTCTACACTATAAATACAATGGTATGGTCTCCTGGAAGTGGTTTAACCTGATCCCAGAGCAGGTGACTGGAATAAGCGCATACTACAGTGTGACACATTATGAATTATTAAATGCTATGGTTCCATGGGGTGTTAATGAAATGTACATATACAAACCCTTTTTATAGGAATTTCCCTGTAGATCTTTGAACCTAATAGGTTTCTCTTTAATAATTGACAGGCTATAATTGGGATTTGTTCCAGGGCCATTGCCTGAGGTTTCATTGCCATTTTTCCATTGCAGGGTTTCTTAACATAATAAGAATTGATATTTGTTATGGCCGATTATTAAATGTTGTTGTACATTGTAATAATTATTCTGTAATTTTGTGTATATGCTGAAGTTTATTCATGCTACTATTCCTTTAAGATGAGTTTGTAATTTTTATTTAAAAAACATTTTCATAAAAAGAAAAAAATAAAGCAACATATGTCGCATAACAAATGTGAACAGTTTTAGTGAATAGAGCTAGAATGTGTTAATTGGTAGAGATGTGTAAGTTGGTCATCTGAAGGCTCTGTCCCAAGGTTGCACTCCCATTCTCAAATGAAAGCAGGTTTTGTGGCAGTGGGGGAGGAACTCAATGGAATATAGAGTTTAGAACCTAGGTGGGGTAAGGGTTCTTTCACTATAAACAGTTGCTCAAATGGGGTAATGGTAGAAAGGGTCCTAATGGAGCATCCACAGGTGGCAAAGAAATGTTGCAATTGTCTGTGGCGCCAAAAATCCATGGGGAAACTTCGAAATCTCTACCTAAGTGTCTCCAGCGAGCGCAGGGTACCTACCGTCTTCCAAAAATTGACCTTGCCTAGGCTTGCCATCGGTTGCCCACCATGCAAAAAAGACCATGCATTCCCCAGAAGCTGAGAAAAAGGTATTGGGCAAGGGAATGGGCAGCATTTGCATGAGGAAAACCCCCTAGGGAGGACATTCATCTTAATAACCTTGAAACTGCCCAGCCACATAAAAGCCGTTTTTGTCCATGTCTGTAAGCCCTTGCATATGATGGTCAACAGTGCAGAGGAGTGGCTAGAGTATAATGTCTCAAAGCTGCCGGTGATCTGAACCCCTAAGTATTTAAGGAAACACTTGGCCCATGTGAATGGAAAGGCTTCACGTAGGGTAGAGCCCAGAGTCTCGGGCAGAGTTATAGGGAAAACTTCAGACTTAGCAAACTTAATCTTAAAGTTGGATAACCTCCAGAAGAGCGGTAGTTCCCGCATCAGGTTTAGCAACGAGACAAGGGGGTCTGTGAGATGAAATAGGACATCATCAGCATAAGCTGATAGCTTTAAGATGTGTTTGTATGGCCGATCAAGGGGCTATGCAGCCTTGCCCTTGTCCAGTATGGCAAATTGGGCCTTTTACCCATCTCTAGAAGATCTTTAGCCTCTGTGAGTGCCCTAGAGCTGTCTGTGTTGCGGCAGGTATATGACTTCGCAATGGGGAGTGGCCAGGGGGGCCTGCCACACCCCTGGGCTTCTCCCTTTGTTTATCCATTGGCTGTGGAGGATGGACTTGTCTTCTTCTGCAGCCAATGTGGGACACTGTGCATGCACGGCCAGTTGCCACGCAGACCCATTACGGTGTTGAGTCAGTTGACGTCACCCGCCGTTTGCAGCATGCGGGCGTCGCTGGGCAGGAGCCCTTTATAGGGGGCATTAGCTGCATGTCCAGCTGCTGATGCATTGGCGGGGGATGTCTCAGTTTCTCCTGTCCAGTTATCCAGGAGGTGAGCTGTTGCTGAATTATATGGGGACACATTTTTTTTTTTAATAAAACTCTGACCCTCACGGACACCTATCATGTTTTATACAGGTATACATTCCAAACTTAGGTGCTGCTTGCACCTTTATCAACTTTGGATTATATTTCCGGCACCAGTGACCCTTTGTGGTGGATTGTTTCCCTACATTGGTCTGTATTTGTGGTAAGCTGCATATCTCTTCCTTTTGGCTCTATTAATATTGTATATGAGTAACATTTTTGTCCTACATTAATGGCCTTTACATGGATACCTTTGGCTGTCCCTTGTTTTTAGACCTACCTGCACTATTGTTATGGTTATGCCCTAAACTAGGAAATACAAGCCACCTTGAGGACCATTTCAGTGAAGTTACCCCAAATGTCTTTGGACCATTTCAGTGAGTGTTACCTTTAGTCTCTGTGGAACAGTAATATGATGTGTGTATCTGAATTATTGGTCTCCTGGCAATCGGTTTTGGTTTTCTTATATGACATTCTATACCTCATAGACAGGACTCATGTGTCCCCCATTTTAGTACTCCCAAAGTCGCCGGGGCAGATGTGTCTCTTAGCGTTCTACATGCTGTCAATCCCTCCGGGTTTGGGTAAGTCTGTACATAGCCTCTATTCGGATCCTCATGTTTAAGCATATCAGTTATTCATTTTGTATTGTTCTGCATCATAATTATGATTAGTATTACCTGTTTAAAGATATTTTTGCTCTCTAAAGTACTTCTGAGAAAGTGAATACTACCGCAAAACACATCGAGAAGATATGGATAAACTCTACGTGATAGACCATGAGTAACAGCCTCTTGCTATCACTATGTAATTATCCACTAAATTGAGAGCGCTATTAGTGCCTTTGAATTGTCACATTTTGTGTATGTTTTATCAAATTGTTGTAATAACACAATCATTTTAAACTATTCATGGGTTGTTGTCCATGCAAGTACTATTAAAGCCCATACAGCCTCCATAAAATATATATTTTCCATATAACGATCCCAGGACGAAGGTACTTTTAGATGTGATATATTTACTGGCACGTCATTTTTATTCACCTCAATGCTCTATTTGCGTATAGGTAGACTGTAAATTGTCTGTACGTAATTGATGTAAAACTGCTAGTTTTGCTGGGATTTGCATACAATCATAAGGTGCAATATATAAGAAATAAAGTGCAATCTATTAATAGTATAAATAAACCTAGGTACTGGTGATGGCAAAAAATCACAAATATGAATCAAATAAAAAAGTGACTAATTGACCTAAAATTGCTGATACAAATAAAGTGTCAAGCTTATGCAGTAAATATTCCTGTGATTAAATATTATACAAACTCTAAGTGCAATGTGCTAGAAATATAAAGTGCAAATATCATAAAACAAAAGAATGTATAAACGTATGTGGAAACCCACAACAACTGGGGGGTCTTTTAAAGTGTCCGTGCTTAATCAAGAAAGTTCATAGATAGTGCTGGGTGACATGTAAAATCGTCAAGGTGCCATGCAGTTCATCAAAGTGCTGCAGTACGATTGTGGAAATAAATCACTTAGGCTGTGACAGGATCCCCGTGAGCTCCCTCGTGACCCCCTTCTGGGAAGACAGAAAAAATATAAAATGTTTTTTACCTTAATGCAAGGAATACATCAAAAAAATGTTTTGGCTTTGGAACCACTTTAAGAAGGGGCATCCCTCCCACTATTGTAAGAGACATTTTACCCACTGGGCAACAAAGAATTGGTTTTAGAAGGGGTTCCCTGGGACTTGAAAATAATTTCAAGGTTTCCTCAAATATATGGTATATGCATAGCTACATTGATCCAAGATACAAAAATATTTGTGCCTGGAATCTTTCTTTAAGCTTATAATGCACAAGGACATGCTTTCTAAAATGTAAATTTCAATTTTTCATTTGATGAATCAGGCATAAAAAGCTGAGCATATGATGAAAAAAAAGTATAGACTGAGGTAGACCTTCAGTGAAAACCACATGTCAAAGGGATCAGTAAATCCAGAAACGTAACCCTTAACTTTTCTGTGGTCAGTAAAAAAGTGCTTAATTGTCAGGAGTGATGGAAAGCAGGCACTACAGGTGTTTTCATGCATCTGCACGTGTGGTTGGATACACAGTACACAGGATCCTGGGTGGCCCCCAAACCCACAATGATCTTGCTTTGTAAATCCCAACCAACTCTTCTGGTTGAGTGCTCAATCCTGCTCCACCTTTCTGATCCTCACCATAGTCTATATCCCTGGTGCCCAAAATACCACATGCCAGTCTTTGACACTTATTGTGTGGCACTTTCAGCCCCTGTAGACAACAGCGTGTGTTTTTCTTATCTAGTTTCTTACTTTGGCCACTAAAGGAAAAATATTATGTAGACTAGGTTCTACTAGTTATATGGTTTGGCTTGTCTCTTTTATGCTGGCTACTTTTTCTCCTCTGTCCATACCTTTTCTCCTTTTATGTTTTTTGTGAACTTGTGTAATGGGGGAAATATCAAATGTTGCACAAATAATTTGTAAGGGGGCTGTAATAGCAGTGATCTCTATCCATCACAAGTAATGTGTCTGCAGTCTACCCAATGCATGGTTCATCCCACCAATCCCAACTTCAACTCCAATAGCATGTTTGCAGTCTCTCAGCATCTTTTACAGCATGCCTATAGCTTCTGACCATCTCCAGTTGCATGTCTGCAGTCTTTTGTGTAGGTACAGGGCGGTCTGTGAAGGTCTACACTTAAAGTGGTGCAGGCCGACTCAGACCTGGGGATTTAAATGTGCCACAAATGCAAGAAACATATTTCCACACTTCAGACAATATAAAAGTACATACAAAAGTTTTTATTCATTTGTTACAAAATTACATTAAACAGCAATTTAAATCATGGTTACATGTATATATTTTGTACATAACATAACAAGTACATTAAACCCTACTATTGGGCTATGTATTCAGGAGGAGAGCTGGAACTACGCGTTTCGCAGGAGTTGCTTCCTCAGGTTCCAGCAAAAGAGCATAATTGTACAGTTCTATAGGATAAGTAACACATGTTTTAGTATCCAGAAATATATACTTTAGAACAACATCTTTGCTATAAAAACAACATAATGGCATAGATATCTATACTATCATAATCAGATTCTATTCTTTACCTCATGTCGTAATCTGTTATTTACCACTATATTAAATATATTTGAGATTTATTCTTGTTCCTTTTTATCCACTCATCAATACAGTGTACTATATATCAAAGTATCAATATCCGTTTGTAAAAAAAAAAAAACTCTCTATCGGTGTTAATTACTCATTCTATTTTACCGAGAATAAAGGAAAGATGGGAAAGGGGAGAAGGATGTATAGAAAAGGAAATTGGGAAAGATTAAGTGAAAAATGGAGTGGTCAGTCAGAAAGTCTTAAGGGGGGGTGTGTTGGTCAGTGTCTGCAACCAGTCAGGGGCCGAAGTCCAGGAGTGGGTGCATCAACAGGCCAAATGAGGAGGAGAGGAGAGTTGAATGGCGATCAATATAAAGACCAGACATTTACAACGAACCAGAAGTCATGTTTGACATTTAAAATAAAGCTTACCTATTCAATTTTCATCAAATTTTCTCCTGGTATATAGGCATGTACCTATGATGTCTAAATTGTTGTTGATGGACTGAGATACAGGTATCAGACGAAACAAAGGGGAAAAGAAAAAGGGAGGAAAGGAGGGGGGAAAAGGGGAGGAAGGGAATGGGGGAGGAGGGGAAAGAGGGAGGAGGGGAAGGGGAGGGGAAAAAAAGGAGAAGGAAGGGGAAGGAAGACAAAAGGAAGGGGGGGGGAAAGGAATGTGCAATTGTACCTAGGGTATAAAGAGCAATGTTATAATATGTTTCAGTGTTTTATAAAACCTCCATATGTGCAGAAAAGGAAATAAAAGGAAGGAAAAAGAGTATCTAAGTCTGTGAATTAGAGAGACCCGTACTCCAAAGAAAGTTAAAACATTACTTAAAGTTATATAAAAATAAAGATATATTAATTAAGGATAGAGTAATTTAGGCGTAGTGATGTTTGTAGGTAAAAGAGATAACCAAGTGAGAAAACATTCATACTAAGACTTACCCTTCAGTAAGATGAAATTTGTGTATGAGATTAGATAAGCCTTAAGCGAAATGGATATTAAGGATCTTTTGTATGAGATTTAAAAACAATCTCACAGAGGCAAATCAACTTTTTTTGGAAATAAGTATGTATTTGGGATAGGACTCCCAGCCTTTGCAGTCTTGAGGAGTGGTTCAAAGCTTTTTTAGAAAAATATATATATATCCTTCATTTTATGCCGTATAAGCATATAGGTCCAGTAGGTTATACAAGTTGATAATAATGCCTATGGAAGAGAGAAACACAAATAGGTCCAGTTTATAAAAAGCCATATATAATGGCCATATCTCATTAATCTTGGTTTAAAGCCCATGTGCCAAAAAAAAAAAAATGGCGCCGGGAGAAAAGCTTAGTCCATTCCATTATGGCTTACCTTTGTTTGTGAGCAGAGATTAAGGGTTATAAAAGCCAAACCGCCAAAACCGCCTCCCTCGCGTCTCACGCCCCCCACATCCGCCCGCCAAGCGTCCGGATTGGACGCGTGGGAGGATGTTCCTAAATATCATGTGACTAGCGTCTACTTCCGGTCTGCCGGACCGGAACTGACGATAGACGTTCCGCGGTTTAGTGTCAGCAGAGAAGGTGTTCGTTTGTCTATATCTCGCCTAGCAGCTCTTTCAAATGTGAGTTCATTACCTTCACGAGAAGGCAACTTCCATAGATAATCTTACATATTCCCAAAAGCTTGCACCTTCTTACTCCTAAAGGATACTACGAACAGGGACATGGAAAAAACAGGCATAAAAATAAGAAAATTCCTACAATATTAAAAATTCCATCAATGTGTACAATATTTGTCTACGCATATATCCATGTTCACCAATGTACATATTCAAGATTACAGGTTACATCATGAAGATTAAATCCTTTACAAGAGCAGAATATTATACCAGGCATTGTGTTACAAATAGACATATTATTTTTGCTTTGCATGCTGACCCGGCGGAGTATATGATATCAGGACAAAAGGCCTCCTGATGGCCAGTCCAATTAACAGATAGAACAAGAAAAGGAAAAAAAAAAAAGGGGGAGAAGAACAGAAAATAAAAGTAACAAAAAAATATATGAATAAATAAATAAATCAATAAAAATAGATTTTCAGGGACACCATTGCTGATCAATTAGATTGATGGAGAATCCATATCGCCTAGTAGCAAGACTATTTTTTTCACCGTTAAGGTGGTGAGCCTCTCAAAAAACCCCAGAAGGGAAAAAAGGGAAGAGGGAATAAGGAAGAATAGGACAACGTTATTTTTCCAAAAAAGGTGCATAACTTAAATGTTCGTTAAGTCCCGGAGGAGTACAAGCGTTCAAGCTAAAAATCCATCGGGATTCTCTTTGAAGAATAACGTTGTGAAAGGGTCCACCCCTGGGGCTTGGGTGGACTCTCTCTAATGCAAAAAAAACAAATTTGGGACGCTTGTATCTGTGCGTATATGCTATGTGGCGGGCAATAGGGCTTTCCAGGTCCCCTCCTTTTGTGTATGTTACATGATCTTTAATTCTTTCCCAAAACTGACGTTTTGTTTTTCCAATATAGAATGCTGGGCATTCACATTTCCACAGATATACGATTCCTATCATTTCACATGTAACAAAATGCCTTGAAATAAAACTTTTACCATTAGGTAAGGTTTGTTGGGATTTTGGGGCAATATACTTGCAATATGCACAGGAACGACAAGGAAAAGTTCCATGGGGTAGCTTTATACATGGATCCTGTTTTTTATTTCTCTCATAGTGACTCGTTGTTACCAAGTCTTTAATTGATTTATTTTTTCTTAAAATTAAATTTGGTTTAGGTTCCACAAAGTTATTTAGGATTTTATCCTCTCTTAACAGGTGCCAATGCTTGGCCAGAATCTTTTTCAATTGATCTGATTGGGAACAGAACTTTGTTATCATTTTCGTCTTATTTGGAGCTGGAATAGGTTCGCCTTGGAATAGAAGGAGATCCCTCGGGCTGTCCCTGGCCTTTTTATATGCCCTTTTAGTGCTTTTCCTACTATATCCTCGGTTGAGGAATCTTTTTTGTAGTTGTTTTGCTTCTTGTTCAAAGGTTTCATCCTTCGAACAGTTACGTCTAACTCTATAGTATTGTCCTGTGGGTATACCTTCAATCACATGTTTCGGGTGGCTACTGTTTGCATGTAAGAGGGAATTAGTAGCGGTGGGTTTCCTAAAAAGTGTAGTCGCCAGTGTATTATTGGAATCTCTGTAGATCTCCAGGTCCAAAAATGGGATCTTATTCTGATCAAAAGCATATGTGAAATGTAAGTTAAAGGGATTCCTATTGAGTACTTCGACAAAGGACTTCAGTCTCTCCAGGGGGCCCGACCATAAGACGAAAATGTCATCGATATATCGTTTCCATATCTCGATGTATTCCAGATATTGTAGAAGCTGTTCTTGTGCAAATAGCCAACGTTCCCACCCCCCCAGGTACAGGTTAGCGTAGGATGGGGCACACTTAGTCCCCATCGCTACTCCCTGTACCTGGAGGTAGTGGGAACCATCAAACACAAATACATTATGTGTAAGAATAAAGAACAGTAAGTCCAAGATAAATTTATTCAAGCGTCTGTGGTCGAGTCCCCTTTCATTGAGAAAAGTCTCCACTGTCTCCACGCCTTTGGTATGGGGTATATTTGAATACAGAGACTCTACATCTATAGAAACCAGAAAGGTGTCTTTTTCTATTTGTATTCCATCTACCGTCAGCAACATGTGCATTGTATCCTTGAGATAGGATGGTAATGCCTCCACGTGTGGTCGTAGATATGCATCTACATAGGAACTAGCGTTTTGTGTTAGGCTATTTATGCCGGACACAATTGGGCATCCTGGAGGGTTAGCCTTCCCCTTATGTATCTTTGGGAGTGCGCAGAATGTGGGTGTGGTAGGTTCTTTGATAATGAGGAATTCTACTAGATCTTTTGTGATAATCCCCCATTGAAAGTATTGATTAATCAGTTGTGTAAACTCTCTTTGATTTTTTTGTAACTGTAAACAACTTACTCGTGAGTACCAGGTTCTATTATTTAGAATTTCCATGCACATTTCTGTGTATTGGTCGTCGCTCATGACGACGACATTCCCGCCTTTATCGGCTGTTTTGATAATGTCATTTCTGGCTTGAAGATTTTTTAGAGCCTGGTATTCAGTTTCAGATGGATTTTTTTTAAAATTATTTTTATTTTTTTAAGGTTTCATTTGTTTCACATCCCTGGTCACTAAATGAACAAATAAGTCCACCTTTGGATGAGTTTGACTTGGAAAGAGTTTAGATTTTTGTTTGAAGGATTGTAGCGAATCAGATGTTGTGTGTGTTATCTCTACCGATGTCGAGGATGAGGTTGGTCCGTCCAAAGAGGGGCCCGCCTCATCCTCAAGTTCAGTAAGGATTTTCAGAATTTTATAATCTTTTTTTGTCCACTCCCGCCAACTTGACAAAAGGCCCTCCATCGGAGCCTCTTTTTTCTTTATATCTGGTCCCTCAATCATATTTCTAAAGTTTAATTTACGTGCAAAAAGATTCATATCTTTAATGAATTCGAATTTGTCAAGATCGTTGGATGGACAAAAGTTCAGACCTAAGCCCAGTACTTTAATTTCTTCAGGTTTTAATTCAATTCCAGATATATTAATCACCTGTAAGGTATTTATGTCTTGGTTTTTAAGTTCTCCTCTGTCACAGGGATTTTTATTGGACCTAATAGGCCTAGGGTCATTTGCTCTAAAAAACCGCCATCTTGTGAGTTTACAGAGTAGGTTTCGGGAATAGCTCCCCCACAGGCTCCCTGTATGTTGGGCAGGGCAGTGCCTGTGGCCCCTTGGGTGTTATTTATCATTGATGTGAACGTATTTGGTCCCAATTTTGGGGCTTTAGCTGTTTGGCTATTTGTTTTGGAGCCTGGTTGGGAGTCCCTTTCTTCATCCTTTCTTTTATGGAGTCTATTTCTAATATTTCTATCCGGGCGTGTGTCATGACGCATGTTCCAAAAGTTTGATGATGTGGAAGATGTGGCAGACGAGTCTGACCAATTACCATCTTCCCGAGTTTGAGAGTTGGAAGTTCTGGGTCTAGTATATCTATTGAAGTTTTTATCCCATTTATAGGCTCTATTTGTTCTGCAGTCTCTTTTGGCTCTTGGTATCATTACATTCAGGGAATATTATGTGCCATCCTTTGGTGAGGTCAAGGGCTGCACTTGCGGACCTTTAAATCAAGAAAGTTGGCTACCATTGGTCACGTTATATGGGAAACAAGGGAGATGTGATGGGATGGCAAATGAAAAACTATACAAAAAAAAGGTAGGAGGGTTTTTACAGCATACCATAATTGTATGGTAAAAAGATTTTAGAAACTGTATAAAAACTAGTTTAAAATGGTAAACATTTAAAAAGAACAGTTGGAAAGAGCAAAAACATTTTCCCCGCGGTTTGCTTTCTGTCTGTGAATTCATTGCAGAGATTTTCCATTACTTCCTGTCCCTGCAACACCTGTACAAGCAATAAGGGGGTATGATTGTCACCAAGATAGGATGAAATATACAGTAAACAAAAACACTTTCATAATTTCCTTTCTAAGGCTGCCATAGACAGAGAAAAATTTGCTTGATTCCCCCATCAACACACACATTGTTGACAGCCATTGTCTTCTCCCAGAAGGGGGGGTGGGGGAGATAAGCAAGCCATCCCCGATGGAAGAAGACAGTGATTATTGCTTTATTGCTAGTGACTATGACAGCATACAATAATTGCATGTAAAATCCAGCAGGCTTGGGGGGTGGAGCTAGCGGTTGGTATCTGAGCAGCAGGGACTCAGAGCTCCAGCCGGGACAAGCTATCCTTTACGGATCCTGAGACCGGATGTTTGTACTCACACCAAGTGCCCGAGGGTGAGCTGAGGAGGGGGAGCAGATCATCATGGGGAAAATAGGCGCAACGGTGGAGAAATTTACGGGAGCACGCCTGGCTGAATATGCCTTGGGCTCACAAGACGAGGCAGATCAGCATTACCATGCAGGCAAGCTCCAGGTATCTGGATCCCGGATGGTAAGCCCTCTGCCCCACAGAGATCCTACTTTGAGGAGGGGACTCCTATTAGATAGAGGGGGGGCAAAGGAGCCATCACTAAAGCAAATTATGGAGGCCATTGAGACCTGTCAGGCTACTCTTACTGAGCATATTTATGGCATTACAGTGAACCTGTCTTTTCTGAAGCAGGATATGCACACTGTGAAGGAGAGGGCTGTGGCAGCTGAGCAGCGTATAAGTGATTTAAAGGATGCTGTACACCCATTACAGGGCTCAGTGCAAAATGTTTAAAAGAAGCGGCAGAGTATGCTGTTAAGTTGGGAGACCTGGAAGATCGCCTGAGGCGCAATAATATTTGCTTTGTGGGCTTACCTCAGGAAGTGGAGGGAAAACAACCTGAGGACTTTCTAGAGCAGTGGCTCAGAGACAACATGGAGGCTGATACCTTTTCACACCTATTCGCAATAGACAGGGCTCACCGTATTCCCACAAAATCCTCCCCACTGGGGGGCCCAACCCAGACTGCTTCTTGCATGCATCCTACACTTCAGGGATTGGGAAAGTATTTTGAGGGCTGCAAGATCCATGGGAGAGCTTCTGTTTAATGGAAATAAGATTTCCATATAATCTGATTTTTCTGCAGAAACAACGTGCTAGCTTCATACATCTAAAGAAATAGCTCAGGGAGCACCAACTGCCATATAGTATGTTATACCCTGCAAAACTCAGGATGGTGGCAAGGTCCACTTTTCTACCACTCCACTTGATGCCTCACGCTGGTTGGACACTAGGGGGCGTTATACACCAAGAGCTGGGGGCAGAGATGCTTTAATGTTTTCTGGTCTTCCTGGGCCCCCACTGAAGCTTTTTATGATGCCCAACATTAATTCTTCATGTTCCACTGTTTGTATTGCAGCTGTGCACTCTCTAGACGCATGATTGATACCTTGATTTGGATGTTCGTCAGTCCGTGATGATTTGGGGAACCATGTCATCTGCTGGTGTTGGTCCACTGTGTTTTATCAAGTCCAAAGTCAGCACAGCCCTCTACCAGGAAATTTTAGAGCACTTCATGCTTCCCTCTGCTGACCAGCTTTATGGAGGTGCTGAGTTCATTTTCCAGCAGGACTTGGCACCTGCCCACACTGACAAAAGTACCTGGTTTAATGATCATGGTATCACCGTCGTTGATTGGCCAGCAAACTCGCCTGACCTAAACCCAATAGAGAATCTGTGGGTATTGTCAAGAGGAAGATGAGAGACACCAGACCCAACAATGCAGATGAGCTAAAGGCTGCTATCAAAGCAACCTGGGCTTCCATAACACGACAGCAGTGCCATAGGCTAATCGCCTCCATGCCACGCTGCATTGATGCAGTTAATGATGTAAAAGGATCCCCCACCAAGTATTGATATACTGCATACTATACTCTACATATACTTACTTCAGTAAGCCAACATTTCTGTATTAAAAATTATTTTTTTCATTGGACTTTTGTAATGGTAAAAAAGGATAAGCTAAAAAAGGGGGAATTGAAATATCCATAAAGGATATTGAACATATTAATATCCACGTCCCAATATTAAGACAAAAAAGAAAAAAAGAGGGGGCAGGGGGACTTTATTGGAAGTACCATCATCAAATAAATAAATCTAGGTATATAGATAAATAAAATGTTTTTATTGAGATGGACAACATACATAAAAATTGCTATAATGCCAAGAGCACAAGTAATGATATCATGATAATACCGATAGGTTATATGTAGTAGACGTTGATGCCTATAAACTAGCCCAACATGTTTCGCGGAACACCGCCTCCTCAGGGGCATTTTGAGAGGTATAAGATCACAATCGCTACTAAGGAATAAAGAAAAAGAAGTAAATATATTGATATACGATAGGAAACATAATATATTTGACATAATGTAATCATTAATATGTGGAGGTCACAAGGGAAAGCATAGGCCAAAACCAAAAGACCAACCTGCAGCTTAACCACTCCTGGATCAAAACAGGACGGACCAAGGATCGTAAGGTGGGAAAATTCCCCCAGGGCGAGCAAGGGAGTAACCCAAAGCATAAAAGGGCCAGAGGATTGATAGAAACTGAGTAATCCCATGGGATTGGTCTAAAGGGGTGAAACATGTAATGAAATTGTAGTTAGACATAAAAGTAAATAGAGATTTCTATATAAAAAGAAATCAGTTCTTCAAATATATGGATAAAATATTGGTAATAATGTTGATATGTGTAGAAGAGATACAATGATTGTATATTACATGTCTTACCAGAGAAAAGTTAACTAATTAATAATTCCCAATCCGTCCAAATAACAAGGCATATGGGTGACTGTTGGTGTACCCTAAGCTGATGGATAATAGAAACGGATCCAGAAACGATCGGCTGATCCTAAAAATGAATGTGTGATTGTGAAAAATAATCAGTCGTTTGTAATACTCTAATTTTCCGATATACTGAATTTAGGGTTTCACTAGCTGTAAGCCATATTCATAGAAATTAAAAGAAATAAATGCTTGAAATATATCACCGTGTGTAAGGCATCTATATAAAATATATGAGTTTCACTTTTTGAATTGAATACTGAAATAAATCAACTTTTTGCTGATTTTAAAGTTTGATGAGATGCACCCATACAAATTTTGAACATTAGGATGGATCCCAATAGTGGTTTTGTGATCTTGCTGTGTAAAATATGTCATACCTGTATGACCATGGTAAGTATGTATATACCGCCCCCATTTTCCTTCCAATTTATAGAAGATATTTTACAAATTGCTGTGGCAGAGGAGGAGGGCCCACTAATCCTGATAGGGGATTTTATTGTAGTTTCAGATGTGGTCCTGAACCGTCAAGGATGTGTATCAGGGACAGCTCTCTCTGAGCTCCCAGCTCACTTTTTTCATGCCTGGAGACTTTTGACCTGATAGATGTCTGGCGATATAAAAATTCTGGGAATTCTCATGCCACTCAGAAACCCACCAAACACTCTCACGGATTGATATGTTACGTTCAACAACTGAGGGCCTTTCATTGCTTCATAGTGTGAAATATTTACCCAAGGCCATTTCAGACCAATCCCCTATGGAAGTGGTGTTGCACCTGGGTCCACGATCTGGAATCAAACACTGGCGGATGAAAGCATACTGGTTGCAGGAGTATGCGAAATTGAAATGCGAAACAGCCATTAACAATTATTGGATGGAGAATGGCTTGTATACTACCTTCTCCATCCAATGGGAGGTGCTTAAGGCCACTCTTAGAGAGACATATCAAGGAGGTGATGGACTTTACTAGTGTTTTGAGTACAGAGGTAAGGAAGGTGGAGGATCAGGTAACTCTGGCGGAAAGTACATATATACAGGATCCCTCCCCAACTAGATATAAGACACGGCAAGAGTATTCCCTTGCTAATCGATTACTATTAGCAGAAAAATCTAGTAAAAATTAACTCCATTAACGCAGGAGTGTTTTTGACTTAAGAGACAAAAATGGGCGCTCTTTGGCATTCCTGGGGAAACCCTCCTACACACCTATCTCTTTTATGCGTATTAGAAACTCTGGGGGGATGTTATTGAGGGCTCCAGGGAGATTATGGATACTTTTGTAGAGTTTATGGGGAGATGGACAATCATATGTCACAGTATCTTTCCTATATAGATCTACCCATGCTGCCCAGGGATCTTTTAGATCAAGCTATCACACATGAGGAAATTAGAGCTGCTCTTGATACCTTTCATCCCCATAATGTAAATCACTGGGTTTAGATGGATATCCAGTTGAATGGTATCAACTCTATAAGGAGGGTCTAGTACCCCGTTTGTATCAGGTTTTTACTTATGTGAGAAAGGAAGGCAAGCAACCTCAATCCATGAGAGATAATATTAATACCAAAACTGGGGAAAGATCCCTTAGACTGTGAATCATATCGGCCCATTTCCCTTATCAATGCTGATGTAAACATTTTGGCAAAAGTGTTGGTAACAAGGTTGCAGTCTGTGATTACTAAACTGGTGGGATCGAATCAGACTGGTTTTATGCAAGGCAGATGTGTCCAAATCAATCTTAGAAGACTGTTCGTGAATTTACAAATAACTCATGATAATGCTGCCCAGAGAGAAATAGCATCCTTAGATATGGTATTCACTTCTTGGGTAGGGCTTCTTTACTGTGAACCCATGACCCGCGTCAGGGTTAACAGACTTATCTTGGAACCGTTTAAGATTTTCAAGGGCACCATGATTGCCCTTTGACCCCTCTCCTATTTTCCTTGGCCATTGAGCCGCTGGCTGTGAAGTTAAGGGAGGATGGTCATGTCCAACGCCTAAGAATAGGAGAATTTGAAGAACGTGTCTTGTTGTATGCACACAATATGCTTCTGTATTTGAATGATCCCGATAGTTGTCTGCAGTCTTTTCATTGATACAGGAGTTTTTGGATTCCTCTGGATTTCGTATCAACTAGACCAAATCGTCCTTATTCCCTTTAGATAGGGACTCTGGAATGGTGATACATTTGTCATGTTCTATTATGGTAGCTGACAGATTTAAGTATCTAGGGACTAATATAAACTTCCCTTAAATTCATTTCTAGATAACAACCTCTGGCCTATTATTAGATCATTCAAAGAGGGAATTCAACAATGGAAGGACCTCCTGTTAATGTTGCTAGGTAGGATCAACCTATTTAAAATGATTTATCTGCCTAAGTTCTTATATGTTCTTTCCAACAACCCTGTATATGTCCCTAAAGAGCTTTTTAGGTATAACAATTCCCTGATTAGTTCCTTTGTATGGGGCTCTAAGGTGCCAAGAGTATCATTAGAGATTTTACAACTGCCGAACAAAAGGGGAGGTTTGGCACTGCAAGACCTTTGCTTGTATTACTTTGCCTCTCAATTGATGTATATACACTGGTGTATGTTTCCACAGCTACAGAATGTTACAGTGGCCACTAAGGCGGCAGTGTCCTCCGCATACGAAGCCTTACTAAACTTTTTCTATAGAGGGGATGGATATACTTAAGGTATCGAAACATATTTTGGGGATGTGCTTTAAACAAGTTTCAGGAAAGTGTGTCTATCTTCTTATGCACCACTATGATACAATCCGCAATTGGGTTAGCTGGTTAAGCTAGCAGATGGAAAACGATGGGTACAATTTGGAAATAAACATCTTCAACAGTTATTTTGATGCAGGAAATTTGAAATCATTCGCTCCACTTCAGTGTGAGTGGGGAATACCAAATTCCTGGCCCTTTCAGTATACTAGGTTACAACATGCGGTTCATTGTCAGTTATTTGGACAGGCTCAGTAACCCTTGCTAATACTAACCTGGAAAAGCTCTTTCAGAATCCTGAACATAGTAAACTAATATCTAACTACTCTTATACGGCTCTGACCTGTGTGGAGGGTAGACAGAGAGGGAAAATTAGAGAACGATGGAATACATTAGTCCCAGGTCTAACAGATGTATTATGGGATGATGTACTTACCTCTTATCTACATACAGTTAAAGTAGCAAATGATAGGATGATTCAATTTTGATCTTTACATCAAATGTACTACACAACCCTGAGCCAGTTTATAATGGGTAGACGAGATGATCCTCTGTGTCTGATGGATGAGGGCTCCTTTTTACACATGGTGTGGGAATGTAATAGAATAGAATGTAGATAAGAATCTGAAAACTTTTTTGTAACTTTTGTTTTTTTTTATGTTTGTAAATTCATTGTAATAAACTGGATACCGACAGATTGCCTCACACTATCCGCCTGGAAAGCGTTAGTCAATTCCAATGTTAGTTGTTACCCTGTACAGAATGACATATGAAGCCAGAGAATGAAGGTAAAATCCCAAAGTATTTGGGGTTTAGTATAGCGCTTGCTGATAATAAACCCAGGAATGCACAACTGCTTGTCAATGTCCTAGGTTAAAAAATGGTAGACAAATGTGTGAAATGCTAAGTGATTCTGAATAAATTATGGGGAAATTGATAAATAAATTAATAAATATGTGATAAAGATATATCACAATAAATATATAAATAAATATAGATATAAATCACAATAAAACCATAAAAGTGCGTTTGAGTGCAAATTAGTGCCAAAATTGTAGTCCAAGTAAAAATTTCATATGTGACTTGGGTGAATATACAGATAAAACTTGAGTGCCAAATAAAGGAAAAGGTGCAGGTGCTCTGTGCTGGGTCCTCCAATAGTCCAAATGCTGGTACTTGTGGTGTCAACCGTGAGGAATAATGGGGGGTATGCACTCACCAGAAGTAGTGGGTCTTAGGTACCATATGGTATTAGGACCTAATGAGCCTTATGGCCACCTAGGCCGAGTAGGTAACTGCTGGGCTTTGTGGTCCCATACGATCCAGAATCCCTCTCCTGGATGGCCTGGATCCTCAGGGTCCGATCAGGGCATAAAGTAAAAAGAGCTCCAAATAGTGCAGTACCGTTAAAGTATTCTTTAATGAAGTATTGCGGGTTCACAGTGTGTAAAATCATAAAAAAAATCGGGAGAAATGTCAGCCAAAATGGTGCTTGCGAGTGGAAAGCGGTAACTACCGGCTTGCGTTCCACCCAGGCTCCCGTGACGTGCAGCGTGCGTTCCACCTTACACGCGTTTCGTCAGTGCGTATGACGTCTTTAGAGTCCATTCCTGGGTTTATTATCAGCAAGCGCTATACTAAAATCCAAATACTTTGGGATTTTACCTTCTATCTACCCCATATCCTATAACAGCTGCTATAATCTATTCACCTCCCCCACGCATATTTATATATTTATATTAATTTACTCACCACCTATAGGACATCCCCCAATAGGACATCCATAGGCGCGAGGGATATACACACCAATTTTGGAGTACATTTATTTTTCGAAGCCAGAGAATGCCCTGAAACATTTACCAGAATTTGGGTGAGATGGGCGGAGTCCAAGGATACAGTAGCAGATTGCTCATAAGAAAAAAGAACAAAACAAAAACGTTGAGGGCTAATATGGCTGGGAGACCTTTTTCTTTTTGGTACCGATGTATTGTTTAAGTGGAAGGACAGCCTAACACCTTAAATTCTCCCCTGCAATCATTAATGTGAGCTGAGTTCAGCCTTATGTGTTAAAATGAAAAAATCCCAGTTTTTCTACCTTTATTTTGCAGTTTTCAGTGCCTGTCACATGACTTCAATCCCTCTTCCTGCTGAGTCCAAGAGCAGCAAGTGGGTGTGGTTACTGAAAGCTAGTGACATCACTTCCAGAGAGGGACACTGTTCCTGTGTAGCCAGAGGGCATATACAGGATGGGAGGAGCTGATCATAGGTTCCCACCCAGTGATCTCTCATCAGTTGCATTGTACATCCTAATTCATGAGAAAATGAAGAAATAAATAAGATCCATCCACACAGGACACAGGGAGGAGGTGCACATATACAGTATAGCTGTGCAGGGCTTTGAATGAAGCCTACAATAATCATAGTACAGGAAACCACACTAAGTCTACATTCACATACTGGTGTATCGGATCGCGGGAAGAATCGCTGCGATTCTGCCCGCGATCCTGAAACATTGCAAATCACAGGACACCCATGTGATTCCTGTGACTTCAAATGGCAACCAAAATGTGGCACAATTTTTGCCGCGATTGTCGCCTGACAAATTACAGTAAAATTGCGCAAGCAGAATCGCGGGACACCTGTCGCCCAAAAAAGGTACAGAAACTTATTTTGGGTGACAAGCATCCCGCAATTCTTTTTGCACGATTTTACCGCAATTAGTCGGGCGACAATCGCGGGTAAATCGCGCCGCGTTTGGGGGTGCCACTGAAAGTCACTGAAATCGCACGGCGTCCCGCATCGGGATCGCGGGAAGAATTGCGGCAATTATGCCGGCAATCCGATACACCAGTATGTGAGTCTACGTTTCCACTAGTATCAATGGTTAAAAATTGTGAAGGCGCCCAGCCCCAATTAAAAGATGTTAAAACCTACTGCCCTTTTAATTGTTAAATAACAAAAAATTGATGACGCAAACACAAGCGAAATGCATTGTGGTCTCTGCTAAAACCCGGAAGTAGGAAGTAAGGGCATTTGATACGCAGGCTGGAACGCAAGCTGACCGCCGCATGCTAGCAGGGAAAAGGAAATACAAGAGGGATACTGCAGATCCTTGGAGGATTTTTCCTGATACCCGCAAGCAATCAATACAAATTATCCAGTGCCAGGAGGGCACAACAAAATGTAAGAAGCCAACTATTGTTATTTGTGTATTTCCATTAAACCAACAGTATTACACTATTTTTTGGCTATCTTATGTGTCTTTATACATGCGGACCGTATCTTCATATGTACGAGTAACGCACGAATAGGAGTAAGGAGCAGGATACTCTGGAGAAAGGAGTCGATCAAAGGTTTGATCCACCTAAATAAAGGGATCACAGGCGTTGGGGGTCCTTGCGACCTGCTCTTATCTGGTAAGAGGCAACGAGTGACACACCCCATCACCTGGAGCACCAAAGATCCAAGCGATTGAATTTATACAATTTTTTGCATGAATTGACTTGGACTATTATTTAATTATTTATAAGCACTTTATACCACTTTAAACACTATAATAGTGAGCACAATATTTATTGATTTAATATATTCATAATTTTTGCTGCTTTATTTATTTTTGCGGATGCACAAGTAAGCACTGTTTAAAAAAATCCTTTTGCAAATATTTTGCACGATTGTAGGATAGCACTTGCACTTTATTAATTATTTAAGATATATTGCACTATTGATGTTTTTATCCTTTGTGAAATATACACTTTAAATTATTTTATAAGTACTTAAATACAGCACTTTAAAGATTACCAGTGCCTTTTTACCATATATCTATTTAACTTGTATCAATGGAACCCATTCCCATCTATGCGAATTTTAAAAAGTACCTGCACTACTTTGATGCAACTTTTGATGCGACTTTGATCAAGAGAGTGTAAAGTTGGATCAAAGTCACACTCTAAATCGCAATAGTGGAACCATAGACTAAAGCTCTATTTCCACTAGTGCGACTTGTCATGCGACTTTGGACATACAAAGTCGCATGACAAGTCACATCCCATTGATTTCTATGGCACCTGTTCCCATCTATGCAACTTTGAAAATCAGAGACTTTGAAAAGGTACCTTCACTACTTTGGTGCGCCTCTGATGCAACTTTACACTCTCTGGATCAAAGTCGCACTCTAAGTCACAATAGTGGAAACGTAGACCAAAGGTCTGTTTCCACAAGTGTGACTTGTCATGCGACTTTGGACACACAAAGTAGCAATACATGTCACAGCCTATTGTTCTCAATTTCACATGTTCCCATCTATGCGACTTTGAAAAGGTACCTGCACTACTTTGTTTCAACTTTTGAAGCGACTTTGATCCAGAGAGTGTAAAGTTGGAACAAAGCTGCACTCAAATTTGCACTCCAAAGTTGCACTGTAGCCTAGTGGCTATGTTTCCACTAGTGCCACTCTTAAGTTGTGCGATTTAGAGTGTGACTGTGAGTGCAGCTCTGGTCCAACTCTACACTCTCTGGATCAAAGTCGCTTCAAAGTAGTGCAGGCAGCTTTTCAAAGTCTCTGATTTTCAAAGACGCATAGATAGGAATGGGTGCAGGGACGAAGCACCACTTTATCTCCGGGAATCATCAAATAAGGTGAACAACAAGACAAGCTGCCAGCTCAGACACCCTCTGGGCAGAAGAGAAGCCACCAAGAAGGCTACCTTCTGGGACAATGTAAGCAGAGTAATCTTGTGAATATGTTCCAACAGCGGTTAATGAGAACTGACATCTCTAAGTTGAGATCCCACGAGGACAATGGAGACCGCACTGGGGGAGCCAAGTGGTGAATCCCTGAACAAAGGTGTGAACCACAGAAGCGTAGCAAAAGGCAAATCGCCAAGGCCGGACCTGGCACTTGATGATACCCGAGGCCAGATACTGCTCAACGCCTCGTTGGAGGAAGCCAAACTCAGAGTCACGAAAAGGAGCGGGGTGAACCCCAAGAGATTCACATTCCCAAAGTACGCTCTTCAAACACGATGGTAAATCTACCTAGACGTAGATTTACTAGCTTACTAGGTGAACCCCAAGAGATTCACATCCCCAAAGTACACTCTTCAAACGCGATGGCAAATCTACCTAGAAGTAGATTTACTAGCTTACAGCAGCATGGGAATCACCGATTCAGCCAACCCTTTAGCCTTCAGCACCTGGCTTCGGACAGCCAAGCCGTTAAAGCCAGCGGCTGTAAAGCAAGATGGAAGATTGGCCCTTGAGCCAACAGATCTCCTCTAAGAGGAAGTCTCCGAGGAGCATCGACGACCAACTGTATCAGATCTGCGTACCAATACCGGCGAGACCAGTCTGGAGCCATTAGGATGGCTGTAATCCCTTCTGCCTTGAGCCTACACAGGGGTCTTGGCAGAAGTTCTAGAAGAGGAAAGACGTATATCAGATGGTACTGGCCACAAAAGAGCCACCAGTGTGTCTGTGGTGTTGGCCAGAGGATCCCTAGACTGTGCCACAAACCCAAGCACCTTCCTGTTGAGACGAGAGGCCAACGGGACCAATTTGGGAGTTCCCCAAAGGAGACACAACTGATAAAAACATCTCCAGAGCAAATGTCCAGGATATTGATCGGTAGTCTGGATTCTTCCAGAATCCAGACCCCCTGAGCACAGTGTCAAAAAAAAAAAATTCATCCCACTCGGACAGACTGGCATCCGTGGTGACCATCGTCCAGTACAGAGGAAGGAAGATTTACTCTGTCGAAGCACCGGAAAGCAAATCCACTGAATCAGGGACCCTCAGGTTCCCCGGCTCAAGAGGATCAGATTGTCTAGAAACTGTGGATTCTTGCCCCATATGGCAAGAATCTCTCTTTGCAGAGGTCTCGTGTGGACAGATTTTGTAACTTGTCCCATGGGAGGAACACCCTGGCTGAGGCCAAGTCCAGAACAGACCCAGACAGTCCACATGCCTCTGATATAGGGATACCACTACCGTACAAATGGACTCCATTGAAAACATCTGTACCCGCACAAAGTGGTTCAGAGTCGAGGTCCAAGATTGGACGTACCTTATTTTCCTTCCTGGAACCTGAAAACATGTTTGGAAAAAACCCATGAAAAAAATTCTGATTCTGAGACCGGAACAACCACACCTTGTAGTGTCAAGTTTTGCACCGCCCCGAAGAGACCTCGCAGGTGGTCTGGGGATAAATGCAGGTTGGAAGGAAAGAACCTTTGTGTAAGAGAAGACCAAAATTTTATCTTGTAGCCATACTGAATAAGCTTGTGGACCCACTTGTCTTGAATCAGGAAGGTCCCCTAGGTCCGGAAGGAATCGAAGATGTCCTCCCCCACCTCAAATATGGGTGATGGCGCCCCTTCAGGCAGAAGAGGGTTTGTCTGGAATGTCTGCAGGTCTGGAAGGACACACTCTCGGCATACCAGACCAGGTCCCTATGGAACTTTCAGAGGAGGTCCTACCAGGGAGGCTCCAAACAGGCAATTCCCCACAAATGATAAATCACAAAAGGCCTTCTGGAAAGTCTGCTCCACAGACCAGTATATTAGCCATATCATGCCCTGAAGAATCATTGATGTCACAGACAGCCCAGAGACAAAGGGAGCGGCATCCAGAAAGGCATGACGGACAAACTGCAACCCCTGGACCAAATAGTCTGAAAGTTCCACAAAGGCAGGGGGAAACTGTTCCCCCTCCAGATCCTGGTGCAAAAGCTTTGCCCACTCGGGACAGTCAGGGACACCAATGCTATGGTGAACACCGGCCTAAGGACCAAACCGGCCATAGCAAACATGTGGTGGACCAAAGTCTCGGCTCTCCTGTCAAAAGGATCTATTGAAAACCTGAGACTCCTCCATTGGAATTATAGTGGATTTATTCAGCCTGGAGACCTGAGAGTCCACCACAGGTGGGACTGCCCACGTACTCAACAGAGACTCCTCAAGGGATGCAGTCAATCGAAACTCTTAGGCACCGCCATATTGCGTTTATAACAACTCCACTGATTTGCGACAATTTTGTCACAGTAGGCGGGAAAAAAGGGAATACCTTTGCCACTTTAGAGGATCTGCGGGCACCAAGTGGACAGGCGCCTCTGAAGCAGCAGCGGCTGCACCCCCCCATATTTAAAGTTTCCCGCACAGATACAATCAGTGCATCCACCAGCGCCTTTTTCATGCGCATTGAAGAATGTAGTAAAAGAGGAATCATCCTCACTGTCAGAGCACTCAAAGAGCGTGGACACAGATCCAGTAGGGTCATATTAAACCAAGCTCACCATCAGCCCCGCAAGGAGACGCCTGCCAAAGGTCCACAAATAGACCACCTATTAGACCCCACAAAAAAGCAAGAGAGTCACCCTCCATAGAGGACATAATAGGATATAGCCCACTTGAGTGACGCGGAGGCGCAGGCAGAGTACCCCCACCCACACAATGGCTGCTACACTTCACTAAAAATGAAGCACCCCTACGTCGCCACCCGGTTCAAGGGAGGTGCCAGACTGACCATATGGCCCAACAGGTTGCAGGCCGCAGCCAAAATTTCAGTTGAGGCTCAGCCGCAACTGCCCGGATCCACGTCCACCCCGAAAGACCACCAAGGGAGAGGGGGGACACTACTTACCACACCATGGCACAGGGTCAGCACCATTCCAGGCAGACCACTGCACCATCTTAGAATGGGGTGCTGCGGGCCAGAGGCACGTTGCGACACAGGTCTTAACCAGGGCTATGCGTCCTCGTGAGCGTTTAACTTGCCGACCAGCCCCCGTCCAGTGGTGCTATGTTGTGGCCAACCTAGCGTGGACCTAAGGTCGGGTCGCGTTTGCTGGCCAGACTGGGAAGACCGTAAGGATCTAGGATATCCAGTGCGTTGCCCAGTCCCGCAGTTGATTGTAGTTCTCACAGGAACCGAAATTATTGTAGTTCTCACAGGAACAGAAAATAATATAAAGAAGAAAAAAATTGCATTTAAAAAGGAAAAAATGCCAGGACCAGAGATCCCAGCAAGGAACTAGGTCCTTACTCCTGACTAGGCAGAAAAAAAAACTGAAGACCTATAGCAGGAAGTGGGAGTACACCTCCTGGGACTGCCCTATAGGCGTAATTAAACTTTTTTCCGCCTAGTGTCCTACTCCTATAGGGGGCAGCATAAACCCAAGGAACAAGAAGATATGGAGTTGTGTCTGTTAATGAACGAAAGAGAAATGTCTTTTTTGACTGGAGTTTCCCTTTAATGGAATGGAGGTAAAATATCATGGTACAGTTGAATTTACTGTACACTAGATTATCTGTGAAACGGTTTAGTAGCGCACTCTAAGAGGTTAGAAGGGGGGGGGGGGTGTTTACTGGGGTTTTTTTTTCTTCTTCTTGTGTTCCTCCTTATGTTTCATGATAAAAGTGAAAGAAAATGCTGTATGTGCATTTGCTGATTTGCGAATGTATGCATAGAATTCCTATTTTTTATTGAAATGTACGCATTTGATTATATACCTTCAGATCTGTAAACTGTATTTTCTTAGTATGTACGGCAATAAACACAATAAATAATCCAGAAGGCAGGTTGTACCCAGGTTGATTGATTGATCAACTTGAGTACATTCAGTGTGTCCTTACATGGTTCGAACCATCTATGGCCAGCTTAACTATACTAAAAATACATTTTTGTTCTGGTCTCTATTCCCATTGGGATACAGACAAAATACCCCCAATAGGGACACAGATAGCATTGCTAAATGGGTCTGAGAGACCAAGAGTGGGTCTGGGAGGTTAAGAAAGCTAAGATGGCTTGCAAGTCCAGGGGGGCTGAAGGAAGTCTAAAGTCTTTGAAAGAGTGAGCAAACCCAAGGGGGGCTGGGGAATCCTGTTTGGAGGCCAGGAGTGGGCAACGTGCAGCGAGGTACTGTAGTCAAGGCTGAGTGAGCCATAAGAGCCTGGCGGCTTGGTATTTTTTTGTCATTTGTGTTTTGCTACAGAAGAACCCCTGCGTGGATAATCCGTGTGTAAGAACTTTGCTGTTTCTGTTTAATAAAAGTGGGCTACCAGGCCCTTAAAAGTAGTTTGGAGTTTGGACTGATGTAAATTTGCTTTAAAAATGCATGGACCACAAAAGCTAAACAGCCCCCATATCACAAAATGTACACATACAACTCGTTTTACTGATATGTCAAGCTTAATGACAAAGGCAACTTTTTACAAACATGACCAATTTCTCTCTTGAAAAGCTCTTATTTGTAGAAGTGAAAATTGCCTTTTGATCTTCAGATCTAAGGCAGTTTAAAGAGACTGATTATATATATATTTCGCAAAATGATTATTGGTGATAACATCTACAGATGGGAAAACTGATAATTATTATCTTTTCAGAAGAGATCCTCAATGGCATAATTATAGGATCAAACAAAGGAGAGGCAGAATTCACATTTTTCAGGTATTATTTCTAGAATTCAAATGTGTTGTTTAGCTAATATACTGACAAATCTGGAGAAAGTGTTTCACCTAATATATAGCTTTAGTCCTTAGATATCCTGTTTGAGGCAATTTACACAAACCTGTACATTTACATATTTTAAATCTGCATTAAAAGGATAAGGCTACCCAAACCTTTATTCTTTAGTTTTGGATTGTCAGTGGATTGATTCAATCACCAGCTTCATATACAATACACAGCAGGAGGTTTGCGGACACTTCTCCAAATTATTGAGTTCTGAGGTTTCCAATGAAAGATACTGTTAAAAGAGCTCACCTTTGTAACTTGTTACACTCATATTTAGGGTGTAACATGTTACAGTACAGCCCCTACCCGCACTCCCCACACACCCTCCCTTTGAACATGGGCAGGGGACCTTTACCTTGCACCCGCTCTCCCAATTTAAAAACAGCGTGGCCGTACAAGGCTCTGTCCAGACAGCTGCGTCATTCATTCACAGAGTATGAATGAATGAACTACAAGTGCTGCCTGCCACCGCGGCAGACGACTTGTAGTTCTCAATGAACTACAAGGGCGCTGGTGAGAGCTCTCATAGTTCACTGATTCTTTATGCAGTTCAATAACTGTCTGCCCGTATGAGGTATAGGTAGACAGCTGACTAGGGTCTGCAGGTTCCTGGCATTGCACCCGCTATCTGCTGATCGCAGGTGCAATGTTTTACAGGCTGCAGTGTAAAAAAAAAAAAAAAAAATCAAATTTTTTTAACCTTATCTTATTTATCATTTTTTTAATAAAAGGTGAACTTATCCTTTAATGAGGTAGTAAACAAAGTCATTTTAAACAATTATTCACTTCCAACTTTGTGGCAACAGCTTGGGGAAGACTCTTTTCTGTTCCCACATGTTTCTGTGTGCATCACCAGCTCTTTAAAGACATTTTTTGGAATCAATAGTAGCTATGCAGCTCCAAACAAGCTTATCAAGTACGAGCCTAGGAGCGCAACCTCACTCAGCTGTTATACTTGTCAAGTAGAAATACCCAGACCGCAAACTGATGCTATTGCCGTTGTAAAACCAGCTTTAACATAAGTAGAGGATTCACAATGTATAGTCTTGCCTGTCCACCTTCCTCTTCAATGCTAACCCCTGAAAGGGCTTAATCCTATAGAGCCATTTGCAGGTTGAAACATGTTTGCTTAAGAGGTGGACAGGTGAAACTGCATGATGTGACTCCTATACTTATTATATTAAAGCTGGTTTTACATGGCCAAGGTTTTAAAATAGGATGTTCAGTGAGTTCTTTCAGGGACTCTAGTGGGAAGATTTTGGCCAAGGTTGTTATAAGGGGGCTAGTCTCTCTCCCACTGGATTCTTAATTTAGAAATTTGTGAAAATAGACTTATTTAGCTCTCCAAGACGTAATTAGCAACTCCAAGACTAATGGGCCATACACACTATAAGATTTTCTGAAGACTTTTTCCTTTAGACTTACCAAAACCATATAATATGAGGTCAAACCTAAACACTTTTAATTTGTATGCAATCTGGCAGGCCCTTGCACTACATAGAAAAGGTAAATCTGAAGGAAATCTAACCACAAAAGTTGGATAGTGTGTATCCAGCTTAAGGCTACATTCACATCACCGATTAAGGGCAGTGTGAATTGCAGCTCCAGAAATCTTCAGATTTCTTCTGCAGCTGTGAGCGGCTAGGTGCAGCCGCCGGCCCCGTTCACTATAATGAGAGGTCCCTATAGTAGCAGCTATTCATTACGATCTGCACAAGCAGCGCATACCTGTGGTGATCGCTGCTTTTATGTAAAGAATTCATGAAGCATTTGCTACAGGGTTTACCTCTCAACCAATCAGATCCAATTCAGTTGATCACGTGTCATTTTCTATTGTAGTTTTCAATATGATTGGTTGATATGGGTCAACGTCGAGAAGCTCTTAAAAAATGTTATGTCATTTTGGCTGTTTTTATCATTGTAATCCGGGTTACAGAGGTTCCGGCATGAAATAAACGTATGCCTGAGGAGCGTGAACATGGATTAATAAGATTCTCCTTAAAGACACTCTGTTGTTAGACCACTCTTTTCAAAAACATAAGATAATATATGCATTTAACATATCTTAGATATGTTGTTTACCCATAAAAGCCTCACTTGTGCAGGTATAAAAAGCTCCAAGTCTTCTTCTTGGAGCCTCAACATATTGACCCTCCATATTATTCCCTTTCGCTATGGTGTGTCACTTGAGTTTGTTTGGGCTGCTGACATCACGTCCAAGCTGGCAACTTCTTTACTATGTAGTGAGCTGAGAGACGGGGGAGCTAGGCCAGCACATAGAGTAGTTAGACACTCACAGGAGAGGAGAGGGTTATGATGTGCAGGGAGTGAGGGAACTGCACTATGAAAGTAATTCTTCCTAAAGAAGTCAAATTTACTAGCAAGGGCAAGCTAGCAAAGGCACAATGCAAGTGAAAAAAAGTTTTTGGAAATAAAAAAAATATGCAAGTAAGGCTTTAAAATACTTGATTTGTCTTTGATTTTACCAGCATTTTTTACGTTGGTGACAGGGTCTCTTTTAGACTGAAACTGACAGCACATATGTCAAGTTTCTCAGGTTAGTCACCTGGTCAAAATAAAAATGGCACTTATCCATGTGTCTTACTTATCACGTGGAACACATTACTGTAGAAAGGGTGAGTTTTATTTGTAGAAAGATATTTTTTGATTCTAGAATGCACAAAAGAAGCTAAACAATGTTCCAGTTGTACAGCTTGGAGCAGAAACCACTGGAAGTCAATTTTCTACATTAAGATCAAAGATCCCAAAGGGCCTAAAGGACAGAGGAACCTCTTTGATGTTTGTGATTTATAATATTTGATTTTTGAAGATATGACTTATCTTGGATCTGTCACTTCTGTCAATATGGCAGGTACAGCATTAATTAGAATAAAAAAAAAATCAAGCATTTATTATACTGATGCTAGTGTGTTACAAAACCAGATTACCAATGTTTGATTCCTTAAAAAAAACTATGCATTCCTCCCATACACCGTAAAAGGCAATACATATAAAATCATAGGCTAGCTTATAAAATAACAAGATACAATTATTACATACAGTATACTATATGAATATGTAAATAATGTTAAATCCATGTATGGAAAGAAATTGCACTTAGTGAAAAACAAACTTAATAAATTAAATAAAATTGTATGTACAACAGCACTTATAAATATCAGAAAACAAAATATTTATAAAAAATTAAACTAAATTATGCTGCACTGTACCTTAAACATAATAATAGATTTTCAATAAAGTGAATACAGTGAAACCTGTGCAATCACCAAAGTGCATATAAAAAATTATAAAAAAACATTTATTCCACCCAAAATGTGATCAGGTAACATTCAAATTCTTCTATGTGAATCCCCTTGTGTATTTCTCCACCAAAATAAATGCCAGCAGCTTACCAGAAGGATGAACCATCACACTATAAGGGGTCTAATGTGCTGAGAGTGACCATCAGCAACTCCAAGTATTGCACTATTGTCAGGCATAAAAAAAAAAAAAACAACACAGAGGCTCCATAGTGTAAACCCGTTTGGTAAATTTATTTACATAAAAGAAAGGTAGTCGCATTTCAAATGTAACCCTTCCCTTTTGCTGCTGGTCATTTTTCTTTGCCCCCTTTCCTCTCCTTCCACATCCGTTGGTGAGGCGTTTTTCGGGGTGCATGTCTGTCCTCCTGGTTCTTTTTCGGTGACTTGGCTTGGTTGAGACTTCTGGTGTACGCATGGGGGCGCCATCTATGCATGCATGACCTGATACTCTCAATGATGATAATAATAATAATTTTTTGCCATTTACATTATGCAGGTTAATAAAGTTACACTCTTTATACTATGATACATACCCCTGAAGAAGCGGATCTTTCGAGTCCGCGAAACATGTCGGGTTGAATTCCGATGAGCCTTTCATTGGATAACGTGTATACATACATAAACTGCTGCTGCAATATTAATGTATATATTTGTACTGCACTGTTTTCTCTTATACTGTAATTGCCCAATTTTTGTCTTGTTTTTAACATGTACCAATAAAAATATTTTATATATTTCTCACATAATTCTGTTATTTCATGAGCTACGGTAGCATTTTAAGTCCCACCAGCCCTCTCTTTTTCTCCCCACTTCTTTTTCTTTTTTCCCCTTACTTTCTTCCCTCCCCCCCCTCCTTTTTTCCCCCCTTTCCTCTCCCTCCCTCTCCCCCTCTCCTCTTGCCCTCCCCTCCCCTTTCTCCAATTTCTCTATTTGTTTTCTCTTTCCCTTCCCTTCCTCGTTAATTTCCTTCTCTGGCTTGATCTTTCTCTTGGTGTTTGACTCTGACACCTTGAGCCTTTCCCAGTTTCTATGGGGTTTTTTCCCTATTCATGCACATTCAATTGGGATGTCGGTACCTTTAGATATAGTCTGAAACAAACACTATTAATCCAAATGTAAAAACAAAAACAAATCAAACAGAACTTGGGCACCACTACTTCTAGTGGACACAATGACATCGCACAAGGCTCTGCCCCGATGTGGTATGTCATAGAAGACATTCTCAAGGGCCAGTTCTGGAGCTTCTTTATTTTACGGCTGACGGTGGTGCGATACTTGGCAGAGCTAATGCTCGTACTTGAATCCTACTGGCTAAGCCTGGTGGTTACTAGTTATTATATATCATCATTCCAAAGGCTTTCTGGTTTTCTATTAAGCAGATTAGAATCTTTATACTATGGGAGGGGTCTATCCCTAAGTTGGTGGCATTTGTTTTGGTGAGGGAATACACAAGGGGGTCCACATGGAAGAATTTGAGTATTACCTGATCACATTTCCGGTGGAATAAATAGACTTGTGTTATTTATGATTTTTTACATGCACTTTGGTGATTGCACATCATTCACTGTATTCATTTTATTGCACAAAGTTGAAAAAACTGTTATTATGTTTTAAAGGTACATCGCAACAGTTCAGTATTCCATTTGTTCAACCCCATGAAGCTACACCTTGTGAAATATTAAGTAATGTGTGTGCTAACAGATCAGCGTGCTTATAGTGCAATCTGTCTGCATATAACACCTACCTTTCTTTTCACCCCTTCAGCAAAGCCTGGAGCCTGTTGCTTCTTCTCTACCAGATATTACTTGCCGATCCAAAAATGCAGAGTTCAAGGCCCAATCAGCAGGCTCCTCCATTGTTAGGTGTGGCATGAGGGAAAGCATGTGAATATGATTATGCTAAAAGGGAGAGTATACAAGTGAGTTGTATGTACTAACAACTTATGTACTTGGCAGTCTATTTTAACAGAATGCCCTTACAACTCTAAGGCTTCTTGCCCACGGTAATGATGTTTGAGCATCTGCTTTTTAGGATGTAATTTCAGGCGTTTATTTTGCATGTATTCGCAAGTATTTATGCACGTTTGCACATATATGCACATTGGCTCGCAATACATCTCTAGGGAAAATGAATTAATATTTTTGCTTATATGCGCGTACTTGCGCGCATTTCCGCTCACCAGCGCAAAATACTGACAACAAAGATTTTTCTATTTTTTTTTTTTACTCAAGAATACGCAGCATTTGTTTATGCACCTGTGTGTACAGGCACATTGTAAACAATCGGTTGCATTCAAGATTAGTAAAATGCTGTACTGAGCCTTTTCAAACTGCAGTGTGCAAGAGGCCTAACAGTGCAGATACTGACCGTGTGCTATGTTTAAATATTGAATCAAATGTAGGTAGGGAGTGGCCATGGACCGATGAGTTCAGACCCTTCAAAATGCATCAGAATGACCTTTCTACCTACAAGGGTTATGCTCTTCACGGAAATAGGATGTGTGGTTGCCATAAATCAGAAGAAGAAATGGTTGATAATAAATAAAGATTTGGTTTCATTGCCACCAACGATTCAACCAATGCAACGAGTTAATCGTGGAAAAAAGCCCATGGTGCAAACTACATGTTGTTGCAGGTTCATTGGATTGACATGCTTTCTCATTATCAGTTTATTCTAAAACTGATATGGAGTAATCCCTTTGGCCCAAGACATACCCTTTTATTTCATAACTTAGTACATTGTTACTTACAGTATGCTAGACATAGTTATTTTTTAAATTTCAGGCATTTATTAACAGTAATGATATTTATTTTATGTACAACCTATATGTATTGTTCATACTACAAAATTTTCACAAGGAGGAATTGTTGACATAGATTGGAACAAGAATCTGGCAAACCTGTTTGCTTTCATATCAGGTAACACCACACTTCATTATTGGCTGTACTATTGCAGTTACTAATTGGTATGAAGCATCAAACACTTTTGGATCTACTTCACTGTGGTCTGAATTCTGATTTATCGGGTCAGAAAGAATCTGAGGATGTCTGAACCAGCCTCAAATTTGTATACTGGACACTGTGATGCTGGCCTAAGATAGATACCTATACTTAGGACACTGTCCCTTCTTGTTAAAAATAATGACTGTCCATCTCAAATGAAGGGCACACCAATGGCATTTTTTCATCATATCCAATATTTATAAGAGGTTTGCCAGTCAGTATTTGGGGGGAATCATTCACCATGACTTCCACCAACCACTACTCCCCTATCCCTTCTACCCCATGACCTCCATTTCTTTGCATAACCCTCATCATCTTTTGCAACATGACATTTTCTGAACAATATCTCATTTGACCTCAACTTCTCTTCATAACCTTTGTATGAAAACTTGCTGTAACCATTTTAAAAAATAAGAAAACTATTGAGTGTGAGTGGCCAGATTATCAGGGATAGGTTTACAAGCTAAGGTATCAAAATAAAGATATTGTTCATCCTAATGCTGAATATCATTCTGGCCCAGTAGAGGTACAAGAATAATATTCTATACACTCCCGCAGCATGAAGGAGAAATTACAGTATCTCACAAAAGTGAGTACACCCCTCACATATTTGTAAATATTTTATTATATCATTTCATGTGACAAAACTGAAGAAATGATACTTTGCTACAATGTAGATTGTAAGATTGTGGAACTCTCTTTCACAAATGGTGGTAAGTGCGGGGAGTATGGCTACTTTTAAAAGACTCTTGGACATACATCTCCAAGAACAAAACATTCAGGGGTATGGGAAATTAATACGTCCACACACACCAACACAGGTTGAACTGGATGGACTGTTGTCTTTTTTCAACCTCAACTAGTATGTATCTATGTAAAGTAGTGAGTGTACATTGTGTATAACAGTGAAAATTTGCTGTCCCCTCAAAATAACTCAACACACAGCCATTAATGTCAAAACCGCTGGCAACAAAAATGAGCACACCCCTAAGTTAAAATGTCCAAATTGGGCCCAAAGTGTCAATATTTTGTGTGGCCTCCATTATTTTCCAGTACTGCCTTAACCCTCCCTGGCATGGAGTTCACCGAAGCTTCACAGGTTACTACTGGAGTCCTCTTCCACTCCTCCAGGACGACATCACGGAGCTGGTGGATGTTAGAGACCTTGCGCTCCTCGACCTTCCATTTGAGGATGCCCCACAGATGTTCAATAGAGTTTAGGTCTGCAGACATGCTTGGCCAGTCCATCACCTTTACTCTCAGCTTTTTTAGCCATGCAGAGGTCGTCTTGGAGGTATGTTTAGGGTTGTTACCATGTTGGAATACTGCCCTGCGGCCTAGTCTCTGAAGGGAGGGGATCATGCTCTGCTTCAGTATGTCACAGTACATGTTGGCATTCATGGTTCCCTCAATGAACTGTAGCTCCCCAGTGCCGGCAGCACTTATGCAGCCCCAGACCATGATACTCCCACCACCATGCTTGACTGTAGGCAAGACACACTTGTCTTTGTACTCCTCACCTGGTTGCCGCCACACACGCTTGACACCATCTGTCTGAACCAAATAAGTTTATCTTGGTCTCATCAGACCACAGGACATGGTTCCAGTAATCCATATCCTTAGTCTGCTTGTCTTCAGCAAACTGTTTGCTTTCTTGTGCATCATCTTTAGAAGAGGCTTCCTTCTGGGATGGCCGCCATGCAGACCAATTTGATGCAGTGTGCGGCATATGGTCTGAGCACTGACAGCCTGACCCCCCCACCCCTTCAACCTCGGCAGCAATGCTGGCAGCACATATACTATTATTTCTCAAAGACAACCTCTTAATATGACGCTGAGCACGTGCACTCAACTTCTTTGGTCGACCATATGCCTCACACTGCATCAAATTGGTCTGCATGGCTGTCATCCCAGAAGGAAGCCTCTTCTAAAGATGATGCACAAGAAAGCCCACAAAAAGTTTGCTGAAGACAAGCAGACTAAGGACATGGATTACTGGAACCATGTCCTGTGGTCTGATGAGACCAAGATAAACTTATTTGGTTCAGATGGTGTCAAGCGTGTGGCGGCAACCAGGTGAGGAGTACAAAGACAAGTGTGTGTTGCCTACAGTCAACCATAGTGGTGGGAGTGTCATGGTCTGGGGTCTGCATGAGTGCTGCCATCACTGGGGAGCTATAGTTCATTGAGGGAACCATGAATGCCAACATGTACTGTGATATACTGAGGCAGAACATGATCCCCTCCCTTTGGAGATTGGGCCGCAGGGCAGTATTCCAACATAATAGGGACCCCAAACACACCTCCAAGATGACCACTGCCTTACTAAAGAAGCGGAGGGTAAAAGGTGATGGGCTGGCCAAGCATGTCTCCATACCTAAACCCTATTGAGCAACTGTGGGGCATCCTCAAACGGAAGGTGGAGGAATGCAAGTTCTCTAACATCCACCAGCTTCATGATGTCGTCTTGGAGGAGTGGAAGAGGACTCCAGTGGCAACCTGTGAAGCTCTGGTGAACTCCATGCCTAAGAGGGTTAAGGCAGTGCTGGAAAATAATGGTGGCCACACAAAATATTGACACTTTGGGCCCAATTTGGACATTTTTACTTAAGGGTGTACTCACTTTTGTGCCCAGCGGTTTAAACATTAATGGCTGTGTGTTGAGTCATTTTGAGTGGACAGCAAATTTACACTGTTATACAAGCTGTACACTCACTACTTTACATTGTAGCAAAGTGTAATTTCTTCAGTGTTGTCATATGAAAAGATATAATAAAATATTTACAAAAATGTGAGGGGTGTACTCACTTTTGTGAGATACTGTATATTTTTTTAGCAAAGACTAAAATGGCATTCGTTGCAATATTTTTTGTCACGCGGTATTTCTGCAGCGGTATTTCAAACGCAATTTTTTGGGGAAAAAACTACATTTCAGCATATTAAAAAAAAAAACTAAATAGTAAAGTTAACCCAATTTATTTCTATAATGTAAAACATAATATTACGCCGAGTAAATAGATACCCAACATGTCATTCTTCAAAATTGCGCACGCTCGTGGAATGGCGACAAAGATTGGTACTTAAAAATCCCTATAGGTGACGTTTTAAAAATTTCTACAAGTTAGCAGTTTAGAGTAACATTGGAGGTCTAGAATTATTGCTCTTTCTCTAACAATCGCTGTGGATACCTCACATATGTGGTCTGAACACTGTTTACATATGTGGGCGCGACTTGTGTATGCGTTCGCTTCTGCACGCGAGCTCGGAGGGACGGGGGGTTTTAAAAAAAAATTGTATTATTTATTTTACCTTTTATTTTTACACTGTCCCTTTGCAAAAAAAAAAAAAAAAATGTTGATCACTTTTATTCCTATTACAAGGAATGTAAACATCCCTTGTAATAGAAATAGGGAGGACAGGTCCTCTTTAATGTGAGATCTGGGGACCTCAGATCTCCCATCTAAACTAAAAAGCAAGAAAATAAAAATAAAACAAAAAATATTTTTTTTTTTTTTCTTCATCATGAAGAAAATGGGCCCTTTAAGGCGGTAGGGAGGAAGCGACGTACAGTATCTCTCAAAAGTGAGTACACTCCTCACATTTTTGTAAATATTTTAAGATATCTTTTCATGTGACAACACTGAAGAAATTACACTTTGCTACAATGTAAAGTAGTGAGTGTACAGCTTGTATACCAGTGTAAATGTGCTGTCCCCTCAAACTAACTCAACTCTCTAAACCTCTGGCAACAAAAATTAGTACACCCCTAGGTGAAAATGTCCAAATTGGGCCCAATTAGCAATTTTCCCTCCCCGGTGTCATGTGACTCGTTAGTGTTACAAGGTCTCAGGTGTGAATGGGGAGCAGGTGTGTTAAATTTGGTGTTATCACTCTCACTTCTCCATACTGGTCACTGGAAGTTCAACATGGCACCTCATGGCAAAAACCCTGAGGATCTGAAAAAAAAAGAATTGTTGCTCTACATAAAGATGGCCTAGGTTATAAGAAGATTGTCAAGACCCTGAAACTGAAATATATTTTTACATTTTTATTTCAATTGACTGTATAAAATGCATTTGTTACTTATAAATCTCCTGGAAGAACTGGATCCTTCCTGAATTTTCAGGAAGCCTTCATTACAGCTAGGTATGCACCGTTACCAGTTTTTTAAGACCGAGTATGAGTACCGATACTTTTTCTCAAGTACTTGCCGATACCAATTACCAATACCTATTTTTAGTGTCTTTTAGACTAATAAAATATTATTACTTGAGCCTAGGTTCACACTGATGTGATGCTGGGAACCACATGTGATTCCGACAGGAATCCCACTGCATTCCTGTTCAAATTGCATGTGATTCTTTGCAGTGCGATTTGAGCCCAATCATTTTGTATAGGCTCAAATCGCACTGCATGAAAAAGGTTCAGGCAGGTATTGGTTTTAGCATTGGAGCATTTTGCACAGGACAGCATTATATCTGTTTCACTTCTTCCCAACTAGTTCCAGATCACAGCCCAGTCACCGTTCTGGCAGCACTCTGCTCCACATTCTACTTTTATCTCCTCAACTTTGATCCCCCAGCACTGACTATGGAGATCAGAGGAGCACTGCAGAAACAGGTTAATGACACATGGAGATTGGGGGTGGTGTGCAGTAAGGGGTTAATGATGCATATAGAGATGGGGAGGTACAATAACAGGTTAATGATGCACAGAGATGGGGGGGGGTGCAGTAAGGGGTCAATATATGGCAAAAGGGGGAGGAGGGATGTAAAGTAAGGGGTCAATGTATGGCGATTGGGGGGGTCACTGATGTATATGGAGATGGGGAGGTGCAGTAAGGGGTTAAGGATGCATATGGAGATGGAGAGGTGCACTAAGAAGTTACTGTTTAGAGATGAGGAGGTGCATCAGGGGTTAATGTATAGAGATGAGGTGATGGGCAGTAAAGGGTAACTGCATGGAGATGTTGTGGGTGCAGTAAGGGGTTAATGTATGGAGATGGGGTGAGGGGCAGTAAGGGGTTACTGGATGGAGATAAGATGGTGCAGTAGGGGTAATGTATAGAGATGGGGTGGGTGCAGTAAGGGTTTAATGTATGGAAATGGGGTGAATCACCCCATCTTCATACATTAACCTCTTTCTGCACCCAACCCATCTCCATCTAGTAACCCCTTACTGCCCATGACCCCATCTCTATACATTAAACCCTTACTGCACCCATCCCATCTCCATACATTAACCCCTTACTGGAGGGAGATGGAGTGGGTGCAGGAAGGGGTTAATAATGATGCACAGAGGTCGGGTTAGGCTCCACTCACCTCAGGGGGAAGAAAGCCATGTTCCATTCGAAGTGCCAGGGGTCACCAGACACATGGGGATGGAAGAGCCGATGCCCAGAGTGTATATGCAGGTGACACGACGGTGCAATAGTCAGTCCGCCCCTCTCCTTTCTGACATGCACATTCTAGGTCAGTCATTTACAAGCCTGAGGACCCCCACACACAATCCATGGCATCTAGCACACACCGTGCCGGGACCTCTCTAGCCTGCCTATTGAAGTTCCCCAGCACTCACACCCCGGAGAGCCCAGCAATGGTCAGTTAGACAGCAAGGTGGTGGGGACATACACTCCTGCCATTTATGCTTTTGGGTTCACACTGAAGCCGTGGGGAAAAAAATCGCACGTGATTCTGACAGGATTTGCACCGCATTCCTGTTCAAAAACACATGCGATTCTTTTCTGTGCAAACTGAGCCCATTAATTTTGCATGGGCTCAAACTACACTGCAAAGGTATTGTTTCTGGATATTGGAGCATTTTCGTGAGTACCGATACTCATGAAAATGCTTAGTATCGGCACTGATGTCAGTACAACCCTAATTACAACCCTTTTGTATCCAGAAGATGCTGTGGTCAAAAAGCCCAAAGCCAGCCGCATGAGAGGCAATTACCAGATGTCCTCTCAGGTAATCCCAACACAAAGGACATCCAAAAAAAGACATGGTGTCTGTAGTAAATGCGGAATGAGGAGTGACACCAGTTTTTTTGTCCCATTTGTTCTGGAAAACCTGGCCTCTGCATCAAGGACTGCTTCCATCGCAACCACACTACGGTGGACTATTAGTCTAGGGGAGCCTTTTTCAACCGGGGTGTCCAGGCACCCTGGGGTGCTTTCACATTTCTTTAAGGGTGCCTTTGCAAAATGCCTAAAAATTGCCCACAATTTGTATACAAACCAGCGGACGGATCAAGCCTGCCTTTTAGTTACAGAAAGCCACAGGTTTGTGCACTATTACAACCTTCCAGCTGCTGGCGTTCTAACAACCAATGATGTCATTGCCTCCTCAGCATACTTGTTTTCCCCTTCTCTGGACCCATCCATCAGCACTGGGGTCACATTAGCTGAGTGAGTGAGAGAAACTGGGGGGGGGGGGGGGGGATACTGCAATACTAGTCAGTACCACTGTCCAAAGGTGTACTTGCTGTGGAAGAATAAATCACCTCTAAGGTTGGGTGTTCTACTGATAGATGTTGTTATGTTATGTAAAACTATTAGTTTAGTTTTTTCACAATTTTAGAATGGGGTGCCTCAGAATTTTAAAGGGTGCCTTGACTGAAAAAAGGTTGGTCTAGGGTACAGCATGGCACAGTCCAGGGTACCTCACGCACACAATTTTGCACAAAGAAGGGTCTCTAAATATGTTAGATAGTTAGTTAGCAAACAAACACTCACCAAGCTACTCCTTTTTGAAGTCAAAGGTATTTTATTAAGAGGCATGGCAAGTATTGTGCAGAACTTCTTTTTTGGATTGGAAAAATGAAAAAAGAAAATGAAAAATAAATTTTCATTTCATTTCACAGAAAATACCTTTTGTGGGTGCTTGTAGTGTCCTGGCATTTTAGCATCTCAAGAAATGTAATAGGTAATAAGAATGTAATTTGGCATAAATTCCAGTATACTGTATATACCAGGGATTCGCAAACTAAACTACGGCCCTCCAGCTGTTGCAGAACTACAAGTCCCATGAGGCATTGTAAAACTCTGCCATGCACAGACATGACTAGGCATGATGGGAATTGTAGTTCCTGAACAACTGGAGGGCCATAGTTTGAAGACCCCTGGTATATACCATAGTTTTATAGACACTTTACCTTTCACACAAACCAATAAATATACACTTATTAGAATTTGCATAGGTTTTATAACAGAAGGTAGAAAATATTGTTTTTTTTTTAATTTTTGGTATTTTTTAATTTTTATATAAAAAATAAAAACCCAAAGGTGATTAAATACCACCAAAAGAAAAACGGAATTTTTGTAAAATCTTACCTGTAAAATTCCTTTCTCTGAGTCCTCCGACAGTCGCCGCCAGCTTCATATTCGTCACAATGGGGTATTAGACTTTGCTCCGTAGGAGTAGCTAGGCAACAGAATATGTCAATATTAAAGCTTTTAACATATCCCCACCCCAGGGGGTGGTCCCCTCAGTCTATACCCTCCTGCTTCCTGTTTCATACTTCAGTTTCAGTGGAATAGCAGTAGAGTACCTAAACCCCAAAAGAGGGGCGGGGGCGGCGACTGTCGGAGGACTCAGAGAAAGGAATTTTACAGGTAAGATTTTACAAAAATTCCGTTTTCTCTTACGTCCTCCGACAGTCGCCGCCATCTTCATATTCGTCACAATGGGGACGTCCCAAAGCAGTGCAAACATGAGGGGAGGGAAACGCAGCCGCGCCTAAAGGCAACGCAGTCTCCACATCAAAGAAAGCAACCTTACCAAAGGAAGGAAACCAGCTGGGCAACATGAGAAAAAACTTGCTCAACGGGAGCAATAACCCAGGAAAAAACCAAAAACCCAGGGATAAAAAGAAATCCCAAACAGCCCAAAGGTCCAAAACAAGGGACCCTAAGGAACCGCCGCGGCCAAAGGAAGCATCTGCCGATGCTTGAAACTCCACTCTGTAGAATAGAGTGAAGGTGTGCACGGTCGACCAAATCGCCGCCCTACACACCTGGGCCACAGAAGCCCCATGACGACAGGCCCAAGACGTACTCAGAGATCTGGCAGAGTGCGCCTTCACAGGCATAGGGGAAACTTTTCCCTGCAAAGCATAGGCCTGTTCAATGGCCTGTCTGAACCAATTGGCAACGGCAGAAGCCGACGCCGCTACGCCCTTCCGAGGACCCCCGGAAGGACAAACAAAGAATCCGACTTGCGAAACGATTCAGACGATTTTAGGTAAACCCTAATCGCCCGAACAAAACCCTAATCGCCCGAACAACATCCAAGGAGTGCAACTCCACCTCCTTCGGATATTTAGACTTCACGCAAGGCGAAGGCAAGACAATGTCCTCATTGAGGTGAAATTCCGAAACCCTCTTCGGAAAAAAAGAAGGGTTAGGTCGCAAGACCACCTTATCTAAGTGAATGACCAGATACGGAGACTTGCAGGACAAGCTGCCAGCTCCGACACACTGCGAGCCGAAGTGATCGCCACCAAAAAAGTTGACCTTCTTGGACAACATAGACAACGAGATCTACCTGATCCGTTCAAAAGGACCATGGTGTAACACGGACAGAACAAGATTCCAGTCCCAAGGAGGCAGAGGCACCCTCCTAGGAGGGACCAGATGCCCCTGAACAAAAGTGCCAACCAAGGAGTTAGATGCCATAGGACGTTGAAAGATAACGGCCATCGCAGACACCTGACCCTTGATCGTAGCCAGCGCCAAACGCTGGCAACACCCTTTCGAAGGAAGGACAACACCCTAGACACCGATTACGGACGAGGTGAAAACCCCCTGGACTCACACCAGGCAAAATAGGCCTTCCAAGTACGGTAATAGACCTTCCCCGAGGAAAATTTCCTTGCGTCGATCAAAGTGTGAATGACCTCAGGGGAGAGACCCCTATCCCTCAGGACCTCGGTCTCAACAGCCAGGCCGACAAAGCCAGCGACTGTAAAGCAGGATGGAATATCCGCCATGGAGACCGGAGATCTTCTCGAAGAGGCAGACGCCACGGGGCGTCGACCGCCAAATGCACGAGGTCTGCGTACCAGGACCGGCGAGGCCAGTCCGGTGTCACAAAAAACACTGTGTTCTGGTTCCGAGTTCAATCTGCGAAGGAACCTGGACAGCCATTGAAACGGTGAAAACGCATACAGCAGTCGGTACTGATGCCACGGAGCTACCAACGCGTCTGACGCGTCTGCCCAAGGATCGCGCGGCCTTGCCACGAAGCCTTTTCACCTTGCTGTTTAGACGAGACGCGAACAGGTCTACCTCCGGAAGACCCCACTTCGCGCACCACATCTGGAAGACATCCGAGTGGAAGGACCATTCCCCCTGGTCCGGGGACTGTCGGCTTCAGATAATCCGCCTGCCAGTTCTCCACCGCCGGAATGTGAACCGCCGATATCGCCGGGACGCGTGTCTCGGCCCAAGACAGAATGTCGGCCACTTCCCGAGCCGCTCGGGCTCTCTTGGTGCCCCCTTGGCGATTGACGTAAGCCACCGCCGTGGCATTGTCCGTCTGCACCCGAACCGGACAGCCCTGCAGCCCGTCCGGCCAACGGTGAAGGCAGAGATTCACCGCACGCAATTCCAGAATGTTGATCGGAAGGGAGGAAACCCCCTCCGACCAAGTTTCCTGGGCGGACAGAACGCCCAGAACACCACCCCAGCCCGACAGGCTGGCATCCGAGGTGACCACCGTCCATGAGAGAGGACGAAAAGACTTGCCCCCCGACACCGCCGGGGACTGGAGCCACCACAGAAGATCCCTTCTGGTGCGATGGCCCAACGAAATCTGGAGATCCAGAGATTGCGGTCGCCCGTCCCACCTGGACAGGATCTCCGCTTGGAGACCCCGCGTGTGAAACTGGGCGAAGGGAATCGTCTCGAAAGCCGAGACCATCAATCCCAGACATCTCAAGCGCGTCCGGAGTGACGAGCACGGAACGTCCCTAAGGGACCTGACTTCTTCCTGAAGAGTCCTGAGTTTGTCGTCTGGTAGGAAGATCTTCGCCCGGAGTCCAGAATCATTCCCAGGTAGGGAAGACGAATCGACGGACACAGCGTCGACTTTGGAAAATCATCGTCCAACCAAACTCCTGTAGAGTCAGCATCGTGATGGATAGGTCCTCCTCCAGACCCTGGCTGGTCGCAGACCGAACCAGAATATCTTCCAGATACCCCAGGACAGGGATGCCCTGGGCTCTCAACAAACCAGAAACCGGTGCAAGCACCTTGGCGAAAAACCGTGGAGCCGAAGCGAGACCAAAAGGTAACGCCATGAATTGGTAGTGATCCTCCGCAATGGCGAATCGAAGGTACCTCTGGTGACCCTCGAAAAACGGGATGTGAAGGCACGCATCCTTCAAGTCGATGGAAGCCATGAATTCCCCTGGAACCAGGGCAGCCACCACCGACCGCAGGGATTCCATGCGGAACTAGCGAACCCGCACAAAGCGGGTCAGAGCCTGTAAGTCCAGAATTGGATGTACCCTGCCCTCCTTCCTGGGCACCGTGAACAGATTGGAAGAGAAACCCCCGAAATCTGTCCCGATGAGGCACCGGAACCTCCTGAGGGAAAAAATCTGCTCTCCGGCCGAGAGAGAAAACTCGATCTTGTAGCCAGAACGAACGATTTCCTAAACCCACCTGTCCCGAACACGGGCCAACCAGGGTTGAAGAAAAACCGAGCAAGCGTCCCCCCACCCCAGAACTGGGTGAGGGCGCCCCTGCAGGCCGCATTGCTATGGGCAGCGGGTCCGGACTGGCTGGACTTCTGGTAACCTGACCACGGCTTCTTTTGGGAGCCTTGACCTTTGAACGGCTTGCCCTTATAGTGCGTCCGAAAGGCACGAAAGGACCCCCGAGAGGGCCTAAAAGAAGCATGCTTCTTACCATGAGCAACCTTAGCCTTGCGGGATTGGGGCAAGAGCGTGCTCTTACCACCCGTGATCCCCTTTATCAGTGTATCCAAGGATTCTCCAAAAAAGGCGAGATCCATCATAGGACAGATTGGCTAAGGTCTTGCGCGAAGATTGGTCCACAGACCAACACTGCAACCAAACCAGGCGGCGAGACAATACCGCCACACTGTGAACACGTGCAGCCAACGGTACTATATCCAAGTCCGCATCACACAAATACATGACACCCTGATGGATTTGATCCACCATATCCAATGTCGCCGGTGAGGCTGAATCAGCCACCAGGACGCGCCTGAGTACCTGCGTCCAATTCGCGACAGCCTGGGCTGTCATAAGCGAAGCAAATAGAGCCTTTAGCATAGAACCCGTAATAGAGTAAGTATGACGGGCAAGAGACTCCAGCCTCCTGTCCGTAGCATCCCGAAACACCGGGGTGTCCTCTGCAGGAATCGCAGTGGACTTATTCAAAATCGCCACCGCGTGATCCACCGGAGGTGGCACACACCACCGCTCAGTGAAGTGGAGAAAACACACCACATGTATTAAAACATGGCGGACCGCCGCAGCGGTCGCTGTAATGTGCCCCAAACATGATATAAACATGCCCCACAGCACACAGCCGTTCACACATTCACAGTCTGACACAGATAGTGCAGCACATCCCCCCCTCCTCGCAGCCCACAGCATGCAGCCAGAGAGATAGGGAACTTAACAGTGTGAACACAGGCAGGGTAAAACAGTCCCAGACTGACTACCCCCAGACAGACAGGTCCCCACACAGATACACTTACCTCCTAGATGGCGTGGGGAACCCGCACAGGCGAACAAGCCACTGCACATGTGACAGGGAGAGTCGCATCCAGGACGCAACAAAAACGGGGTTGAGAAACCGCACAGCGTCCAGTGAGGTAGCCACCTCACCATAGCATCCCTGCACCGAACAGGGATGGGTCGTTCAATGCGCCAGGAGCGTTACCTGGCTGAACGCTCGAAGGCAGGCTGGGAAGCCACTGACCCACAACCTGCTAACAGGGGGATCAGCCCGAGACCCAGCCCGCACAAATCCTCTTCATCAGAAGAACTAACTAACGCTGACAAAAATAACAGCTAAGTAAAGAGAGAGAAAAAACTCAAACAAATGTAGCACCACCCCCGCAGGAGCTGCTGATTATATTATTGGGTCTACACCCTGCCTAACAACCCAATCAAATTGGCTCGATCCCTCCTCAGGCACAACTGACCCAGAATAGGACTGGACTATCAAATGGATACACAGATTGGAATACAATACTTCACTATGCAACAATACCTTGTTACCTTCTTGAATGGTAGTCCTTCTGGGTGACACAATGGAACAACGCACAGGATTGTAATTAACCAAACTTAGTTTACTATATATCAAATTGAATAGGGGAGATACAATACAATACAATACAAGTCCATAAAAGGTTATTTAAAACAGCTTTAAAAAGGTAAAAGAATACCCCCACACTCCTCCTGCACTAAGGCTAGACACAGTACCAGGTAGGTGGGCCTATCTGAGTCCCTCCCCCAGAGTTCTCTTCTTTCTTGTTGATCTTCGCTAGCAAGGTTATTGAATAGAGCTCATTTGTAATCCAGATTAGGAATAAAGATCAAGAGAGAGAAAACAACGAGCTGTTAGTTGTCACCGCAGGGTGTCTGCGTAACTGAGCAATAACTTCTGCGAGAGAGATAAGCCTCTGGCGACTCCTTTACAGACCTTATTGTTTGTCTATGAGTCTCCTGAGAGAGTATGGTGATAAACCCCGGGGTTTTATCACCTCCTGCTGCGCTACCGCTATCTGTAGATAAAACTGTCTCTTCAGCAGATAAAGTCAGTTATTGGGCATGTGCCCTCTCACCAACAGGAGTTTCTCCTTCGCGCGCTTCCACTGCGGTCTCAGTCCTTTGGCTATATGCCAGCCGCGCGGGGTCCTTCTGGCGGATGACTTCCGGTCTCGGCAAACAGCAGTATGACCTCCAGGAATGTGCCTCGTGCTTGAGATGGGACGGTTCCACGTCGTCCCTCCAGGCTAAAAGGCTCTGGCCCAATATCCAGTGTCAGTCCTTCACTCTCGCTCGCTGGTTCCTCAGAGTCCAGCGCAGAAAGGCCCCCCCCTTTCGCGCGCTTCTCTCTTCCTTTAAATAACCTCCCCCATAGTGCCGTGCGGTGCAGCCGTGCACCCTGGATCTTGCAAAGCAGCCTGGGAGATGTAGTTTCTTCATCTTGTGAAAAGGAAGTCACAGCCTGGGAAATTCCATGCAGCTACCACTAGAGGGAGCCTAGTTCCTGGATCTTGCAAAGCAGCCTGGGAGATGTAGTTTCTTCATCTTGTGAAAAGGAAGTCACAGCCCAGGAAATTCCATGCAGCTACCACTAGAGGGAGCCTAGTTCCTTCCCACATATCAAACAGTGTCTTTAGGCATGTTTAACCCCGCTACACACTCCCCCCACTTGAGAAACTTTGGTCCCCAAAGAGGTCAACAGTATGTACCCTAGTGCATAGGTTGGCATTATACAACAAAAACATTAACATTTTGCTGAAATAAGTCAATCTGAATACATCCAATTTTGTATTCTAATAGCAGTGCAACAGTAAGACGATAAAGTGCAATTAATAAGCAAATAAGTGATTTCTACAGTGTTAATATAGTGCTGCTTTAAAAAGCACATGTGCCTTTGCAATTTCTTAAACACTTACATCTTAAAGTTTGTGTTGAAAAAAAACATCAAAAGGTGAGAAAGAGAAAAAACATAGTGAGGTCAGAGCAACAAAATGTGCGCAAACATTAACTCACAAAGTAAACCAAATTGTGAACATCAAAAACTGTGCTTATATATAATGGCCAAACCCAATATCCTTATGTACAAACTTAAATGCAAACGTTTTCTACTTCAATACTTTGTTCTCATGATCTCTCACAGACCCCCCAAAACTTGGGTGGCTTGTACAGTTGTGCCTGGGGGTGAGCTAGGGTTGTCCCCCACCAAATCTACAGTGGAGGAACTAGGCTGGTCAGGAGATCTTTTGGAAGTAAAAACAGCTTCTTCCGAACATTCACCCAATTGATCATAGGTCAGTCTCTTAGGTGGGTGAATGACTCTCCTTTCCCTCTGTTCCCGTGGAGGCATGCTCTCAGAGGTACTAGGATCAGGCACTTCTGAGGATTCTTCCATGTCCCCCTCCTCATGTTCCAACACAGAGGCACCTGATGGTTCAAGAGAGGTCAGTTCTTCTTCAGAGAAGGGTGCAACCTCCTCCTCAGGATCTTCATCCTCAGCTGCTTCTTCTGGAAGCATATGAAAGGGTATGAATTCAGGGGCTTCTGCCCGAAGGGCTCCTCTATCAGCCAAGTCAGACGAAGACAGGGAGGCAGGTGTGGGTTCTGGCAACTGAGATGACCACAACCAGTCAGGTACCTCCTCTTCATCTTCCAAATCTTCAGATGGAGAACTTCCCTCTCCCTCATCTGGGAGCGTCGTCTGAGATCTGGTAACTGGTCTGGACCGGCGAGAAGTCGAAGGGGCCTCTGACAAGTCTTCCACAGGGGGCATACGAACCGCTTCAGAGAGAGGCAGCAAATGGTTCCGATGCCAAGCCTTCAATGGACCCACACTTCCTTCAGGCCGAATTTGGTACACAGGAAGGTTTGGCAGTTGCTTGCAGATAACATAAGGTTGGGACTTCCAGCGGTCTGCCAACTTGTGTTTTCCCGGGACACCCAAGTTTCTCAACAAAACCCTGTCCCCTGGTTGCAGGTCATGGATCCGAACTTTTAGGTCGAAATTTTTTTTATTCCGCAGTCCACGTTGATCAGATGTGGCCTGAGCCTTGTCATAGGCCGCTTTCAGACTCTTCCGCAGTCGGTCCACATATCCTCTATGCGATGCTGAAGAGGTATGATCAGGCGAAATGCCAAAGGCCAAATCCACTGGCAACCGAGCCTCCCTTCCAAACATCAGCCGATAAGGGGAATATCCAGTAGCATCACTGACAGTGCTGTTGTAGGCATGCACAATGGCAGCTACGTGCTTGCCCCAATGCTGTTTCTTCTCTGAGCTCAAAGTCCCCAACATATCCAAAAGAGTCCTGTTAAATCGTTCAGGCTGGGCATCCCCCTGTGGATGGTAGGGAGTGGTTCTAGTCTTTTGAATGCCTAACATATCTAACAGTCTCTTGATCAGTCTGCTTTCAAAGTCCCTTCCCTGATCAGAATGGAGGCGTTGTGGTAACCCATAATGTACAAAGAACTTCTCTACAAGAACTTTGGCTACCGTTGAGGCCTTCTGATCCCTTGTTGGGAATGCTTGAGCATATCTGGTAAAATGGTCTGTTACCACAAGGACATTCCCCTGGCCACTCAGATCAGGCTCTAAGCAAAGGAAATCAATGCACACCAGCTCCATGGGTCCCTGACTTTGTAGATGGCCCATTGGGGCTGCTTGACGTGGCAGAGTCTTCCTCTGTATACACCGGACACAAGAATGACAGTATCCTTCAACTTCGGCCCTCATACAAGGCCAGTAGAACCTGTCCCTGACAAGCTGAAAGGTTCTTTCGGGCCCCAGATGGCCATGATTATCATGAAGAGCGGCCAGAACTCCCTCTCTGTATTTAGCTGGTAAGAACAGTTGCCACTTCTCCTCCAGATCTTCAGATGGACCTCTCCGGTAGACCACTCCTTCTCTGATCTGTAACCGGGTCCACTCTCTATGTAACAGACGGGCCCCCTGAGGGGAGTCAGTTAAAAGCAACTCAGGGCTCTGGATCTCCAGGGCTTCCAAGAGAAGTTTTCCCAAAGGGTCTTCCAACTGCTCCTTCCGCAAGTCCCCTTTGGACAGCCGGGGCAAACCCTCCCCTTCAACCTGGGTCACCTGGCAGTAGCATTTGGGTACTCCGATAGCCGAAACCCCAATCTCTTCTGCTCTTGACCCTCCTCGGGATCGAAATTCAGTTCCCTGATATAGGGCACGCACCCCTTCTGGAGCCAAATGAGTCCATTCTTCCGCAGGTTCCTGTGGAACATGCAACCTTCTGGATAGGGCATCTGCATCCCTATTTCCGATTCCTGGCCGATACTTCAGGCTAAAATTGAAGCTAGAGAGGGCAGCCAACCATCGATGTCCTGTTGCATCCAGCTTGGCCGTAGTCAACAGATAGGTGAGGGGATTATTATCTGTCTTGACAATGAATTCAGCCCCGTACAGGTAGTCTTTCAATTTGTCAACCACTGCCCACTTCAAGGCCAAGAATTCAAGTTTGTGAGTAGGATAATTCCTTTCAGCAGGCAGTAGGCTTCTGCTCACATAGGCAACAGGTCGCAGATGACCCTCATGCTCCTGATAAAGTACCCCCCCCCAGCCCATCTCGGCTGGCATCAACATGCAGTTCATATGGTTTTGTGGGGTCCGCATAGGCCAACACAGGGGCAGTGGTTAGGGTTTCCTTCAGCTGGACAAAGGCCCCTTCGCATTCCGGGGTCCACTGATCCTGGATGGATTCCTTAGCCTTCCGGGGGCCCATGGTGGACTTCGCCGGCTTTACCAACTCAGGGACATCATCTTCTTCATTCTTCAGGAGCTCATTTAGGGGTCGGGCAATCTGGGCGAACCCCTCCACAAACCTCCTGTAATAGGAGCAAAAGCCCAAGAATGACCGGAGTTCGGTCACATTTGTGGGTCTCGGCCAGGAAGCAACAGCATCCAGCTTGTCCGGGTCAGTGGCCACCCCTTCTTCAGACACGATATGGCCCAGGTAATGGACCGAGGACTGATAGAATTGGCACTTCTCAGGAGAAAGTTTCAGACCTTCTTCATGTAGCCTCTTCAAGACCTTTTCCAACCTCTCCTCATGTTCTTCTAAAGTTCTGCCAAACACGATAACATCATCCAAGTATACCAGTACCTCTATCAAATTCATATCTCCAACGGTCCTCTCCATCAGCCTTTGGAAGGTAGCAGGGGCCCCGGACAACCCCTGAGGCATGCGATTGAACTCAAAGAACCCCACAGGGGTGATGAAGGCTGTTCTCTCCCGATCTTCAGGGTGCATGGGGATCTGATAATACCCACTCTTTAAGTCCATCACACTGAACCACTTCGCCCCTGACAGACTCTGTAGGGCATCTTCGATTCGAGGAGTGGTATACTGGTCTGGGATGGTTCTTCTGTTCAGCGTTCGGTAGTCGATACAAAGCCTCAAAGATCCATTTTTCTTTCGGACTACCACTATCGGGGAAGCATACGGGCTCCTGGATTCTCGGATAATCCCGATCTTTTTGAGCTCTGCCAGCTGTTGACGTAGATCTTCCAAGTCACCTAAGGGGACTCGCCGGACTCTCTCCCTGAAAGGCTTGTCCTCACTCAGGCGGATCTTATGAGTGGCGCTCCTGGCACATCCCACGTCAAACTCGTCCTTAGAGAATATTTCCCTACATCGAGCAAGTTGTGCCTTGGCCCTCTTCACCCATTCCGGCGGGAGGGCAGCGTTTCCAGAGCAAAGCTCCTCTATAACCGCCTCACCCTGTTCCTTTTCTTTGAAATCAATGGGGGCAACTGGGGTAGCCGGGTTGACTTGGCCCAGGAGCACTCTGGCCGGTACCTTCACTGGTGTAATAGAGGTGTTTCTGACACTCACTAAAACCCTTCCACGGTTTTCCTGTAACACCTTCAAAGGGATCACCTCAGGGATCACTTCTATCCCTCTCTGTCTCTCCTTTTGACCTGATTCAAAGATAATGAAGGGACCCGGCTGTTGCCATGTGAGTTTAACAGAAGCCTTAAAACAGGCCACCTCTCCTGGCTGTAAGACCTTTTCTGCTCTATCCAGCTTCCAGAGTCGTCCAACTCCTTCTGCGGGGGTCTCTTGCTCCAACACTAATCGTTGGTAGGCCTGCCGTAGCATGGGATGGATCCTTGGCGCCTGAGCATCTTGTCCCTGGACCAGTTGTATCAGAAGGCGCCTTACCAGGTCAGTGTTTGTTCCTACGATGAGAGAGCTTTTGTTGGCCCCTGGTGGACGAGGACAGACCACCGCTAAGGTGTCGAAGGTTTCCGCTTCACCAGCCACTGATGGATCAAAGGTCAACTTGATTGGCAGATACCCGTCATAGGGAAAACTTTGGGTCCCAATACCCCATATCTCCAGATCTTCCAACTTCTGCAAAGGTAGATGGGTAAGATATTTATCATAGAAGTCTCTATACAAAAGAGTCACCTGGGCCCCTGTGTCAAGGAGGGCTCTTGTGTAAATTCCTTCCACCTGAACCGAGACCACTGGGGAGGGCCCGACCAAGTTAGTTGGGAATTCTCTTGATGTAGCCTTGTTATCTGATTCAGTTCTCTGTACCCTGGCCCTCTTCTCCTTTTTCTTCCTTGATCTAGGCCCCCGCCGAATCCGGTGTGCATTGACTTTCCTTCCCTCAGTAACCCGGAGTCTAGAACTGGGGGTGTTATATTTGGGTCTGACCCCCTGACTCAGTTTCCCTGATCCTGCACCACTTCTGGAGTCCCTTAAGACTGGCGGACACCCGGTTGACTCCTTCACCGGTGTCCTCTGAAGTTTCCCGCTGGCTCGCGAGGGTTCGCGGCAGCATTTCCTGAGCTGGGACATACCCTTCTAACATGCCCAACTCCCCCGCAGTTGAAACAAGTTAACAATCTTACAGGCCGTGGCTCTGGATCTGTGCTGAGACTAACAGGTTCATCTGGCCTCTCCGATATACTCCCCTTGGGTAGAGTGGATACCTGACCAGTCAGGATGGACACCATTTCTATCAACTGAGACACTTGGGTCTTTAGGAGTTCAACTTGAGAGTCACCCTCTTCCACACTTATCACTCCAACCCGGGCAGTTGAGTCAAACTGCCGACTTTTCTTCTTGTTGTCCAACATGACCTCTTCCTCTCTGACCATTCGAATCAGATCGGGGTATTCTAGAATGCCGCCATCTCGACGAGTTCGTAACAGTATGGCAATGGGATCTAAAGGTTGAGCCCCTTTCAGAACCTGTCGTGCACGAGTCTCATCTATTTTCCGGGGGTCTATTCCTTTCTTTAACAGAATCTGGTGGATAATCCTATCCAGACGTTTAATGAATTCGGACAACTTCTCCCCCTCTTCTTGATAACAGTGGTCCAACTGGTAGAGAAGTTCAGCCGCGTTCTCCGTCCGACCAAACACATCTTGCAGAATGTCCAAATAATCCTGTGCAGTGCAGTTCTTCTTGCTAAACTTTAGATTACGTACAGCCTCTAATGCAGGTCCCCTTAAACTCTCTGTGATCCTCTGCTTCTTGTGCTGTTCTGGTACCTCCCATTCCTCCAAAGCCTGAGTGGCGGTATCTAGCCACTCTTCGAACCCATCTTCTGCTGAAGGCACAGGCTGTTTCCCAGAGAATGTCCGGAGCTTCCTATATCCAGTCATCAGATAGCTCGAGGAGTCCCTGCTACATTTTGCCACAATCTCCCCAAGAACAGCACACAGTTCTGAGCTAAAAGTCGACAAAGGTGATGACTCAGGATGCCCTTCTTGGACACCTTTTTCTTGGCTGGATACCCCATGGGTGGTGGATGAGGGACCCGCAGTAGGAACTCCTGGATGTATCAGGAAAAGTTCTGTTTGGTCAATAGTTTTTACACTGTTTCCATTGAAATAATCAGGGACCCCTTTCCTCCACTCACACAGTGCATACGTGTGTGGGGCAGTGGTGTCAGTTTTTATGTCAATCACCCAGAATTTCCTGTCTGTGGATAGTGCCCTTAAAACAGGGAGGAGCTTTTCTTCAGTCCAGGCTTCTCCCTTGATTTCAACCACCAGGCCATTTTCCACTATGACATTCTCTTCCTTGCACCACTCAGCAGCAGCGACAGGATCCATTTCTGCGTGGGAGGGGATTCTGGGGCTGAGAGGGTTGTGTTGCAGGACTGTAGAAATCCCGGACGAGCCCCCACGTGTAGCACCACCCCCGCAGGAGCTGCTGATTATATTATTGGGTCTACACCCTGCCTAACAACCCAATCAAATTGGCTCGATCCCTCCTCAGGCACAACTGACCCAGAATAGGACTGGACTATCAAATGGATACACAGATTGGAATACAATACTTCACTATGCAACAATACCTTGTTACCTTCTTGAATGGTAGTCCTTCTGGGTGACACAATGGAACAACGCACAGGATTGTAATTAACCAAACTTAGTTTACTATATATCAAATTGAATAGGGGAGATACAATACAATACAATACAAGTCCATAAAAGGTTATTTAAAACAGCTTTAAAAAGGTAAAAGAATACCCCCACACTCCTCCTGCACTAAGGCTAGACACAGTACCAGGTAGGTGGGCCTATCTGAGTCCCTCCCCCAGAGTTCTCTTCTTTCTTGTTGATCTTCGCTAGCAAGGTTATTGAATAGAGCTCATTTGTAATCCAGATTAGGAATAAAGATCAAGAGAGAGAAAACAACGAGCTGTTAGTTGTCACCGCAGGGTGTCTGCGTAACTGAGCAATAACTTCTGCGAGAGAGATAAGCCTCTGGCGACTCCTTTACAGACCTTATTGTTTGTCTATGAGTCTCCTGAGAGAGTATGGTGATAAACCCCGGGGTTTTATCACCTCCTGCTGCGCTACCGCTATCTGTAGATAAAACTGTCTCTTCAGCAGATAAAGTCAGTTATTGGGCATGTGCCCTCTCACCAACAGGAGTTTCTCCTTCGCGCGCTTCCACTGCGGTCTCAGTCCTTTGGCTATATGCCAGCCGCGCGGGGTCCTTCTGGCGGATGACTTCCGGTCTCGGCAAACAGCAGTATGACCTCCAGGAATGTGCCTCGTGCTTGAGATGGGACGGTTCCACGTCGTCCCTCCAGGCTAAAAGGCTCTGGCCCAATATCCAGTGTCAGTCCTTCACTCTCGCTCGCTGGTTCCTCAGAGTCCAGCGCAGAAAGGCCCCCCCCTTTCGCGCGCTTCTCTCTTCCTTTAAATAACCTCCCCCATAGTGCCGTGCGGTGCAGCCGTGCACCCTGGATCTTGCAAAGCAGCCTGGGAGATGTAGTTTCTTCATCTTGTGAAAAGGAAGTCACAGCCCAGGAAATTCCATGCAGCTACCACTAGAGGGAGCCTAGTTCCTTCCCACATATCAAACAGTGTCTTTAGGCATGTTTAACCCCGCTACACAAAAATCAAAAAAGAATAGAGAAAGGCTGAGACAAAATGCCCCAGCACAGAGACATCCAGCTACTCCTGAAACTGAAGTATGAAACAGGAAGCAGGAGGGTATAGACTGAGGGGACCACCCCCTGGGGTGGGGATATGTTAAAAGCTTTAATATTGACATATTCTGTTGCCTAGCTACTCCTACGGAGCAAAGTCTAATACCCCATTGTGACGAATATGAAGATGGCGGCGACTGTCGGAGGACGTAAGAGAAACTCAATTTGAGAAAAAAAAAAAATGACATATATTTTGTTTGACTACAGTGCTGCATGACTGCGCAATTGCCAATTAAAGTAGCACAGTGCTGAATAGCAAAAAAATGGTCTGGTCATGAAGAGGTTAAAACCCTCCGAAGGTCAAGTGGGTAAAAAAATCAGTGTTTACTGTTGGTGCATACTCCAGGTGTGCACACAATGCCTCTGATCCCATTGTCAGCAAAAATCATAGGCAAAAGGCAAATAGCAACATAGCAAATTAGAATGAATCTGGAGCTCCTAATTGCTGTGATGGCCAATCATATCAATTACAAATGTAAAGAGATCTACTGTTTACATTGGACAGCTCTCCCCTTTCACTCAAACTGGTGGAAGGGGAAGGAGGATCACTGCATTATAAGAAGAGAAGAGGGAGAGGCTGCAGTAGAGAAAGGCTTGCCACCGATCGGCGATGTTATAGGATTGTTTTTGGGGCTAAAGTGCCAACAACCACCAATGGGGGGAGGGGATGGGACTTGTAAAATGCCACCGACCACCAGTGTTGTGAGATTGTTCGGAGGGTATAAAGTGAAACCAACAACCAATGATGGGGAGGGCATAGTAGAGGGTTTTAAATGTAATCTAACCACCAATGATTGTGGGATTATTTTGAAGGGGGGGTTAAAAGGCCACTGGCCACCAATGATGGTAGTAGTCAATTATAACCTAAAGTAAGGTAAATCGCTGACATTCTTAAAGCATCAGTTCACCTTTTGAAATATGTTACATATTTAAAAGATAAGACCACCCTAAAACTAAAATCCCTGCATCTATAGATCTCCACTTTCTAACACGAATCTATCTAGCCCTGTAAAGAAGAAATCAGTATACATACTTTTTTTGAAGCCGATCTGACCTGATCCCACGCTGAGCTGTCAGCCGCGGCTTCGCTGTGGAGGCGGGTGCAGAAGACACAGCTGACAACGGAATTCCCCTAGTAAGTCTGTAAGGGCTCATTCACACAGTCCGTTTGTCAGACAGACTCCGTTTATCTCAGTGGGGTTTATCGATCCGCCGATCCCCCGCTGAGCAGGAGGATGACAGCTGTTCTCTGTGCTGTGTGCGGAGACACAGCTGTCAGGTCCCCATGCATCTCTATGGGGGAATCGGATGGGAACGGACCATCTGTCCGTTCTCATCCGATCCGATATGCTGGACGGATGGATGGAAAATAGGGTTTCCATCCATCCAGATTTGACAGATGGGATGTCAGCGGACATGTCTCTGCTGACATCCCATGCCCCCATAGAGATGCATGGGGCATCCGTTCAGATCCGCCAAAAAAACGGACAGGCGGATCTGAATGGTCCGCCTGTGTGAAAGGGGCTTTAAGCTGTTGTCGGCCATGTCCTCTGCAAAGCTTCGGCCGTTGGAGATCGGGTCGGATCGGCTTCAAAAAAGGTAAGTATACTGATTTCTTCTTTACAGGGATAGATAGATCTCCATGTTCTAACACTAACCTATAGATACAGGGATTTTAGCTTTAGGGTGGACTTATCCTTTAAGATGGGGGTAGGAGAAGAAAAGCAGCACCACCTCAGTGTAAATTAAAAGGTTATTTATTACATAAAAACAATGTAGTAACTCACAGAGAGGAAATAGTTGATCAGTAAATGGGGACACTGTAGGGATGTTAGTGGCGGCCGTGGTCCTGGCTGTGCCGGTGGAGTCCGACACTTTCTGTGTTTCTGGCAGTGTTCAGTATCCAGGCTTACATCCAATAGTGGCAGGGGGTGTGCTCGCGTTCGGAGCATGCGTGCTCCTTCCTCAGGCGATGAATCCTTTAAGATGTAACATGTTCCAACAGCTGCAACCTCTCCCCTTCTGCCTGCGACAGCGAGCAGGAAATCTTCTCCCCGCTGTCACTATTTGATACCCAAACTTCAGGTATTTGTATAGCAGTATCAATTTACGCAGCGCTTTAGATATTTATTATGCATGTACATCAGTCTCTGCTCTCAAGAAGCTTACAATCTATGGTCCCTAGCTCACATTCATAAATACACATACTAAGGCCAATTTGGACAGGAGCCCATTAACCTACTAGCATAGAACCCAAAGAAGGTGCTTATAAGTGCAATAAAACAAGACTTTAATTGGCCCAAAAAGCACTTTAAAAGGCTTAAAAGAAGTGAAGTAAATACAGGCTAATCAAATATCAAAGGACACCCTGCGGGAGGTTTACCCTTAAATAACCCATCAGTGTGTCTCCTAGATGGCCAGCGGTGTGGAGCTGCATGTCATGTAACCAGGAAGAGCTGCCATGCTGCTGGATCCAGCGTGGAACACAAGTACCTGGATGTGATATCAGAGGGGGCAGTGATGCGTTTCGGAGCATGTGCACTAGCTCGTTCTTCATGACCCATAATACAGTGCTGCTGAGGTGCACCTCAAGCCTGTTCTTTCCTTGTCCTCTTCCTGTATTAGGCTGTGAACTTATGATTTCAGGAGGGTCTATTTTGCCAAGAGTGCCTTATATCCTACCATTTCCTAACCTACCAGCATGTCTGTGGAGCGTGGGAGGAAACCTACCAGAATACCCAGAGTAAACCCACACAAGCACAGGGAGAACATGCAAACTCCAGGCAGGCAGTGCCGTAGTTGGGATTTGAACCAATGACTCTTTGGATCTAGCCACTGTTTAGCTGACAATTTTCCGTTTAGCTCCTTCGACTTTTCTATTGAAGGATGTCGGGCGCCAGGGCTACCCAGAGAGTGGATTTCAGCCAGGTCTTCGAAAACCTGATGAAATTCACATAATGCTTTAGAGGGTTTCACAATAGAAGAATTTTCACTGTCTTCATAAACATACACATATGCACACAACAAATACTATACCCCAACACACACAACTCGCACAGCAAGTAATATATATATATTTTTTTTATAAAAAGTCCATTAAGTAACGCACATTACTTTAGATTATTAAACATTCACAATCATTTGATGCATAGGATTTGGAACGCACACAGACCCAATGCAAATTCTACTCCATGATTAAGTACCAGCCTTTGCCCCCCTGATGAGTTAGATAGAGAAGATGTCATAGAACTGGTATGCAGCACTCCTCATTTTAAATCAATAGAGGCTCTGAACTGCATAAAGTGTGATACGGAGGAGTGATCATTCGGATATAAACCAGGCAATCTCCCATATTTGAACAAAAAGGTTATAATGATAACTGATTTCTGTGGTGTAGACAGAACATTTATTAAGCCAAAATGTGCAGCTTTTTGTGCAAACAGGATTTCCAAACAATTTATGACAGCGCAACATACTGACATATTCCCACGATTCTATCCCTTTTGTGTCTTAAGGTAACTTCCCACACTGGATCTCCACTTCCTCTCTAATGAGAACAAAGCATACAGCTGAGATGCTCATCTATATCTGTTACCTCTCCTCCCCTTACAGTCATCAGTCTAGAATCTTTAAGGCATTTCAAGCCAAATTCCTTTGATTGGTATTACATGGTTATTTCCCAGGGTTCTAAGCTACCGTAAGCGAAAAATGATAAGCTAAGCCCAAAGACTTAAAGCCATAAATGCGCATACAAGCTGATTTGCTATGGGCTTAAAGTGGTATTAACCCGAAAAAAACAAACATTTTATTTGTTGCAGCAGATCGATTTAGATGTGATGGCTGCATTCATTTTTTTTATGCTTTTTTTTTTCCTTTATTGTTCTGTCCAACAAAAATGGCAGTTAGAGGGCCAAAATAATAAAAACAATTTACCACTGACAGGGGGGCTTACAATGGTCAGCTTTTATTCAAGTATGTGAAGGACAGAAAACGGTTTACTGTAACTGCTTAAAGGGTAACTCCACATTCACGGGGAAAAAAAATAGCAAATAAAGAAAAAACAATATAGCGTATACAATTGCGACTGAATGGTGTCTGTTGATTGGAATGTGCTCTAGACTGCACACAAATTTTCCCGCACTACAGAATTCTACTTCAGAAGCGATGTCATGTGTTGGATTGCTTTCTTTGTGTTCTTTCATCTCTGAGCATGCCTAGTCTTGCTCATAAGATTTTTCCCCATCGAAATCTGTACTAATGAGACGAAAATCGGACGTGTTTTGACAGTGAACAAAAATTATATAGCCTGCACACCAGGATTTTTTCGGCCGAAAAGTCGGAGTCGGTTGTCGGAAGCACCATACTAACAAGCCGAAAATCGCCAGATCGGTCGTCGGATGAAATTTCCCGGGCGAATTTCTACTCGTGTGTATGGGGCTTAAGACAGATCTGTTGTACTAGCTGGATCACCAGGTGAAAATAGAGGGAAAAAAGTCCCCCCAAAAAAAGAGAAAAATAATGTAGCCACCACATTTAGGAATTGGTAAGCTGTATTATAAAGAGGTTTATCTTAGGGTTTATTTAAAAGTATGCCAATGCTTCAGGAATTCGAAGAACTAAAAGGAAAATAATATTGTAAAAGTGAGAAGCCACTGAAATCAATAGCAGAAAACATTTAATACAGTTGTGGTCAAAAGTTTGCACACCCCCGGAGAATTAGTAATGTACAGTAATATGTATCATTTTTAGAGAAAATATAAGTGAGCAGGCAAAACACATTCCTCGTATTTCTTATAGGACTCATATTCAACTGTAGGTCATAACAGAATGACACAATCATAAAAAAACTGAATTTTTACCGTAAAATTCCTTTCTCTGAGTCCTCCGACAGTCGCCGCCACCTTTAAGTCATCACTATTGGGTATTAACTTCCGCTCCGCAGGAGTAGCTAGGCATAAGACTTAGTCAAAAGAACAAAGCATTTAGCATAGACACACCCATGGGGGCTGTCCCACTGGTCAATACCCCCCTGCATTGATCCCTCCCAACTCAGTTTGGTAGAATAGCAGTAGGTGTACAAGAAAAAAACCCCAAAAGAGGGGCGGGGGCGGCGACTGTCGGAGGACTCAGAGAAAGGAATTTTACGGTAAGATTTTACAAAAATTCTGTTTTCTCTTACGTCCTCCGACAGTCGCCGCCACCTCTAAGTCATCGTTATTGGGATGTCCCAAAGCAGTGTAGACATGAGGGGTGGGAGACGCAACCGCAGACAAGGCAACGCAGTACCCACATCAGAGAAAGGAACCTTACACGCAGAGTAAGACAACCTTCTGGGCAACAGAAAAGGCTCAACAGGAGCAATAGCCCAGGAAAGCAAATAACCCAGGGTATAAACAACCCCAACAGCCAGGGACCCACAAAAAAACAAGGGTCACCTATGGCACTGCCGCACTGAGAACTTTGCGGCCAAAGGAGGCATCAGCTGATGCCAGAACATCCACCTTATAGAATTTGGAAAAGGTGTGCACCGACGACCAAGTCGCAGCCTTGCACACCTGGGCCACCGAGGCCTGATGCCGGTAGGCCCAGGACGTACTCAATGATCTGGTAGAGTGCGCCTTAACAGGGAAGGGTGGAATCCGTTCCTTCAAAGCATAGGCCTGTACAATGGTCTGTCTGATCCATTTGGCAATGGTCGCCGCAGACGCGGCCATGCCTTTCCGAGGTCCCTCAAGAAGGACAAAGAGGGAATCCGATTTCCGAAAGGATTCAGTGCACGACAGGTACAACATCGCCCTGACAACATCCAAGGAATGCAATGCAACCTCCTTAGGATGCTTAGGCTTCGCACAGAGCGAAGGCAAAACAATGTCCTCATTAAGGTGAAAATCAGAGACCACCTTAGGGAGAAAAGATGAATGAGGTCGCAAGACCACCATATCCTTGTGAATCACCAAGTAAGGAGAGCGGCAAGACAACGCCGCCAATTCTGACACCCTGCAAGCCGAAGTGATCGCTACTAGAAAGGCAACTTTCTTAGACTGCAGAGGCAACGATATCTCCCAGATGTTTTCAAAAGGAGAACGCTGTAATACGGACAGAACCAAGTTCAAGTCCCAGGACCGGCGTGGCCAGTCCGGCGCCACTAGAATCACCAAGTTCGGTTCCGAGGCTAACCTGCGAAGGAACCTGGACAACAACTGAATCGGAGGAAAGGCATACATCAGACGATACCGATGCCAAGGGGCCACCAACGCATCCGAGGCGTCCGCCCACGGATCGCGCGTTCTTGCCACAAACCTTTCCACCTTGCGATTTAGCCGAGACGCGAACAGATCCACGTCCGGGGATCCCCACTTCGCACACAGCATTTGGAAGACCTCCGGGTGTAGGGACCATTCTGGTCTGGCGACTCAAGGAGACACTCAGATCCAGGGACTGAGGTAGTCTGTCCCACCTGGCCAGGATCTCCGCTTGAAGAGACCGTGTGTGAAACTGAGCAAAGGGTATCGCCTCGAAGGCCGATACCATCAACCCTAGGCACCGCATGCAGGTCCTGAGTGACGAGGATGGCTTGTCCCTGAGGGACCTGATCTCGTCCTGTAAGGTCCGGAGCTTGTCCTCCGGCAAGAACACCTTTGCTTGAGCAGAGTCCAGACCATTCCCAGATAGGGAAGACGAACCGAAGGAGACAAGGTCGACTTCTGTACGTTGATGGTCCATCCGAACTCCTGGAGCGTCTGTACCGTAGTGGACAGATCGCGCAGCAGGTCCTGGCTGACACTCGATCTTAACAGGAGATCGTCCAGATATCCCAAGACCGCAATGCCTTGTGTCCGCAACAGGGCCAGAACAGGCGCCAACACTTTGGTAAAGACCCTTGGAGCCGAAGCGAGACTGAAAGGTAACGCCACAAACTGATAGTGATCCTCCGCTAATGCGAACCGAAGGTACCTCTGGTGACCCTCCAAAATGGGGATGTGTAGGTACGCATCCTTCAGATCTATAGAGGCCAGGAATTCCCCTGGACTCAGGGAGGCCACCACAGAGCGGAGGGATTCCATACGGAACTTCCGAACGCGCACGAAGCGGTTCAGCACTTTCAAGTCCAGAATAGGACGCACCTTGCCCTCCTTTCTGGGCACAGTGAACAGATTGGAATAAAACCCCCGAAATCTGTCCCGTTGAGGCACCGGGACAATCACCCCCTGGGCAAGGAGGTCCTGCACTGCTTGACGCAGGTCCTGCAGACGCCTTGGGGTCAAATGAAGATTTGAGGGAAAGAACCTGTTCGCCGGCCGGGAAAGGAATTCGATCTTGCACCCTGATCGAATGATTTCCTGAACCCACCTGTCCGGAATTCGGAGCAGCCAAGGTTGGAGGAAACCGTGCAAACGCCCCCCCACCCCTGAAATGGGTGAGGGCGCCCCTTCAGGCAGAGCCGGATTTACCCGCCGCACCGGCATTGCCAGACTTCTGCTTGCCCGCCCAGGGCTTCTTCTGGCTACCTTGGCCCTTGAAGGGCTTGTCCTTGGTTTGATTCCAAAAGGCATGAAAAGACCCTTGATTGGGTCGAGAGGCGGAACCCCGCTTGCCACGAAAGGACTTGTTCTTCGGGTTCTGGGGCAGCATGGTGCTCTTGCCTCCCGTGACGCCTTTTACCAAGGTATCCAACGCCTCGCCAAACAGGCGAGAACCAGCATAGGGAAAATCAGCAACTGTTTTCCGTGATGTCTGATCAGCCGACCAGCTCTTCAGCCAGATCAGTCGACGGTTAAGCACCGCAACACCAGATAGGCGTGCTACCAAAGGGGCCTCATTTAAGGCCGCATCGCACAAATACATGACTCCTTGATGAATTTGATCCACCATAGCCAGTGTGGCAGGTGGGGCAGAATCAGACGTGAGGTTGCGTCTAAGCACCTTAGTCCAATCAGCCACCGCCTGAGCCACCAAAACGGACGCGAAAACAGGTTTGAGCAAGGAACCCGCCACCGTGTAGGAATGGCGGGCAAGAGACTCCAACCTCCTGTCCGTGGGACCCCGAAAAACCGGGGTCTCCTCAGTAGGAATCAAGGTAGCCTTGTTTAACACGGCCACAGTGTGATCCACCTGTGGAGGCACACACCATCGCGATTCCGTAGCCGGGGCAAAGGGATAAAGCAACTTAAACCGACTAGGTACCGTGAATGGACGTTTTAAAGTGCGCCACAGTTACATAGTTACATAGTAGGTGAGGTTGAATAAAGACAATAGTCCATCCAGTTCAACCTGTGTAGGTGTGTGTGGCTGTAATCATCTCGCATACCCCTGAATGTTCTGATCCTTGAGATGTACGTCTAGAAGTCTTTTGAAAGCCACCATATTACCTGCAGAAACCACCTCTTGTGGTAGAGAATTCCACAATCTTGTAGCCCTAACAGTAAAGAACCCCCCACTTTGACTGAGGTTAAAACGCTTCTCCTCTAATCGCATTGTATGCCCCCGAGTCCTCATGCAATCCCTGCGACTGAACAGCTTTTCTTCTAAGCCTAGATCCCCATTGAGATATTTAAAAATTGCTATCATGTCCCCCCTCAGGCGTCTCTTCTCCAGGGAGAATAAATCAAGCGATTGCAGAGGCTCCTCATAATCAAGGTCCTCCAATCCCCTAATTAGTTTAGTTGCCCTTCTCTGGACCCTCTCCAGCTCCAACACATCCCTTCTGAGGACTGGTGACCAGAACTGGACAGCATACTCCAGATGCGGTCGGACCAGAGTTTTATAAAGTTAATACACAGTTAATTCACAGTGTAATGAAACTCAGCAGGGCAGGGAAAAACCTGCGCCGACTTGCGGGTCCTGTGTGTCCCAAAAGAGGACACAATGCCCGGAGGACTGGGCTCATCCTCCAAATGTAGTGTTTCTTTTACAGAAGAGATTAACTCATCCATAGTCGCGCGTTCTTCAGGCGACCCCGGGGGAGAATCATCAACCCCCTCCACCTCCGCCTCCCCCTCAAACCCCAGAGGGTCCAGGGATGAGCGAGACCCTGAAAAGGGCACACCCGCCGTAGCAGCCACATCACCATCTGAATCAGAGGAGATAGATAATCTGGGCCTTTTCCTAGCAGCTCGTTCAGCCATCAGCACCTCCATTTTGGACACTAAAGACGCCACTATGGCGGCCAAATCAGGTATAACAGGGGCCACAGCAGGACTGGGGTCCCCCACCAGGGCTGGAGGGAATTTGCTGTCCTGAGAATCCATTGCCCGAGTCAGAAAACAATAGAGCAATAAAAGGTACTGGTCCTTTAAGATCGCCGCGGAGTGCGCAGCCCACCGCTATATATACAGTGACAAAAGACCCCCAAGGGAGAAGAAACTGAGCCAGGAAGGACAAAACAGAGAGTTATGGAAGAGACAGTCTGCAGAGCCCACACAGAGTGTTACCACATCGATCGCTGCTTCAGAGGAAAAGGAAGTGAGGTCATCAGAGGCTGAACTATAAGCTGCAAGACCCAGGGAAAATGGCTGCCCATAGAACTGAATGGAAGGCTTCGGCAAGATGGCCGCTGAACATGTGCTCGGAACGATCGTTCTGCCACACACAAGATGGCGCCGGATGGCGCCAAAACAGCATGCAGATAAGCCCACAGTGAAGCCAGACATGCTTGCCCATACTTAAAATGGCGGACCCCTTGGTTTTTACCCGCTGCGGCCGCCGCACACACAGTCTGCACCCCCATAAACACCGCAGTGACACGGGAAGGGGCCCCCAAACACACACACAGCACGTAAAAGGAGACCCCCGCAGGGATCGCATCAGGGAGCCCCACACAGGCACAGACATGGGGAACACACAGCAACACAGGACTGCCACCCCAGACAGAGGCCCCACACAGAAAGTACTTACCTGTACCGGACGGCGTGGGGTGCCTCTATGAACTGAAAGCCGCTGTCCTCATCTGACAGGGAATGCCGTTAGCCAAGGACAGGACACTGCAGCACCGCAGATGTGTCCAGTGAGGTAGCCACCTCACAGGCTGCATCCCTGCTGCGAGCAGGGATGGGTCGTTCATAATGCCAGGATGAACACATGGCTGAACGCTCGATGGCGGGCTGGGGGTCCCTCTGACCCTCTGCCCTGGAGAACCAGGGCGGTCAGTCCGATTCCCAGCTCCGCAAGAATCCATCTTCATCCGAAGATCCGACTAAAACTAAAGCGGACAAAATAAACAGCTAGTAAATCAAAGAAAAAACTGACATTTTCAAAGAAAATCTAAAAGAAAAAGGATTAGAAAGGCTGAGACTGTAGCCCCAGCACAGGGAAGCCTAACTACTCCTGACGCTAGTCAGAAACAAACTGAGTTGGGAGGGATCAATGCAGGGGGGTATTGACCAGTGGGACAGCCCCCATGGGTGTGTCTATGCTAAATGCTTTGTTCTTTTGACTAAGTCCTGCGGAGCGGAAGTCAATACCCAATAGTGATGACTTAGAGATGGCGGCGACTGTCGGAGGACGTAAGAGAAAACATGGCAACAAGTAAACAAATTAAATGACCCCTATTGAAATTCCTATTGCATTCCCTTAGTTCTTAATACTGTGTATTGCCCTGTATAACATCAATGACAGCGTGCAATCCTTTGTATAGTTGCAGGTGGTTGTATTCTTCCAGGTGGTGTAGTTGCCCATTTGTCCTGCAATACGCCTCCAGGTCATGCAAAGTCTTTGGTCGTCTCACTTGAACCTCATGTTTGAGATCTCCCCAGAGTGGTTGTGACCATAAAGCTCTATTCTGGTCTTGTCACTCCAGATTAAAGTGTACCAAAAGCTGTGAGGAGTGTTAAGTTGTTATCAAGCATATTATAACCAGGCTTTTTTGTGGCATTGGCAGTAAAGTATCGTCACATTGTGTTCCTTGAAACAACTACACTGTCTTTTTCCAGAGCAGCCTGTATTTCTCCTGAGGTTTGAATAAAAAATATATACACCAGGCCTTGAGTCTGTGGTGTCTGTGTTAACTAGACACACTCCGTCTAGAGGCTGATCAATGTGCCAGATCGCCTCTACTAGGTCGTGGGGAGCCACCGCAGCCAAATTGCAATGACAGAATCAAGAAAGATGGGGGCTATAGAACAGCTCCCTGGAACGGCTGCATTAAGGGATGCTCACACCAACTGTATAATCTTTCAAAATTATACAGTTGGTGTGAGCATCCCTTAATGCAGCCGTTCCAGGGAGCTGTTCTATAGCCCCCATCTTTCTTGATTCTTTCTCCTGAGGTTACCTGTGGGTTTTTCTTTGTATCCCGAACAATTCTTCTGGCAGTTGTGGCTGCAATCTTTCTTGGTCCACTTGACCTTGGCTTGGTATCAAAAGATCCCTGAATTTTCCACTTCTCAATAAGTGAATGAACAGTACTGGCTGGCACATTCAAGGCATTGGATATATTTTTGAATCCTTTTTCTTCTTTATAAAATTCCATTGCCTTGTTCCGCAGGTCTTTTGACAGATCTTTTCTGTCCCTATGGCTCAGTATCTAGCCTGCTCAGTGCATCCACATGAGAGCTAACATACTCATTGACAATTTATACACAGACACTAATTGCAACTTAACCACTTGCCGACCGCCGCACGACTATCTACGGCGGCGGTCAGCCCCTCACAGGCAAAGTGACGTAGGTCTACGTCGCTCGCCTGTGAGGGTTTAGGGAGCGAGCGCGCGCCGCCGGAGGCGCGCTCCCGCTCCCGCGTGGTCACGGACCCCCCCGCGCGTGTGACCGGCGGACCCGATCGCCGCCGGCCACTCTGCGATCGGCGGGGGAGAGGGAGAAAGTCAGGCAGCTTGTGTAAACAAGCTGCCTGTCATTCTCCTCTCTGTATGAGAGCTGATCACATGGATCTACTATGTAGATCCATTGATCACTCTGCATACAGTTGAAGCCACAGCCAATCACAGTTAGAATCACGCCCCTAGGGACACACACAGCCCCTCCCTCTCAAATAAAGTTAACCCCTTCACTACCAGTGTATTTTTACAGTAACAGTGCATATATATAGCACTGATTACTGTAGAAATGTCACTGGTAACCCCAAAAGTGTCAAAAATGTCAGTCAAGGGTCCGATCTTTCCGCCGCAATGTCGCAGTACCGCAAAAAAAATCGCAGATCGCCGCCATTACGCGTTAAAAAAAAAAACAACAAAAATGACAAAAATCTTTCCCTTTGTTAGTAAACGCAATAACTTTTGCGCAAACCAATCGAAATACGCTTTTTGCGATTTTTTTTTACCAAACATAGGTAGCATAAAACAAATTGGCCGAAAATATTAAAAAATTTAGATTTTTACATTTTTTTTGGGGGGAATTTCATATAAAAAAAAGGGAAAAATATTGCTATTTTTGCAAAATTTACGCTCTTTTTTTGTTTATAGCGCGTGATCAAAAAATCGCACAGGTGATCAAATACCGCCAAAAGAAAGCTCTGTTTGTGGGAAAAAAAGGACGCCAAATTCGTTTAGGTACAGCGTCGCACGACCGCGCAATTGTCCGTTAAAGTCACGCAGTGCCGAATCGCAAAATACCCTCTGGTCGTTTAGCAGCCAAATCCTCCGGGGCTTAAGTGGTTAAATAGCCACAGATCTGGGATATTAACCATTAACCCTTTTAGGACGATGCTATAGCCGAATGACAGCTTCAGCACAACCACACTTTGCTGGGAGGCCGTCAGCCTGAGCGCCCCCTGCACTGTGCATCAGCAGTGATCTGTGATCGGGGTAAAGAGCCACTCATGGCGCCTCTTTACCACATGATCAGCTGAGTCCAATCACAGCTGGTCAAGGATGTAAACAGGATTTGCCGGTTATCAGCAATCCTCCCCTCACACTGACAGCACATGAGTGCAGCCACAACAGAATCCACCAGTGTTGCCAATCTGTGCCCACTAGTGCTGCTAATCAGTGCCAATCAGTGCGCCCTATCAGTGATGCCCTACAGTGCTGCTTATCAGTGCCCATCAGTGCCACCTATCAGGGCCCATTAGTGCTGCATATCAGTGCAGCCAATCAGTGCCCATCAGTGATGCATGCCAGTGCCAATCAGTGCTGCCTATCAGTGCCACCTATCAGTGCACATTAGTGCTGCATATCAGTGCAGCCTCATCAGTGACGCATCAATGCTGCCAATCAATGCCCATTAGTGATGCATGTCAGTGTCAATCAGTGCCGCCTAATAGTGATGCCTATCATCGCCTATCAGTGCGGCCCAATTAATGCACATCAGTGAAGGAAAAAATGACTTATTTACAAAATTTTAAACAAACTAATTTTTTTTTTCTCAAAATTTTCAGTCTTTTTTTTTTTTTGTTTAGTAAAAAAAAAAAAAAACCGTGGTGATTAAATACCACCAAAAGAAAGCTCTATCTGACTCAAAAAATGCTAAAAATGTAGTTTGGGTACAGTGTTATATTATCAAAGTATGACAGCGCTAAAAACAGAAAATTGGCCTTGCCAGGAAGGGGTAAGGGTGCCCAGAAGGCAAGTGGGTAATTGCCATTTTAACCTGTGTGTGTCACCTTTTGTTTCTATACCAAGGCCGAACATTTGAGGGCATGTCAACTTTTCAACAGTGCCATTTGGATTATTCCTGTTATTATTATGATTTAAAAAGGAGCCAAAAAACTATGTGATGATAATAAATGGCTTCATATGAACACGATTTTTAAATAAAAGACCCTTTTTTTTTGGCATGATCAGTCATCTTTTCAATATCAATGCCAACATTTCTCGATTTCTGCCCGGGTATGCAAACTTTTGAGCACAACTGTATGAAGTGTTTAAATCTGAATGCTAGGCAGTTATAAAGCTCTGTAATCAATACTATTTTTTTTTAAATATAAGCAGTGCAAATACCTGAAATTGATGTGGTTTCAGCCTCTTGCAGTCCCTGTACAGCAGGGCTGAAGTGTGACAGGAAGAAGCAGCACAAGCAACTAATTAGTTCATATGCTGACAAGGAGCATGCTGATAGCAGGAGAAAGCAAAGCAATGGGGAAACAAAGCTCACTGGTGTGCTGCTTCTCCATTCACTATTCAGTCACAGACCGGGGCAGGTCTACCTGTGCCATTCACATTTTTTTGAGATACTGAACTGCACGGTCGTGTGACGCTGTACCCAAATAAAATTGATGTCCTTTTTTTCCACAAATAGAGATTTCTTTTGGTTGTATTTGATGGCCTATGAGGTTTTTATTTATTAAAAGCCAAACAATATTTTTTACTTTCTGTTATAAAAAAAAATAATAAAAAAAAATATGCAAAAATCCAAATTTCTTCATCAATTTTGGCAAATATGTGTTCTGTTACATATTTTTGGTAAAAAAAAAATTTCCAACAAGCGTATATTAATTGGTTTGCACAAAGTTTATAGTGACTACAAACTATAGGATAGATTTGGGAAACTTTTATTTATTTATTTATTTTTATACCAGTAATGGCGGCGATCAGCGACCTATAGAGGGACTGCGATATTGAGGCGGAAAAATTGGATACCTGACACTTTTTTGGGGACCAGTGACACTAATACAGTGATGAATGCTAACAATATGCACTGTCACTGTACTAATGACTAGCTAAAAAGGGGTTAAAATCTAGGGCGATCAAGGGGTTTAATGTGTGCCTAGCTGGTGTTTTACCACTGTGGGGGAGGTGTTTTGACTAGAGGAAGGCATAGATCTGTGTCCCTGCTTTGCAGGAACACAAGAACAATGCCTCCTTTACTGACAGAACGGTGACCTGCCTTGTTTACGTAGGCAGATCGCAGTTCTGCCTGTGTACAGAACGATCAGCAGGTGCCAGCGGATATCGGTGTGCAGAATCACATTCGCACCTGATACCCGGAAGTGCAGGATCCTGTACATATACGTGATCCTGTGTAGCGTGGCCGCCCTGTAGCAGTATATCTGCTATGGGGCGGTCACCAAGTGGTAAAGCAGAACTTTACCCATAACATAAGTAAAACTGCTACAGGGCACTCAGGACGTTGTTAAACTTTGATCAAAGCTGCACAGTTTCTTTTATCTACAGACACCCATTACCTGCATAGGCAGTTTTTTGGTAAAAATGAACCATGTCTTTCACAGCTGTAATAGACATTTTTGGTGATAGGTTGTATTGTCCTGTATTTTTGTAATTGAAGGCTGATTGAAACCAGTAAAAAGTGGTTTAAATTGCCAAACTGTCTGAAAATTGCCTAATGGGTAGCAGCATTAGGCAGGCCTGACAAGGAGCGAATTTCCTTCCTGCAACCGCAGGTTGCTGACAGGGGAGTCCCTCCTGCCGAGCTAATGTATTCTCCTAGCAGGGGTCGGGAGAAGCTGTCCCCCCCCCCCCCCCCCCCCAGGAGAAGACAGTGATTATTGCTAGCGGCTATACCAGCCTCTAGGGATAATCGTATTTATCATCCAGCAGGCTTGTTGTACCCAAGTTGATTGATCCATCACCTTGGGTACATTCAGCCTGCCCATACATGGTTTGAATGTCGGCAGGTTCCTGTTGAACCGTCTGAGATTCAAACTGTCGAACAACTTACTGCGCATGCGCCATGTGTTCCAACATGACAGCTATGCGTTCCAATAGGTTTCCTAATGTGACAGAACAAGAAGCAGCGGCGGACACCTTCTTACACCCATGCAAGTCTTGAACAGTGTTAATTTCGTCGACGAAAACATTTTAGTCGGTTTTAGTCGACGAAATGAACACAATTTTAGTCGACTAAAATACGACTAAAACTAAAAAGGCATTTTAGTCTTAAGACTAAAATACTACTAAAACTAAAATGGCATTTTAGTCATAAGACTATAACTAAAACTAAATTGAAATTTGCTGCCAAAATGAACACTGGTGTAGTGCTGTGCTAGTGCATGCTCAAAGCTTAATACCATAAATAATAACATATTCGATTTTTCACTCCAGGACCAGCAGTAGTATATAATGAGTTTGGAAATTGTAGAGAAATGCTTAAATAATGCATTACAAATTACAATTGAACTACACCCATTCTATTATAGATGACTAAAATGAAGGATGTTTTAGTCGACTAAAATGTAAGATGTTTTAGTCGACTAAAATGTACTGGAGTTTTAGTCGACTAAATACGACTAAAACTAAAACACTTGCAGAAGACTAAAATGGGACTAAAACTAAAATGCCATTTTAGTCCTAAGACTAAGACTAAAACTAAATTGAAATTCGCTGCCAAAATTAACACTGGTCTTGAATTTTAAATTTTAGCAGTAAACTCACCATATATACTGATATAGACTATTTCACCGCGACCGAGTGAAAAAGTCTGTTTTACTTTATAATCATTTTGTCGCTGAGCAGTTTGGGGTGTACCAAGATGTTCATTGCCACCTTCTGGCTGCAGGTTTCTCGCTATACTTACTAGAATACAATAATACAAATGTAATACTGTGATTCAGTATATAAGGGGAGTTTACTGCTAAAATAAATGTAAAATTCAAGACTTGCGTGGGTGTAAGATGTCCGCCACTGCTTTGTGTTACATAGTTACATAGTAGTTGAGGTTAAATAAAGACAATAATCCATCCAGTTCAACCTGTGTAGGTGTGTGTGGATGTATTCATTTCCCATACCCCTAAATGTTTTGATCCTTGAGATGTACGTCCACGAGTCTTTAGGAAACCTATTGGAACGCATAGCGGCCATGTTGAAACAAGTTGTTCTAGTCCATACACGTCACTTCCGGTTCCAGAATCTGATAGGTAGCGGCATTCTGATTATGAAAGTAAGGCCGGTGTTCTATCAGAATACCGCTACCTATCAGATTCTGGAACCCGAATTGACGTACGGACTAGAACAACTTACTGCGCATGCGCCATGCGTTCCAACATGGCCGCTATGCGTTCCAATAGGTTTCCTAATTTGACAGAACGTGAAGCAGAGGCGGACATCTTCTTACACCCACACAAGTCTAGAATTATACATTTATTTTAGCAGTAAACTCACCTTATAGACTAAATCACAGTATTACATTTGTATTATTATTGTATTCTAGTAAGTATAGCGAGAAACCTGCAGGTAGAAGGTGGCAATGGCCATCTTGGTACACCCCAAACTGCTCAGCGACAAACTGATTATATAGTCAAATAGACTATTTCACTAGTTTGCGGCAAAATAGTCTATTTCAGTATATACGGTGAGTATACTGCTAAAAAAAATGTAAAATTCAAGACTTGTGTGGGTGTAAGAATATGTCCGCCACTGCTTCGTGTTACATAATAGTTGAGGTTGAATAAAGACAATAGTCCCATCCAGTTCAACCTGTGTAGGTGTGTGTGGATGTATTCATTTCCCATACCCCTAAATGTTTTGATCCTTAAGATGTACGTCCACGAGTCTTTAGGAAACCTATTGGAACGCATAGCGGCCATGTTGAAACAAGTTGTTCTAGTCCATACACGTCACTTCCGGTTCCAAAATCTGATAGGTAGCGGCATTCTGATTGTGAAAGTAAGGCTGGTGTTCTATAAGAATACCGCTACCTATCAGATTCTGGAACCCGAATTGACGTATGGACTAGAACAACTTACTGCGCATGCGCCATGCGTTCCAACTTGGCCGCTATGCGTTCCAATAGGTTTCCTAATTTGACAGAACACGAAGCAGAGGCGGACATCTTCTTACACCCACACAAGTCTTGAATTATACATTTATTTTAGCAGTAAACTCACCTTATAGACTAAATCACAGTATTACATTTGTATTATTATTGCATTCTAGTAAGTATAGCGAGAAACCTGCAGGTAGAAGGTGGCAATGGCCATCTTGGTACACCCCAAACTGCTCAGCGACAAACTGATTTACAGGGTTCATACACATTTTCACCAATAAAATTCCATGACTTTTCCATGACTTTAAGTAAATATTCATGACCTAATGTTTCATGAAATGTCTATGTATACATGTTAAATAAGAAGAAAATCTATGTCACACCTAGCATATTTTTACTAATATAAATGACAAGCTTTGTAGTATACAGTGGAATATGAAATATTTATTAAATTAAGGCTTGCACAGTAACAACGTTTCATAACATAAACCCTGAGAACCGCTTAGAAATGGATTAACGTAATCCACAGGAGATATAACATAAATCAAGGGGAAGCAACTAAAAAATAAATAAAAGTGTCCAGCAACACTGTTCTGAACTTAAAGTGCCATAAATTGGAGAAAGAACAGTAATGGGTGCTCCTGCTTGCCAGAATAAAGCAGTTCAGGCAGTCATGAAGGTGCAGCTGGACACTGTGATATGGATGGCACAGTTAAATGCACAAAATGCGGCGCTTACTACTCTTAGGCCGAACCTACAGTCCCACAAACAGGCAGAAAAGAGTTAACAGAAAGGCGCCACTCAGGATTGGATGCTTAATAATTTTATTGACATTTATTTTTTTACATTCAGCGTATAGCACTGGTACAGGTAGGTGTCCTTCCGGGTCCGCATTTCGCCCTTACTGTCAGTCACTGGCCAGCAGCAACAGCAGCCGAGGAGATGAACCAATCAGGCAGCGGGGAGGGCCGGCTGCGGTTTGCCTGGAGACACTGTGACTGGCCAGCAGCAGCAGTAACAGCCAGGAGAATACAAACCAATCAGGCAGCGGAAGCGTCACTGGAGGGCGGGCCGGCCGCATGAACATGATGATGACGCGGAAGGGGGCTGTAACCGTTTCGGTTACCGCACTCCCGCGTCATCACGTTCATCCGGCAGGCCCACCCCCCAGTGACGCTTCCGCTGCCTGATTGGTTTGTAATCTCCCGGCTGTTACTGCTGCTGCTGGCCAGTCACAGTGTCTCCAGGCAAACCGCAGCCGGCCCTCCCCGCTGCCTGATTGGTTCATCTCCTCGGCTGCTGCTGGCCAATGACAGCACGCGCATACCGCGGACCCGGAAGGACGCTAATACAGCGAAATGTAAATACAGTATGTGGCAATTTAATTATCATAAAATAATTAAAATAATTAAGCATCCGCTCCCCGCCCCTCCACAGTAATGCCATGACTTTTCCAAAACCTAGTGTGTTTCCTAATTTTCCATGACTTTCCCAGGCCTGGAAAGTGTCATCTAAAAATTCCAAAACTTTTCCAGGATTTCCAGGACCGTACGAACCCTGTATATAGTCAAATAGTCTATTTCACTAGTTTGCGGCAAAATAGTCTATTTCAGTATATAAGGTGAGTGTACTGCTAAAATAAATGTAAAATTCAAGACTTGTGTGGGTGTAAGAAGATGTCCGTATTCTGTCACATTAGGAAACCTATTGGAATGCATGGCGCATGCGCAGTAAGTTGTTCTAATCCGTATGTCACTTTCGGTTGCAGAATCTGATAGGTAGCGGTATCCTGATAGAATGCTGGCCTTACTATCACAAAGTCTTTACATAATTTATGTATATTTATGTTAATTTATTTATATCTCATTTATTTACTATAATAACTCAGTATCTGTAATCACTGAAAATGTGGTTGAGCAAACACATGTTCTAGGTTTGGTGATAGTTTAATATTCTTATTACGCATAATTCACTTCATGTCTCAGCAAGGCCTGATAACATTTAATTTACTGAAAAGCCCTCTTTATAAGATCAAATATGAAATACTCATGTACAGTATCAGCGGCATCGCATGGTTCTTCCTAAGACAAGTCTAAACGCTTTCAGCGTCATTTAAGCTCTGCCTATCACTTTGCTGCAGAGAATTTATTACCCCACAATCCATTTGCAAAAGCAAGAGTACATTCCTAAACTGATTTGTTACTGTAAGGCAAAACAGCACTCTCAGACTCCATTACAAAGTTACTCTAGATAAGAGGGAACAAAGAATCAGACATTTGTCAGTAAAAGAAAGCTGATCTCAAATTCCTTTCATCCAAAAGTGTTTTCATTCACACGGTGAGGATTCTTACAATATCTTCTATACCGTTTATCAAGGGATGGGTTTTTGTTTCACTACCGTTCGCAGGTATGAACGAATGAATGGCTTCTCGATGGTAATATACAATTCCACATACAAAGAGCCGTATAGAAGAGGAAACATTGGACCAAACTACAACACCACAGAGATAATATTGAGTAGGCTCAGTGATTTGAGCTCTATTTGCTCCTTTCACGTTAGAATTTATCAGAGAAATTCAACTTTAACCACTTGAGTACTAGCCTGTGAATACCAATCAGTTTTCAGTTCTGGGAGAGTTTGCCTGACAATTACTCAGTCGTACAAATTATTTTTGTACAGTCTTTGAGACAGGTAGAGCTTTGTTTGTTTAATAACCACTGTTTTCTTTATTTATTATGTAAAGGGGGGAAAAAGACCAAAAAATTGGGGTTCGCTTACACCATACATTACCTTTCATTTATTTCGGCTCAATTCACATTTAGGTGTTTTTGGGCGATTTTCTGCTCTAAGCCTAGGCTCTAAAAATGCCCAACAAGACAAATCCCATTCATTTCAATGGCCCCTGTTCACATCTGAGCGTTCTGTCGCCTTAAGCAAACGCCCGTCCCTTTCAAAAAAGTACACAAGCTTCTTTTTTGGCAGATTACAGGCGTTTTTATTTTTTTTCATTGGTCACTTGTCAACCTAAAAAATGCCTGCACAAAAAAACGCCGCAAAAACGCCTGTAAAATGCCTGTGAAAATAGCAACGCTTAGATGTGAACGTAGCCTTAAGCCCTGTTCACACCTAGTGGCACTTTTCCACTGCAAGTACCGGCTAGTACCGTCTCGGCTCTACTCGGCCCTGCTTCGCCCGGTTTGCTTTTCCACTGCGGTACCGCATGGTATAGTGTCGGAACGGTTCGGTACGGTACGGTATAGGTTTGCTTTTCCACTAAAGTAGTACTAAAGTTAAGTGGGTGGGATAACAACAGGGTAGGTGTGATTCTGTGACCAATCAGTGGCTAGTAGTGACTGCATGCAAAGGATTGTGGGATATGGTACCAGTTTGGTACCTGTTGGAACCACAATCGAGTAGGTACTGTTTTTTCAGAGCCATACCGTACCGTACCGTTCTGGTTCCATGCAGTGGAAAAGCAAACCTATACCGTACCGAACCGTTCCGACCCTATACCATGCGGTACCGCAGTGGAAAAGCACAAAAGCGCGCCGAACCGGTACGGTTCCATGCAGTGGAAAAGCGCCATAAGTGTTTTTCGGCTCGTAAAACGCTCATCTCTGAAGTCTCAAAACGCCAAACAAGCAAAATCCCATTCATTTCAAGGGCCCCTGCTCACATCTGAGCATTTTGTCGCCTGAAGTAAAATGCCTGAAGCTCAAAAAAAGTACATGAGCTTCTTTTTTGGCAAATTACAAGCGTTTTCGGGCAGATGTGAATGCCTGCCTCCAATCCACCTAAAAAAATGCCTGAAAAAACGCCTGGCAAAACGCCCCCCCAAAAAAACGCCTGAAAACGATACGCTCAGGTGTGAATGGAGCCTAAAGCATTTGCAGACAGCCCGTCCGCAATGTACTGCGGATGGGGGGCCTGCACAGGCAAAAAAACATACCCGTATGTCGCTGCCTAGTTCTGGGTTTAGGGCCCCTGGCCCCCAGATGGCACCCACTGCGATCTTACACAGCAGGAGCCTGTCAGCAAGTCCGGCCAATGATTCCCAGCCAGGAACTGCGGAATGGCTGTGTTCAATCAAAGCTCTGAGCTCTGTGTTGATTGTCAGAGCTCTGTACAGAGAGAACAATCTCTGTGGTTCTCATCACTGTTTTGTAGGGAAGAGAGACTTAGAGATCTAGTGGTAAAAGCAGCACAATTTACACTCATTACACATAGTTAGGCACACATTTGTGATGCCGCTATATAGGATCACAGGTCTCTGATCATTTCAAAAGCCCAACCCCCATACAGTTAGAAACACGCCCCTAGGTACACATTTAACCCCTTGATCACCCTAGATGTTAACCCCTTCCCAGCCACTGTCATGACAGTGTATATTATAATCACTGATCACTGTATTAATGTCAGTGATTATATTATACAGTTAGTCCGGTCCCCCAGTTAGTGTCAGATTGTACCCCACATTATCGCAGTCCCATTATAAGTCGCCGATCGCCACTATTCATAAAGGATATATATATAAAAAACATAGTTTGTAGGCGCTATACCTTTCACTAAAACTAATCAATATACACTAACTGTTTTTTCTATTTTTTATCCTAGACATGTAGAAGAATACATTTTGGATAAAATTTAAAAAGAAATTGGATTTCTTGAACCACTTCAATACCACTTTTACCCCCTTCGTGTCCAGGCCAATTTTCATCTTTCAGCACTGGCACACTTTGAATGACAATTGCGACTGACAAATGCAATGCTGTACCCAAATGACATTTTTATCGTTTTTTTCACACAAATAGAACTTTTTTTTTGGTGGTGTTTAGTCACCGCCGGGTTTTTTATTTTTTACTAAAAAGAAGAAAAGAAAATTTTTCTTAATTTCTGTCAGTAAATTTTGTAAATAAGTAATATTTCTCCTTCACTGATGTGCGCTGATGAGGTGGCACTGATAGGCTTCACTGATGAGGTGGCACTTATGGGCACTGATGAGGTGGCACTGAAGAGGAGGCACTAATATGCCGCACTGATGGGCACTGATATGCGGCACCAATAGACGGCACTGATAAGTGGCACTGACAGGCGGCACTGATGGGCAACAGAGATGAGCAGGCACTGACTGGCATCACTAATGGACACGGATTGAGGTCACTGGTGGGCACTGATTGGTGTCACTGATGGGCATTGATTGGTGTCATTGATGGGAATTGATGGGTGTCACTGATGGGCACTGATTGGTGTCATTGATGGGCATTGATTGGTGTCACTGATGGAAATTGTTTCATCTTTACTGTAATCAGGGCACTGATAATCAGTGCCCCGATTACCTGTCCTGGACTCCCCTTTGGAGAGGAGCTGCTGATAGTCTCTCCTTGCCACACACTCTGACAGTGTGAGGCGAGGAGCGCCGATAAACAGCTGATCACATGGATAAAGAGCCACGTCATTAGCTCTTTACCAAGATTGGGGTCATGCTGTGTCCCGTGTTCCTAGGAACACAGCATGGCTGCGATCGCCGCGCCGTGGGCACGCGAGAGCGGCTGTGCCTGGGCACTGTCATATGATGTCCTTTCCAGAACGAGAGCTGCACCTCTCCGCTGTCATTTGAGTGAGCGGGCGGCAAGTAGTTACATTTTTTTATTGAATATGTTTTGTAGCAGAAAGCAAAAAATATTATTCTTTTCAAACTTTCTGGTCTTTTTTACCACAAAAAAAGAAAAAACCCAGAGATGATCAAATACCACCAAAAGAAAGCTCTATTTGTGTGAAAAAATAAAAAATGATATCACTTTCATTTTGCGTACAGCGTTGCATGACCACGCAATTACCAGTTAAAGTAGTAGTGCTACATAGCAAAAAATGGCCTGGAAGTGTATAAAATCTTTCGGAGTTTAAGTTGGTAACAAAAAAAAAAAGAGATCCCCAAACACTGGTAGTCAGTGGCACTTTAACCCCCCACCTTTATGAAAACAATCTCATAAATATTGGTAATCAGTGATATTTCAACCCCCCCCTAAGAAAAAAAAAAAAAAAAAAAAAAAAAAAACCCAGAGCACTGGATGAGGCTCTGTTGATCGGCGGTTCTGCCCATTACTGGTGTCACTGATGGGCATTGATTGGTGTCACTCATGGGCATTGATTGGTGTCACTGATGTGCATTGTTTCACCCTTGGACGGCTTCACTCACAGAAACTATGTACAGGACCAATCCAAGTGACTGTAACTTCACATGGCTGTGATTGGTCAACAAGAGACCAACCACAGAGATCACATGATGTAAACAGTATGTGTTTACATCTAAGAGCCCTCCCCTTCATCTTACATTGGGGACTGGAGGAAGGGGGGGGAAAAAGGAACTAATGAATGAGTGAATCCTGCTGCTGTGTGAGCCAATGAGGAGAGAGAGACCACTGCTCTCATGCACATGGCTGGATCTAGATAGGGCTGAGGTAATTATAAGGGGGACCTGGGGGGCTGCACTCAGGAGGTTTTTTACCAAAATGCATAAAATGCATTACAGCAAAAAATCTTCAGCCTTTAGAATCACTTTAAACTGGTTGGCTGGTTTATTTTATGGGAAATACCAGTTTAACAAATTTGCTCTCATCAATATAAAAATAAAATCTGAACAATCATTTAGTTAGATATTTTTTAAGCAGATGACACTGCAAGATGTAAGATGAATTATACACTGTGGACTATTTGTTACTGTTATCTGTAACCTTGGAAACTTACAGGTTAACTCTGCCCCATGTCACCCCGTAACCTCCTTAGTGCATGAGAAAGCAGTCAAGCCTGTAGATTAATTACCAGCAAGCAAAAGTTCACAGCAAACTAAATAAATGCTCCTAGAAAGTAAGTACCAATTCACAGAACAGTAGAGGTGTAGAAAATAAAAATAGTGTGTATAGAAAAATAGATATTACGAATGAAGTGTTGGAATTTCTGTATTTTGAATAATAAAATTATGACAAAATGGAATACACATTAGTTGCAAAATGTATTGTTTTTTTGAAGCAAAAGATTACTGTCTACGATCTTCTGTACTATAAACTTTCAGAGCAAAGAGGTTAAAATGAACACCATAGGTATAGGAAACAAAGAAGGTGTGTAGGCCTAGCGCATTATCCTCAAAACATGTTTTATTGAATAGTACAATATAGGGATTGACCGATATCGTTTTTTCAGGGTCGATATGGATACCAATTTTCCGACCATCCTTCAGGCTGATAGCCGATATTAGGTGCCGATATTCTGCACATTAAGGCCTCATGCACACAGGGCGTTTTTGCAGCTGCTTTTAGGAGCATCAGATGTTTTTTTTTGCAGCTTAGAAATGCCCCTCCGTGTTATCTTATGGCCTCATGCATACACAGACGTTTGGAAGCTGTAAGTGGCAAAGGCGTTTTCAAGCTGCAAAAAAAAAAAAAAAACCCAGGGCCAGTGCGTTCTGAAAACCAGTGTTGCAGCTGTAAAAATGTCTAGCGCTGCTAAACGTTGCTTATACAGCGTTAAGCAGCATCATACTTTTTTTTTTTATGTGAAAATCAATGATTCCCATTGATTTGAATGGAAGTTGAATCTAAGTCGGATCATGAAGATCCGATTTGTGGTGCGACTTGCGCTCTGAGGATCTTGAGGGGGAACTCCAAAAAAACGGCGTGCGGTCCCCCTCCAAAATCCATACCAGACCCCTATCCGAGCATGAAGCCCGGCAGGTCAGGAAAGGGGAGGGGACGAGCTAGCAGCCCCACCGCCTCCTGGACCATACAAGGCCACATGCCCTCAACATGGGGAGGTGGGTGCTTTGGGGCGGGGCGGGGGCTCTGCACCCCCCCCCACCCCAAAGCACCTTGTCCCCAAGTTGATGTGAGGGTCTGCGGGCAGGGGACTTATCAGAATCTGGACACCCCTGTAACAAGGGAGCCCCCCAGATCCTGCCCCCCCCATGTGAATGAGTATGGGGGTACCCCTACCAATTCACCCCAAAAAGGCAGTGTAATATAAATAATGTCAAGAGAGGGTTTTGAGAAGTCCTTTATTAACAATCTTCCTCCGATCTTTTCCCTTCGATCTTCTCCCCCTGCTCTTCACCGCTGCCAACGCGGTCCTCTACCAATGATGTCTCCCGTGATTATGCCGGCACCGCTCTTTGCGGCTTCTTATATAGCTGTGGTGTGGGGCCACCCGGTTATGTCACCCCCCCCCCCTTGTGTCGTCACGCATCGTCATGAAAATCGGAGAAAGATTTTTAATAAAGGACTCCTCAAAACCGTCTTTTGTCATTATTTACACTACACAGCCTTTTTTGGGGTGAATGGCTAGGGCTACAATGTACTCATATAGGGGGGGGGGCGGGATCTGGGGGGCCCCCTTGTTACAGGGGGCGTCCAGATTCCGATAAGTCCCCTGCCCGCAGACCTCAACAACCACTGTCTAGGGTTGTCAGCAAGAGGCCCTTGTCCCCATCAACATGCAGACCCCCCCCCCCCCGCTCCAAAGCACCCACTTCCCCATGTTGAGGGCATGTGGCCTGGTATGGTCCAGGAGGGGGTACAGTCTGGTACAGATTTTTTGGGGGGGGGCCCACACCGTTTTTTTTTTATGTGGGGTTCCCCTCTAAATCCATACCAGACCCGAAGGGCCATGTAAGGAACCAGGGGGGGACCCTCACACCGTTTTTTTTTTCCTTTTTGGCGTGGTATCCCCCCCTCAAGATCCTCAGAGCGCAAGTCGCACCACAAGTCGGATCATCATGATCTGACTTGGATGCGACTGCCATTCAAATCTATGTGCTTAAAGCCATATCAAAGACGGCTCATAGGCAATCATTGACTTTGAATAGAGGCAGAAAAACACTGATGAAAGCTACTTAAAGCACGTTTTTACAGCTGATTTTTCCTGGCATTGGTAGCGGCTCTGCTGCTCATTTTTTCTAACGCACTGTGTGCATGAGGCTTTAAAGTTTTTATTTTTACACTGTACTTTTGAAACATTTTTATTTTTTTATCACTTTTATTGCTGTCACAAGGAATGTAAAACATCCCTTGTGACAATAATAGCAACAGGGAAATGGTCTGGTGACTTCCATAGAACACCTCCATCCCAATATACATATAGAAACAAGAGAGATTGGCCTGCGGGACTTTGAATGAGGTAGGTGCTAGTGGCTGGAAATAAAATGCAGGAGTAGGTAGGTAAAAGAGTAGGCTTTTATTGCAATATATAAAAATATTGTACAAATAAGGAATGGTGTCATACACTAGATTGCATATGAAATAGTCCACTGGCTAAAATATAAACAATATACAGCGTAAATAATAATATATCACATATTGGTATACATCTTGTAATACAGCTTGGTTTCAAAGGTAGCCTTAAAGACATATTGTGATTCCATAATAATAGAGTGTCCTACATCGCCTGTCACCTCTACCAGGGGTGTTGAACAGGAGGTGCAAGAGAAGCCCTCTCTACAGCTTGTCTCCACCAGGTACATGATATGATTCCATAATAATAGAGTATACTGCATCCTGAACTGACGTGTTTCGCGAGCTATGCGCTCGCTTCTTCAGAGATAAATGCATACAAGGTATATCTACAAGGAAACAAATGTTGGAGTAAGAAATAATAAATAAATAAATAAAAAAGATACCTGAAAAAGGTTCAGTAGAGTAATAGGGACTCAAGGGAGTGTTAAATACTCACAGATCGATGAGGCTAGGATGGGGAAATACATTTCTGTGTTGTAGTAGTAGCATATATCTGACCCAGGAGCTGAAGGGTCCCGACTAGATGCAAGCCAAAAATGGGGGGGCCCATGGCAAGTGGGTGATGGGTGGTGAAATAGAGGGGTGCACCTTCCAAATCTGCCATAAATATGAATAAAATGGTAAGAGTATAACGTAGTGTAGTCATATACAAGGATAATAGGGTAACGTTAAAGGTATAGGAAGGGCTGGTGTGAAGATAATGAGAGTGACAAAGACCAAAATGGAATGAAGAAGGGAATTGAAATGAAAAAAGAGGTAAAGTAAACCTAGCACCAAAAAGCTAGTACCCATAATGAGTGATAAGAGTGTACCAAGGCCAAACACCAAAAAATGTGAAAAGTAAAAACAATGTAGAACTAAGTAGATTGGTGCTAGCCGTATGGAGGAATATAGTGCTAGGAAAAGGTATGTAGGTGGGAAAGAAAGAAGGGGAAGTGACCCAGTAACTCATCTTACCATGTGGATCCAAAGTCAGCAACATAATGGGACCCTAGCGTCATGCAGCGGGCAGCCAATGGATCAAACAGAGACAGGAGAGGAGTCAGGACACAAGCTGAAGTCGGTACACAGTCTGGCAGCAAGGTACAAAAGCATAAGGCAAGAGCAGGGTCAGACACAAGCCATGGTCACAGGTAGGCAGGCAGGAATCAAGAGGAGAGTCAAGGGCAAGCCGGGTCGGTATAACAGGTAATCCAGAAGCAGGTCTGGGCACAGGTAAAAAGGAACAAGCTGAAAGACCACTCAGCAATATGCTCCTGTAACCGCTCAGTATAAATAGGCCGTTTGGCGCCAATTATATGCGCACGCGCATTCGCGCATACGCACATTTCTACCTGTGTGCCTGGGCATGCGCACAAATGTCTGTTTGGGTCCAGCTGAGCGTCTCTTACAAATCACAATATGTCATTAAGGCTACCTTTGAAACCAAGCTGTATTACAAGATGTATACCAATATGTGATATATCATTATTTACGCTGTATATTGTTTATATTTTAGCCAGTGGACTATTTCATATGCAATCTAGTGTATTACACCATTCCTTATTTGTACAATATTTTTATATATTGCAATAAAAGCCTACTCTTTTACCTACCTACTCCTGCATTTTATTTCCAGCTGCAAGCACCTACCTCATTCAAAGTCCCGCGGGCCAATCTCTCTTGTTTCTATTGTGACAATAATAGGCAGTGACAGCTACTCTTTATGGAGGAATCTGGGGTCTATAAGACCCCAACCCCCCCTGCACTTAAAAGCATTCAAAACGCCAAGTTAGGCTCTTTTAAATGCTGTCATTTTTTTTAAAATCCTGTGCCATTAAAGGCTTCAGTAACCAGAAGTGATGTCAAGACATTGCTTCCAGGTTACTACATCGGAGACCCGATCAGAGCCGATTTCGGCTTTGTTCGGGTCTTTGGCCAGCCGGCCTACGTGCCGGCTGGTCGCTTGGGCCTCCCGGTGGGATGGGAGACCCGGGTGGAGCGATGGAGGGGGGAAATACCTTCCCGCTGCTTAGACGCATCAGTTGTTGTTGCAAGAAAGCAGACTGTCAGCTCTAAAAAATGATACCGGGGTGATGCCTGTAGCTGCAGGTTTCATTCCGGTACAACCACTTGAAGCAATATCGGTCATATCGGCAAGTTTGTGGCTGATACCGATACTTCAAAAAAAAAAAAAAAGTGAATATCGTCCCCGCTGCTAATCTGTCGATCCCTAGTATAAAACAGAGGTGAATGTACTCACAAACCAATGCTTGCATCAATGATTTTACATAACATCATCTGCTTAAGTTCATATATGTAAATTCACAATGCTCATAGACAAATCAGACATGCAGACACACTTTGGAGATTCTTCTCTAGTGTCTGAGTGTAATAGAACGCACGCTCACGTGACCGTGTGTTCCATTACACGCAGTCAGACACTCAGACATGAGAGGAAAATCTGCAAAGTCACAGCACCAGCCTGAGAGGCACGGAATCGGACCACAAGAGTCCCTAAGCTATACCAATGGTTATCTAGATGGGGCTCTGAAGAAGAGAGTAACCTCAAAATGCTTTAGCCGATGTGTCTACTAGCATTGTGAATTTACATATATGGACTTAAGCAGATTATGTTATGTCTAAGCTATGATGCAAGCATTGGTTTGTGAGTACATTCACCTCCGTTTTATACTATTTAATAAAACATGTTTTGAGGATAATGAGCTAGGCCTACGCACCTTCTTGGTTTCCTATACTTACAGTCAAATCGGACATCTCCAGTCTTTTGAGGGCAGCGAGGAGCACATTATCCAGACGCAGTAATATGTTAAGATGGGAGTTTGACAAAACGTTGGGATTTATTGAACAGCGCAGGAGAGTGAACAGAGCGCAATTTTTCCGAAATAAAGATAAACACCATCTTTGCTGAAAAAAACACAATGCCCTCTGGGCGATCTATGTACATTGCAAGGATTTGAACAAACTTTGTTGCAGATTCTTACCTGTTTTTGCTCTGAAGAAATAGCTGTTTGTTTGACCATGGGCTTCAGATTCCGATTCTGAGTCATTATAATCACCTGGTGTACTGTTCTGATGAGAAAAGTTATTTTTTTAATACCATTAATTTACATTATGGCTTGTGTAGCAATTGTAAATGCTATATTTTTGTTAGTTTTTTTTGCAATATTTTAGCTTAGTTACCTTTTCAAATACGTCTTTGATAACGCCCAATGGGGAGGGTGAAACGCGTCGACGCATTTTCCGGTTTATGGTCATCGGCACGTCACTTCTGGTACGGTGGAACGCACGTCGGGACCAGGAACCATCCCGAGCGCACTCCACGGCCTGGAAGGTTTCCAGACTCGCCTTACAAATTGTATCTGCCTGAATTTTTACTACTAAATGTGAGTGTAATCCTTTATCTATACCTATTAAAAGTTATATCAGAGTTACACTATTGTGAGCTTTTTTCTCCACCTATGTACATCGGAGTACTGAGAGATACTGAGAGCCACAGACACCTTATCCCTAAGGATATCTATATCAAGTTCCTTACTGGGACACGAGCTTTACCGACCCTTTTGGCTATATAGCTTAGGGGTCATCTCAGTCCGGTAAGTTGAACATCCAAAGGGGGAGGACCTGCACTATTCACAGCACTGGATTGATGGCATGATTTTGCACTTTCCTCTTGGCACTTAAGCACTTTTGGGACTCCTTGGTTTTATCTATTTATTGGACTACCGCTGCTTATCTTTGCTTATATATTGGACTGGCACTAATTTATTTATTTTATTTTCCACTGATTCAAATATTTATAACCCCGTAGTGGGGATACCACAGGATATTTGCACATGAATTGCATGTTGCACTTTAATATTGTTCATTTATGATTGGTATTTATTATTTATTTATCATTTATTATACTATTTATTATTGTATACCTCTTTGCGCTGGTATTTGGCACTGTATTTTTAGAAATTTGGTCACCACCATATTTTTTGAACAGCTGCATGTAGGTATAGCACATTATATTTATCCATAGTGCGGTACACCTTTTATTTTACCTTTTATGCTGACAACCCATGTCTTGAATTTCAGCTGATTCACAGCTGATTCACTTAGATTGAGAAATCAAAGAAGCCAGGCAGAAAAAAAAAATCAGCTTTATTAGCACAGTGGGGGAATTTTTTGGATTTCTCTGGAAAGGTTGTATAGGCTATTCTTAAAATGATTGCAAGGGATATTTTTTTTTCTCTATTAAAATTACAAACATATCACACTTACCTGCTCTGTGTAATGTTTTTTTACAGAGCAGAAACAATCCTCCTCTTCTGGGGTCCCCTGCCGGTGCTCCAGGCCCCACCCCCCTGCCGTGTGCCCTCATAGCAAGACGTTTGGCACTTGTGCGCGCTCCCTCCCGAGCCATAAGACACAGAGCTAGGCTTGGCCCCGCCCCCTCATCACTGGCTGTGATTGACGGCAGCAGGTGCCAATAGCGCCCGCTGCTGTATCTGAGCCAATAAGGACAGAGAGAGACCCGAGAGAGCCTCTGTTCTTGTGCAAAGCGCTGTAGCGAGATCTGGCTCAGGCATGTATTTAGGGGGACTGTGGGAAAAGCAACATGCAGAAGGTTTTTTTACCTTACTGCATAGAATGCCCACAGCAAGAAAAAACAGAAACAATGCTGGAGGAAATTTAAAGCACACACAAATCTTATTTGTAGCATAATTATAAATGGGAAATGTAGGACAATATTTTTTTATCAAGTTGTTATGGGTAAAGTTCTGCATTAACCATTTGGCTACCGCCCCATAGCAGATTTACTGCGCAGGATCGGGTATATATACACGTGATCCTAAACTTCCAGGTATCGGGCGCAAGTGCACCCGCTGATCATTTGGTACACTGACAGAATGGCAGTCTGCCTAGGTAAAGTGTCAGTACAGGTGACATGGATTCTGTGGTTCTGTAAAGCAGAAACACAGATCCATGCCTTCCACTAGTAAAAGCACCTTCCACACTACATTTTTTGAAACACTAGCTAGGCACACAGGTAACCCTTTGATCACCCCTGATGTTAATACCTTCCCAGCCAGTGTCATTAGTACAGTGACAGTGCATATTTTTAGCACTGATCACTGTATTGGTGTCACTGGTCCCCCAAAAAGTGTCAGTTAGGTGTCCGATTTGTCCGCTGCAATATCGCAGTTATAAGTCACTAAATAAATAGATAAAAATATCCCATAGTTTGTAAACGTAAACCAATCAACGCTTACTGGGATTTTTTTACCAAAAATATGTAGCAGAATACATAGTGGCCTAAATTGATGAAGACATTTGATTTTTTTCATTTTGGATGTGTTTTATAGCAGAAGGTAAAAAATATTGTTTTTGCACTTTGTTTACAGCGCAAAAAAAAAAAAAACCTGCAGAGGTGATCAAATACCACCAAAAGAAAGCCAGGGGTGCAGATGCGATGCAGGAACACGCTGCATATTCGCAGCGTTCTCGCATCGCAGAAGTGTGAACCGGGACTTAAGACTGATCATTTCAAAACACACACACAACATTCTTGCAGTGCACAGAAAACAACTTTTAATAACAGCTAATATTTTGCAACAGTCTACATGAATTAATAGTTGGCTGTTAGGGTATGAAGATTGATTACTTTCAATAAACACGGTTTACCTGTTAAAGAAATCTCAGGTGAAACCACCACCAGGAGCCGAGATCCCTTCCAGCTACTGGAATCTGATTTCTTCCGGTCTACAAAAAGTGTACATGAGAACATACAGATATTTCCTTACCTAACGGTGAATATGAGAAGGTCCAGCCTGGGGCGGCTTCACAAGGGTTGAGCACTCCACTCCCCTGGTATTTATAGGAGGTGCTGAAATCCAGGACAACAAGAATCTGTTCTAGGGAGAAAAAAGAATGACTTTAAATGATCATAATTGCTGGTAGTCAAATAACCTCCTTAAAGAGAAACTGTATTGTACCTTAACCACTTCTGGGTCGGAAGATTTTCCCCCTTAAAGCGGAGTTCCAGCCTCAAAAATCCACTTTGGGCCATTCGCTTGCTCAGTGTCACCTAAAAAACAAAAGGATAGTCCCGATTTTTTTTTTAATTACTTACCTTGATATTGAAGAAAATATCAATAAAAAGAAAAGAGAAGGCGCCTGGCCCTTTAAATAAAAGATTGTTGAACCTGCTGCCCTTTTAATTGTAATAAAACAATAAATAGGTATATATCATAGGTAAAAAGGCGCTGGTAATCTTAATATATCACGTGTTATAAAAATTAAAAATTAATAGGTGATTTAAAGTGTAATATATGTGATTAAAAATTGCTACAAATATATATATGATCTACTATTGGTGCAATTAGCAAAGAAAAGTGCATACCAGTGCAATTTCAATTCAGAAGTGTTTGTGCTTCTCAAAGTAAATTAATCCACAAAGGTGTGGATCAGTGAACCAATAAATAGATATATAAAGAATTCCATACAAAAATCACATAAGAATATATAAAAATATAAATATATAAATGTGCTCCAAGTAGTGTTTAAAAATCCAGGCAATAGCATGCAATCAAAATTGTGCTTGGTGGATTCTTATTAATCCCTTCACAGTGCTCCAGGTGCTGGGATGTGACAACCGTCAATTAAGAAGTGCTTGTGCTTCTCAAAGTAAATTAATCCACAAAGGTGTGGATCAGTGAACCAATAAATAAATATATAAAGAATTCCATACAAAAATCACATAAGGATATATAAAAAAATCACATAAGAATATATAAAAAAGTATAAATATATAAATGTGCTCCAAGTAGTGTTTAAAAGTCCAAGCAATAGCATGCAATCAAAATTGTGCTTGGTGAATTCTTATTAATCCATTCACAGTGCTCCAGGTGCTGGGATGTGACAACCGTGGCCTCTTACCAGCTAGCAGCAGGTCACAAGGACCCCCAACGCCTGTGATCCCTTTATTGGGTGGATCAGACCTCTCCTCGATTGCTTGGATCTCTGGCTCCTATATTACTCGAGTTGGACCATGTAGTCCCCCCATACACATAAAGATATAGAAGAACAAATAGCCTCCAATAGTGAAATACTGTTTTATTCTCCAAAAAACATACACTATAAGGTGACAATTAGCCTCTTACTATTTGTTGTGCCCTCCTGGCACTGGGCAATTCGGCAGTACAAAATCGTTTTTTTGGGTCTTAGGAAGATATTCTCCGGGGATCTGCAGCACCCTGTATCTCCTTTCCCCCTTTCTTTGTATTGCAGCGGTGGATGTGTATCCCAGCCTCTGTTCCGAATGCCTCTGTGTGCAGACTGCCTGAGGACGCTCGTTAAGCGAAATGCATTGTGGTCAATGCTAACCCGGAAGTAACACACAGAGGCATTCGGAACAGAGGCTGGGATACACATCCACCGCTGCAATACAAAGAAAGGGGGAAAGGAGATACAGGGTGCTGCAGATCCCCGGAGAATATCTTCCTAAGACCCAAAAAAACGATTTTGTACTGCCGAATTGCCCAGTGCCAGGAGGGCACAACAAATAGTAAGAGGCTAATTGTCACCTTATAGTGTATGTTTTTTGGAGAATAAAACAGTATTTCACTATTGGAGGCTATTTGTTCTTCTATATCTTTATGTGTATGGGGGGACTACATGGTCCAACTCGAGTAATATAGGAGCCAGAGATCCAAGCAATCGAGGAGAGGTCTGATCCACCCAATAAAGGGATCACAGGCGTTGGGGGTCCTTGTGACCTGCTGCTAGCTGGTAAGAGGCCACGGTTGTCACATCCCAGCACCTGGAGCACTGTGAATGGATTAATAAGAATTCACCAAGCACAATTTTGATTGCATGCTATTGCTTGGACTTTTAAACACTACTTGGAGCACATTTATATATTTATACTTTTTTATATATTCTTATGTGATTTTTTTATATATCCTTATGTGATTTTTGTATGGAATTCTTTATATATTTATTTATTGGTTCACTGATCCACACCTTTGTGGATTAATTTACTTTGAGAAGCACAAGCACTTCTTAATTGACGGTTGTCACATCCCAGCACCTGGAGCACTGTGAAGGGATTAATAAGAATCCACCAAGCACAATTTTGATTGCATGCTATTGCCTGGATTTTTAAACACTACTTGGAGCACATTTATATATTTATATTTTTATATATTCTTATGTGATTTTTGTATGGAATTCTTTATATATCTATTTATTGGTTCACTGATCCACACCTTTGTGGATTAATTTACTTTGAGAAGCACAAACACTTCTGAATTGAAATTGCACTGGTATGCACTTTTCTTTGCTAATTGCACCAATAGTAGATCATATATATATTTGTAGCAATTTTTAATCACATATATTACACTTTAAATCACCTATTAATTTTTAATTTTTATAACACGTGATATATTAAGATTACCAGCGCCTTTTTACCTATGATATATACCTATTGAAGAAAATATACTTACCTTTCTTCCATTTCCTCCCTCTGTGGCCACGGCCTGCGCCGTCACTTCCTGCTTGCATTGATTCCTGGGAGCCGAACGTCATTGCTCCCAGGAGTCAATGCGCCTGCACCGGCCCCGCTCGTTAGTTCCGGTGCAGGCACGTAATTTCCTGCTAAACAGCTTCTGGGCATGCCCAGAAGCTGTGCAGGGATGACGCGCCTGCCCCGGAAGTGAGGAGCGGGGCCAGTGCAGGGCATTGTGGGACCGAAGAGGACACGGAAGAGGACGCAGAAGAGGACGCGCTGGCTTTAGCTGCCCACACCTGAGATGGCAGCGCAGGAGAAGAAATTTTCAAGGTAAGTATTTCTTCTAAAAGGTAAGTGCGATCCGGGACAGTTCAGAGGCTATTCATTATGGAATGTACTAGCCCTCACTGTCCCGGGGGTATTTTTAGTGAAAAATAGTTTCTGAGGCTGGAACGCAGCTTTAATGACCAGGCAATTTTTTGCGATTCGACACTGCATTAGTTTAACATATGATTGCGCCGCCGTGCGCCGCTGTACCCAAATAACATGGATGTACTTATTTTTCCCACAAATAGAGCTTTCTTTTGGTGGTATTTGATCACCTGTGCAATTTTTCTTTTTGCGCTCTAAACAAAAAAAGAGAGACAATTCTAAAAAAAAAAAAAAAAAAAAAAAAAAAAAAAAACTTTCACTTTCAGATATAAAACATTACGGGAAAAAAAATGTAAAAATCAAATTTTTTCATCATTTTAGGCCAATTTGTATTCTGCTACATATTTTTGGTGAAAAAAATTCCAATAAGCGTATTTTAAATTGGTTTGCGTAAAAGTAATCACGTCTACAATCTAGGGGAAAGATTTATGTAATTTTTTTTTTTTTTTTTACTAGTAATGGCGGCGATTAGTGATTTTTTTATTGGGACTGCGACATTGCAGTGGACAGATCGGACCCCTAACTGACATTTTTTACACTTTTGGGGGAAGCAGTGACATTACTACAGTAATCAGTGCTAAAAATATGCACTGTTACTGTAATAATGATACTGGCAAGGAAGGGGTTAACCCAGGGGCGATCAAAGGGTTAAATGTGAGCCTAGGGGGTGATTTCTAACTGTGAGGGGGATGGACTTATAGAATCAATAGCGAGACCTGTGTTCCTAAGTAGGAGGAACACAGGAGCTCTGCATTGATTCCTGAGAGAACAACAGTCTGCTGTGTTTACAACAGCAGACCACTGTTCTCTATTCACGTGGAGCCATCGCAGGTGCTCGGTGGTAATTGCGGCCGCCAGCCTGTGCATTATGTTCGCCCCCCCCCCCCCAGGATCGCTCCCGCGAACCGCCGTACAGGTATGGCAATTCGCGGGAACCTGCCGCCGTATATAGGCGGCGGCGGGTCGGCAAGTGGTTAAATACACCTTTAAGCTAATATTGTAAATTTGGGCTGAAAGTCTTTATTGGGTCTTTATACACTCACCGGCCACTTTATTAGGTACACCTGTTCAATTGCTTGGTAGCAAAAATTGCCAATCATCCCGCCATATTCCCGCCATTTCTCATATAAGAATGAATACTCTGTAATCCAATCCGTCCCCATAGATAGAACAGAGAGCGAGGCAGAATCTGACAATAGATTCTCTCCCCTCCGATCTCTATCTACCATCGGATAGTGCATCCGACAAACTGGGCGACCAGCCATAGCCCGCCGAACAGAATTTAGATCCTGCTATGACGCTGCGCGCATGCACAGATCGTCAGGCAGAATCCGACGATTCTTCCCGCAGTCTCCCGTCGAATAATGCATCTGACGGACTGCGCATGCGCAATAATGACGTCAACCCCAGCTGAGCGGAGCAGTCAGCTGGAGTGACTTAATTTACCGCGCATGCGCAGTCCGTCAGATGCATTCTTCGACAGGAGATCACCGCCTCTCCTCCCCTGGCCCGACTCCCCCTGTGTCTGAGCGGGAGCAAATCTCCGGCTGCGCGCGTGCACGCCGACGACAGGTCTACGTTGCTGGACGATAACGAGCCACTTTGCCGCAGTATCCTCAACGTGAGCGGTCGGCAAGTGGTTAAGTAATGCAGAGCTGAGGGATCAGGATTAAAGCGATTCTAAAGGCAGCAGGTGTTTTACCGTAATGCATTCTATGCATGAGACTGGGTTCACACCGGTGTGACTTGTCATGCGATTTGACAGGTCAAATTGCATGACAAGTCGCACTCTATTGTTGGCAATAGAACTGTTCAAAACGATGTTATGCTGACTTTGAGATGCCACACCGATTTGAAAAAGTAGTTACTGCACTACTTTTGGTGATTTCAGGTGAGACATGCATAGACATCTATGCATGAAATCACACAGATGTTAGCCAAATCGCACTGTCATGCGTCTTTTAAATTGTTCGATTTCAAGTGAAGTTGAATAGTTTCAAAGCCGCATTTAGTGTGAACCTTGACGATGGTAAACCACCTTCTGGATGCAACTCCCCCCACCCCACACCTTATACTTGCCGGATCTCCATCCAGCTCTGTGCCCAAGAGCAGCATTGTTGCTCTCTCTCTTCTCACTGGACTCTATGAGAACAGTGGGAGTCATTGGCTCCTGCTGCTGGTAATCAAATCCAATGACAAGGGAGCTGGGGGCGGGGCCAAGCCACAATGTGTGTATCTACAGCCACACACAGCCCAGCTCAGGTTCGAGCAGTGTTATTTTTGGCAGAAAGTTCAATTTAGTTTTAGTCCAATTTTAGTCATCTGCAATTGTTTTCGTTTTAGTCGTATTTAGTTGACTAAAACAGTACAGTACATTTTAGTCGAGTAAAATCTTTTTAGTCGACTAAAACTCATTTTAGTCTAAAATCTAATGGGTTTAGTTACATTGTATTGCATTATTCAAAGTAGAACTCCACCGAAAAGGGGAAGTTCAATTTTAAGTACTCGTCCCCCGCTCCTCTTGCACAAATTCCACTTTTAAGGGTGCGGGGGGGGGGGGGGGGTGGGGAATACCACCAGCTGGTACCTCATTTTTACCTGCTTCCCACTTCTGTTCTGAGTGGCGCTGCAGTCTTCTAGGACACCGACAGGTCCCAGAAGACTGCATTGACCATTCACAATGCGCAGCGCAAGTTGTGCATGCGCAGTGGGCAGCAAGTTGTCACAGCCGGGTGCCCATAGTGAAGATGCCGGCGCCGCCGAGGGAGGACAGAGGATGAAGACAGATGGGCTGAGTGCTCCGCTGGACTGTGGGACAGGTGAGTGGCTGTTTTTTAAGTCAGCAGCTACACTTTTTGTAGCTGCTGACCTTTATTTTTTTGACAGACGGCTGGAACTCCTCCTTAACTCCTCTTTAAGCATTTCTCTACAATTTCCAAACTCGTATATACTCCTGGAGTAAAAAACGTAATATGTTATAATTTATGGCATTAAGGTTTGAACATGCACTACAGACACAGATGTCATTATATAATGTTTTCATTTAACCACTTACGGACCGCCCGCCGCAGTTTTAAGTTGCTACTCTGACATTAAATACCAGGGTTATTGCAACACATAGCTGCCATAACCCTGGTATTTTCTTACAGGGTAGACGGTCCACTTTTACATAAAAGAGATTACCGCAGGATCACTTTTTTGGGTGGTGGGAGAGGTGACCCCCCCCCCCCCCCTGCTTCCTGGACGTATTCCCCGCTTACCATAGCCGTCCATAGCAGGGAAAACCGATCTGATCCTTTCGGGTCCTAGGCAGGAAGTTGAGTGAGGGCAAGATGGCCCCCACTCGGCTCTGTGGCCTTAGAGGATTGGAGCGACGTCATATGCCACTTTCTCCCAACGAACTTAAGGTCCCTTTTGTTCATGCTAAAAAAAAAAAAAAAAAAAAAAAAGACATTTTTTTTTTTTGCTTTTAAGTGTAGACGTGAGACCTGACGTCTTTTTGACCCCAGATCTCACATTAAAGAGGACCTGTCCTGCTTATTTCCATTACAAGGGATGTTTACATTCCTTATAATAAGAATAAAAGTGATCAAACATTTTTTTTTAAAGGGACAGTGTAAAAAACTGAATTTTTGTAAAATCTTACCTGTAAAATTCCTTTCTCTGAGTCCTCCGACAGTCGCCGCCTCCTCTAAGCCATCACTATTGGGTATTGTCCACCTATCCGTAGGAATAGCTAGGCATATAGACTTAGTCAAAAGACAAAAGGCATTAGCATATACACACCCACGGGGGCTGTCCCATCTGGTCAATACCCCCCCTGCATCACCACTCCCAACTCAGTTTGGTAGCATAGCAGTAGGTAATAAAGAACCCCAAAAGAGGGGCGGGGGCGGCGACTGTCGGAGGACTCAGAGAAAGGAATTTTACAGGTAAGATTTTACAAAAATTCAGTTTTCTCTTACGTCCTCCGACAGTCGCCGCCTCCTCTAAGTCATCACTATTGGGATGTCCCAAAGCAGTATAGACATGAGGGGTGGGAGAAGCAACCGTAGAAAAGGCAACGCAGTACCCACATCAGAGAAAGGAAACTTACATGCACCGTAAGAACCAACTGGGCAACAGAAAAAACAATGCTCAACAGGAGCAACAGCCCAGGAAAGCAAATGCCAACAGCCAGGGACCCAGAGAAAAATTCAAGGGTCCATCATGGCACAGCCGCACTGAGAACTTTGTGGCCAAAAGAAGCATCAGCTGATGCCAGAACGTCTACTTTGTAGAACTTGGAAAAAGTGTGCACCGACGACCAAGTCGCCGCCTTGCACACCTGGGCCACGAGGCCCGATGCCAACAGGCCCAGGAAGTACTCAAAGACCTGGTAGAGTGCGCCTTAACAGGGAAGGGCGGAACCCGTTCCTTCAAGGCATAAGCCTGCTCAATGGTCTGTCTGATCCATTTGGCAATAGTCGCTGCCGAGGCAGCCATGCCCTTCCGAGGTCCCTCAGAAAGGACAAAGAGAGAATCCGTCTTCCAAAAGGATTCCGTCGACTTCAGGTAAACCCTGATCGCCCTGACAACATCCAAGGCATGCAAAGCAATCTCCTTTGGATGCTTAGGCTTCGTACAAAGCAAAGGCAGGACAATTTCCTCATTAAGGTGGAACTCAGTGATCACCTTGGGAAGAAAGGACGGGGGTGTTCTCAACACCACCTTGTGAATTATCAAGTAAGGGGAGCGGCAAGACAACGCCGCCAGCTCCGACACTCTGCGAGCCGAAGTGATCGCAACAAGAAAAGCAACCTTTTTCGACAGCAGAGGCAACGATATCTCCCTGATATTTTCAAAGGGAGCACGCTGCAATGCGGACAGGACCAAGTTCAAGTCCCATGGAGGTAAAGGCTCCTTCCTGGGAGGAGCCAAATGTCGCACACCTTGAATGAAAGTGCGCACCAAGGAATGAGACGCCACAGGGCGTTGGAAAAGGACCGCCAGTGCTGACCCCTGACCCTTTATCGTGGACAGCGCCAGGCGCTGATCCACTCCAGACTGGAGGAAAGCCAAGATTCTCGACACCGAGTAAGAACGAGGGGAGAACCCCCTGGACTCACAAAAGGTGAAATAGGCTTTCCAGGTACGGTAATAGATCTTACCAGAGGAGGATTTCCTTGCCTTGATCAGGGTAGGGATGACCTCAGGGGATAGACCCTTGTCCTTCAAGACCTGGGTCTCAACAGCCAGGCCGTTAAAGCCAGCGACTGTAAAGCAGGATGGAAGATCGGACCTTGAGACAGGAGATCTTCCCGCAGAGGCAGGCGCCACGAAGGTGCCACTGCCAAGTGAACAATGTCGGCGTACCAGGACCGGCGTGGCCAGTCCGGTGCCACCAGAATCACCATGTGCGGTTCCGAGGCCAATCTGCGAAGGAACCGGGATAGTAACTGAATCGGAGGAAAGGCGTACATCAGACGATACTGATGCCAAGGGGCCACCAACGCATCCGAGGCGTCCGCCAACGGATCGCGCGTTCTTGCCACGAAGCTTTCCACCTTTCGGTTTAGCCGGGATGCGAACAGATCCACATCTGGGGATCCCCATTTCACACACAGCATCTGAAAGACCTCCGGGTGAAGGGACCATTCCCCCTGGTCCAGGGACTGGTGGCTCAGATAGTCGGCCTGACAATTTTCCACGTCCGGAATGTGAACTGCCGAGATCGCCGGGACATGAGGGCCCAAGACAGAATGTCGGTTACCTCCCGGGCCGCTCCCTGGTGCCCCCCTGGTGGTTGATGCAAGCCACCGCGGTAGCATTGTCCGTCTGTACGCGAACAGGCAGGCCCCGGAGACGATCCGACCACTGGAAGAGACAGAGTTTTATCGCTCGTAGCTCCAGCACATTTATCGGGAGGGAGGACTCCTCCTCCGCCCAAGTGCCCTGGGCAGACAGGTTGCCCAGGACTCCACCCCAGCCCGACAGGCTGGCATCCATGGTAACCACTGTCCACACCAACGGACGGAAGGACTTGCCTTCCGTCACCGACGGGGACTGGATCCACCAAAGAAGAGCCAATCTGGTCTGGCGACTCAGGGAGACCTCCAGATCCAAAGACTGAGCTAGTCTGTCCCACCTGGCCAGGATCTCCGTCTGGAGAGCCCACGTGTGGAACTGAGCAAAGGGAATCGCCTCGAAGGCCGATACCATCAACCCCAGGCCCCGCATACAGGTCCTGAGTGATGAGGACGGATTGTCCCTGTGGGACCTAAGTTCATCCCGCAAAGTCCGGAGCTTGTCGTCCGGCAAGAACACCTTCGCCTGAGCGGAGTCCAGAATCATTTCCAGATAGGGAAGACGCAGCGATGGAGACAACGTCGATTTCTGAACGTTGATAGTCCATCCAAACTCCTGAAGCGTCTGTACCGCGATGGACAGATCGCGCACAAGGTCCTGGCTGGCACGCGATCTCAGAAGCAGATTGTCCAGGTAACCCAAGACCGCAATGCCCTGAGCCCTCAGTAGGCCCAGAACCGGCGCCAGCACTTTGGTAAACACCCTTGGTGCCGAAGCGAGACCGAAAGGTAACGCCACAAACTGGTAGTGATCGTCTGCGATAGCAAACCGAAGGTACCGCTGATGACCCTCGAAAATGGGGATGTGCAGGTACGCATCCTTCAGATCTATCGAGGCCAGGAATTCCCCCGGACTCAAGGAAACCACCACCGAACGGAGAGACTCCATACGGAACTTCCGAACCCGCACAAAGCGGTTCAGCGCTTTTAGGTCCAGAATAGGACGCACTTTGCCCTCCTTTCTGGGCACAGTGAACAGATTCGAATAAAACCCCCGAAATCTGTCCTGATGAGGCACCGGAACAATCACCCCCTGAGCAAGAAGGTCCTGCACCACTTGATGCAAGTCCTGCAACCGCCCCGGAAGCAGATGAAGATTGGAGGAAAAGAATCTGTCCGCCTGCCTGGAAAGGAATTTGATCTTGTAACCCGATCGAACGATTTCCTGAACCCACCTGTCCGAGATCCGGAGCATCCAAGGTTGGAGGAAACCGCACAAACGTCCCCCCACCCCAGAAACGGGCGAGGGTGCCCCTTCAGGCAGAGGGTCCCGCCGAGGCGGCATTGCCGGTCTTCTGCTTACCCGCCCAGGGTTTCTTCTGGTTGCCCTGGGCCTTGAAGGGCTTGCCCTTGGATTGGTTCCGAAAGGCACGAAAGGACCCCTGAGTGGATCTAGGCGCAGAACCCCGTTTGCCTCGGTAAGACTTGTTCTTCGGGTTCAGGGGTAGCATAGTGCTCTTGCCCCCCGTGACGCCTTTCACCAGGGTATCCAACGCCTCACCAAAAAGGCGAGAGCCAGCATAGGGAAAATCAGCAACTGTTTTCCGCGAGGACTGGTCAGCCGACCAGCTCTTCAGCCATATCAGTCGCCGGTTGAGTACCGCGACACTTGAGAGGCGAGCCACCAAGGGAGCCTCATTCAGGGCAGCATGACACAAATACATGACCCCTTGGTGGATCTGGTCCACCATTTCCAGTCGGGCAGGCGGCACATCATCAGACACTAGGTTGCTTCTAAGCACCCTAATCCAGTCAGCCACCGCCTGAGCCACCATAACGGATGCGAAAACGGGTTTGAGCAACAAACCCGCCACCGTATAGGAATGGCGGGCTAGAGACTCCAACTGCCGGTCCGTGGGATCCCGGAAAACCGGGGTATCCTCAGTAGGAACCAAGGTAGCCTTGTTCAACACGGCCACAGTGTGATTTACCTGCGGAGGCACACACCATTGCGATTCAATAGCCGGCGCAAAAGGATAAAGCAATTTGAACCGACTAGGTACCAGGAATGGACGTTTTAACGTGCGCCATATTTTATTAACAGTGTAATGAAATTCAGCTGGGCAGGGAAAAACCTGCACAGACTTGCGGGCCCTGTGCGTCCCAAATGAGGACACAACGCCCGGAGGATTGGGCTCATCCTCCAAATGTAAGGTATCCTTAACCGAAATGATCAGTTCATCCATGGTCGCCCGTTCTTCAGGCGACCCCGGGGAGGATGTATCAACACCCTCCACCTCAGCCTCCCCCTCAGACCCTGGGGGGTCTAGGGATGAGCGGGACCCTGAAAAGGGCACGCTCGCAGCAGCAGCAACCGCAGCAGCAGCCATATCCCCATCTGAATCAGAAGAGAGAGACAGCCTGGGCCGTTTTCTCGCAGCCCGTTCAGACATCAGCATTTCCATATTTGCCACTAAAGTCGCAACTACAGCAGCCAGATCAGGTCGCAGCGGGGCCACAGGAGAACTGGGCCCCCCACTAAAGCTGGAGGAAACTTGCTTTCCTGAGAATCCATGGCTCAAGATATAAAAAAACTACAGTGCAAAAAATTAGTGTACTGTCCCCTTAAATAGCGCTGCGGAGTGCGCAGCCCACCGCTACTGTCACAGCTATGAAGACCCCCAAAAGGAGAAAGAAACTGAGCCAGAAGCAGTATGCAGAAGAAGACTGAGAGGGATACACTGCAGAGCCCGCAGATCGTTGCTACCTGTGCCTGTGCTGTCTGAGAGGAAGAGGAAATGCTGCTGGAGGGGGCTGGCCATAAGCCAGACTCCAAGGAAAATGGCTGCCCCATAGGGATGCATAGGAGGCTTCACTAAGATGGCCGCCGACATGTGGCTGAACCGATCGTTCTACCGTCCCTAAAATGGTGGCGGATGGCGCCAAAGCGATCTGTATACTCGCCCCAGAGGGGCCATACAGTGTGCATATCAAAAAATATGGCGGACCGCGCAAATTTTCCCCCGCAGCGGTCGCCGCACAATACACACGTCTGTACCCCCAAACATGCACCTAAGGTGACACAGGGACAGGGACCCCCAGCAAACATACATATCTGCACAAAGCGAACCCCGCAGGGATCGCACAGGGAGTCGCACAGACATGGGGACACACAGCAACACAGACTGCCACCCCAGACAGAGGCCCCACACAGAAAAGTACTTACCTGTACCCGATGGCGTGGGGAAGCCTCTATGCACGGATAAACCTCTGTCCTCATCTGACAGGGAGTGCCGTGAGCCAGGGACATGACGCTGCAGCACAGCAGACGAGTCCTGTGAGGTAGCCACCTCACGGCTGCATCCCTGCAGCGAACAGGGATGGGTCGTTCTTAATGCCAGGGCGAACCATAGCTGAACGCTCGATGGCGGGCTGGGGGTCCATCTGACCCTCTGTGCCCTGGGGAACCAGGGCGGTCAGTCCGAATCCCAGCACCGCATGATCCATCTTCATCCGAAGAATAAACTAACACTAAAGCTGACAAAATAAACAACTAGTAAAGTGAGAGAAAAAAACTGACATTCAAAAAGAAAATCAAGTAAAAGATTTAGGAAGGCTGAGACTGAAGCCCCAGCACAAGGTAGCCTGAACTATTCCTGATGCTAGGCAAACTAAAACTGAGTTGGGAGTGGTGATGCAGGGGGGGTATTGACCAAATGGGACAGCCCCCGTGGGTGTGTATATGCTAATGCCTTTTGTCTTTTGATTAAGTCTATATGCCTAGCTATTCCTACGGATAGGTGGACAATACCCAATAGTGATGACTTAGAGGAGGCGGCGACTGTCGGAGGACGCAAGAGAAATAAAAAATAAAAGGCAAAATAAATAAGAAAAAAAAAATCTAAAGCGCCCCGTCCCTCTGAGCTCGCGCACAGAAGTGAACGCATATGCAAGTCGCGCCCACATATGTAACCTGTGTTCAAACCACGCATGTGAGGTATAGCCATGATAATTAGAGGGACAGCAATGATTCTAGCCCTAGACCCCCTCTGTAACTCTAAACTGGTAACCTGTAGACATTTTTAAATTGTCGCCTATGGAGATTTTTTAACCTCTTCCGGACCGCCCACCGCAGATATACTGCGGCAGGCTGGCCCTCCTGCGCAACAGACATAGCCCTACTTCGGTCACGCGCCTGCAGCACGTTCCTGCCCCCACTCGGCAGCGGGGACTCCGATGCACGGGGCTGGCGGCTCCAATTGCCGCCAGCCATCCACGATCGCTCCCTGCTAAAAGAGAGAACACAGTTGACCGTTCTTCTATCTGGAATGATCACAAAGTGCCTGTGATGCCGCTATATAGGATCACAGGTCTCTGTGATCATTTCAAAAGCCCAACCCGCATACAGTTAGAAACACGCCCCTAGGTACACATTTAACCCCTTGATCACCCACAGTGTTAACCCCTTCCCTGCCAGTGTCATTATTACAATAACAGTGCATATTTTTAGCACTGATTACTGTAGTAATGTCACTGGTCCTCCCAAAAGTATCAAAAATGTCAGTTAGGGGTCCGATCAGTCTGCCTTAATATCGCAGTCCCGCTAAAAATTGCAGATCGCTGCCATTACTAGTAAAAAAAAAAAAAATTAGGTTTTTAAATTTTCTTTTTTTGGGAATGTTATATAGCAGAATGTGAAAAATATTGTTTTTTTTTTTTTTTTTGCAGAATTGTTGCTATATCTTTTTGTTTATAGCGCAAAAAATAAAAATCGCAGAGGTGATCAAATACCACCAAAAAAAAGCTATATTTGTGGGAAAAAAAGGACATCAATTTTATTTAGGTACAGTGTCACAGGACTGCACAATTGTCCATTAAAGTAACACAGTGCCGAATCGCAAAAAATGGCCTGGTCATTGAGGGGGAAAAACCTTCCGGTCCAGAAGTGGTTAAGTACCAATGTTTGTCCCCATTCCACGAGCAAAAAAATTGCGTTTGTAAGACCGCTGCGCAAATATGGTGTGACATAAAGTATTGCAAAAGTGCCCTGTTGAGTGAAGCTGAAGCCGGACATTCTAATGGGCCATACACACTATAAGATTTTCTGAAGACTTTTTCCTTCAGATTTACCTTTTCTATGTAGTGCAAGGGCCTGCCAGATTGCATACAAATTGAAAGTATTTAGGTTTGACCTCATATTATATGGTTTTGGTAAGTCTAAAGGAAAAAGTCTTCAGAAAATCTTATAGTGTGTATGGCCCATTAGACTGTGGAGATATCGTGTAAATAGTTTGAGGGAGATCTTTCTTTCCTCATGCCCAACTTGACCACCTGAAAATCAGTGGTCAATTACATCTGGTAAGCAGTTTGTAACAAACACTGCGGGTGTGGAGTTGGACCTTTCCTCTTCAATCAATATCGCTTTTTTCTATACCTATTACTACACGGGATTTACAGTGCTTTGCGAAAGTATTCGGCCCCCTTGAACTTTGCAATCTTTTTCCCTCCGAATCTCAGCTTGTTACCTGTAAAAAGAACACCTGTCCACAGAAGTAATCAGATTCCAATCTCTCCACCATGGCCAAGAGCAAAGAGCTGTCCAAGGATGTCTGGGACACAATTGTAGACCTGCACAAGCCTGAATGGGCTATAAGACCATTGTCAAGCAGCTTGAATAGAGGATGAAAACAGTAGGTGCGACTATTCGCAAATCAAAGAAACACAAAATAACTGTCAATCTCCCTGGGTCTGGGGCTCCATGCAGGATCACAACTCACGAAGTTTCAATGATTATTAGAATGGTGGGAAATCAGCCCATAACTACATAGGAGAATCTTGTCAATATCAAGGCAGATGGGACCATAGTCACCAAGAAAACAAAATAGTAACACACTATGCCGTGAAGGACTGAAATCCTGCAGTGCCTGCAAGGTCCCCCTGCTCAAGGACATGTACAGGCCCGTCTGAAGTTTGCTAATGAACATCTGAATGATTCAGAGAACTGGGTGAAAGTGTTGTGGTCGGATGAGACCAAAATCTCATGACCCCAAGAACACCATCCCCACTGTCAAACATGGAGGTGGAAACATTATGCTTTGGGGATGTTTTTCTGCTAAGGGGACAGGACAACTTCACTGCATCAAAAGAACAATGGGCGGGGCCATGTACCTTCAAATCTTGGGTGAGAATCTCCTTCCCTCAGCCAGGGCACTGAGGTGGGTCATGGATGGGTATTCCAGCATGACAATGACCCAAAACACACGACCAAGGCAACAAAGGAGTGGCTCAAGAAAAAGCACAATAAGGTCTTGGAGTGGCCTAGCCAGTCTCCAGACTTTAATCCCAAAGAAAATATGTGGAGGTAGCTGAAGGTTTGAGTTACTAAACGTCAGCCTCAAAACTTTAACCACTTCCATACCGCGTCATTGTAAAATGACGGCGGCAGGAAGCTTTTGCGGCGATCAGGGATGAGGCTCGTCCTTCGGACATAGCCCATCCCCGATCAAGGTAAGCAGCCAATGAAAATTGGCTGTTTACCACGTGATCGGCTGTGTCAATCACAGCCGATCACATGAGCGGCTCCAGAGCGAGCCACTCGTTCTCTCTGCAATGCGCGCCCCATGGGGCCCGCAGCACGGCGATCAGGGACGAGGCTTGTCCCTCGGACAGAGCCCATCCCCGATCTAGGTAAATGAAATTGGCTTTTTACCACGTGACCGGCTGTCTATCACAGCCGGTCATAGAATGTGAACAGAGAACACGGTAACTAGCTGTCACCGTCTTCTCCTCCTCACACACTGATCCTGTGTGAGGAGGAGATTGTGGTAACAGCTAGTTACCAATTACAGTGTACCCCAAAACACACTGATTGCCCCTCCTGTCGCTAGCCCATCAAAGTACTTGTCACCAGCCCATCAGGTACTCTGATGACAGGTACTGGGGTACTCTGATGGGCTGGTGACAGGTACTCGGGTACTCTGATGGGCTGGTGACAGGTACTCGGGTACTCTGATGGGCTGGTGACAGGTACTCGGGTATTCTGATAGGCTGGTGACAGGTACTCAGGTATTCTGATGACAGGTACTCGGGTACTCTGATGACAGGTACTTGGGTACTTTGAGTACCTGTCATAGGAGTACCCGGGTACCTGTTATCGGAGTACCCAAGTATCTTTTATCGGAGTACCCAAGTACCTGTCACCAGCCCATCAGGTGCTCTGATGACAGGTACTCGGGTACTCTGATGACAGGTACTTGGGTACTTTGAGTACCTGTCATAGGAGTACCCGGGTACCTGTTATCGGAGTACCCAAGTATCTTTTTTCGGAGTACCCAAGTACCTGTCACCAGCCCATCAGGTACTCTGATGACAGGTACTCGGGTACTCTGATGGGCTGGTGACAGGTATTTTGATGGACTGGTGAAAAGTACTCGGGTACTCTGATGGGCTGGTGACGGGTACTCGGGTACTCTGATGACAGGTACTCGGGTACTTTGAGTACCTGTCATCGGAGTACCCATCATCAGAGTACCCGAGTACCTGTCATCAGAGTACCCGAGTACCTGTCATCAGAGTACCCGAGTACCTGTCATCAGAGTACCCGAGTACCTATCTGCACCCCATCAGATTACCCAAGTAGAATAAAGATCACGATTCTCGGCGAAACATCATGTTTAACATTATACAAATATACTTTACTGTTCAGTTGTTTTTAAATTCATTGAAGTGTATTTTTTCCCCCCAAAAAAAAATGCGTTTGAAAGACCACTGCGCAAATACAGTGTGACATAAAATATTGGAACGACCATGTTTGGGGGTTCTAAGTAATTTTCTATAAAAAAAAAAACGGAATTTTTGTAAAATCTTACCTGTAAAATTCCTTTCTCGTAGTCCTCCGACAGTCGCCGCCTCCTCTAAGTCATCACTGTTCGGTATTGTCATCCCATCCGCAGGAATAGCTAGGCATATAGACTTACTGTAGTCCAAAGACAAAAGGCATTAGCATATACACACCCATGGGGGCTGTCCCCATCTGGTCAATACCCCCCCTGCATCACCACTCCCAACTCAATTTGGTAGCATAGCAGTAGGTAAGAAGAACCCCAAAAGAGGGGCGGGGGCGGCGACTATCGGAGGACTCAGAGAAAGGAATTTTACAGGTAAGATGTTACAAAAATTCCATTTTCTCTTACGTCCTCCGACAGTCGCCGCCTCCTCTAAGTCATCACTGTTGGGATGTCTCAAAGCAGTATAGACATGAGGGGTGGGAGACGCAACCGTAGAAAAGGCAACGCAGTACCCACATCAGAGAAAGAAATCTTACATGCACCGTAAGAGAACCAACTGGGCAACAGAAAAAACAATGCTCAACAGGAGCAACAGCCCAGGAAAGCAAATGCCAACAGCCAGGGACCCAGAAAAAAACTCAGGGGTCCATCATGGCACTGCCGCACTGAGAACTTTGCAGCCAAAAGAAGCATCAGCTGATGCCAGAACATCTACTTTGTAGAATTTGGAAAAGGTGTGCACCGACGACCAAGCCGCCGCCTTGCACAACTGGGCCACCGAAGCCCGATGCCAATAGGCCCAGGATGCACTCAAAGACCTGGTAGAGTGCGCCTTAACAGGGAAGGGCGGAACCCGTTCCTACAAGGCGTAAGCCTGCTCAATGGTCTGTCTGATCCATTTGGCAATAGTTGCTGCGGACGCAGCCATGCCCTTCCGAGATCCCTCAGGAAGGACAAATAGGGAATCCGTCTTCTGAAAGGATTCCGTAGACGACAGGTAAACCCTGATCGCCGTGACAACATCCAAGGAATGTAAGGCAATCTCCTTTGGATGTTTAGGCTTCGTACAAAGCGAAGGCAGGACAATGTCCTCATTAAGGTGGAATTCAGAGATCACCTTGGGAAGGAAGGATGGGGGTGGTCGCAAAACCACCTTATCCTTGTGAATTATCAAGTAAGGGGAGCGGCAAGACAACGCCGCCAGCTCTGACACTCTGCGAGCCGAAGTGATCGCCACCAGAAAGGCAACCTTTTTCGACAGCGGAGGCAACGATATCTACCTGATGTTTTCAAAGGGAGCACGCTGTAACACGGACAGAACCAAGTTCAAGTCCCATGGAGGTAAAGGCTCCTTCCTGGGAGGAGCCAAATGTCGCACACCTTGAATGAAGGTGCGCACCAAGGAATGAGACGCCACAGTGCGTTGGAAAAGGACAGCCAGTGCAGACACCGGCCTTGTATCGTAGCCAGCGCCAGGCGCTACTCCACTCCAGACTGGAGAAAAGCCAAGATTCTCGACACCGAGTAAGAACGAGGGGAGAACCCCCTGGACTCACACCAGGCGAAATAGGCTTTCCAGGTACGGTAATAGATCTTACCAGAGGAGGATTTCCTAGCCTTGATTAGGGTAGGGATAACCTCAGGGGATAGACCCTTGTCCTTCAAGACACGGGTCTCAACAGCCAGGCCGTTAAAGCCAGCGACTGTAAAGCAGGATGGAAGATCGGACCTTGAGACAGGAGACCTTCCCGCTGAGGCAGACGCCACGGAGGCGCCACTGCCAGATGAACAACATCGGCGTACCAGGACCGACGAGGCCAGTCCGGCGCCACCAGAATCACCATGTGCGGTTCCGAGACCAATCTGCGAAGGAACCGGTATAGTAACTGAATCGGAGGAAAGGCGTACATCAGACAATACTGATGCCAAGAGGCCACCAACGCATCCGAGGCGTCCCCCAACGGATCGCGCGTTCTTGCCACAAACCTTCCCACCTTTCGATTTAGCCGGGATGCGAACAGATCCTCGTCTGGGGATCCCCACCTCGCACACAGCATCTGAAAGACCTCCGGGTGTAGGGACCATTCCCCCTGGTCCAGGGTCTGGCGGCTCAGATAGTTGGCCTGCCAATTTTCCACACCCGGAATGTGAACTGCTGAGATCGCCGGGACATGAGTCCCGGCCCAAGACAGAATGTCAGTCACCTCCCGGGCCGCTCGAGCACTTCTGGTGCCCCCCTGGTGGTTGATGTAAGCCACTGCGGCAGCATTGTCCGTCTGTACGTGAACAGGCAGGCCCTGGAGACTGTTCGACCACTGGAAGAGACAGAGTTTTATCGCTCGTAATGCCAGCACATTTATCGGGAGAGAGGACTCCTCCTCCGCCCAAGTGCCCTGGGCAGACAGGTTGCCCAGGACCCCACCCCAGCCCGACAGGCTGGCGTCCGTGGTAACCACTGTCCACACCAACGGACAGAAGGACTTGCCTTCCACCACCGACGGGGACTGGATCCACCATAGAAGAGCAGATCTGGTCTGGCAACTCAAGGAGACATCCAGATCCAAGGACTGAGGTAGTCTGTCCCACCTGGCCAGGATCTCCGTCTGGAGAGCCCGCGTGTGGAACTGGGCAAAGGGAATCGCCTCGAAGGCCGACACCATCAACCCCAGGCCCCGCATACAGGTCCTGAGTGACGAGGACGGATTGTCCCTGAGGGACCTGAGTGCCGAAGCGAGACCGAAAGGTAACGCCACAAACTGGTAGTGGTCCTCTGCGATAGCAAACCGAAGGTACCGCTGATGACCCTCGAAAATGGGGATGTGCAGGTACGCATCCTTCAGATCTATCGAAGCCAGGAATTCCCCTGGACTCAAGGAGGCCACAACCGAACGGAGAGACTCCATTCGAAACTTCCGAACACGCACAAAGCGGTTCAGCGCTTTTAGGTCCAGAATAGGACGCACTTTGCCCTCCTTTCTGGGCACAGTGAACAGATTCAAATAAAACCCCCGAAACCTGTCCCGATGAGGCACCGGGACAATCACTCCCTGAGCAAGCAGGTCCTGCACCGCTTGATGCAAGTCCTGCAGACGCCCCGGAAGCAGATGGAGATTGGAGGGAAAGAATCTGTCCGCCGGCCAGGAAAGGAATTCGATCTTGTAACCTGATCGAACGATTTCCTGAACCCACCTGTCCGATATCCGGAGCAGCCAAGGTTGGAGGAAACCACGCAAACGTCCCCCCACCCCTGAAATGGGTGAGGACGCCCCTTCAGGCAGAGGTGTATTGTCCCGCCGAGCCGGCATTGCCGGCCTTCTGCTTACCCGCCCAGGGCTTCTTCTGGTTGCCCTGAGCCTTGAAGGAGTTGCCCTTGGACTGGTTCCGAAAGGCACGAAAGGACCCCTGATTGGATCTAGGCGCAGAACTCCGCTTGCCTCGGAAAGACTTGTTCTTCGGGTTCTGGGGCAGCATAGTGCTTTTGCCCCCCATGACACCTTTTACCAGGGTGTCCAACGCCTCGCCAAAAAGGCGAGAGCCAGCATAGGGAAAATCAGCCACAGTTTTCCTTGAGGACTGGTCGGCCGACCAGCTCTTCAGCCATATCAGTCGCCGGTTAAGTACCGCGACACTAGAGAGGCGAGCCACCAAGGGGGCCTCATTTAAGGCTGCATCACACAAGTACATGACTCCTTGGTGGATCTGATCCACCATTTCCAGCCGGGCAGGCGGCACATCATCAGACACGAGATTGCCCCTAAGCATCTTAGTCCAATCAGCCACCGCCTGAGCCACCAGAACGGACGCGAAAACGGGTCTGAGCAACGAACCCGCCACCGTATAGGAATGGCGGGCTAGAGACTCCAACCGTCGGTCCGTGGGATCCCGGAAAACCGGGGTATCCTCAGTAGGAACCAAGGTAGCCTTGTTCAATACGGCCACAGTGTGATCCACCTGTGGAGGCACACACCATCGTGATTCCGTAGCCGGCGCAAAAGGATAAAGCAATTGAACCGACTAGGTACCAGGAATGGACGTTTCCTAGGTATTCATGCCTTCTGTGCACTTAAATACCCTTCCCATCCAGGCCAATTTTCAGCTTTCAGCGCTGTCACACTTTGACTGACAATTGCGCGGTCATGCTACACTGTACCCATATGAAATTTTTATCATTTTTTTCACACAAATAGAGCTTTCTTTAGGTGGTATGTAATCACCTCTGGGTTTTTTATTTTTTACAAAAAAAAAAGAATAAAGACAGAAAATTTTGAAAAAAAAAAAAGTTTTTCTTATTTTCTGCGAGTAAATTTTGAAAATAAATTTTTCTCCTTCACTGATGTGCGCTGATGAGGCGGCACTGATGAGGTGGCACTTATGGGCACTGATGAGGAGGTACTTATATGTCGCACTGATGAGCACTGATAGGCGGCATTGATAGGCGGCACTGAGAGGCGGCACTGATGAGCACTGATAGGCGGCACTGCTGGGCACTGAGAGGTGGCACTGCTGGGCACTGAGAGGTGGCACTGCTGGGCACTGAGAGGCGGCACTGAGAGGCGGCACTGATGGGCACTGATAGGCGGCACTGATGGGCACTGGCGGATGGCACTGGACACTGATGGGTGGCACTGATGAGCGGCACTGATGGGCAGCACCATCTGTGCCCACACTCAGTGCCCATAGTGCTGCCAGTCAGTGCTCATCAGTGCCTAGATGAGCAGGCACTGATGGGCACTGACTAGCAGCACTATGGGCACTGATTGTGGGCATTGATGGGGGGCACTGATGGCGGGCACTGTGGGCACTGATGGGGGGGTACTGTGTGTGTGTTTTTACCTTTAGTAATCAGGGCACTGGTGATCAGTGCCCTGATTACATTCTCCTGTGTCCCCGGCGCTGTGAGGCTCCCCCTCCTTCCTCACACTGCAGGCTCCGTGTGAGGAAGGAGCGCCGGCGATGAGAGATGATCTCATATGTTTACATATGAGATCATCGCTCATTGGACGGCCCGATCACGTGGTGAATGGCCGCTGTGATTGGCCATTCACCACGATCTGTGATCGGCCGTGTCCAAGGGACACGGCCGACACAGATTTCCCCCGCAGCTCGCTCGCGGGAGCGCGCGGGGGGCGTGTCAATGGGAGGCCGTTTAAAAACGGCCTCCCGAAAATTCAAGTCCGCGCTGCAGCCGTATATAGGCTGTAGCGCAGATGGGGGAAGGTTAACAGTGTAATGGAATTCCGCTGGGCAGGGAAAAACCTGCGCAGACTTGAAGGTCCTGTGCGTCCCAAATGAGGACACAACGCCCGGAGGACAGGGCTCATCCTCTAAATGCAAAGTTTCTTTAACAGAAACAATTAACTCATCCATAGTCGCCTGTTCTTCAGGTGACCCTGGGGAGGATGTATCAACACCCTCCATTTCAGCCTCCCCCTCAGACCCCGGGGGGGTCTAAGGATGAGCGGGACCCTGAAAAGGGCATGCTCGCAGCAGCAGCAGCCATATCCCCATTTGAATCAGAAGAGAGAGAAAACCTGGGCCTCTTTCTCTCAGCCCGTTCAGACGTCAGCATTTCCATATTTGCCACCAAAGTCGCTACTACAGCAGCCAGATCGGGTCGCAGCGGAGCCACAGGAGAACTGGGGCCCCCCACTAAAGCTGGAGGAAACTTTCTTTCCTGAGAATCCATGGCTCAAGTTATCAGAACAAACCACAGTGCAAAAAGCGGTGTACTGTCCCCTTTAAGAACGCTGCGGTGTGCGCAGCCCACCGCTACAGTAATGAAAGACCCCCAAAGGAGAAAAGGGATGCATTGGAGGCTACACCAAAATGGCCGCCGACATGCGGCCGGACCGATCGTTCCACCGCCCACAAAATGGCGGCGAATGGCGCCAAAATGACATGCAGGATCGCCCCAGAGGAGCTATACATGTGTGCCCATAGCAAAGATGGCGGACCGCGCGAAAATGCACCGCTGCGGTCGCCACACAAGCACAAATGTCTGCACCCCCAACAATGCACCTAAGGTGACACAGGGACAGGGACCCCCAGGCAACATACAGATCTGCACAAGCGATCCCCGCAGGAATCGCACAGGGAGTCACACAGGCACAGACACGGGGAACACACAGCAACACAGACTACCACCCCAAACAGAGGCCCCACACAGAAAAGTACTTACCTGTACCAGATGGCGTGGGGAGCCTCCATGCACGGAAAACCTCTGTCCTCATCTGACAGGGAGTGCTGTGAGCCAGGGACATGACGCTGCAGCACCGCAGACGAGTCCTGTGAGGTAGCCACCTCACGGCTGCATCCCTGTAGCGAACAGGGATGGGTCGTTCGTAATGCCAGGGCGAACCATAGCTGAAAGCTCGATGGCGGGCTGGGGGTCCATCTAACCCTTTTGCTCTGGAGAACCAGGGCAGCCAGTCGGAATCCATGCACCGCATGATCCATCTTCATCCGAAGAGAAGACTAACACTAGAAGCTGACAAAATAAACAGCTAGTAAAGTAAAAGAAAAAACTGACATTTTCAAAGAAAATCAAATAAAAGATTAGGAAGGCTGAGACTGAAGCCCCAGCACAAGGGAAGCCTGACTATTCCTGACGCTAGGCAGATTAAAACTGAGTTGGGAGTGGTGATGCAGGGGGGGCATTGACCAGATGGGACAGCCCCCATGGGTGTGTATATGCTAATGCCTTTTGTCTTTGGACTAAGTCTATATGCCTAGCTATTCCTGCGGATGGGAAGACAATACCCAACAGTGATGACTTCGAGGAGGCGGCGACTGTCAGAGGACGTAAGAGAAAATTGATTTTTGTAAGAACTTATCATAAAATCCTTTTCTCTGAAGGTCAATCGACAGACGCAGCTCTGCTTAATCATAGACTATAGGTTATGCTCCTCCCACTAGGGATAGGCACTATGCGAAAAAAAAAGGCTTGTCCACGCCTATAGGGGCTGTCCCAGCAGGCATACCCCCTCAGGCTTTGCTATGCTCAAACAGTTTGTTCTGCCTAGTTACAGGGATTTGACACTGACCGGAACTGCTCGTGTATTCTGGAAAAGTTCAAAATTCTACAAGGTAGATGTGCTGGCACCAACCCCAGGGACCGCATACAGGTCCTGAGTGACGAGGATTCGTTGTCCCTGAGGGACCTGACCTCGGACTGCAGGGTCCGGAGCTTGTCCTCTGGCAAGAACACCTTTGCTTGAGCAGAGTCCAGAACCATTCCCAAATACTGGAGACGAACCGAAGGAGACAAGGTCGACTTCTGAACGTAGATGGTCCAACCGAACTCCTGGAGCGTCTGGACCGTAGTGGACAGATCGCGCAGCAGGCTCTGACTGGCACTCGATCTTAACAGGAGATTGTCCAGATATCCCAAGACCGCAATGCCCTGTGCCCGTAACAGGCCCAGAACAGGTGCCAACACCTTGGTAAAGACTCTTGGAGCCGAAGCGAGACCAAAGGGTAACGCCACAAACTGATAATGATCCTCCGCGACGGCAAACCGGAGGTACCTCTGATGACCCTCGAAAATGGGGATGTGTAGATACTCATCCTTCAGGTCGATAGAGGCCAGGAATTCTCCCGGACTCAGAGAGGCCACCTCCGAGCAGAGCTATTCCATGCGGAACTTTCGAACGCGCGCAAAGCGGTTCAGAGCTTTCAAGTCCAGAATCGGACGCACTTTGCCCTCCTTTCTGGGCACAGTGAACAGATTCAAGTAGAAAACCCGAAACCTGTCCCAATGAGGCACCGGGGTGATTACCCCCTGGGTGAAGAGGTCCTGTACCGCTTGATGCAGGTCTTGTAACCGCCCTGGGGTCAAATGAAGATTTGTCCTGGGATTCCTTTGCAAAAAAAGTTTTTTTTTTTTTAATGGTACTGGCCCTTTAAATGCGCCGCGGACCACGCAGCACATCACTACAATGACTGTGGAACACAGACCCCCCGCAGGGACAAACTGAAGCCAGGAAGATTGCACAATGGAGGAAAAGAAAGGACAGTAAAGGAAGGAAGTGATGTCACCGCAGAGACTGAACTGAGGCTGCAGGCTAAGGAAACATGGATGCCAATGTAAAGTAATGGGAGGCTTCGGCAAAATGGCCGCCGACATGTACTCGGAATGATCGTTTGCCACACAAAAGATGGCGCTGCAAGGCGCCAAAATACACTGCATACAATGCTGTATAAGCGCCCATAGTGAAGCCAGACATGCTGCCCACACCTAAAATGGCGGACCGGCGGTTTTTAACCCCGCAGCAGACGCCGCACGTGTCTGTACCTCCAAGCACCCTTAGTGACACAAGAGAGGGATTCCCCAAACCCCACACAGCGCTGGCTGTGAGAGAAAAAACCCCCGCAGGACACACAGGACTGCCGACCCCAGACAGAGGCCTCACACAGAGTGTACTTACCTGTACCCGATGGCGTGGGGTGCCTCATATAAAACGGAAAACCGCCCACCCTCAGATGGCAGGGGAGTGCCGCCAGCCAAAAACGCAGGACACCAGAAGTGCACGGACGAACCGTGGATGTGTCCGGTGAGGTAGCCACCTCACAGGCTGCATCCCTGAGGACAGGGATGGGTCGTTTGTGAGGCCAGGGCGAACACATAGCCTGCGAAACGCTCGATGGCGGGCTGGGATTCCATCTGAACCTCTGTCCTGGATAACCAGGACGACCAGTCCGATTCCCAGCTCCGCAAACTCCATCTTCATCCGAAGATCCGACTAACTAAAAGCTGACAAAATAAACAGTTAGTAATGCAAAGAAAAATGACATTTTCAGAAAATAAAATCATAAAATAGAAGAAGGCTGAGACTGTAGCCCCAGCACAGGGAAGCCTAACTACTCCTGAACTAGGCAGAAGACAAACTGAGTTGGGATGGCTATTGCAGGGGGGGTATTGGACCAGTGGGACAGCCCCCATGGGTGTGTCTATGCAAATGCTTTTGTTTTAACAAGTCTTATGCCTAGCTACTCCTTAGGAGAGGAAGTCAATACCCCATTGGTAAAGACTGTATGAGTGGGCGGCGACTGTCGGAGGACGTAAGAGAAATTACTTATTTGCAAAATTTTATAACAGAAATTAAGAAAAAACTGAATTTTTTGTAAAATCTTACCTGTAAAATTCCTTAATCTGAGTCCTCCGACAGTCGCCGCCTCCTCTAAGTCATCACTGTTGGGTATTGACTTCCGCTCCGTAGGAGTAGCTAGGTATATAGACTTAGTCAAAAGACAAAAGGCATTAGCATATACACACCCATGGGGGCTGTCCCATCTGGTCAATACCCCCCTGCATGACCACTCCCAACTCAGTTTGGTAGCATAGCAGTAGGTAATAAGAACCCCAAAAGAGGGGCGGGGGCGGCGACTGTCGGAGGACTCAGAGAAAGGAATTTTACAGGTAAGATTTTACAAAAAATTCTGTTTTCTCTTACGTCCTCCGACAGTCGCCGCCTCCTCTAAGTCATCACTGTTGGGATGTCTCAAAGCAGTATAGACATGAGGGGTAGGAGACGCAACCGTAGAAAAGGCAACGCAGTAACCACATCAGAGAAAGGAATCTTACATGCACTGTAAGAGAACCAACAGGAGCAACAGCCAAGGAAAGCAAATGCCAACAGCCAGGGACCCAGAAAAAAACACAAGGGTCCATCATGGCACTGCCGCACTGAGAACCTTGCGGCCAAAGGAGGCATCAGCTGATGCCAGAACGTCTACTTTGTAGAATTTGGAAAAAGTGTGCACCGACCACCAAGTCGCAGCCTTGCACACCTGAGCCACCGAGGCCCTATGCCAACAGGCCCAGGACGTACTCACTGATCTGGTAGAGTGCGCCTTAACAGGGGAGGGTGGAACCCGTTCCTTCAAAGCGTAAGCCTGTTCAATGGTCTGTCTCATCCAATTGGCAATAGTCGCTGCGGATGCAGCCATGCCCTTCCGAGGTCCCTCAGGAAGGACAAAGAGGGAATTCGTTTTACGCAAAAAGATTCCGTGGACGACAGGTAAACCCTGATCGCCCTGACCACATCCAAGGAGTGTAGAGCAACCTCCTTAGGATGCTTAGGCTTCGTACATAGCGAAGGCAGAACAATGTCCTCATTAATGTGGAACTCAGAGACCACCTTGGGAAGAAATCCCTTATCCCGGTGAATCACCAAGTACGGAGAACGGCAAGATAACGCTGCCAGTTCCGACACCCTGCGAGCCGAAGTGATAGCCACCAAAAAAGCAACCTTCTTAGACAGCAGAGACAACGATATATCCCGAATCTTTTCAAAGGGAGCACGTTGTAACACGGACAGAAGCAAGTTCAAGTCCCACGGAGGTAAGGGCTCCTTCCTGGGAGGAGCCAAATGTCGCACACCTTGAATGAAGGTGCGAACCAGAGAATGAGACGCCACAGGGCGTTGGAAAAGAATAGCCAGGGCGGACACCTGGCCCTTGATCGTGGCCAGCGCCAGGCGCTGGTCCACTCCCGCCTGGAGAAAGGCCAACACTCTCGACACCGAGTACAAGCGAGGGGAGAACCCCCTGGACTCGCACCAGGCGAAGTAAGCCTTCCAGGTACGGTAATAGGTCTTTCCAGAGGAGGTCTTCCTAGCCTTGACAAGAGTAGGGATGACCTCAGAGGAGAGACCCCTGTCCCTCAGCCAGCGACTGTAAAGCAGGATGGAAGATCGGACCCTGAGACAGGAGATCTTCCCGCATGGGCAGCTGCCACGGAGGCGCCACTGCCAGATAAACAACGTCGGCGTACCAGGACCGGCGTGCCCAGTCTGGAGCCACCAGAATCACCAGGTGCAGTTCCGAGGCAAGCCTGCGGAGAAACCTGGATAACAACTGAATCGGCGGAAAGGCATACATCAGACGATACTGATGCCAAGGGGCCACCAACGCATCCGAGGTGACTGCCAGAGGATCGCGTGTTCTTGCCACGAACCTTTCCACCTTTTGGTTTAGTCGAGATGCGAACAGATCCACGTCCGGGGATCCCCACCTCGCACATAGCATTTGAAAGACCTCCGGGTGCAGGGACCATTCCCCCTGGTCCAGGGTCTGGCGGCTCAGATAGTCGGCCTGCCAATTCTCCACACCCGGAATGTGAACTGCTGAGATCGCCGGGACATGAGTCTCGGCCCACGATAGAATTTCGGTCACCTCCCGGGCCGCACAAGCACTCCTGGTGCCCCCTTGGTGGTTGATGTAAGCCACCGCGGTAGCATTGTCCGTCTGTACTCGGACAGGTAGGCCCTGAAGACGTTTCGACCACTGGAAGAGACAGTTTTATCGCTCGCAATTCCAGCACATTTATCGGGAGGGAGGACTCCTCCTCCGACCAAGTGCCCTGGGCAGACAGGTTGCCCAGGACTCCACCCCAGCCCGACAGGCTGGCATCCGTGCTAATCACCGCCCACACCAACGGACGGAAGGACTTGCCACCAAGCCACCACAGAAGAGCCAATCTGGTCTGACGACTCAAGGAGACACACAGATCCAGGGACTGAGGCAGTCTGTCCCACCTGGCCAGGATCTCCGTCTGGAGAGCCCGCGTGTGAAACTGAGCAAAGGGTATCGCCTCGAAGGCTGACCCCATCAACCCCAGAGACCTCATTCAGGTTCTGAGTGACGAGGACGGGTTGTCCCTGAGGGACCTGATCTCGTCCTGCAAGGTCCGGAGCTTGTCCTCCGGAAAGAACACCTTTGCCTGAGCAGAGTCCAGAATCATTCCCAGATAGGGAAGACGAACCGATGGAGACAACGCCGATTTTTGAACGTTGATGGTCCATTCGAACTCCTGGAGCGTCTGTACCGTGGTGGACAGATCGCGCACTAGGTCCTGGCTGGCACGTGCCCTCAGAAGGAAATCGTCCAGGTAGCCCGAAACCGCAATGCCCTGTGCCCTCAGTAGGCCCAGAACCCGCGCCAGCACTTTGGTAAAAACCCTGGGTGCCGAAGCGAGACCGAAAGGTAATGCCACAAACTGGTAGTGGTCCTCTGCGATAGCAAACCGAAGGTACCGCTGATGACCTTCGAAAATGGGGATGTGCAGATACGCATCCTTCAGATCTATCGAGGCCAGGAATTCCCCTGAACTCAGGGAGGCCACCACCGAACGGAGAGACTCCATTCGAAACTTCCGAACACGCACAAAGCGGTTCAGCGATTTTAGGTCCAGAATAGGAAGCACTTTGCCCTCCTTTCTGGGCACAGTGAACAGATTTGAATAAAACCCCCTAAACCTGTCCCGATGAGGCACCGGGACAATCACCCCCTGAGCAAGAAGGTCCTGTACCGCCTGGTGCAGGTCCTGCAGACGCCCCGGAGTCAAGTGAAGATTTGAGGGAAAGAATCTGTCCGCCGGCCTGGAAAGGAATTCGATCTTGTACCCCGATCGAATGATTTCCTGAACCTACCTGTCCCATATCCGGAGCATCCAAGGTTGGAGGAAACCGCGCAAACGTCCCCCCACCCCTGAAATGGGTGAGGGCGCCCCTTCAGGCAGAGGCGGACTGACCCGCCAAGCCGGCATTACCTGACTTCTGCTTACCCGCCCAGGGCTTCTTCAGGTTGCCCTGGGCCTTGAAGGGCTTGCCCTTGGATTGGTTCCGAAAGGCACGAAAGGACCCCTGATTGGATCTAGGCGCAGAACCCCGCTTGCCTCGAAAGGACTTGTTCTTCGGGTTCTGGGGCAGCATAGTGCCCTTGCCCCCGTGAGGCCTTTCACCAGGGTATCCAACGCCTCGCCAAAAAGGCGAGAGCCAGCATAGGGAAAATCAGCAACAGTTTTCCGTGAGCACTGGTCGGCCGACCAGCTCTTCAGCCATATCAGTCGCCTGTTAAGCACCGCGACACTAGAGAGGCGAGCCACTAAAGGGGCCTCATTCAAGGCCGCATCACACAAATACATGACTCCCTGGTGGATCTGATCCACCATTTCCAGCCGGGCAGGCGGAACACCATCAGACACGAGATTGCTCCTAAGCATCTTAGTCCAATCAGCCACCGACTGAGCCACCAAAACGGACGCGAAAAGGGGTTTGAGCAACGAACCCGCCACCGTGTAGGAATGGTGGGCTAGAGACTCCAACCGCCGGTCCGTGGGATCCCGGAAAACCGGGGTATCCTCAGTAGGAACCAAGGTAGCCTTGTTCAGAACGGCCACAGTGTGATCCACCTGTGGAGGCACACACCATCGTGATTCCGTAGCCGGCGCAAAAGGATAAAGCAATTTGAACCGACTAGGTACCAGGAATGGACGTTTCAACGTGCGCCACATTTCATTAACAGTGTAATGAAATTCAGCTGGGCAGGGAAAAACCTGCGCCGACTTGCGGGTCCTGTGCGTCCCAAAAGAGGACACAACGCCCAAAGGACTGGAATCATCCTCCAAATGTAAAGTTTCCTTAACAGAAAAAATTAACTCATCCATGGTCGCCCGTTCTTCAGGTGACCCCAGAGAGGAGGTATCAACCCCCTCCACCTAAGCCTCCCCCTCATCCGGGGGGCTCGCAGCAGCAGCCATATCCCCATCTGAATCAGAGGAGAGAGACAATCTAGCCCTCTTTTTTGAAGCACGTTCAGCCATCAGCCTTTCCATATTAGACACCAAAGTCGCCACTACAGCGGCCAAATCAGGTCTCAACGAGGCCACAGGAGAACTGGGAGCCTCCACCAGAGCTGGGGGGAATTTGCTATCCTGAGAATCCATTGCTCAAGGTTACAGAAAAAACAGTGCAATAAAATGTGTACTTCCCCCTTTAAGATCGCTGCAGAATGCGCAGCCCACCGCTACAGTGACAAGGACCCCCAAAAGGAGAATAGAAAACTGAGCGATAATACAGAGGAATATGGAGAGTGATAACCTGCAGAGCCCGCAGAATGTTGCCACCGATGTCCTGCTGCAGAGAAAAAAAGGAAATGCTGCTGAAGTAGGCTGAACTATAGACTGCCAGACTCAGGGAAAATGGCTGCCCCATAGGAATGCATTGGAGGCTACGCCAAAATGGCCGCTGAACATGCGGTCGGACCGATCGTCCACCTCCCACAAAATGGCGGCGGATGGCGCCAAAATAGCATGCAGTATCGCCCACAGAGAAGCTAAACATGCCTGCCCATATCAAAGATGGCGGACCGCGCGAATTCATGCCGCTGCGGTCGCCACACAAAAAACGTCTGCACCCCCAACAATGCACCGAAGTGATACAGGGAAGGAGACCCCCAGAAAATATACAGCATCTGCACAAGCGATCCCCACAGGGACCGCATCAGGGAGTCACACAGGCACAGACATGGGGAACACACAGCAACACAGACTGCCACCCCAGACAGAGGCCCCACACAGAAGTACTTACCTGTACCAGATGGCGTGGGATGCCTCTACGAACGGAAAACCGCTGTCCTCATCTGACAGGGAGTGCCGTGAGCCAGGGACATGACGCTGCAGCATCGCAGATGTGTCCTGTGAGGTAGCAACCTCACGGCTGCATCCCTGCGGCGAGCAGGGATGGGTCGTTCGTAATGCCAGGGCGAACCATAGCTGAACGCTCGATGGCGGGCTGGGGGTCCATCTGACCCTTCTGCCCTGGAGAACCAGGGCGGTCAGTCCGAATCCCAGCACCGCATGATCCGTCTTCATCTGAAGAAACGACTAACACTAGAAGCTGACAAAATAAACAGCTAGTAAAGTAAGAGAAAAAACTGACATTTTCAAAGAAAATCAAATAAAAAATTAGGAAGGCTGAGACTGAAGCCCCAGCACAGGGAAGCCTGACTACTCCTGACGCTAGGCAGATTAAAACTGAGTTGGGAGTGGTCATGCAGGGGGGTATTGACCGGATGGGACAGCCCCCATGGGTGTGTATATGCTAATGCCTTTTGTCTTTTGACTAAGTCTATATGCCTAGCTACTCCTACGGAGCGGAAGTCAATACCCAACAGTGATGACTTAGAGGAGGCGGCGACTGTCGGAGGACGTAAGAGAAACTTTATTTTTTCAAAATTTTCATTTGTTTAGCAAAAAATAAAAAAGCCAGCAGTGGTTATTCACTTGGCAAACGTATAACTTAGATATACAGTGACAAAGTGGCACGGCTGAGCCAGATCATGCACCTAGTATGCACAATCGCATGCACGCCACCAGCAGCCAGCTCCCGCTGTAATTATACACAGTAGGAGCTGATCGTTTTGTACCACGGACACAATGTCCGCAGGCACCCGCTGATCCTTCAGGACAGAGGGAGAGCGGCAGTCTGCCTATGAAAACAAGGCAGATCGCCGTTCTCTCAGTACAGAAGGCATTGATTCTGTGTTCCTGCAAAAAAGGGAGACAGATCTATCTCTCTTCCTAGTACAAGCACCTCCCCCACAGTAAGAAAACGCCAGCTAAGCACACAGTTAATCCTTTGATCGTCCCCTTTGCCAGCCAGTGTCATTAGTACGTTGACAGTGCATATTTATTAGCACTGATCACTGTATTAGGGTCACTGGTCTGCCGCAATATCACAGTTCAGCTTTAGGTCACTGATCACCGGCATTACTAGTAAAAAAATAAATAAAAATATCCCATAATTTGTAGATGCTATAATTTTTGCGCAAACCAATCAATATACACTTATTGGGATTTTTTTTTACCAAAAACATGTAGCAGAATATATATTTTATTTTTTTTATTGGATATGTTTAATAGCAGAAAGTAACCCATTTTTTTCCCACATTGTTGTTCTTTTTTTTGTTCAAAAAAATAAAAAACCGCAGAGGTCATCAAATACCACCAATAGAAAGCTCTATTTGTGGGGATAAAAATGACATAAATGATATTTGGGTACAGGATTGCAATTGTCAGTCAAAATAACGCAGTGCCGTATCGCAAAATAAGGGCCTGGTTATGAAGGGGGGTAAATCTCCTGGAGGGCAAGTAGTTAAATAACACCAAAAGAAATCTATATCTGTCTCAAAAATTTTTATACAACTGTAATTTGGGTGCAGTGTTCTGTGACCGCACAATTGTCATTCAAAGTGCGACAGCGCTGAAAGCTGAAAATTGGTCTGGGCAGGAAGCGGTGAAGGTGACCGGTATTGAAGTGGTTAAACTAAATGTGACAAAAGGGGGAGGGGACACTGGTGCTAAGTGGGGGGGGGGGCTCTGATGCTCTCTGCAGTGGAGTCTATGTGTGTTTCCTGTGTGGGCGGAGTGACCCCTGTGGGGGCGGAGTGACCCCTGTGGGGGCGGAGTGACCCCTGTGTCCTATATGGGTGGAGTGACCCCTGTGTGGGAGGAGTGACCCCTGTGTGGGAGGAGTGTCCCCTGTGTGGGAGGAGTGTCCCCTGTGTGGGCAGAGTGACCCCTGTGTGGGACGAGTGACCCCTGTGTGGGCAGAGTGACCCCTGTGTGGGACGAGTGTCCCCTGTGTGGGCAGAGTGACCCCTGTGTGGGACGAGTGTCCCCTGTGTAGGTGGAGTGTCCCCTGTGTGGGTGGAGTGACCCATGTGTGGGCGGAGTGACCCCTGTGTGGGATAAGTGACCCCTGTGTGGGATAAGTGACCCCTGTGCTAGGCGGAGTGACCCCTGTGTGGAATGAGTGACCCCTGTGTGGGTGGAGTGACCCCTGTGTGGGAGGAGTGACCCCTGTGTGGGAGGAGTGACCCCTGTGTGGGCGGAGTGACCCCTGTGTGGGCGGAGTGACCCCTGTGTGGGCGGAGTGTACTCTAACATACCATACCATAACATAGCAGGTTCTGAGGCACATCAGAAAAACAGTCAGACGGCAGCGGAGATAAAAATGGAGGAGGCTCAGCCCCCTAAACCGCCAGCCAATAGGAATCCAGGAAGATGTTCCATCCCTCATCTAGCGAGGAGCTCTCAGCACACAGAAGACAGCAGGGCGGCTCTAGCAGGGAGAAGACATTAGGAGCCGATCGCAGCACAAGACTCGGGACTACACTCACCCCGGTCGGTCGCTCAGTCAAACACAAGCCACGCCTTCGCAACCTTTTGGTCACATTCCATTGGCTACATGTCACGTGATTGAGTGACGTCACACCAGTAAGTGCTTATAAAAGAAGCGCTGACCGTTGGCGCGCTGTCTTGAATCTCTAGACTTTGTAGAGAGCGGTTGTGTTTTTCTGTAGCGGAACATAATAGCACTGATAGTCTTATATTAGTCTATTCTGACGAGGGAAAAACTACACACAAGACTGAAAGAAGATTTTTTTTTAAATCTTGACGTTTTGCTAACAATTGCAAAAATGGTATTTAGAAGAATGGAGAACAGAGAATGCATCCAGTGTGTGAAGGAGGAGAGAGCCGAGCGATGCAGGGTGCAGCAATGTGTGAGAGAGGAGCATGCTGCCCGCCTCGATTATCTGAGGGGCCTGGCAGCGGAGCGGGAGAGGAACAGGCAGAGGGAGGAGCAATGTAGAAGAGAGGAGAATGCTGCCTACCTCATACTATTAAAGGAGAAGGCAGCAGAGGAGGAGAGGAAAAGAGAAAAGGACAGAAAGAGGAAGGAGCAGAGGAGAGAAGAAGAGAATTCTGTCTACATAAATTATCTAAGAGAGCAGGAAAAGGAAAGACAGATTGAGAAGCAAAGAGCAAGAGAGGAGAAGGCAGCACACATCAAACATGTGAAGGAAATGGCTGTGAAGGAGGAGAGGAGAAAAGATGAGGAGAGAAAGATTCAGGAGCAAAGGAGAAGAGAGGAGAATGCAGCATTCATCAAACATTTGAAGGATATGGCTGTGGAGGAGGAGAGGAGAAAAGATGAGGAGAGAAAGATTCAGGAGCAAAGGAGAAGAGAGGAGAATGCAGCATTCATCAAACATTTGAAGGATATGGCTGCGGAGGAGGAGAGGAGAAAAGATGAGGAGAGAAAGATTCAGGAGCAAAGGAGAAGAGAGGAGAATGCAGCATTCATCAGACATGTGAAGGATATGGCTGCGGAGGAGGAGAGGAGAAAAGATGAAGAGGCACAGAGAAAGGAGCAAAGGAAGGAAAATGAGGATGGGAAGGAAGAGGAGAGAAGAGAAATGACAACAAAATTAAAGACAAGGGAAGCAGATTTGGAGAGAAGTGTGGAGGAAGGGAACAACAGGGAGGAGCAGCAGAGGGAAGGAAAGAGGAAGAGAGGATTTCTGGACAAATTATGTGCAATGATACCAGATTGCATGAGGAGAAGAAAGCAGAAAGGGAAGGAAGGAGAGGGGGAGAAAGGATTGCTAGACAAATCATGGGCAATAAGTGCAGAATGGAAGAGGAGAAGAGAGGAGAAAATGTTTGGGAAGGATTGGAGAAAGAGACAGGAACAGCTAAACGCATTGATAAGTAAAGTAAAGGCTATACAAGAAGAGAGGGTGAAGGAAAGAGAGGACAGTAAGATAGCAGATGAGAGAAAAATGGCGGAGAGGATTGCATTTAAACTCAAATTAGAGGGAATTAGAGCAGAGTGGGAGAGAAATATGGAAAGAAATAGAAGGATAGAAGAGGAGCGATGGAGAGACCAGGAGGAAAACAGAGAGGAGAGGAGAGCAATGATAACCAAACTACAGTCAGAGGTGGAGAGCAGAAGACAGGAGGAGATGGATAGATTGAGGATAGCAGAGGAAGAGGCAAGCAAGAAATGGAGAAGCCTTAAAGAGAGTGCAGGCCTGATCAAGGCACTGGAAGAATAGAGGGAAGTGAGGACAGGGGGGAGTAAAGGGGTAAGTGAGGACAGGGTGGGGGGAATAAAGGGGTAAGTGAGGGGGAATAAAGGGGTAAGTAAGGACAGGGAGGGGGAAAGTGAGGACAGGGTGGGGGGAATAAGGGGGTAAGTGAGGACAGGGTGGGGGAGAATAGGGGGGTTAGTGAGGACAGGGTGAGGGGGAATAAAGGGGTAAGTGAGGACAGGGTGGGGGGAATAAAGGGGTAAGTGAGGACAGGGTGGGGGGAATAAGGGGGTAAGTGAGGACAGGGTGGGGGAGAATAGGGGGGTTAGTGAGGACAGGGTGAGGGGGAATGTGACAATGAATTAAAAGTGTTTGTTCACCAATGCCATAACAAAAGGCCTGGATTCTTTCCTAGGTGTACATAATATAAAGTGGTACTAATAGTTATAGATAAACTTGATCCAGGGAATATCCGATTGCCTCTCGGGGGATCAGGAAGGAATTTTTTTCCCCTGCTGTAGCAAATGAATCATGCTTTGCTGGGGTTTTTTCGCCTTCCTCTGGATCAATTGCAGGTAGAGTAGAGTAGAGTAGGGACTGGCCAGATAGGGATTACTTTGACGCAGTTGGCCAGCTTAAACACGTATTGCAATGTATGTGAACCAAAAATCCCTGTTTTCATGTAAACTTTGATAAAAATGTGTAAGGGTGAATAAGTGTTGATTCAGATTTTTTGTTATTCACACCCCACATGTGGTCACACCCCTTTAGCACCTGATAGATTATATTTATGTGTAAAGCTATGTGGATTTGAGCACAGAAATATCTTATTTCTATTGAAGTGCAGGTCAGTGACCAGACCTGAACCTGTTGCTCACCAACTTGTGTCTATTTGCCCATATTGGCACTATAGTGGCTGAAGTAGGCTACAAGCTAGGGTGACCAGACGTCCCTGGTTTCCGAGGACAGTCCCTGGAATAAAGAAACTGTCCCCGGGCCAAGTCGGTCAACGGTTTTGTCCCTGGATTCATGGCCAATTAACGTAGAGAGGTCACCCAATACTGACTGACAAACAGCCTGGTGGCTCGGATGCCGATGCCCCGTGCTGGATGATCTCACTGCCGCTCCTGCTGCTGTTCAGTGGAGGAGCAGCAGAGCCAAAAATTGACTGTGTGGAGGGCTCAGACCGGGAGGTGAGCAGATGGGGGGAGTCTGTTTGTACACAGGTGAGGGCAGTGGGGGAGCAGAGCTCAGAGCTGATGCAGCTGTATGGAGAGATGGAGAGTTTAGCTGTTGTGGGGGAAGGGCTAAGAGATGGCTGCAGAGATAATCTGTGAGAGAAGGGTGCAGAGGTGAGCTATGGATGTGGGAGCAAAAGTGTCCTCTGTGCATAGCAAACCTCTGAACCCAGCACTCTATGCCTAACACCCTATTGTATGTTATGTAGTCCTGTGCCCAGTGCTCTGAGTATTATGTAGTCCTTTGCCCAGTGCTCTGAGTAGTATGTAGTCCTGAACCCAGCGCTCTATGTATTATGCAGTCCTGTACCCAGAGCTCTGTGTATTATGCAGTCCTGAACCCAGCACATTGTGTATCATGCAGTCCTCAACCCAGTGCTCTGTGTATTATGCAGTCCTGTGTCCAGCGCTCTCTGTATTATGCAGTCCTGTGCCCAGCGATCTGTGTATTATGCAGTCCTGTACCCAGCGATCTGTGTATTATGCAGTACTGTACCCAGCACTCTGTGTATTATGCAGTCCTGTACCCAGCGCTCTGTGTATTATGCAGTCCTGTACCCAGTGCTCTGTGTATTATGCAGTCCTGTGCCCAGCGCTATGTGTATTATGCAGTCCTGTACCCAGCGCTATGTGTATTATGCAGTCCTGTGTCCAGCGCTCTCTGTATTATGCAGTCCTGTGCCCAGCGATCTGTGTATTATGCAGTCCTGTACCCAGCGATCTGTGTATTATGCAGTACTGTACCCAGCACTCTGTGTATTATGCAGTCCTGTACCCAGCGCTCTGTGTATTATGCAGTCCTGTACCCAGTGCTCTGTGTATTATGCAGTCCTGTGCCCAGCGCTATGTGTATTATGCAGTCCTGTGCCATTTGCCAATAAAAAAAAATATGTCCCCGGATTTAATTTTAAAAATCTGGTCACCTTATAAGTAAGTCAGTCATTTGCATTTTGTAGAGTAGGAACTGGCCAAAGTGGGATTACTTTGACGCAGTTGGTCAGCTTTAACATGTATTGCAATATATGTGAACTAAAAATCCCTGTTTTTATGCAAGGTTTCTTAGAAATGTGTAATGATGTCTAGGGTAAGGGTGTCTAACAGGGTGCAGAGAAGTGATTCAAATTTTGAGACTGGAAAGAGGGCCACTTGCTGCCTAAGATGCATATCCTTGACACATTTTACCGCATAAAGTGGATTTCTCTTTAGGACATGTACTATTCTAACAATAGACTGTAACACAACAAAACTAAACTCGAGGTATGGTTTGTATTGCTTGGTTACAATATTCCAGCTTAGAACAGTGTAAGTATACATATTCCATACCTGTGGGACTGCTGTGGAAACAGGTAATTACTGTCGTTATCACAACTACCAGTCTTCTAGGTCCTGTGCATTCTGCATAGTGAATAAAGGGGGCGGTCACTCAGCACAGCCACCATTCACACAATGCCTTGTATTTTATCAATGAGTACAAGGCGTTTTCTAATTGGGTGAGGTGAAGAGGTCGGGTGGGGGTATTGCAATCCCCACCTCGCCCAATCATAACATGTCTATATATATACTGTATATTGTTGCCAGTGGCGGCTGGTGCTCAACATTTTTGGGAGGGCGCAAACAGAAAAATGTAATAGGCATTGCTTTGCGGCAAAAAACACTGTAAAAATTGCGTGACTTTGAGGTCACAAAAGTGTGAAAGGGGCCTTCAGTAATTAAGGCTTAGTGTGCCCCCTTTCAATGCACAGGGACCAGCGTGCCCCCTTTCAATGCAGGGACCCGCATGCCCCCTTTCAATGCACAGGGACCAGCGTGCCCCCTTTCAATGCACAGGGACCTGCCTGCCCCCTTTCAATGCACAGGGACCAGCGTGCCCCCTTTCAATGCACAGGGACCTGCATGCCCCCTTTCAATGCACAGGGACCTGCATGCACCTTTTCAATGCACAAGGACCTGCGTGCCCCCTTTCAATGCACAGGGACCTGCGTGCCCCCTTTCAATGCACAGGGACCTGCGTGCCCCCTTTCAATGCACAGGGACCAGCGTGCCCCCTTTCAATGCACAGGGACCTGCCTGCCCCCTTTCAATGCACAGGGACCTGCGTGCCCCCTTTCAATGCACAGGGACCTGCATGCACCCTTTCAATGCACAAGGACCTGCGTGCCCCCTTTCAATGCACAGGGACCTGCGTGCCCCCTTTCAATGCACAGGGACCTGCGTGCCCCCTTTCAATGCACAGGGACCAGCGTGCCCCCTTTCAATGCACAGGGACCTGCCTGCCCCCTTTCAATGCACAGGGACCAGCGTGCCCCCTTTCAATGCACAGGGACCAGCGTGCCCCCTTTCAATGCACAGGGACCTGCATGCACCCTTTCAATGCACAAGGACCTGCATGCCCCCTTTCAATGCACAGGGACCTGCGTGCCCCCTTTCAATGCACAGAGACCAGCGTGCCCCCTTTCAATGCACAGAGACCAGCGTACCCCCTTTCAATGCACAGAGATCAGCGTGCCCCGTTTCAATGCAGAGATCACCGTGCCCCCTTTCAATGCAAAGATGCCAGCGTGCCCCTTTCAATGCAGAGATGCCAGCGTGCCCCCTTTCAATGCACAGAGACCAGCGTGCCCTTATTCAATGCAGAGATGCCAGTGTGCCCCCATTCAATGCACAGATGCCAGCGTGCCCCCTTTCAATGCAGAGATGCCAGCGTGCCCCCTTTCAATGCAGAGATGCCAGCGTGCCCCCTTACAATGCAGAGATACCAGCGTGCCCCCTTTAAATGCAGAGATGCCAGCGTGCCCCCTTTCAATGCAGAGATGCCAGCGTGCCCCCTTTCATTGCAGAGATGCCAGTGTGCCCCCTTTCAATGCAGAGATGCCAGCGTGCCCCCTTTCAATGCAGAGATGCCAGCGTGCCCTCTTTCAATGCAGAGATACCAGCGTGCCCCCATTCAATGCAGAGATGCCAGCGTGCCCCCTTTCAATGCAGAGATGCCAGCGTGCCCCCTTTCAATGCAGAGATGCCAGCGTGCCCCCTTTCAATGCAGAGATGCCAGCGTGCCCCCTTCCAATGCAGAGATGCCAGCGTGCCCCCTTTCAATGCAGAGTGAACAGCGTGCCAAGCCCCCCCCCCCCCGAGACCAGTGCACTTACCTGTAGCGGCAGCTTCTCTTCAGTCCCCTAGCGTCTCCTCGAGTCCTCAGTCCTCCCGCCTCCTCCTCGGCCAATGGCATGGGGTTTGCCTTTCGGCCAATCAGGAAGCGCGCATCGGACCCGCTTCCTGATTGGCCAGGAGGAGGATCCGTGTGACAATAGCGAATTTTCATTCGCTATTGTCACACATTGGGTGGGCCCGGGGCGCACTGCTCTGCGCCCCGGGTCCACCCTTTGCTGAAGCCTATTAGAGCCTCTGGCTCTAATCAGGTGACTAAAAAAAAAAACCCCATTGAACTCCATGGGTCCGGCGCCCCACATGCAGATTAGGGGGCCAGACGCATGGACGCCCCTGCCCCCCCAACGCACCGGCCGCCACTGATTGTAACAGCAGGCAGGCAAAAAATCGCCTGGTGGCAGGTATGTGTGTCCTAGATTCAGGCTCTAGGCGGATTTGTTCCACTAGGGCAGGGGTGTCCAAACTATGGCCCTTCAGCTGTTCAGGAACTACAATTCCCATGAGGCATTCTAAATCTCTGACATTCACAGACATAACTAGGCATGATGGGAATTGTAGTTCCTGAACAGCTGGAGGGCCATAGCTTGGACATTGCTGCACTAGGGGAAAGTGCGTGCTTAGAGTCATTCAGTGGTAGAGGTAATGAGCCCAGCTGAAGTTGGCTCATTAGGGCCTCTACAAAAACTTCCAGCATGCTTAGAGTTGCTCCTTCCTGGAACCAGTTTTGTGCTTGTGTATGTGTATTGTGTTTTGTGCTTGTGTATTGGCCATGAATCCAGGGTCACCAGAAATATTTGCCCTCCACAATCCAGAGGTTGTCAACATGTACTGTGATATACTGAAGCAGAGCATGATCCCCTCCCTTCGATGACTGGGCCGCAGGGCAGTATTCCAACCTGATAACGACCCCAAACACACCTCCAAGATGACCACTTCTTTGCTAAAGAAGCTGAGGGTAAAGGTGATGGACTGACCAAGCATGTCTCCAGACCTAAAACCTATTGTACATCTGTGGGGCATCCTTAAACAGAAGGTGGAGAAGTGCAAGGTCTCTAACATCCACCAGCTCTGTGATATCTTCATGGAGGAGTGGAAGAGGACTCCAGTGGCAACCTGTGAAGCTCTGAGGGACTCCATGACCAAGAGGGTTAATGCAGTGCTGGAAAAAAAATGGTGACCACACAAAATATTGACACGTTGGGCACAATTTGGACATTTTCCCTTAAGGGGTGTACTCACTTTTGTTGCCAGCGGTTTAGACATTAATGAATGTGTGTTGAGTTATTTTGAGGGGTCAGCAAATTGACACTGTTATACAAGCTGTACACTCACTACTACCACCGCTAACGGTAGCAAAGTGAAATTTCTTCGGTGTTGCCACATGAAAAGATATAACAAAATATTTACAAAAATGTGAGGGGTGTACTCACTTTTGTTGGATACTGTATACACCCAGTGCTTAGCATAAGTGCCAGTTCACATTGGTGCGATGCGGGAACCTTGCAAATCCCATGCGGGTTCCCACATCGCACCCGACTCAAAGGGAGTTCTGCCATATGCGTACTGCTGGGGGTGTCAATACAAAGTTAACGACACCCCCAGATTAGTTTTCATATCACAATGCGAACTGTCAGTTTGGACAGCTATCAGATCACACAGATGTGAACACCCATGAGATCCGATTCTGTTGCGGACCAAAAAAGGGTCCTGTGCGACTTTGGTCCGAATGTGATGCACATTCAGCCATGCAATCTGCATAGCTGAATTTGCATCGCACAGACATCACATGAGATTTGCACAGCAGTGCGGTGCGAATCACATGCGATGTTTGACATTGCATACAGTATCTCATAAAAGTGAGTACACCCCTAACATTTTTGTAAATATTTTATTATATCTTTTCATGTGACAACACTGAAGAAATTACACTTTGCTACAATGTAAAGTAGTGAGTGTACAGCTTGTATAACAGTGTAAATTTGCTGTCCCCTCAAAATAACTCAATACACAGCCATTAATGTCTAAACTGCTGGCAACAAAAGTGAGTACACCCCTAAGTGAACATGTCAAAATTGGGCCCAATTAGCCATTTTCCCTCCCTGGTGTCATGTGGCTCGATAGTGTTACAAGGTCTCAGGTGTGAATGGGGAGCAGGTGTGTTAAATTTGATGTTATCACTCTCACTCTCTCATACTGGTCACTGGAAGTTCAACATGGCACCTCATGGCAAAGAACTCTCTGAGGATCTGAAAAAAAGAATTGTTGCTCTACATAAAGATGGCCTAGGCTATAAGAAGATTGCCAAGACCCAGAAACTGAGCTTCAGTACAGTGGCCAAGACCATACAGAAATTTAACAGGACAGGTTCCACTCAGAACAGACCTCGCCATGGTCGACCAAAGAAGTTGAGTGCACTTGCTCAGCGTCCTATCCAGAGGTTGTCTTTGGGAAATAGACATATGAGAGTTGCCAGCATTTCTGCAGAGGTTGAAGGGGTGGGGGGGTCATCCTGTCAGTGCTCAGACCACACGCTGCACACTGCATCAAATTGGTCTGCATGGCTGTCATCCCAGAAGGAAGCCTCTTCTAAAAATGATGCACAAGAAAGCCCGCAAACAGTTTGCTGAAGACAAGCAGACTAAGGACATGGATTACTGGAACCATGACTTGTGGTCTGATGAGACCAAGATAAACTTATTTGGTTCAGATGGTATCAAGCTTGTGTGGCGGCAACCAGATGAGGAATGCGAAGACAAGTGTGTCTTGCCTACAGTAAAGAATGGTGGTGGGAGTCATGGTCTGGGGCTGCATGAGTGCTGGCACTGGGGAGCTACAGTTTATTAAGGGAACCATGAATGCCAACATGTATTGTGACATACTGAAACAGAGCATGATCCTCTCCCTTCGTAGACTGGGCTGTAGGGCAGTATTCTAACATGATAACGACCCCCAAACACATCTCCAAGACGACCACTGCCTTGCTAAAGAAGCTGAGGGTAAAGGTTATGGACTGGTCAAGCATGTCTCCAGACCTAAACCCATAGGTGTGCGCAGCCTATTGCATTAGGATGTGCACCCCAAAGCTCCAACACATACCTATGTGTGTGTGCATGTGTATATATACCGAGAGTGTCCAAAGAGCTGTGGACAGTGTCAGTTGGGCAGAGATTGGTGTCAGTAGGGCAGTGGATGGTGACTGTCGTTTTTTTTATCATTTTTTTTTTAATTATTTTTTAGGTTTATTTATTTTTATTATTTGTTTACAATATTTTTAGGGTCTAAACAGGGGAAATCTGCGCCACATAGGATGATTAGGGTGTGCCCAGGCACACCTGGCACACCCTGTGCGCACGCCTATGACTAAACCTATTAAGCATCTGTGGGGCATCCTCAAACAGAGGGTAGAGGAGCGCAAGGTCTCTAACGTCCACCAGCTCTGTGATGTCGTCATGGAGGAGTGGCAGAGGACTCCAGTGGCAACCTGTGAAGCTCTCGTGAACTCCATGCCCAAGAGGGTTAAGACAGTGCTGGAAAATAATGGTGACCACACAAAATTATGACTCTTTGGAGATTTTCACTTAGGGGTGTACTCACTTTTGTTGCCAGCGAGCGGTTTAGAAATTAATCGCTGTGTGTTGGGATATTTTGAGGGGACAGCAAATTTACACTTTTATACAAGCTGTACACTCACTACTTTACATTGTAGCAAAGTGTCATTTCTTTAGTGTTGTCACATGAAAAGATAGAATAAAATATTTAAAAAAATCTGAGGGGTGTAGTCACTTTTGTGAGATACTGTGTGTGTGAACTGGCACTTAATGTCTACTTCCCAACAGATTTGTCAGAAAACCTTTCCATGCAGAATCAAAATTTTCTATGGGACACTATACTACAAAATACTCCCACAAATGCGGGCCTTTAATTGCAACCAAGATTTAATTTGCGCATACAGAAAATATTTTTCCTAACAAATTCATTCGACCATGTTGCAAAAAATGAATACACCCCAATGAAAGTCTTAAAGCTCGCACACACTGTAAGAAAATCGGGTGAACGGTTTCATCCAAAGAATTTTCGTATAGTGTGTACAGAACTTTCTACAGCCAATTCTGAATATTTGTACAAAAATTCTCGAAGGGACAAACTCCAAAAACTTTCTTGTATGGGAAAAAACTACCGATTTCCAGTTAATGCGTACTCCGTAGGATTTGTGTACAAGAAAAATCAGAAAAGAAAGACTGTGCATGATCAGAAATAATAAACAACAAAAAAAAGCCTTTGTCGTACGAGTTTTCATTCATCGGTTCCGATTTGCTGTGAAACAACGAGGAAAATCAGACGATCGTTCGCCCAATTTTCTTATAGTGTGTACAGGGCCGGTACAAGGGGTGGGCGGAGAGGGCACCTGCCCTGGGCGGAGTGTTGAGGGGGGCGCGGGAGCTTTGGTTCCTCCTGCATCTAAGTGACAGGCATGGTTGTCACCCAAATGATCTGGCCAAAGTTGTTGCCGACTCTTCCCACCCGCTGGTTTACTCTCCACCTGTAGTGCTTGCCTCTGTATTCTTTTATCATTCTTGGTCTGGTCTCAAAATTTTCCGACAGCTTCTGTTCCTGCCCTTGGTTCCACCCGCTATCTGTAGCATTTCCCTAGACTTTGTGCTACAGGTCTGATAGGTGGTGGGCGGGCCGGGGGCGGGTACTGAAGCTGTCAGAAAATGCAAAAACTGGACCCGCAATGATGAAAGAATACAGAAGCAAGCACTACAGGTGGTGGGCGGGGACAGAAGCTGTGAGAAAATGCCGGGACTAGTCTCCAGCAGATGAAAAAATGCTGAAGCACTACAGGTGGTGGGCGCGGACAGAAGTCGTCATGCTGGGACTAAACCTGGGCGGATCTAAGAACACTGACTGAAGTATTGCAGGTAGAGTACAATTTTGTTCTACTATTTTTATCTGGAACTGATTGCAGAATCAAGGAGTACTCAGTGGACTTAATAGTTCCTAAAGTGACTTTGTGCTATTGGATTAGTTATGCTGGAATGGTGTAAAGCGTGATGGGCGCATCCCTTTTAACCGCTTGCCGACCGCCGCACGACTATTTACTGCGGCGGTCAGCCCCTCACAGGCAGAGCGATGTAGTACTACCTCACTAGCCTGTGAGGGTCTAGGGAGCGAGCGCGCGCTCCCGCGCGGTCACGAACCCACCCGCGCGTGTGACCGGTGGACCCGATGTCCGCCGGTCACTCGGCGATCGTCGGTGCAGAGGGAGAAAGGCAGGCGGCTAATGTAAACAAGCCGCCTGTCATTCTCCCCTGTGTATGAATGGTGATCATACGGTTCTACTATGTAGGACCATTGATCACTGTTCATACACCTCAAGCCACAGCCAATCACAGTTAGAATCACGCCCCTAGGAAAAAACACATAACCCCTCCCTCTCAAAAAAGTTAACCCCTTCACTGCCAGTGTAATTTTACAGTAACAGTGCATATGTATAGCACTGATTACTGTAGAAATGTCACTGGTAACCCCAAAAGTGTCAAAAATGTCAGTCAAGGGTCCGATCTGTCCGCCGCAATGTCGCAGTACCGCAAAAAGAATCGCAGATCGCCGCCATTACGCGTTTAAAAAAAACAACAAAAATGACAATCTTTCCCTTTGTTAGTAAACGCGATAACTTTTGCGCAAACCAATCAAAATACGCTTTTTGCAATTTTTTTTACCAAACATATGTAGCATAAAACAAATTGGCCGAAAATGTTAAAAAATTTTGATTTTTACATTTTTTTGGGGGGAATTTCATATAAAAAAATGTGAAAAATATTGTTATTTTTGCAAAATTGACGCTATTTTTTTGTTTATAGCGCATGATCAAAAAATCGCACAGGTGATCAAATACCACCAAAAGAAAGCTCTGTTTGTGGGAAAAAAAAGGACGTCAAATTCGTTTAGGTATAGCGTCGCACGACCGCACAATTGTCCGTTAAAGCCACGCAGTGCCGAATCGCAAAATAGGCCCTGGTCAGGAAGGGGGTAAAATCTTCCGGGGCTTAAGTGGTTAATCACTTCCTGATGACGCCTATGTATCGAAATGCATTGAGGTCCAGCACGTCCGACGTCACATCCGATTTGCATTAATCACAGCTTGGAACGCGGAAGTAAGGAGGAGCGCCTTCCTGGTGATCAGCATAGGCTCCCCTGTCTGAATTTTTATACTGCCTATGTCAAGTGCCTTAGTGGCACCAGAAAAAGTGAGTTGTTTTCTTCTGCTTATTTTCATTTAATAAATACACACTGCACCATGAGGCTTTCTCCCTGTCATTTTCTTGAGCCACTTGGAATCTGAGCCACTTAAAAAGGAGTTTTGAGCCATCTATTCTGAGGGAAAACCACCCCTGAATCCCCACTTAGGAAGAGGGTGTTGCTGAAAGATCCTTTTAGCCCCGGTTCACACTTGTGCGTGTGCGGGGTTCGCATGTAATATCGGAGCGCACTGCTCCGACATTACATGCGATCGGCTGTGCGGTGCGAGTTTAGCCATACGGTTTGTATGGCTAAATTCGCACCGCAGCCGCTCCAAACACGCACAGGACCCTTTTTTCTAGCCACATCAGGATCGGATCGCACAGCGGTTCACACTTGTGCGATCCGATCCTGTGCGAACTGCACGATCGCACTGCGATATGCGATCAAACTGGGGGTGTCTTTAAGATTACATTGACACCCCCAGCGTATCGCATATGGCAGTGTGAACTGCCGGGGGTGCGTGTGCGATGCAGGAAAAGGCTGCGAATTCGCAGCCTTCCCGCATCGCATATATGTGAACCGAGCCTAAAGAGCTCTACCTGCACCATAGGTCACTTGAGGCCTGGGTGCATCTGGTAAGTGACCCCAGCTCACTGGGTGAAGGATCAGACACCCATTGCGTCACTTTGGCACCCCATCAATAGTAAGAAGCACGTAAAAGAGAGAAAAAAACGCACAACAAAGCACCACGCATTTTTGGGAATATTCACATTATATATTTTTTATGAATTGTCTTGGCAAACGCATTATTGTGTAATCATTATATGGTGTGTCACGGATTGGTGTTTATTTATTGCATGAAGTATATTATTATGTATTTATTGTAGCACTCATAATCACAACAAGTGAACCGTGTAAGATTAAGAGCCCATTCACACTAGCACGACTTGTGAGGCGATTTGTGTAGCCCCAGGTCGCTTGACATAACAAAAGCAATGTTAATCAATCAGTGCTGTCTTAATTGGCAATACTGAAGTCGCTCCGACTTCAGAAAAGGGTCCTGTACGACTTTGAGGCGACCTGTGATCCGACTTGTCCCATATACTTCAATGGGAGTCGCCTCATTATCTTAATTGAAGCGACTTGTTATCAGACTTTCCAGGAAGAAGAAAGAGATTAGCCAGGCATTCCCCACATTGCAGCCATGCCTATATGGTGTATATATATATATATATATATATACATATATATATATATATATATATATATATATATATATATATATATATATATATATATATATATCTATACATATATATTCCATTATCTCTGCTTGGTCTGTGTGAGTGGCACTGGTGGACACTGATTCGTGGCACTGATACGTGGCACTGGTGGACACTGATTCAGGCACTGATACGTGGCACTGATACGTGGCACTGGTGGACACTGATTCGTGGCACTGATACGGGGCACTGATACGTGGCACTGGTGTAATGTAATGGTATATATATTCCATTATCTCTGCTTGGTCTGTGTGAGTGGCACTGGTGGACACAGATAAGTGGCACTGGTGGACACTGATTCGTGGCACTGATACGTGACACTGATTCATGGCACTGATACGTGGCACTGGTGGACACTGATTCGTGGCACAGATACGTGGCACTGGTGGACACTGATTTGTGGCACTGATACGTGGTACTGGTGGACACTGTTTCGTGGCACTGATACGTGGCACTGGTGTAATGTAATGGTATATATATTCCCTTAATCTCTGCTTGGTCTGTGTGAGTGGCACTGATGGACACAGATAAGTGGCACTGTGGACACTGATTCGTGGCACTGATACGTGGCACTGGTGGACACTGATTCATGGCACTGATACGTGGCACTGGTGGACACTGATACGTGGCACTGATACGTGGCACTGGTGGACACCGATTAGTGGCACTGATACGTGGCACTGGTGGACACTGATTTGTGGCACTGATACGTGGCACTGATACGTGGCACTGGTGTAATGTAATGGTATATATATTCCATTATCTCTGCTTGGTCTGTGTGAGTGGCACTGATGGACACAGATAAGTGGCACTGGTGGACACTGATTCGTGGCACTGGTGGACACTGATTCGTGGCACTGATACGTGGCACTGGTGGACACTGATTTGTGGCACTGATATGTGGCACTGATACGTGGCACTGGTGGACACTGATTCGTGGCACTGATATGTGGCACTGGTGGACACTGATTTGTGGCACTGATACGTGGCACTGGTGTAATGTAATGGTATATATATTCCATTATCTCTGCTTGGTCTGTGTGAGTGGCACTGGTGGACACATATAAGTGGCACTGGTGGACACTGATTCGTGGCACTGATACGTGGCACTGGTGGACAGTGATTCATGGCACTCATACGTGGCACTGATACGTGGCACTGGTGGACACTGATTCGTGGCACTGATACGTGGCACTGGTGGACACTGATTCGTGGCACTGATACTTGGCACTGGTGGACACTGATTCGTGGCACTGATACTTGACACTGGTGGACGCTGATTCATGGCACTGATTCGTGGCACTGATACGTGGCACTGGTGGACACTGATACGTGGCACTGGTGGCACTGATACGTGGCACTGGTGTAATGTAATGGGATATATATTCCATTATCTCTGCTTGGTCTGTGTGAGTGGCACTGGTGGACACAGATAAGTGGCACTGGTGGACACTGATTCGTGGCACTGGTGGACACTGATTCATGGCACTGATACGTGGCACTGATACGTAGCATGGTGGACACTGATTTGTGGCACTGATACGTGGCACTGGTGGACACTGATTTGTGGCACTGATGTAATGTAATGGTATATATATTCCATTATCTCTGCTTGGTCTGTGTGAGTGGCACTGGTGGACACAGATAAGATGCAGTGGTGGACACTGATTTGTTGCACTGATACATGGCACTGGTGGACACTGATTCATGGCACTGATACGTGGCACTGGTGGACACTGATTCGTGGCACTGATAGACACTGATTTGTGGCACTGATACGTGGCACTGGTGGACACTGATTCGTGGCACTGATACGTGGCACTGGTGGACACTGATTCGTGGCACTGATACGTGGCACTGGTGGACACTGATTTGTGGCACTGATACGTGGCACTGGTGGACACTGATTCATGGCACTGGTGGACACTGATTCGTGGCACTGATATGTTGCACTGGTGGACACTGATACATGGCACTGATACGTGGCACTGGTGGACACTGATACGTGGCACTGATACGTTGCACTGGTGGACACTGATTCGTGGCACTGATATGTGGCACTGGTGGACACTGATTCGGGGCACTGATACGTGGCACTGGTGGACACTGATTTGTGGCACTGATTTGTGGCACTGATACTTGGCACTGGTGGACACTGATTCGTGGCACTGATATGTGGCACTGGTGGACACTGATTAGTGGCACTGGTGGGCAGTGGCACTGGTGGACACATACGTGGCACTGGTGGGCAGTGGCACTGGTGGACAGTGATACGTGGCACTGGTGGGCACATACGTGGCACTGGTGGACAGTGATACTGGTGGACACTGATACGTGGCACTGGTGGGCAATGAGGAAATGGGTAAAAAAAACAGAAAAGGGGAATTAGGTCACAACACATCATATTCTGATTGGCCAAACACAAAGTCGAAAATAATTCACAAGTCGCGGTAAAGTCGCGGTAAAATCACGGTTAAAAAGTCGCTCCGACATGGGGCAACTTATGGTCCCGGCAGTGTGAACCGGCTCTTAGCACCAGCACTTTATTCATTATATGTTTACAATTTGCTCATATTTGCACTATCACCAATCTTTATAGGTAATTTATTTGTGCACAGTCACTTTAGCACTTTTTCATTTGTGATACTGACCCCATTCATATTGTTTCCTTCATTAACTGAGGTTGTGTTTTGGAATAATGTACTTTAGGTGTTAGCGCCTCACATTCCACCTGATTGGATTAGTTATGTTAGAGGCACTGTGCTTTATGCATATGCCTACTTACTATTAGGGCTCATTTACACTTGCAGGTGTGGCTGAACCTCATTTTAACCACTCCCTTCCTCTCCCCCTTAGCTGTAGAGGCAGCAGCTGGGGGTGTTCAGATGCCCCAGACATGATGCTTTGTATTGAGGCTGCAGGAAGAATGCCTGCATTTGCATTGCAGTAGTGCTGCATTTTGGGGATTAAAACAGGTGATGAGGAGGTGACATATCACCTCCATATTGCCTGGCAAACCCCTCTAAAAAGCCATCTCAGCAGTCCGTGCCACATGTGTAAGCAAGCTCTTATTGCTAATTCAGTTGTACTTGACAATATTTAAAACCTACCGTATTATCTTTTATTAATAGGGCAGAGCATATTGCACACATAATTAACGATGATGGGAGGACGGTTACAGAGGACACTGAAAAAGCAACCGTGCTGAATGCTTTTTTCTTATCAGTCTTTACACAGGAAAAGGAGGGGTACACTGACCATGACTGTATGGTTAGTAGTAATACACAGGACTTGCCACTATGGCTAACAGAGGGTGAAATCAGGGAAAGGCTGGATAAACTTAACACAAACAAATCACCAGGCCCGGATGGCATACATCCGAGAGTACTCAAGGAATTAAGTAAGGTTATATCTAGACCACTGTTCCTGATCTTTGCTGACAGTATTAGGACAGGAGATGTACCAGGGGATTGGAGGAACGTGATTCCGATATTCAAAAAGGGGCAGGGAAATTATAGGCCTGTCAGTTTGACATCGATAGTTTGTACAGTAAACCTGTGCCGTTTTTATTTTTTGCGCTATAAACAAAAAAAAATAAAAAAAAAAACAACAATTTTGAAAAAAAATCGTTATCATTTTAGACCAATATGTATTCTGCTACATATTTTTGGTAAAAAAAAATCCCAATAACTGTATATTGATTGGTTTTTGCAAGAGTTATCGTGTCTACAAACTAAGGGATAGATTTATGGATTTTTTTTATATATATTTTTTATTAGTAATGGCGATTTTTAGTGGGACTGCGACATTGCAGCGGACAAATCTGACACTAAGTGACACTTTGTGGGAACCAGTGACACCAGTGCCAAAAATATGCACTGTTACTGTATAAATGACACTGGCAGGGAAGGGGTTATCATCAGGGACGATCAAAGGGTTAAGTGTGCTATTAGGGAGTGCTTTCTAACTGTGGGGGATGGACTGACTGCAAAAGGGAGAGATCTTTTTTACTGATTAGTAGGAACACACGCTCTCTCTCTTCCTGTCTGACAGAACATTAGTCTGCCTTGTTTACATAGGCAGACCACCTTTCTGTCATTCTCCTAAATGATCGTGAGTGACGGACGGCCATCATGGCCGCCGGACCCGCTGATTGGCTCCCTCAGTGTCCATGCACAGCAGGAGCGTGGCTTTGGTGGAACTCACGCGTCCCCTAGAGCCCTTTTAGAAAATCAGGTATGTGATTTTGCACTTTAGGGCCGTTCTGCCTTAGTAAATTAACATGGGGCAGTCCTTAAGTGGTTATCATACAGTATATATACACAGTAAAATCACTATGCAATAAATGTATATCAATTACAGATATGTGTAATGGAAGCTGCACTGTGGAGTGTTGCGTCTAAGAGGCGCATCATCCTTAGTGCTGAGCAAGCAACTATATCATTTTATTGCACAGTGATTTTATATGTATGCTATAGCACATTGTTCTCACTATTAGGCCTCATTCATACAGGACATACTGCTGTCTGCATTTGAGGCCATGTATGCATATCAAATTGGGAGCAGTGACCTTATTTAAGTGTTTAACCACTTCAATACAGTGCAGTTACACCCCCTTCCTGCCCAGGCCAATTTTCAGCTTTTAGCTCTGTTGTATTTTGAATGACAATTGCACGGTCATGCAACACTGTACCTAAACCAAATTTATGTAATTTTTTCTCGCAAATAGAGCTTTCTTTTGGTGGTATTTAATCACCGCAAGGTTTTTTCTTTTTTGCTACACAAATAAAAAAAAACTGAAAAGTTTGAAAAAAAAAAAAAAGTTTTTTTGTTTATGTTATAAAATTTTGTAAATAGATAATTTTTTTCCTGCACTGATGAGGCCACACTTACAGGCACTGATGAGGAGGCACTGATGGGGTGGCACTAATATGCAGCACTGATGAAAACTGATAGGTAGCACTGATATGCAGCATTGGTGGGCACTGATAGGTAGCACTGATGGGCATTGATAGGTAGCACTGATGGGCATTGATAGGTAGCACTGATAAATGGCACTGATGGGCACTGATAGGCAGCACTGGTGGGCAATAATGGGCACTGGTGGGCAGCACTGATAAATGGCAATGATGGGCACTGGTGGGCAGCACTTATAGATGGCAATGATGGGCACTGGTGGGCAGCACTTATAGATGGCAATGGTAGGCAGCACTGATGGGGAGGGCACTGGCAGGCTCCCTGATTGCCATCCCTGGTGGTCATGATTGCATCCCTGGTGGCTCTAGTGGCACCCCCTGAAGGGTCTGCGCTGGTAATCAATGCTCTGATTACCAACAAAGACCCCCCCCCCCCCCTGTCAGGAGAGCCTCAGATCGTCTCTCCTCTACTCGTGCCTGTCAGGCACGAACTGAGGAAAGCTGATCAACGGCTCTTCCCATTTACTATGTGACCAGCTGTGATTGGTCACAGCTGATCACATGGTAAAGAGCCTACGTCAGTAGGCTCTTTACCGAGATTGGAGATGCAGTGTGCCAGAATGACACACCGCAGAACCGATCGCCATTCTGCACGCCGTGCAGGATAGTGCAGAGCGCACTATCCTGCACGACGTCATCGGACGGCGGGTAAGGATAATACAACCACCTTCCTGCCGTCAATTGCCTATAGGGCAGGCGGGAAGTGGTTGGGCACTTTTTTTTTATTATGTAGTTTATATCATTTGTCCTTTTTATATATCAGCTAGAAATAATTTTAAAAGAAAGGAGCACAGACTTTTTAATCTTCTTTTTTATTTTTTGTAATTTGTCACTAAATTACACAACGTTGTCACTAAAAGATGAATTTCTCACACATGACATGGGTATATGTGGAATGACACCCCAAAATACATTCTGCCGCTTCTCCTGAGTATGGGGATGCCCCATGTGTGAGACTTTTTGGGAGCCTAGCTGTGTACAGGACCGCGAAAACCAATCAACACTCTCAGGTTTTCTAATGGCGTAAATTGTGTATGTTACCTCTGCACTACCTGTCACAGTTTTGGAGGCCCTAAAATTCCAAGATAGCACCAAACCCCCCCAAATGACCCCATTTTGCAAAGTAGACACCCCAAGCTATTTGCTGAGAGGCATGGTGAGTCCATGGAATATTTTATATTTTGCCACAAGTTCTGCGAAATATATATATATATATTTTTTTTTTTTACACAAAGTTGTCAGTAAATGATATATTACTCACACATGCCATGGGTATATGTGAAATGACACCCCAAAATACATCCTGCTGCTTCTCTTGAGTACAGGGATACCCCATGTGTGAGACTTTTTTGCAGTCTAGCCGAGTACAGGACCCCTAAAACCAATCCCCACTTTCAGGCTTTCCAAGGGCGTAAATTGTTGATTTCACTCCTGACTACCTATCACAGTTTCGGAGGCCATGAAATGGAAAGACAGCACAACCCCCCCCCCCCCCAAATGACCCCTTTTCGGAAAGTAGACACCCTAAGCTATTTGCAGAGAGGCATGTTGAGTGTTTTGCAGATCTCACTTTTTGTCACAACGTTTTGGAAATCGAAAAAAAGAGGAAAAAAAATGCATTTTCCTGTTTTTTCTTCATTTTCCAAAAAAAAAAAAATGAGAGCTGCAAAATACTCACCATGCCTCTCAGCAAATAGATTGGAGTGTCTACTTTGCAAAATGGGGTCATTTGGGGGGGGTTTTGTGCCATCTTGGCTTTTTATGGACTTCAAAAGTGTGATAGGTAGTAAGGAGTGAGATCAACAATTTACGCCCTTAGAAAGCCAGAAGGTGCGGATTGGTTTTCCGGGTCCTGTACGCGGCTAGACTGCCAAAAAGTCTCACACATGGGGTATCCCTGTACTCAGGAGAAGCAGCAGAATGTATTTTAGGGTGTCATTTCACATATACCCATGGCATGTGTGAGCATTATATCATTTACTGACAACTTTGTGTAAAACAAAAAAATAATAATAATTTTCCCGAAACTTGTGGAAAAATATAAACTATTCCATGGACTCACCATGCTTCTCAGCCAATAGCTTTGGAGTGTCTACTTTGCAAAATGGGGTCATTTGGTGGGGTTTTGTGCTGTCTTGTAATTTCAGGGCCTCTGAAACTGTGACAGGTAGTCAGGGGTAAAATCAGCAATTTACACCATTAGAAAACCTGAAGATGGGGATTGGTTTTCGGGGTCGCGTACTAAGCTAGGCTGCCAAAAATTCTCACACATGTGGTATCCCTGTACTCAGGAGAAGCAGCAGAATGTATTTTTGGGTGTCATTTCACATATACCCAAGGCATGTGTGAGCAATATATCATTTAGTGACAACTTTGTGTAAAAAAAACAAAAAAAAATAAAAATTTCCCGACACTTGTAGCAAAATATAAAATATTCCATGGACTCACCATGCCTCTCAGCAAATAGCTTTGGGTGTCTACTTTTCAAAAAGGGGTCATTTGGGGGGTGTTTGAACTGTCCCAACATTTTATGCTCAATCTTATCCACACATCACCCACTCTTCTAACCACTTGAAAACCAAGCCTTTTCTGTGACTTTTTGTTTACATGAAAAAATATATTTTTTTTTTTTACTAGAAAATTACTTTGAACCCCCAAACATTATATATTTCTTTGAAGCAGAGGCCCTATAGAATAAAATGGTGGATGTTGCAAATTTTTTTTGTCACACGGTATTTGCGCACAGATTTTCCAAACGCAATTTCTGCAAAAAAAAATAATTTTTTTCTAATTTATTGCACAAATACACTATATAATTCCAATTTGTTTGGTAAAATTTAAAAGATGATCTTATGCCGAGTACATAGATACCAAACATGACATGCTTTAAAAATTGCGCACGCCTCTGCAGCGGCAACAAAGTACGTACATTTTTAAAAACCTTTAAAAGTCTTTACAGGTTACCACTTTAGACTTACAGAGGAGGTCTACTGCAAGAGTTACTGCACTCGACCTGACATTCGCGGCGATACCTCACATGCATGCTGCAATTGCGGTTTACATACAGTCAGGTCCATAAATATTGGGACATCAACACAAGTCTAATCTTTTTGGCTCTATACACCACCAGAATGGATTTGAAATGAAACAAACGAGATGTGCTTTAACTGCAGACTTTCAGCTTTATTTTGAGGGTATTTACATCCAAATCAGGTGAAAGGTGTAGGAATTACAACAGTTTGTATATGTGCCTCCCACTTTTTAAGGGACCAAAAGTAATGGGACAATTGGCTGTTCAGCTGTTCCAAGGCCAGGTATGTAATTCCCTCATTATCCCACTTACAAGGAGCAGATAAAAGGTCCAGAGTTCTTTTCAAGTGTGCTATTTGCATTTGGAATCTGTAGCTGTCAACTCTCAATATGAGATCCAAAGAGCTGTCACTATCAGTGAAGCAAGCCATCATTAGGCTGAAAAAACAAAACAAACCCATCAGAGAGATAGCAAAAACATTAGGTGTGGCCAAATCAACAGTTTGGAACATCCTTAAAAAGAAAGAACGCACTGTGAGCTCAGCAACACCAAAAGACCCAGAAGACCACAGAAAACAACTGTGGTGGATGACCGAAGAATTCTTTCCCTGGTGAAGAAAACACCCTTCACAACAGTTGGCCAGATCAAGAACACTCTCTAGGAGGTAGGTGTATGTGTGTCAAAGTCAACAATCAAGAGAAGACTTAACCAGAGTGAATACAGAGGGTTCACCACAAGATGTAAACCATTGGTGAGCCTCAAAAACAGAAAGGCCAGATTCGAGTTTGCCCAAAAACATCTAAAAAAAGCCTTCACAGTTCTGGAACAATATCCTATGGACAGATGAGACCAAGATCAACTTGTACCAGAGTGATGGGAAGAGAAGAGTATGGAGAAGGAAAGGAACTGCTCATGATCCAAAGCATACCACCTTATCAGTGAAGCATGGTGGTGGTAGTGTCATGGCGTGGGCATGTATGGCTGCCAATGGAACTGGTTCTCTTGTATTTATTGATGATGTGACTGCTGACAAAAGCAGCAGGATGAATTCTGAAGTGTTTTGGGCAATATTATCTGCTCATATTCAGCCAAATGCTTCAGAACTCATTGGACGGCGCTTCACAGTGCAGATGGATAATGACCCGAAGCATACTGCGAAAGCAACCAAAGAGTTTTTTAAGGGAAAGAAGTGGAATGTTATGCAATGGCCAAGTCAATCACCTGACCTGAATCCGAATGAGCATGCATTTCACTTGCTGAAGACAAAACTGAAGGGAAAATGCCCCAAGAACAAGCCGGAACTGAAGATAGTTGCAGTAGAGGCCTGGCAGAGCATCACCAGGGATGAAACCCAGCGTCTGGTGATGTCTATGCGTTCCAGACTTCAGGCTGAAATTGACTGCAAAGGATTTGCAACCAAGTATTAAAAAGTGAAAGTTTGATTTATGATTTTTAATCTGTCCCATTACTTTTGGTCCCTTAATAAGTGGAAGGCACATATACAAACTGTTGTAATTCCTACACCGTTCACCTGATTTGGATGTAAATACCCTCAAATTAAAGCTAAAAGTCTGCAGTCAAAGAACGTCTTGTTTGTTTCATTTCAAATCCATTGTGGTGGTGTATAGAGCCAAAAAGATTAGAATTGTGTCGATGTCACAATATTTATGGACCTGACTGTATGACACAAGACCAACGCTTGCGTATGCCATTGTGCGCAAGCACGGGGGGACAGGGGGGGGGGCTTGACTTTTTTTTTTTTTTGCTTTTTTATGTTATTTTGACACCTTTCCTTTCATTTTTTTTTTTTTTTATTTTAATAATTTTTATGGTTATCACAGTGAATTTACTGTATTTTCTGGCGTATAAGACTACTTTTGAACCTCAAAAAAATCCCCCAAAAATGGGGGGTCGTCTTATACGCCGAGTAGAATATCTCCAAGTTAACCTAAGTATAAGTATTACCGAAAGATGTAATCTCTCAAGACGCTGGCTGTGTGGAAATCCTCTACCGGTATACTGTATGTACCGTAGCTTCGGCTACATACAGTGTACCGCGCTGAGCCAATCAGGGAGAGCAATGTATTCTATTATTGAATGCAAGGCCTGCTCAGATTGGCGGAGTAACATCAGCCCGCCTCTCTGACTCTGCCAATCCGCGCAGCTTTGCATTCAATAATAGAATACATCGCTCACTGTGATTGGCTCAGCACGGTATACATACGGTATACCGGTACCAGATTCCCACACAGCCAGCGTCTTGAGATTACATCTACTGGTAATACTTATGCTTAGGGTACCTTGGAGATATTATGAGAGATTACATGTATTACAGTACTTGGGGTACCTTGGAGATCTATGAGAAATCTGAAGTTTTTTTTTCAATGGTGTTGCCTTGCTTCGGAAGGGGGGTAGTGTTATACGGCGAGTATAGCCCAAAACCTATGTTTTAACTTGAAAATTAGGGGGGTCGTCTTATACGCCCAGTCGTCTTATACACCGGAAAATACGGTAAATATCCCCTATGATAGCAATCTGTAGTGACAGGTGCTCTTTTTAAAAAAAAATTGGGGTCTTTTAGACTCTAGATCTCCTAACGCATCTGACCACACCAAAATTGGTGTGATAAAATACTTTCCCAATGGCCCTGTTTATTTCTGGCGAAACAGAAGTCATGAAATGCTCGTAGCTTCCGGTATCTTAGGCCATAGAGATGATTGGAGCCATTCTCATCTCCAATTAGCTCTATGGTTAGATAATTGAACCACCGGCTGCACTCTCGGGTTAACCAGTGGGACAGGAGAGCCCGAGAAAAACCACGGAAGGCTGCGGAAGGCGGCGGCGGGGGGGGGGGGGGGGGGCGGGGAGTCCCCTCCCACTGCATGTAAAAGAAGTCTAGCGGCCAATTACCTTCTAGGATTACTTTTACATGTAAGCCGACTGCTGGCTGTAAAAAACGATACCAAGATGATGCCTAAATCTGCAGGCATCATCCTGGTATAACCACTCAACAAAGTCCAGCAACGTACCAGTACATTGCTGGTCCTTGTTTGGCATATAGTGTAGGTTTTTTTTTTCATGCAGCACAGGAATAATGTGTAGTATTACCCACCATTAACAGCCCAAACACCCACCCACTTAATTAAATGATGGGTATGCACGACACTATCCACGTATACCAAAATAGGATTTTAACTGCAGTGCTGAAATCAAAAAATCACCACAGCTGCTGCCAGCAAAGGTATCCATATATGCTGAGCGCAAACGCTGTTTGTGTCAGAATATATAAAATCAATGCCGTAGCAGCCGACGAGTACCTGCAAGAGAAACAGGTCACAAAAGAATGAAAAACAAACAAAGTACATTAAAAGTACAGTAGGAAGAGTAGAAGAACATATAAAATGACTGACACAACAACAGTTTTTGGATCCTTTTATTTTTCTTTCTAACTGTTGTTCCTCGATTTGGGACTGCGATTTTCCAGCTTGGGTCTCTCAAAATGTCGATGGACATCCAACATCTTTCGAGACCCTATGTTTGTGTGCCCTACACTGTGTCGTGCTGTACCCTACACTAAAACTCCACTAGTGTATGGTAGCGCTCGAAACATTCCCCCGATGCAGAGACCAGGTTGGTCAGGACATTTGGGACAATAATAACGGGTGTCACGCCTACATCCACGCCTGCTACAGACACAACATCTGCTTTGGGGTCGTCTTTGGGTAGGGGTACTCGGGAGGACATATGGAAAATGTCTCTCATGCAGCCGCTCACTGCATCTGGAAGGGGAAGTAAGGCAGGCATGCCTCCTGGGTACAGATAGGCAAGGATGATCGCTCCTGGAATTCCCAGAAGGATCCAGTTTGTCCTGACGCCCTGTATAGGACAAAGGCATTCAGCATAGCCAATTGGAAAAGGTAAACAGACACTTTTTTGTACCAGCGTCTGGCTTTACGGGCAACTAAATACGGAGCCAAAAGCTGGTCGTTAAGGTCCACCCCTCCCATATTAAGGTTATATTTGTGGACACAGAGGGGTTTCTCCATAACGCCAGTTGCCGTAGGGATTTGGATCGTCATGCCTGCGTGAAGGGAGGACAGAACATAAACATCCCGTATATCCCTCCACTTCACTGCAAGCAATTTGTCCGTTTTCAAGCAGGCTCTCGCCCCCCCCCGACTAAGATGGGAATTTACAAGCCGTTGGGGGAAGCCCCGGCGATTAGGTCGCACGGTGCCACATGCGCCAATTTGTAATTCAGAAAGATGACTAAATAGTGGCACGCTTGTGTAAAAGTTGTCCACGTACAAATGGTACCCCTTTCCGGATAAGGGTGACACCAAGTCCCAAACAATCTTGCCGCTGTTCCCTATGTAGTCTGGGCAGTTCGGGGGCTCCACACAGCTATCTTTTCCCTCAGAGACTCGGAAACTAACTGTATAACCTGTGGCCCTGTCACACAATTTATACAGCTTGACCCCGTACTTGGCACGCTTGCTGGGGAGGTACTGTTTCATAGCAAGGCGGCCAGTAAATTTAATCAGGGACTCGTCAATGCAGACAACTTGTTCGGGGGTAAACAAGGCTGCAAACCGCTGATTGAAGTGGTCTATGAGGGGCCGAATTTTGTGGAGCCGATCATATTCAGGGTCTCTCCGAGGACGACAGATTTCATTGTCGCTGAAATGCATAAATCGCAGAATTTGCTCATATCTCGCCCTGGACATGGAGGCAGAGTACATGCGCATATGGTGAACTGGGCTAGTGGACCAATATAGCCGCAATTCACTCTGTTTAGTTATGCCCATGTGGAGGGAAAGGCCCAGAAAGATTTTAAAATCGGGAACCGTTATAGGTTTCCAGCCGAATGGTCTGGCAAGGGGCGAATTTGGGTTGGCGGCGATTAATTGTTGTGCGTATAAATTTGATTGATCCACAATAGATCTGTAAAGATCTTCCGTGAAGAACAGCTCAAAAAAGTTCAGGGGCGTAAAACCAGCTGTCTCCACGTGGATTCCAGGTTGGGCTGTGAATGGGGGAAGTACTGGCGCTGTAGAATCAGTGGGTTGCCAATTAAGATATGCCAGCGCATCAGGGAGGGCACTATGGGCTCTACGGGCCTGTCTTCGAATACGCAGTGGCTGCGGGCCACTACTCGTGCTAGCCACCGCACCAGCTTCAACTGCACTTATGGGACTCGCCACGTCACCAAGTGATACTGCAGTGCTGGTTGTACTAGGTCCAGGGTGTACAAGGCCACTAGAAGGATGAGCGGCACTAGTACCCACACTCTGCTCCATACGAGCACCCTGCGATTCCTGCATCTCAACAACTCCAGAATGGGGTCGGGTAAGTCTGGGTCTAACAGGGACCCATCTGTCGTCGGAGCTATCTGTCAGGGAGCCGCTGCTGTCATCAGGTTCGTATACTGACAGTAATTCTGTCAGTGTAGCTTCCCCATCGCTATCATCTGACACGGCCAGTATACTATAAGCCTCTTCACCACTGTACAAATGTTTGGACATTTTGGTAACTAAATTTACCTGTGGAATATCCTGTAGGATGGAACCCAAAGGTGGGCCTCCTGCACGGAAAAAGCGGGGGAATGGGATGTTTCTGATGCTCTTACATTACAGACATATAGTCAAATATTAAAGTAAAGCAGAAGATGTAGATAGAATAAAAAGATATATCCTTTATTAACACATATAAATCACATATAAAATTTACAAAATTGTATACGGCATATATACATATCTCCAGATGCCTGTTAAAGACAAAAGAACAAAAGAGCAGATCCAACTTCAATTTGTGCCATGCACATGTGCTGGGGAACTGAAACTTGGACCCAAAGACCCCTACGCGTTTCGACTAAGTAGTCTTCCTCAGGGGGAAAGGTGGTCCAGAGTTCCTCAGAACATATATCTAAACATACAATGTAGAGAAGAAATTCACATTAACTGACATATTAAATATCAAAATTATGTAGAAAGGCCATTATGTATTGTACACTTACATTCAGTATTGGTAATTGCACTTAGAAGGTCTGCACATGTAGCATATTCTGCAGGTCTCCCCTCAGGGACCCCCAAGAAAGGAAAGAGCCCGATCCAAGTCAGGGGACCACAAGGGGCAGGAGCAATGAAGGGCCGAAGCCGAACCTGATGGAGACATGGCGGGGTGGCAGGTAGGAGGGGAAAGGGGAAGAAAAAGAGATAGAGTGAAAAGAAAAAGAAGAGGAAAAAAGAAAAGTAAAATTGAATAAGAAGAAAGGGAAAAAGATGTATATTAGACTATACAGAAGGAGAAAAAAATATTCAAAAGAATCCAAATTTATTTTTCAAAAATAGTCCAAAGAAATATATATATGTATATATATATATATATATATATATATATATATATATATATAGATTGGAAAAAGAAAAAAAAAAAAATATATATATATATATATATATATGTAAAGGACTTGTAAGTCCAAGTACCTGCTTCAGTTGTCAGTCAATAGTCCCCCGAGCACAAAAAAGGACAAGGGTATGACTATGTAGAGAGGCCAAACAAAAAAATATATTAAAAAGCAAGAGGAGGAAAAATCACTCCTCAAGAGCAAGAAACAACGATCTCCAAACTAAAAAAAATAAAAAAAGGAAAAAAGGGAGGGGAAGAGATAGAGTGAAAGGAGAAGTAGATGCAAAGAGGAGGTGAGACAACAAGGAAAACATGTATAGTGTGTGTTAAGAATTGCCAAGATGAGCATGAATGAATAGAACAAAAGACCAAGAATAAAACATACCTGCTTTTGGAGCTCGACAAACGTACCTCCCCACAGAAAGTAGGGAATGAGCACCTGAGCCGAGAAGTCAGGTATATAAGGGAAAAAAAGACCCACCTCTCGCTCCCATGTACCAATCCCGCCATGCCGCCACCAAGGTGAACGCCTACAGCCATCGCCCACTGGTGGAGAGAAACCCCACCTGCCCCCCGTAGCAGACATCCCCCAGACCGCCCCGAGCCAAGGCGGTCATGTGTTGCCGATAACGGGGCTAGCTGGTCTCCGATGGAGTCCCCATCATGGCGGAGGTACACATCCGGCCCGACAGGCCGGAAGTGACCTCATCACAGGAGCCGGAAATGGTCCGGCGGCCATCTTGGAACGGGGCAAACCAGGGGAAAGAATGCCACGCCGACACAGTATCCGGTGTACGACCACCGGAAAGGAAGGACCCAACCCCAAAGGGGGGAACCTCCTAGCCCCGACACCTCCCAAAGGAGGGCGGGGCCACATGTGCCGGGCGGTCCCTAGAAAGGAGGAGGAACTCCATAAAAGAAGATCCGAGAGCGGGAGAGTGCAGACATGCACAGTCCATGATCTAATACTAAGAAAATCATGCAGAGGAATCTGGATGAACAGGGAAAAGAAAATAAATAAAACAAAAAGATAAAAATTAAAAGGAAAATAATACATAATGAATGAATGTACAAATTACAATAACCATAAACAAGAACAAAAAAAAAATTAAAAAAAATGAAAAAAAAAAAAAATGGGACACTTGCAGTGGACACATGGGAAAATATAAAAAGGAAAAAAAAAAAAAAAAAAAAAAAAGGATGTATTTCAAAAATAACTAAAAATACATGGGTGAGGATAAATAAATATAAAGGAAAGAGAGAAAAAAGGGAAACATGGTCATTGTGGGATTACATGAGATGTTCAGAACGACCAGATACAAAACCATCTAAAAAGGGTTTAAAGCTGACAATTTCATTCAGCCCAGGAAATATGTTAGCCTTTAAAGAGTGTATCCATCGCGCTTCTTTTTGTAGGAGCGACTTATTCCAGTCGCCCCCCCCTTTCAATTTGTTCAGGTGTCATAGCCTCAAGAGCCCAAAAGGTAAGTTTAGGCATATGGTAGCCATGATTGTTAGCAATATGTTTACCTATAGTGGTGTATGGGTCCCCTATCTCCGCAGAAGTCACATGTTCTTTTATCCTTCTCCAAAATTCCCTTGTTGTCTTGCCTATGTAGAAGGCTCCACAAGGGCAATTTAGAAGGTAGACAATGCCTATTGAGAGGCAATTGACATGTTTCAAACTGTGTTTTTGACCGTTGGGTAATATGTGAGATCTGGAACTTAGGAGAAAGGGGCACCATTGACACCCACCACAGGGGTATGTTCCATTGGCCTTCCCCATATCTTCCACCGAGATGGAGGAGGAAAAGGAACTTGAAACTAATTTATCTTTCAGAGATGTAGGTCTTCTGAACGTTATTAGTGGCTTGGGGGGTAACAGTTGTGCAATTTTTTTGTCAGCTTGCAAGAGATGCCAAAAATTACAAAGGTGCTTACGAATAATATTGTGTTGAGAATTGTAAGTAGTGATAAAACGCAAAGGTTGCTTAACCACTTAAGCCCCGGAGGATTTGGCTGCTAAAGGTCCAGACCCCTTTTTTCAACTTGGCACTTCGTGACTTTAACTGATAATTGCGCGGTCATGCAATGCAGTACCTAAACGAAATTTACGTCCTTTTTTTCCCACAAACAGAGCTTTCTTTTGGTGGTATTTGATCACCTCTGCGCTTTTTATTTTTTGCGATATTAATAAAAAAAGAGCGAAAATTTTGCAAAAAAATGACATTTTCAACTTTGTCTTTTAAAAAATATCCAATATACTCAATTTATGTCATTTTTTTTGGCCAAAATATATTTAGCTACATGTCTTTGACAAAAAAAAAATCAATGAGCGTATTTTTATTGGTTTGCGCAAAAGTTATAGCGTCTACAAACTATGGTGTAAATACTGAAATTTACGAAGCTTTAATTTCTGACTGCCTATCTCATTTCATGAAGTGCTAAAATGGCGGGGCAGTACAAAACCCCCCCAAACTACCACTTTTTGGAAAGTAGACATCCTAAGGAATGTTCTGAGGGGCATGTTGAGCTCATTGAATATTTTATTTTTTTGTCACAGGTGTTTGAAAAATGACAAAAATAATTTTTTTTTTTTTTTTTACACAAAGTTGTCATTGAAATGATATATTGCTCACACATGCCATGGGTATATGTGTAATTACACCCCAAAATATATTCTGCTGCTTCTCCTGAGTACAGGGATACCACATATGTGAGACTTTTTGGGAGCGTAGCTGTGTACGGGAGCCGGAAAACAAATCACCACCATCAGAATTTCAAAGGGCGTACATTTTTCATTGCATTTTCTCACTACCTATAACGGTTTTGGAGGCCCTGAAATGTCAAGATACCACAAAACCCCCCCAAATGACCCCATTTTGGAAAGTAGACACCCCAAGCTGTTTGCTGAGAGGCATGGTGAGTCCATGGAATATTTTATATTTTGCCACAAGTTTCGGGAAAATTACAATTTTTTTTTTTAATTTTTTTTTTTTACACAACGTTGTCACTAAAAGATAAATTTCTCACACATGCCATGGGTATATGTGGAATGACACCCCAAAATACATTCTGCCACTTCTCCTGAGTATGGGGATGCCCCATGTGTGAGACTTTTTGGGAGCCTAGCTGTGTACAGGACCGCGAAAACCAATCAACACTCTCAGGTTTTCTAATGGCGTAAATTGTTCATGTCACCTCTGCACTACCTGTCGCAGTTTCGGAGGCCCTAAAATTCCAAAATAGCACAAAACCCCCCCAAATGACCCCATTTTGCAAAGTAGACACCCCAAGCTATTTGCTGAGAGGCATGGTGAGTCCATGGAATATTTTATATTTTGCCACAAGTTCCGGGAAATATATATATATATATATATATTTTTTTTTTTTTACACAAAGTTGTCAGTAAATGATATATTGCTCACACATGCCATGGGTATATGTGAAATGACACCCCAAAATACATTCTGCTGCTTCTCCTGAGTACAAGGATACCCCATGTGTAAGACTTTTTTGCAGTCTAGCCGCGTACAGGACCCGGAAAACCAATCTGCACCTTCTGGCTTTCTAAGGGCGTAAATTGTTGATCTCACTCCTTACTACCTATCACACTTTTGAAGTCCATAAAAGGCCAAGATGGCACAAAACCCCCCCAAATGACCCCATTTTGCAAAGTAGACACTCCAATCTATTTGCTGAGAGGCATGGTGAGTATTTTGCAGCTCTCATTTTTTTTGGAAAATGAAGAAAAAACAGGAAAATGCATTTTTTTTCCTCTTTTTTCAATTTCCAAAACTTTGTGACAAAAAGTGAGATCTGCAAAACACTCAACATGCCTCTCTGCAAATAGCTCAGGGTGTCTACTTTCCAAAATGGGGTCATTTGGGGGGGTTTTGTGCTATCTTGGAATTTTAGGGCCTCCGAAACTGTGATAGGTAGTCAGGAGTGAAATCAACAATTTACGCCCTTGGAAAGCCTGAAAGTGGAGGTTGGTTTTCGGGGTCCTGTACTCGGCTAGACTGCAAAAAAGTCTCACACATGGGGTATCCCTGTACTCAGGAGAAGCAGCAGAATGTATATTGGGGTGTCATTTCACATATACCCGTGGCATGTGTGAGCAATATATCATTTACTGACAGCTTTGTGTAAAAAAAAAAAAAAAATATATATATATATATATTTCCCGGAACTTGTGGTAAAATATAAAATATTCCATGGACTCACCATGCCTCTCAGCAAACAGCTTGGGGTGTCTACTTTCCAAAATGGGGTCATTTGGGGGGGTTTTGTGCTATCTTAGAATTTTAGGGCCTCCGAAACTGTGATAGGTAGTCAGGAGTGAAATCAACAATTTACGCCCTTGGAAAGCCTGAAAGTGGAGGTTGGATTTCGGGGTCCTGTACTCGGCTAGACTGCAAAAAAGTCTCACACATGGGGTATCCCTGTACTCAGGAGAAGCAGCAGAATGTATTTTGGGGTGTCATTTCACATATACCCGTGGCATGTGTGAGCAATATATCATTTACTGACAGCTTTGTGTAAAAAAAAAAAAAATATATATATATATATATATATTTCCCGGAACTTGTGGTAAAATATAAAATATTCCATGGACTCACCATGCCTCTCAGCAAACAGCTTGGGGTGTCTACTTTCCAAAATGGGGTCATTTGGGGGGGTTTTGTGCTATCTTAGAATTTTAGGGCCTCCGAAACTGTGATAGGTAGTCAGGAGTGAAATCAACAATTTACGCCCTTGGAAAGCCTGAAAGTGGAGGTTGGATTTCGGGGTCCTGTACTCGGCTAGACTGCAAAAAAGTCTCACACATGGGGTATCCCTGTACTCAGGAGAAGCAGCAGAATGTATATTGGGGTGTCATTTCACATATACCCATGGCATGTGTGAGCAATATATCATTTACTGACAGCTTTTTGTAAAAAAAAAAAAATATATATATATATATATATATTTCCCGGAACTTGTGGCAAAATATAAAATATTCCATGGACTCACCATGCCTCTCAGCAAACAGCTTGGGGTGTCTACTTTCCAAAATGGGGTCATTTGGGGGGGTTTTGTGCTATCTTAGAATTTTAGGGCCTCCGAAACTGTGATAGGTAGTCAGGAGTGAAATCAACAATTTACGCCTTTGGAAAGCCTGAAAGTGGGGACTGGTTTTCGGGGACCTGTACTCGGCTAGACTGCAAAAAAGTTTCACACATGGAGTATCCCTGTACTCAGGATAAGCAGCAGAATGTATTTTGGGGTGTCATTTCACATATACACATGGCATGTGTGAGCAATATATCATTTAGTGACAACTTTCTGTAAAAAAACAACAAAAAAAAAAGAAATAATAATTTTCCCGACACTTGTAGCAAAATATAAAATATTCCATGGACTCACCATGCCTCTCAGCAAATAGCTTTGGGTGTCTACTTTTCAAAAAGGGGTCATTTGGGGGGTGTTTGAACAGTCCCGGCATTTTACGCTCAATCTTAGCCACACATCACCCACTCTTCTAACCACTTGAAAACCAAGCCTTTTCTGTGCCTTTCTGTTTACATGAAAAAATATTTTTTTTTTACTAGAAAATTACTTTGAACCCCCAAACATTATATATTTCTTTAAAGCAGAGGCCCTATAGAATAAAATGGTGGATGTTGCAATTTTTTTTGTCACACGGTATTTGCGCACAGATTTTCCAAACGCAATTTTTGCGAAAAAAATACATTTTTTTTAAATTTATTGCACAAATACACTATATAATTCCAATTTGTTTGGTAAAATTTAAAAGATGATCTTATGCCGAGTTCATAGACACCTGACATGACATGCTTTAAAAATTGCGCACACCTGCGCAGCGGCAAAAACGTACGTACATTTTTAAAAACCTTTAAAAGTCTCTACAGGTTACCACTTTAGACTTACAGAGGAGGTCTACTGCAAGAATTACTGCACTCGATCTGGCGATCGCGGCGATACCTCACATGCATGCTGAAATTGCGGTTTACATATGACACTAGACCAACGCGTGCGTGTGCCATTGCGCGCAAGCACGGGGGAAAGGGGGCGGAGCTCGATTTTTTTTTTTTTTTTTTTTTTGCTCTTTTATGTTATTTTGACACCTTTCCTTTAATTTTTTTTTTTTTTAAATCATTTTTATTGCTATCACAGTGAATTTAGATATCCCCTATGATAGCAATCGGTAGTGACAGGTACTCTTTTTTTTAAAAATTGGGGTCTTTTATACTCTAGATCTCTCCTCTGACCTTAATGCTTCTGACCACGCCAAAATTGGTGTGATAAAATACTTTCCCAATTTCCCAATGGCCCTGTTTATTTCTGGCGAAAAAGAAGTCATGAAATGCTCGTAGCCTCCGGCATCTTAGGCCATAGAGATGATTGGAGCCATTCTAATCTTCAATTAGCTCTATGGTTAGATAACTGAACCACCGGCTGCACTCTCGGGTTAACCGGTGGGACAGGAGAGCCCGAGAAAAACCACGGAAGGCTGCGGAAGGCGGCGGTGGGGGGGGGGGGGAGGCCCCTCCCACTGCATGTAAAAGCAGTCTAGCGGCCAATTACCTGCTAGGATTGATTTTACATGTAAGCCGACCGCTGGCTGTAAAAAACGATACCAAGATGATGCCTAAATCTGCAGGCATCATCCTGGTATAACCACTCAAAGTCCAGCAACGTACCAGTACATTGCTAGTCCTTGTTTGGCATATAGGTTTTTTTTTTTTTCATGCAGCCTGTGGGCTGAACGGAAAAAAAGAGAACCTATCAGAAATCAGCACAGGAATAATGCGTAGTATTACTCATCATTAACCGCCCAAACAACCACCCACTGAATTTAATGATGGGTATACACGGCACTATCCACGTATACCAAAATAGGATTTTAACTGCAGTGCTGAAATCAGAAAATCACCACAGCTGCTATCAGCAAAGGTATCCATATATGCTGAGCGCAAACGCTGTTTGTGTCAGAATATATAAAATCAATGCGTGGTAGCCGACGAGGGACCTGCAAGAGAAACAGGTCACAAAAGAATGAAAAAACAAAGTACATTAAAAAAAGTACATTAGGAAGAGTAGGACATATAAAATGACTGACAACAACAAAAGTTTTTGGATTCTCATCATTAACCGCCCAAACAACCACCCACTGAATTTAATGATGGGTATACACGGCGCTATCCACGTATACCAAAATAGGATTTTAACTGCAGTGCTGAAATCAGAAAATCACCACAGCTGCTATCAGCAAAGGTATCCATATATGCTGAGCGCAAACACTGTTTGTGTCAGAATATATAAAATCAATGCGTGGTAGCCGACAAGTACCTGCAAGAGAAACAGGTCACAAAAGAATGAAAAAACAAAGTACATTAAAAAAAAGTACATTAGGAAGAGTAGGACATATAAAATGACTGACAACAACAAAAGTTTTTGGATTCTCATCATTAACCGCCCAAACAGCCACCCACTGAATTTAATGATGGGTATACACGGCGCTATCCACGTATACCAAAATAGGATTTTAACTGCAGTGCTGAAATCAGAAAATCACCACAGCTGCTATCAGCAAAGGTATCCATATATGCTGAGCGCAAACACTGTTTGTGTCAGAATATATAAAATCAATGCGTGGTAGCCGACGAGTACCTGCAGGAGAAACAGGTCACAAAAGAATGAAAAAACAAACAAAGGACATTTAAATGTACAGTAAGAAGAGTAGAAGGACATATAAAATGACTGACACAACAACAGTTTTTGGATCCTTTTATTTTTCTTTCTAACTGTTTCTTCATGTCTTGATTTGGGAGGGACTGCGATCTTCTGCGATCTTCTCTTCCAGCTTGGGTCTCTCAAAATGTCGATGGACATCCAACATCCTTCGAGACCCTGTGTTTGTGTGCCCTACACTGTGTCGTGCTGTACCCTACACTAAAACTCCACTAGTGTATGGTAGCGCTCAAAACATTCCCCGATGCAGAGACCAGGTTGGTCAGGACATTTGGGACAATAATAACGGGTGTCACGCCTAAATCCGCGCCTGCTACAGACACGACATCTTCTTTGGGGCCATCTTTGGGTAGGGGTACTCGGGAGGGCATAAGGAAAATGCCTCTCATGCAGCCGGCTCACTGCATCTGGAAGGGGAAGTTGGGCAGGCATGCCTCCTGGGTACAGGTAGGCAAGGATGATCTCTTCCTGGAATTCCCGGAAAGATCCAGTTCGTCCTGACGCCTTGTATAGGACAAAGGCGTTCAGCATCGCCAATTGGAATAAATAAACAGACACTTTTTTGTACCAGCGTCTGGCTTTACGGGCAACTAAATACGGCGCCAAAATCTGGTCGTTAAGGTCCACCCCTCCCATGTTAAGGTTATATTCGTGGACACAGAGGGGTTTCTCCACAACGCCAGTTGCCGTAGTGATTTGGATTGTCGTGTCTGCGTGAAGGGAGGACAGAACATAAACATCCCGTGTATCCTTCCACTTCACCGCAAGCAATTTGTCCGTTTTCAAGCAGGCTCTCGCCCCCCGACTAAGACGGGAATCTACAAGCCGTTGGGGGAAGCCCCGGCGATTAGGTCGCACGGTGCCACATGCGCCAATTTGTAATTCGAGCAGGTGACTAAATAGTGGCACGCTTGTATAAAAGTTGTCCACGTACAAATGGTACCCCTTTCCGGATAAGGGTGACACCAAGTCCCAAACGATCTTACCGCTGCTCCCTATGTAGTCTGGGCAGTTGGGGGGCTCCACACAGCTATCTTTTCCCTCATAGACCCGGAAACTAACTGTATAGCCTGTGGCCCTGTCACACAATTTATACAGTTTGACCCCGTATCTGGCACGCTTGCTGGGGAGGTACTGTTTCATAGCAAGGCGGCCAGTAAATTTAATCAGGGACTCGTCAACGCAGACAACTTGTTCGGGGGTAAACAAGGCTGCAAACCGCTGATTGAAGTGGTCTATGAGGGGCCGAATTTTGTGGAGCCGATCGTATGCAGGGTCTCCCCGAGGACGACAGATTTCATTGTCGCTGAAATGCATAAATCGCAGAATTTGCTCATATCTCGCCCTGGACATGGAGGCAGAGTACATGCGCATATGGTGAAGTGGGCTAGTGGACCAATATAGCCGCAATTCACTCTGTTTAGTTATGCCCATGTGGAGGGAAAGGCCCAGAAAGATCTTAAATTCGGAAACCGTTAAAGGTTTCCAGCCGAATTGTCTGGCAAGGGGCGAATTTGGGTTGGCGGCGATAAATTGTTGAGCATATAAATTTGATTGATCCACAATAGATCTGAAAAGATCTTCCGTGAAGAACAGCTCATAAAAGTTCAGGGGCGTAAAACCAGCTGTCTCCACGTGGATTCCAGGTTGGGCGGTGAATGGGGGAAGTACTGGCGCTGTAGTATCAGTGGGTTGCCAATTAGGAAATGCCAGCGCATCAGGGAGGGCACTATGGGCTCTACGGGCCTGTCTTCGAATACGCGGTGGCTGCGGGCCACTACTTGTGCTAGCCACCGCACCAGCTTCAACTGCACTTAGGGGACTCGCCACGTCACCAGGTCTTACTGCAGTGCTGGTTGTACTAGGTCCAGGGTGTACTAGGCCGCTGGCGCTTGCCAGGTCGCCAGAAGGATGAGCGGCACTAGTACCCACACTCTGCTCCATACGAGCACCCTGCGATTCCTGCATCTCAACAACACCAGAATGGGGTCGGGTACGCCTGGGTCTAACAGGGACCCATCTGTCGTCGGAGCTATCTGTCAGGGAGCCGCTGCTGTCATTTGGTTCGTATACTGACCCTGATTCTGCCGGTGAGGCTTCCCCATCGCTCTCACCTGGCATGGTCATTATACTGTAAATAGCTTCATCACTGTACGAACGTTTAGACATTTTGGTAACTAAATTTACCCGTACAGTGATGCGACTCACAGGTAATAAAAGCACCTGGTTGTCGAAGACTATTTCAAGCGCTACCAAAAAAACTGCTAATGCTAGCAGGGATCAGGCCTGACTCTGCTAACACAGCGGTTTTGTGTCTTGTGTTTTTTTGTAAGTGACAGTAATCTGTTGATTACTACACTTACCTGGGTGAAAGGGTTAAACGCAGGTGCTGGCAGGAATCAGTGCTGATCGTGCAAACACTGCGTTTTGGGAACCCTAAACTATGGGGGCGCTAGTATAGCTCTGATCAGATCAGATATTGATCTGTTCAAACACTATACTAGAAATGGAAGTGTAGGTGCGTGCGTGTGTGTGTGGCAATCAAGGGGTTATTTCTAAACTATGCGCTGGGGATCTGGGGGGGGTGGCGGGGACCCTAAACCTCCTTTGGGAAAGAAACTAGCTAGCTAGCACAACCTCAAGTCACAATGACACCAATACAAAATACAGTAAAAACAGTATATTATGTGTGTATTAGTGCTAATGTGACAGAGGGTGTAGGGGTTAACGGGATGTGATCAGGGGGGGATCAGGGGTTTAAATCTTTATTGGAAGGGGCTGGCGGGTATCCTAAGGATAAAAGGAACGGTGGCAAGCGCTAAACCTGGTCACAAGTCACACTTATACAGGTATATAGAAAATGCTATATACTGTATACAGTGTGCGTTGTGGCAGGGGGTGTAGGGGTGATCAGGGGGGGATCAGGGGATTAAATCTTTATTGGGCGGGTGGCGGGGACCCTAAACCTGCTTGGGACACAAACTTAGTCGCCTGCGCTAATTCTGATCACAATCACACTAATACAAAAATACAAAAACACAGTATATTACGTTTGTATTAGTGCTGATGTGACAGAGGGTGTAGGGGTTAACTAGCGGTGATCAGGAGGGGATCAGGGGGGATCAGGGGCTCAAATCTTTATTAGGGGGGGGTGGCGGGTAATTCAAGTGGAAAAAGGGGGGTCGCAAGCGCTAGACCTGACCACAAATCACACTTATACGGGTATATAGCAAAATGCTATATACTGTATACGGTGTGTGTTATGGCAGGGGGTGTAGGGGTGATCAGGGGGGGGTCAGGGGCTTAAATCTTTATTGGGCGGGTGGCGGGGACCCTAAACCTTCTTGGGACAGAAACTTAGTCGCCTGCGCTAATTCTGATCACAATGACACTAATACAAAAATACAATAACACCGTATATTGCGTTTGTATTAGTGCTGATGTGACAGAGGGTGTAGGGGTTAACGGCGGTGATCAGGGGGGGTTCAGGGGGGATCAGTGGGTTAAATCTTTATTAGGGGGGGGTGGGGGGTAATTTGAGTGGAAAAGGGGGGGTCGCAAGGGCTACACCTGTTCACAAATCACACTTATACAGGTATATAGGTATATGCTATATGCTGTATATAGTGTGTGTTGTGTCAGGTGCTGTAGGGGTTAATTGGGGGGGCGATCGGGGGTGAAATGTGCCTATCTAGCTGTGTGTGATGTGCTTGGTGCAATTACTCACAGTAAGATGTGCTCTCCTCTCACGCTGGATCCGAAAAGACCGTTGGGAGGGGAGGGCACATCTCCTCTAAGCCTGTGTTTACATTTCACAGGCTTAGAGGGAGATCTGATTGGGCAGGACCGATCAACAGGTCCAGACCAAAAATGATTGGCCTGGACCTGATGACTGATCGGTTCTGAACCCAATCGAGTCATCGGCGGCGGCGGCGGGGCGCGGGAGCGCGCACAGGGCCGGCAAAAAGTGCTGACGTAGGCCTACGTCAGTTTGCCTGGCCGGGGCTGAGCGCCGACGTAGATCGTCGTGCGCCGGTCGTTAAGTGGTTAATGGTCATGTTGTCCATTGCCCTATTTTTTAAAAGAGAGGATCTATCCTTGGAGGCCGCCTTATTGTAGGCCTTACGTAGACAGTTTTTTGAATAACCCCTATGTAATAGGCGGTTTCGTAGTTGAAATTAAAATTACCTGTACAGTGGTGTTGACTCACAGGTAATAAAAGCACCTGGTTGTCAAGGACTATTTCAAGCGCTACCAAAAAAACTGCTAATGCTAGCAGGGATCAGGCCTGACTTTGCTAACACAGCGGTTTTGTGTGTTGCGTTTTTTTGGAAGTGACAGTAATCTATTGATTACTACACTTGCCTGGGTGAAAGGGTTAAACGCAGGCGCTGGCAGGAATCAGTGCTGACCGTGGAAACACCGCGTTTTGGGAACCCTAAACTATGGGGACGCTAGTATAGTTCTGATCAGATCAGATATTGATCTGTTCAAACACTATACTAGTAATGGAAGTGTGTGTGTGTGTTTGTGTGTGTGTGTTGTAATCAAGGGGTTATTTCTTTACATATGCGCGGGGATCTGCGCTTTTTTAGACTGACACTAAACTAGCTAATGTCACCTGTGTCACTAATAATAGTGATCAGAAAAGAACTGTACACTATAAAAGTGACACTGTGACAGGGCACGGAAGGGGTTAACTGGGGGTGATCGGGGGGGGGGGGGGATCAGGGGGTTAAATCTTTATTGGGGGGGGGGTGGCGGGGACCATAAACCTCCTTTGGGATAGAAACTAAGTCGTTAGCGCAAACTCATGTCACAAGCACACTAATACAAAATACATTAAAAACAGTATATTACATGTGTATTAGTGTGCAATGTGACAGGGGGGAAGGGGTAAACTGGATGTGATTTATTGGGAGGGGGTGGCGGGTATCCTAAGGATAAAAGAAAGGGTGGCAAGCGGTAAACCTGGTCACAAGTCACACTTATACGGGTATATAGAAAATGCTGTATACTGTATACAGTGTGTGTTGTGACAGGGGGTTAAGGGGTGATCAGGGGGTTAAATCTTTATTGGGGGGTGGCGGGGACCCTAAACCTCCTTGGGACAGAAACTTAGTCGCTAGCTCTATTTCAAATCACAATCACACTAATACAAAAACACAGTATATTACGTTTGTATTAGTGTTGAATGTGACAGGGGGTAGGGGTTACCTGGGGGTGATCGGGGGGGGGGGGGTGGGGGTCAGGGGGTTAAATCTTTATTGGGGGGGTGGCGGGTATTTTAAGTGAAAAAGGGAGGGTCGCAAGCGCTACTCCTGTTCACAAATCACACTTATACAGGTATATAGGAAAATGCTATATGCTGTATACAGTGTGTGTTGTGACAGGGGGTGTAGGGGTTAACTGGGGGGGGATCGGGGGTTAAACGTGCCTATCTAAATGTAGAAGTGTGTGCTTGATGCAGTACTCACAGTTAGATGTGCTCTCCTCTCATGCTGGATCCAAAAAGGATGATGGGAGGGGAGGGCACATCTTTTCTGAGCCTGTGTTTACACTTCACAGGTTCAGAGTGTAATCTGATTGGCCTGGACCTGATGACTGATCGGTTCTGAACCCAACCGTGTCACTGGCGGGACCGCGGGAGCGCGCACGCCAGAGCGGCGATGGCTAGTGACGTACCGCTATGTCACTTTGCCTGGCCGGGGCTGACCGCCGCAGTATATGTACTTGCGGCGGTCGGCAAGTGGTTAATATCGCAAAAAATGAAAAGCACAGAGGTGATCAAAAACCACCAAAAGAAAGCTCTGTTTGTGGGAAAAAAAGGACGCAAATTTCGCTTGGGTACAGCGTTGCATGACCGCGCAATTGTCAGTTAAAGTTGCACAGTGCCAAGTTGCAAAAAGTTTCAATGCACAAATGTTCAGTTTCCCTTTGGCAAGGTTAAGGGGAGTTTCCCTAACTGTGGGTAAAACTGTATGTCTTGGAATTTAATAAACAGTTTAAGCTCTGCATGTTGAACCCTCAACACCTGTGTGGATTGTCTAGTTCTTAGGAGGGAAGGATGGTGTAATGCTACCTGGATTGTTGCATGCTGTACCGGCCTATTTGGGTTATTACCTGTTTTCCTGTCTATCAGCGGAGACCCTGTAGATTAAACTTTTTCTCCGCTACAGTCATGGATGGGTATTCCAGCATGACAATGACCCAAAACACACGACCAAGGCAACAAAGGAGTGGCTCAAGAAGAAGCACAATAAGGTCTTGGAGTGGCCCAGCCAGTCTCCAGACTTTAATCCCAAAGAAAATATGTGGAGGTAGCTGAAGGTTTGAGTTACTAAACGTCAGCCTCAAAACCTTAACCACTTCCATACCGCGTCATTGTAAAATGACGGCGGCAGGAATCTTTTGCGGCGATCAGGGATGAGGCTCGTCCCTCGGACATAGCCCATCCCCGATCAAGGTAAACAGCCAATGAAAATTGGCTGTTTACAACGTAATCGGCTGTGTCAATCACAGCCAATAACATGAGCGGCTCCACCGCGAGCCACTCGTTCTCTCTGCAATGCGCGCCCCCTGGGGTGCGCAGCGCGGCGATCAGGGACAAGGCTCATCCCTCGGACAGAGCCCATCCCCGATCTAGGTAAAGAGCCAATGAAATTGGCTTTTTACCACGTGACCGGCTGTCTATCACAGCCGGTCATAGAATGTGAACAGAGAACACGGTAACTAGCTGTCACCGTGTTCTCCTCCTCACACACTGATCCTGTGTGAGGAGGAGATTGTGGTAACAGCTAGTTACCGATTACAGTGCACCCCAAAACACACTGATTGCCCCCCCTGTCACTAGCCCATCAAAGTACCTGTCACCAGCCCATCAGGTACTCTGATGACAGGTACTCGGGTACTCTGATGGGCTGGGGACAGGTACTCGGGTACTCTGATGGGCTGGTGACAGGTACTCGGGTATTCTGATGACAGGTACTCGGGCACTCTGATGACAGGTACTTGGGTACTTTGAGTACCTGTCATCGGAGTACCTGAGTACCTGTTATCGGAGTACCCAAGTACCTGTCACCAGCCCATCAGGTACTCCGATGACAGGTACGCGGGTACTCTGATGGACTGGTGACAGGTACTCGGGTACTCTGATGGGCCGGTGACAGGTATTTTGATGGGCTGGTGACAGGTACTCGGGTACTCTGATGGGCTGGTGACAGCTATTTTGATGGGCTGGTGACGGGTACTCGGGTACTCTGATGACAGGTACTCGGGTATTTTGAGTACCTGTCATCGGAGTACCCATCATCGGAGTACCAGAGTACCTGTCATCAGAGTACCCGAGTACCTGTCATCAGAGTAACGGAGTACCTGTCATCAGAGTACCCGAGTACCTGTCATCAGAGTACCCGAGTACCTGTCATCAGAGTACCCGAGTACCTGTCATCAGAGTACCCGAGTACCTGTCATCAGAGTACCCGAGTACCTGTCATCAGAGTACCCGAGTACCTGTCTCCAGCCCAGAGTGCCCGAGTACCTATCTGTACCCCATCAGATTACCCAAGTAGAATAAAGATCACGATTCTCGGGGTAACATCATGTTTAACATTATACAAATATATTGGGCTAACTTTACTGTTCAGTTGTTTTTAAATTCATAGAAGTGCATTTTTTCCCCAAAAAAATGCGTTTGAAAGACCACTGCGCAAATACAATGTGACATAAAATATTGGAACGACCACCGATTTATTCTCTAGGGTCTCTGATAAAAAAAAAAAAAAAAAAAATTATATATATATATATATATATATATATATATATATATATATATATATATATATAATGTTTGGGGGTTCTAAGTAATTTTTTATAAAAAAAAATGGATTTTTGTAAGAACTTACCATCAAATCCTTTTCTCTGAAGTTCAATCGACAGACGCAGCTCTGCTTAATCATAGACTATAGGTTATGCTCCTCCCACTAGGGATAGGCACTATGCGTAAAAAAAAGGCTTGTCCGCGCCTATAGGGGCTGTCCCAGCAGGCATACCCCCTCAGGCTCTGCTATACTCAAACAGTTGTATTGCAAGCAGAAAAAGACCCCATAACTCAAAAATAGGGGGCGGGTGCTGCGTCTGTCGATGAAGGATTTTACGGCAAGTTCTTACAAAAATCCAGTTTTCTCTATCGTTCATCGACAGACGCAGCTCTGCTTAATCATAGGGATGTCCCAAAGCAGTAAAAACGTGAGGGGTGGGAACAAGACAGGAACAAAAAACCTGAATGCCCCAATGGCCAAACGTAGCCAACCAGGTAAAACAGAGCTCCCCGAAACAACGAACCCTCAAAGAGAAACCAAAAAAGGGGTTTCTCTCTTAAACTGCAGCCTGCAAAACTTTGCGGCCAAAAGAAGCATCTGCTGATGCCAGCACATCTACCTTGTAGAATTTTGAACTTTCCAGAATACACGAGTTGTTCCGGTCAGTGTCAAATCCAGTGGCGGCTGGTGAAGTTTTAAGATGGTGGGGCACAAGACCCCGCCCTTCCATTTCTCAGAAGCCCCACCCCTTATAGACTCCACCCATTTTGTCCCCTGTATTATACTTGCGTGAACAAATTCTCCCAATATATCACATATTAAAGGTCCATCAGTACTATTATATCCCATAATAGGGAGCAGGGGCCCTATTATGGGATATACTGTGAGAGACATCCTATTATGGGATACACTGACTGAAAGTGGCACAAACCCCACAGTACAGACCCCCTAGCACAAACCCCTCAAGCACAAACCCCACAGTACAGGCCCCCTAGCACAAACCCCACAGTACAGACCTCCTAGCACAAACCCCACAGTACAGACCCCCTAGCACTAATCCCAGAGTACAGACCCCCTAGCACTAATCCCAGAGTACAGACCCCCTAGCACTAATCCCACAGTACAGGCCCCCTTAGCACAAATCCCACAGTACAGGCCCCCTTAGCACAAACCCCACAGTACAGGCCCCCTTAGCACAAACCCCACAGTACAGGCCCCCTTAGCGCAAACCCCACAGTACAGACCCCCTAGCACTAATCCCACAGTACAGACCCCCTAGCACAAAACCCCACAGTACAGGCCCCCTAGCACAAACCCCACAGTACAGACCCCCTAGCACTAATCCCACAGTACAGACCCCCTAGCACTAATCCCACAGTACAGGCCCCCTAGCACAAACCCCACAGTACATGCCCCCTTCAATGTAGTGACCAGTATATATGCCCCCTTTCAATGTAGTGACCAGTATACATGCCCCCTTTCAATGCAGTGACCAGCATACATGTCCCCAATGCAGTGACCAGCGTACATGTCCCCAATGCAGTGACCAGCGTACATGTCCCCAATGCAGAGATCAGCATGCGTGCTTCCAATGCAGTGACACATATAAGGTGAGGGTAAGGAGCATATGGTTATAGATTGCTATTGTAGGTCCCTGTATTTTAATAATACTTGTCTGACCTAACCGGGGCAGGCATACGTGAAAGGTGTTCTGTTCAGGTGTCAGAACTAAGGTTTGCAGTGACCAGTGTACATGTCCCCAATGCAGTGACCAGTGTACATGTCCCCAATGCAGTGACCAGTGTACATGTCCCCAATGCAGAGATCAGCGTGCGTGCCTCCGATGCAGTGACCAGCATACATGTCCCCAATGCAGTGACCAGCATACATGCCCCCAATGCAGTGACCAGCGTACATGCCCCCAATGCAGTGACCAGCATACATGTCCCCAATGCAGTGACCAGCGTACATGTCCCCAATGCAGTGACCAGCATACATGTCCCCAATGCAGTGACCAGTGTACATGTCCCCAAAGCAGAGATCAGCGTGCGTGCCTCCAATGCAGTGACCAGCATACATGTCCCCAATGCAGTGACCAGCATACATGCCCCCAATGCAGTGACCAGCGTACATGTCCCCAATGCAGTGACCAGTATACATGTCCCCAATGCAGAGATCAGCGTGCGTGCTTCCAATGCAGTGACCAGCGTACATGTCCCCAATGCAGAGATCAGCGTGCGTGCTTCCAATGCAGTGACCAGTGTACATGTCCCCAATGCAGAGATCAGCGTGCGTGCTTCCAATGCAGTGACCAGCGTACATGTCCCCAATGCAGTGACCAGCATACATGTCCCCAATGCAGTGACCAGTGTACATGTCCCAAATGCAGAGATCAGTGTGCGTGCTTCCAATGCAGTGACCAGCATACATGTCCCCAATGCAGTGACCAGTGTACATGTCCCCAATGCAGAGATCAGCGTGCGTGCTTCCAATGCAGTGACCAGCCTACATGTCCCCAATGCAGAGATCAGCGTGCGTGCTTCCAATGCAGTGACCAGTGTACATGTCCCCAATGCAGAGATCAGTGTGCGTGCTTCTAATGCAGTGACCAGCGTACATGTCCCCAATGCAGTGACCAGCATACATGTCCCCAATGCAGAGATCAGCATGCGTGCTTTCAATGCAGTGACCAGCATACATGTCCCCAATGCAGTGACCAGCATACATGTCCCCAATGCAGAGATCAGCGTGCGTGCTTCAAATGCAGTGACCAGCATACATGTCCACAATGCAGTGACCAGTGTGCATGTCCCCAATGCAGAGATCAGCGTGCGTGCTTCCAATGCAGTGACAAGTGTACATGTCCCCAATGCAGAGATCAGCGTGCGTGCCTCCAATACAGTGACCAGCGTACATGTCCCCAATGCAGTGACCAGTCTACATGTCCCCAATGCAGAGATCAGCGTGCGTGCCTCCAATGCAATGACCAGCGTACATGTCCCCAATGCAGTGACCAGTATACATGTTCCCAATGCAGAGATCAGCGTGCGTGCCTCCAATGCAGTGACCAGCATACATGTCCCCAATGCAGAGATCAGCGTGCGTGTTTCCAATGCAGTGACCAGCGTACATGTCCCCAATGCAGTGACCAGCGTACATGTCCCCAATGCAGAGATCAGCGTGCGTGCTTCCAATGCAGTGACCAGTGTACATGTCCCCAATGCAGAGACCAGCGTGCGTGCCTCCAATGCAGTGACCAGTGTACATGTCCCCAATGCAGAGATCAGCGTGCGTGCTTCCAATGCAGTGACCAGCGTACATGTCCCCAATGCAGTGACCAGTGTACATGTCCCCAATGCAGAGATCAGCGTGCGTGCTTCCAATGCAGTGACCAGTGAACATGTCCTCAATGCAGAAATCAGCGTGCGTGCCTCCAATGCAGTGACCAGTGTACATGTCTCCAATGCAGAGATCAGCGTGCGTGCTTCCAATGCAGTGACCAGTGTACATGTCCCCAATGCAGTGACCAGTGTACATGTCCCCAATGCAGTGACCAGCGTACATGTCCCCAATGCAGAGATCAGCTAGCGTGCCTCCAATGCAGTGAGCAGTGTACATGTCCCCAATGCAGAGATCAGCGTGCGGGCTTCCAATGCAGTGACCAGTGTGCGGTGGCGGGATGCGGTGGTGACACGATCTTCTTCTTCCTCACGCGCGGGGGCGGCTCTCCTGTCTCCTCTCTTCTCTGGTGCGCGGGAACTGAAGGTGAACGTGACGCCGGGGCGGTGCGCCGCCCCCAGACGTCACGTCACCAGGTCCGATGTCCTCCTGTGATTGGTCCAGGCTGGACTCTGGACCAATCACAGCCCACAAAAGTTAAAGTGGGGTGTGTCGGGGCGCATTGCTCTGCGCCCCGATGACCCCCAGAAGAGCGTCAAAAACCTCCCCCCCCACACCCAGCACTAAGTCCGGCGCCCCTAGTGGGTGAAAACTTGACTTTTTTTTTTATTTAATCTTTTTTTTTCTGCTTCGTATTGGGGGGGGGGGGGCGCCACCCCTGCACCCTCTATGGGCGGGCCGCCACTGGTCAAATCCCTGTAACTAGGCAGAACAAACTGTTTGAACATAGCAAAGCCTGAGGGGTTATGCCTGCTGGGACAGCCACTATAGGCGTGGACAAGCCTTTTTTCCGCCTAGTGCCTATCCCTAGTGGGAGGAGCATAACCTATAGTCTATGATTAAGCAGAGCTGCGTCTGTCGATGAACGATAGAGAAATACTGATTTTAACTTGTAAGCAACAAGAGTCAGAAAAAGGCTTCGACTTTAAGCCCCGGTTCACATTAGTGCGATCGCGGAGATCGCATGTAATTCGGAGCACACTGCTCCTAAATTACATGCGATCTCATGTGCGGTGCAAATTTCAGCCATACACTTTGTATGGCTGGAACTCGCACCGCATTCGCACTAAACTCGCACCTGACCCTTTTTTATCCGCAGCCGAATCGGATCGCATAGTGGTTCACACTAGTGCGATCCAATTCTGTGCAAACTTGTAGATCGCACTGCGATATGTAATCGCAACTGGGGGTGTCGTTAACTTTTAATTGACACCCCCTGCGTATCGCATATGGCAGTGTGAACTGCGAGAGGTGCAGATGCGATGCGGGATCACGGTGCATATTCGCAGCGTTCCCGCATCGCACAAATGTGAACCAGGCTTAGTGGTAAATTGACCTCATTTACAGACCGAAGTTCAACCCTTTGATCTCTAAAAGAACCAAATAATACAATGTTTCTTTTTTTTTTTCCTCAGTGCTTTTTTTTTTACAGCTGTGAGCAGAGAACTGCTCTGCACTTGTTACACGAATCATGAAAATGCTGGATTAAGATCGAGGTTAAATCGTGATTTTCTAACGATTAATCATGCAGCTCTACTCTGGACGGTGGTCTGAGATGCCTGTAATGCTACACAGTGCTCTGGATGGTGGTCTGAGAGGCCTACAATGATGCACAGTGCTCTGGATGGTGGTCTGAGGGGCCTAAAATGATGCACAGTGCTCTGAATGGTGGCTGTAATGCTACACAGTGCTCTGAATGGTGGTCTGAGTAGGTCTGTAATGCTGGCTGCAGAGTGCTCTGGACGGAGGTCTGAGAGGCCTGTAATGCACATACAGTGCATCAGTGCAGCCTAACGGTGCCCATCAGTGCAGCCTAATCAGCATGTTAGTGAAGAAGAAAAAACAGAATTTTTGTAAAATCTTACCGTAAAATTCCTTTCTCTGAGTCCTCCGACAGTCACCGCCCACTCATACAGTCTTCACCAATGGGGTATTGACTTCCTCTCCTTAGGAGTAGCTAGGCATAAGACTTGTTAAAACAAAAGCATTTACATAGACACACCCATGGGGGCTGTACCACTGGTCCAATAACCCCCCTGCAATAGCCATCCCAACTCAGTTTGGTAGCAAGCAGTTAAGTGTATAAGAACCCCAAAAGAGGGGCGGGGGCGGCGACTGTCGGAGGACTCAGAGAAAGGAATTTTACGGTAAGATTCTACAAAATTTCAGTTTTCTCTTACGTCCTCCGACAGTCGCCGTCCCCTCATACAGTCTTCACCAATGGGGATGTCCCAAAGCAGTGTAGACATGAGGGGTGGGAAACGCAACCGTCAGAAAAGGCAACGCAGTACCCACATCAGAGAAAGGAACCTTACGTGAACAGCAAGGGAACCTTCTGGGCAACAAAATGGCTCAACAGGAGCAACAACCCAGGAAAGCAAATAACCAAGGGGGTAAACAACCCCAACAGCCAGGGACCCACACAAAACCTGGGTCCCCTACGGTACTGCCGCACAGAGAACTTTGCAGCCAAAAGGAGGCATCAGCTGATGCCAGAACATCAATTTTGTAGAATTTGGAAAAGGTGTGCACTGACGACCAAGTCACAGCCTTGCACACCTGGGCCACCGAGGCTTGATGCCGGAAAGCCCAGGACGCACTCACCGACCTGGTAGAGTGCGCCTTGACAGGGAAGGGTGGTACCCGTTCCTTCAATGAATAGGCCTGAACAATTAATTGTCTGTCTGATCCATTTTGCAATGGTCGCCGCAGACGCAGCCATACCCTTCCGAGGTCCCTCAGGAAGGACAAAGAGAGAATCCGATTTGCGAAAGGATTCAGTCGACGACAGGTAAACCCTGATCGCCCTGACAACATCCAAGGAATGCAAGGCAATCTCCTTAGGATGCTTAGGATTCGCACAGAGCGAAGGTAAGACAATGTCCTCAATGAGGTGAAAATCCAAAAACACCTTTGGAAGAAAGGACGGGTTAGGTCGCAAGACCACCTTATCCCTATGAACCACCAGGTAAGGGGAGTGGCAAGACAACGCCGCCAACTCCGACACTCTGCGAGCAGAAGTGATCGCTACCAGAAAGGCAACCTTTTTAGACAGCAGAGGTAATGAAATTTCCCTGACGTTGTAACACGGACAGAACCAGGTTCAAATCCCATGGAGGTAGAGGCTCCCATCTAGGAGGGGCCAAGTGACGCACACCTTGAATGAAGGTGCGAATCAAAGAATTAGACGCCACAGGGCGCTGAAAAAGAACAGCCAGTGCAGATACCTGGCCCTTAATCGTGGCCAACACAAGGCGCTGGTCCACACCAGACTGAAGGAAGGCCAACACCCTCGCCACCGAGTATGATCGAGGAGAGAAACCCCTGGACTCACACCAGGCAAAATAATCTTTCCATGTACATTAATAAATCTTACCAGACAAGGCTTTTCTAGCCTTGATTAAAGTAGGAATGACCGCTGAGGAGAGACCCCTGTCTCTCAGAACCTGGCTTTCAACAGCCATGCCGTTTAAGCCAGCGACTGTAAAGCAGGATGGAAGATCGGTCCCTGAGACAGCAGATCTTCCCGCATTGGCAGCCGCCATGGAGGCTCGACGGCCAGGTGATCGACGTCCATGTACCAGGACCAGCGTGGCCAGTCCGGCGCCACCAGAATCACCAGTGTTTGTTCCGAGGCCAACCTGCGAAGGAACCTGGACAACAACTGAATCGGAGGAAAGGCATAGATCAGACGATACTGATGCCAAGGCACCAGCAGCGCATCCGAGGCGTCTGCCAGAGGATCGCGCGTTCTTGCCACAAACCCGGGGACTGAAGCCACCACAAGAGATCCATGCTGGTTTGGCGACTCAGAGACACTCTCAGGTCCAAGGACTGAGGTAGTCTGTCCCACCTGGCCAGGATCTCCGCTTGGAGAGACCGCGTGTGAAACTGTGCGTGTGAAACTGTGCAAATGGTACCACCTCAAAGGCCGATACCATCAACCCCAGGGACCGCATACAGGTCCTGAGTGACGAGGATTCGTTGTCCCTGAGGACCTGACCTCGGACTGCAGGGTCCGGAGCTTGTCCTCCGGCAAGAACACCTTTGCTTGAGCAGAGTCCAGAACCATTCCCAAATACGGGAGTCGAACCGAAGGAGACAAGGTTGAATTCTGAACGTTGATGGTCCAACCGAACTCCTGGAGCGTCTGGACCGTAGTGGACAGATCGCGCAGCAGGCTCTGACTGGCACTCGATCTTAACAGGAGATCGTCCAGATATCCCAAGACCGCAATGCCCTGTGCCCGTAACAGGCCCAGAACAGGCGCCAACACCTTGGTAAAGACCCTTGGAGCCGAAGCGAGACCAAAGGGTAACGCCACAAACTGATAATGATCCTCCGCGATGGCAAACCGGAGGTACCTCTGATGACCCTCGAAAATGGGGATGTGTAGATACGCATCCTTCAGGTCGATAAAGGCCAGGAATTCTCCCAGACTCAGAGAGGCCACCACCGTGCAGAGCGATTCCATGCGGAACTTTCGAACGCGCACAAAGCGGTTCAGAGATTTCAAGTCCAGAATCGGACGCACTTTGCCCTCCTTTCTGGGCACAGTGAACAGATTCGAGTAGAACCCCCGAAACCTGTCCCAATGAGGCACCGGGACGATTACCCCCTGGGTGAGGAGATCCTGTACCGCTTGATGCAGGTCTTGTAACCGCCCTGGGGTCAAATGAAGATTTGAGGGAAAGAATCTGTCTGCCAGCCGTGAAAGAAATTCAATCTTGTACCCTTATCGAACGATATCCTGAACCCACCTGTCCTGAACTCGGAGCAGCCAAGCTTGGAGGAAACCATGCAAACGTCCCCTCACCGCTGAAATGGGTGAGGGCGCCCCTTCAGGCAGAGAGGAGCCACCGCACCAGCTTGGCCGGATTTTTGTTTGCCGGCCCAGGGCTTTCTCTGGCCACCCTGGCCCTTGAAGGGTTTTCCCTTGTACTGTGCCTTGAAGGCACGAAAGGACCCCTGATTAGGTTTAGAGGCGGGACCCCGCTTGCCACGAAAAAACTTGCCCTTCGGATTCTGGGGCAGCAGAGTGCTCTTGCCCCCAGTGACTCCTTTAACCAATTCATCCAGGGATTCTCCAAAAAGGCAAGACCCCGCATAGGGAATGTCAGCCACCGCCTTTCTAGATTTCTGCTCAGCCGACCAGCTCTTCAACCATATCAGCCGACGCTGGACAGGCGCTCAGCCAAAGGGGCCTCATTTAAGGCCGCATTGCACAAATACATGAACCCTTGATACATCTGGTCCACCATCTCCACGGTAGTGGGGGGGGGGCAGAATCAGCCACGAGTGTGCGTCTGAGCACCTCGGTCCAATCCGCCACAGCCTGAGCCGCCATGACAGAGGCGAAAATTTTACGGTAAGATTCTACAAAAATTCAGTTTTCTCTTACGTCCTCCGACAGTCGCCGTCCCCTCATACAGTCTTCACCAATGGGGATGTCCCAAAGCAGTGTAGACATGAGGGGTGGGAAACGCAACCGTCAGAAAAGGCAACGCAGTACCCACATCAGAGAAAGGAACCTTACGTGAACAGCAAGGGAACCTTCTGGGCAACAAAATGGCTCAACAGGAGCAACAACCCAGGAAAGCAAATAACCAAGGGGGTAAACAACCCCAACAGCCAGGGACCCACACAAAACCTGGGTCCCCTACGGTACTGCCGCACAGAGAACTTTGCGGCCAAAAGGAGGCATCAGCTGATGCCAGAACATCAATTTTGTAGAATTTGGAAAAGGTGTGCACTGACGACCAAGTCACAGCCTTGCACACCTGGGCCACCGAGGCTTGATGCCGGAAAGCCCAGGACGCACTCACCGACCTGGTAGAGTGCGCCTTGACAGGGAAGGGTGGTACCCGTTCCTTCAATGAATAGGCCTGAACAATTAATTGTCTGTCTGATCCATTTTGCAATGGTCGCCGCAGACGCAGCCATACCCTTCCGAGGTCCCTCAGGAAGGACAAAGAGAGAATCCGATTTGCGAAAGGATTCAGTCGACGACAGGTAAACCCTGATCGCCCTGACAACATCCAAGGAATGCAAGGCAATCTCCTTAGGATGCTTAGGATTCGCACAGAGCGAAGGTAAGACAATGTCCTCAATGAGGTGAAAATCCAAAAACACCTTTGGAAGAAAGGACGGGTTAGGTCGCAAGACCACCTTATCCCTATGAACCACCAGGTAAGGGGAGTGGCAAGACAACGCCGCCAACTCCGACACTCTGCGAGCAGAAGTGATCGCTACCAGAAAGGCAACCTTTTTAGACAGCAGAGGTAATGAAATTTCCCTGACGTTGTAACACGGACAGAACCAGGTTCAAATCCCATGGAGGTAGAGGCTCCCTTCTAGGAGGGGCCAAGTGACGCACACCTTGAATGAAGGTGCGAATCAAAGAATTAGACGCCACAGGGCGCTGAAAAAGAACAGCCAGTGCAGATACCTGGCCCTTAATCGTGGCCAACACAAGGCGCTGGTCCACACCAGACTGAAGGAAGGCCAACACCCTCGCCACCGAGTATGATCGAGGAGAGAAACCCCTGGACTCACACCAGGCAAAATAATCTTTCCATGTACATTAATAAATCTTACCAGACAAGGCTTTTCTAGCCTTGATTAAAGTAGGAATGACCGCTGAGGAGAGACCCCTGTCTCTCAGAACCTGGCTTTCAACAGCCATGCCGTTAAAGCCAGCGACTGTAAAGCAGGATGGAAGATCGGTCCCTGAGACAGCAGATCTTCCCACATTGGCAGCCGCCATGGAGGCTCGACGGCCAGGTGATCGACGTCCATGTACCAGGACCGGCGTGGCCAGTCCGGCGCCACCAGAATCACCAGTGTTTGTTCCGAGGCCAACCTGCGAAGGAACCTGGACAACAACTGAATCGGAGGAAAGGCATAGATCAGACGATACTGATGCCAAGGCACCAGCAGCGCATCCGAGGCGTCTGCCAGAGGATCGCGCGTTCTTGCCACAAACCTTTCCACCTTGCGGTTTAGCCGAGACGCGAACAGATCCACATCCGGTGATCCCCACTTCACGCAGAGCATTTGAAATACCTCAGGGTGCAGGGACCATTCCCCCTGGTCCAGGGTCTGGCGGCTCAGATAATCGGCCTGCCAATTCTCCACACCCGGAATGTGAACTGCCGATATCGCCGGGACAGGAGTCTCGGCCCAAGACAGAATACTGGTCACTTCCTGGGCCGCTCGGGCACTCCTGGTGCCCCCTTGGTGGTTGATGTACGCCACCGCAGTGGCATTGTCCGTCTGCACCCCTACAGGACGGCCCTGAAGACGATCCGACCAATGGAGCAGGCACAGCCTGATCGCTCTCAATTCCAATATGTTTATCGGAAGGGAGGATTTCTCCTCCGACCAAGTGCCCTGGGCAGATAGGTTGCCTAGGACGCCACTCCAGCCCGACAGGCTGGCATCCGTGGTAAGCACCGTCCACAGTAACGCCCGGAAGGAATTCCCTTCCGAAACAGCCGGGGACTGAAGCCACCACAAGAGATCCATGCTGGTTTGGCGACTCAGAGACACTCTCAGGTCCAAGGACTGAGGTAGTCTGTCCCACCTGGCCAGGATCTCCGCTTGGAGAGACCGCGTGTGAAACTGTGCAAATGGTACCACCTCAAAGGCCGATACCATCAACCCCAGGGACCGCATACAGGTCCTGAGTGACGAGGATTCGTTGTCCCTGAGGACCTGACCTCGGACTGCAGGGTCCGGAGCTTGTCCTCCGGCAAGAACACCTTTGCTTGAGCAGAGTCCAGAACCATTCCCAAATACGGGAGTCGAACCGAAGGAGACAAGGTTGAATTCTGAACGTTGATGGTCCAACCGAACTCCTGGAGCGTCTGGACCGTAGTGGACAGATCGCGCAGCAGGCTCTGACTGGCACTCGATCTTAACAGGAGATCGTCCAGATATCCCAAGACCGCAATGCCCTGTGCCCGTAACAGGCCCAGAACAGGCGCCAACACCTTGGTAAAGACCCTTGGAGCCGAAGCGAGACCAAAGGGTAACGCCACAAACTGATAATGATCCTCCGCGATGGCAAACCGGAGGTACCTCTGATGACCCTCGAAAATGGGGATGTGTAGATACGCATCCTTCAGGTCGATAAAGGCCAGGAATTCTCCCAGACTCAGAGAGGCCACCACCGAGCAGAGCGATTCCATGCGGAACTTTCGAACGCGCACAAAGCGGTTCAGAGATTTCAAGTCCAGAATCGGACGCACTTTGCCCTCCTTTCTGGGCACAGTGAACAGATTCGAGTAGAACCCCCGAAACCTGTCCCAATGAGGCACCGGGACGATTACCCCCTGGGTGAGGAGATCCTGTACCGCTTGATGCAGGTCTTGTAACCGCCCTGGGGTCAAATGAAGATTTGAGGGAAAGAATCTGTCTGCCAGCCGTGAAAGAAATTCAATCTTGTACCCTTATCAAACGATATCCTGAACCCACCTGTCCTGAACTCGGAGCAGCCAAGCTTGGAGGAAACCATGCAAACGTCCCCTCACCGCTGAAATGGGTGAGGGCGCCCCTTCAGGCAGAGAGGAGCCACCGCACCAGCTTGGCCGGATTTTTGTTTGCCGGCCCAGGGCTTTCTCTGGCCACCCTGGCCCTTGAAGGGTTTTCCCTTGTACTGTGCCTTGAAGGCACGAAAGGACCCCTGATTAGGTTTAGAGGCGGGACCCCGCTTGCCACGGAAAAACTTGCCCTTCGGATTCTGGGGCAGCAGAGTGCTCTTGCCCCCAGTGACTCCTTTAACCAATTCATCCAGGGATTCTCCAAAAAGGCAAGACCCCGCATAGGGAATGTCAGCCACCGCCTTTCTAGATTTCTGGTCAGCCGACCAGCTCTTCAACCATATCAGCCGACGCTGGACAGGCGCGCAGCCAAAGGGGCCTCATTTAAGGCCGCATTGCACAAATACATGAACCCTTGATACATCTGGTCCACCATCTCCACGGTAGTGGGGGGGGGGCAGAATCAGCCACGAGTGTGCGTCTGAGCACCTCGGTCCAATCCGCCACAGCCTGAGCCGCCATGACAGAGGCGAAAATAGGCTTTAGCATGGATCCTGCCAGCACGTAGGTGTGGCGGGCAAGTGATTCCAGCCTCCTCTCCGTAGGATCCCTAAATACCGGAGAATCTTCGGTGGGAACCAGAGTAGCCTTGTTCAATCTGGCTACAGTGTGATCCACTTGAGGAGGCATACACCAGCGTGCAACCGTAGTAGACGCAAAAGGGTAGAGAAGTTGAAACCTCTTAGGCACCGTGAAGGTGTGTTTTAAATTGCGCCATTGCTCATTCACAGTGTGATGAAACTCAGCGGGGCAAGGAGAAACCTGCGCCGACTTGCGGGTCCTGTGTGTACCAAAAGAGGACACAATGCCCGGAGGATTGGGCTCATCCTCTAAATGTAGTGTTTCTTTAATGGCAGAAATCAGCGCGTCCATAGCTGCGCGTTCCTCTGGCGTCCCAGGGGGGAATCATCCACCCCTGTAACCTCCGCCTCCCCCTCAGACTCTTGCGGGTCCTGAGAAGAGCGAGACCCTGAAAGGGGTACGCTACCTACAGCAACCATGACACATTCAGAATCAGAAGAAAAAGAAATCCTAGGCCTTTTTCTAGCAGCACGTTCAGTCATCAGCACATCCATTTTGGACACCAAAGTCGTTACAACAGCAGCCAAATTAGTCAGAGTAGAGGATTCAGAAGAACTTGAATCCCCCACCAAGGCTGGAGGGAATCTTCTGCCCTGGGATTCCATTGCAAAAAAAGTTTTTTTTTTTTTAAGGTACTGGCCCTTTAAATGCGCCGCGGACCCCGCAGCACACCACTACAATGACTGTGGAACACAGACCCCCGCAGGGAAAAACTGAAGCCAGGAAGATTGCACAATGGAGGAAAAGAAAGGACAGCAGGACAGAGCCCCACAAATGTGTTACCAGCTCCTTCCGTCGCTCCTGAGTAAAGGAAGGAAGTGATGTCACCGCAGAGACTGAACTGAGACTGCAGGCTAAGGAAACATGGATGCCTATGTAAAATAATGGGAGGCTTCGGCAAAATGGCCGCCGACATTTGCTCGGAACGATCATTTGTCACATACAAGATGGCGCTGCAAGGCGCCAAAATACACTACATACAATGCTGTATAAGCGCCCATAGTGAAGCCAGACATGCTGCCCACACCTAAAATGGCGGACCGGCGGTTTTTAACCCCGCAGCGGTCGCCGCACGTGTCTGTACCTCCAAGCACACTTAGTGACACAGGAGAGGGATCCCCCAAACCCCACACAGCGCTGGCTGTGAGAGAAAAAACCCCCCCAGGGACCGGGATCAGGGAGCCCAAAACGCACAGACATAGAGGACACCACAGACACACAGGACTGCCGACCCCAGACAGAGGCCCCACACAGAGTGTACTTACCTGTACCCGATGGCGTGGGGTGCCTCATATCAAACGGAAAACCGCCCACCCTCAGGTGGCAGGGGAGTGCCGCCAGCCAAAAACGCAGGACACCAGAAGTGCACGGTCGAACCGTGGATGTGTCCGGTGAGGTAGCCACCTCACAGGCTGCATCCCTGAGGACAGGGATGGGTCGTTTGTGAGGCCAGGGCGAACACATTGCCTGCGAAACGCTCGATGGCGGGCTGGGATTTCATCTGATCCTCTGTCCTGGATAACCAGGACAACTAGACCGATTCCCAGCTCTGCTAACTCCATCTTCATCCAAAGATTCGACTAACTAAAAGCTGACAAAATAAATTAGTAATGCAAAGAAAAAATTACATTTTCAGAAAATAAAATCATAAAATAGAAGAAGGCTGAGACTGTAGCCCCAGCACAGGGAAGCCTATCTACTCCTGAACTAGGCAGAAGATAAACTGAGTTGGGATGGCTATTGCAGGTGGGGTATTGGACCAGTGGGACAGCCCCGATGGGTGTGTCTATGTAAATGCTTTTGTTTTAACAAGTCTTATGCCTAGCTACTCCTAAGGAGAGGAAGTCAATACCCCATTGGTGAAGACTGTATGAGTGGGCGGCAACTCTCGGAGGACGTAAGAGAAATTACTTATTTGCAAAATTTTATAACAGAAATGAAGAAAAACTTTATTTTTTCAAATTTTTCATTTGTTTAGCAAAAAATAAAAAAGCCAGCAGTGGTTATTCACTTGGCGAAAGTATAACTTAGATATACAGTGACAAAGTGGCACGGCTGAGCCAGATCATGCACCTAGTATGCGCATGCACGCCACCAGCAGCCAGCTCCCGCTGTAATTATACACAGTAGGAGCTGATCGTTTTGTACCGCGGACACAATGTCCGCAGGCACCCGCTGATCCTTCAGGACAGAGGGAAAGCGGCAGTCTGCCTATGCAAACAAGGCAGATCGCCGTTCTCTCAGTACAGGAGGCATTGATTCTGTGTTCCTGCAAAAAAGGGAGACAGATCTATCCCTTTTCCTAGTACAAGCACCTCCCCCACAGTAAGAAAACACCAGCTAAGCACACAGTTAATCCTTTGATCGCCCCCTTTGCCAGCCAGTGTCATTAGTACATTGACAGTGCATATTTATTAGCACTGATCACTGTATTAGGGTCACTGGTCTGCCGCAATATCACAGTTCAGCTTTAGGTCACTGATCAACGGCATTACTAGTAAAAAAATAAATAAAAATATCCCATAATTTGTAGATGCTATAACCTTTGCGCAAACCAATCAATATACACTTATTGGGATTTTTAACAAAAACATGTAGCAGAATATATATTGGCCTAAATTGATAAAGAAATTTTATTTTTTTATTGGATATGTTTAATAGCAGAAAGTAACCCATTTTTTTCCCCACATTGTCGTTCTTTTTTTGTTCAAAAAAATAAAAAAACTGCAGAGGTCATCAAATACCACCAATAAAAATCTCTATTTGTGGGGATAAAAATGACATAAATGATATTTGGGTACAGCATTGCAATTGTCAGTCAAAATAACAGGTAAATCTCCTGGAGGGCAAGTGGTTAAATAACAACAAAAGAAATCTATATCTGTCTCAAAAAAATTGATAAAACTGTAATTTGGGTGCAGTGTTCTGTGACCGCGCAATTGTCATTCAAAGTGCGACAGCGCTGAAAGCTGAAAATTGGTCTGGGCAGGAAGCGGTGAAGGTGACCGGTATTGTAGTGGTTAAACTAAATGTGACAGGGGGGGGGGGGGGGCACTGGTGCGAAATGGGGGGAGGGGGCTCTGATGCTCTCTGCAGTGGAGTCTAGGTGTGTGCCCTGTATGGGCGGAGTGACCCCTGTGTGGGATGAGTGACCCCTGTGTGGGTGGAGTGACCCCTGTGTGGGTGGAGTGACCCCTGTGTGGGCGGAGTGTCCCCTGTGTGGGCGGAGTGTCCCCTGTGTGGGCGGAGTGTCCCCTGTGTGGGTGGAGTGTCCCCTGTGTGGGTGGAGTGACCCCTGTGTGGGATGAGTGACCCCTGTGTGGGATTAGTGACCCCTGTGTGGGATTAGTGACCCCTGTGTGGGATTAGTGACCCCTGTGTGGGATTAGTGACCCCTGTGTGGGTGGAGTGACCCCTGTGTGGGTGGAGTGACCCCTGTGTGGGTGGAGTGACCCCCTGTGTGGGATAAGTGACCCCCTGTGTGGGATAAGTGACCCCCTGTGCGGGTGGAGTGACCCCCTGTGAGGGTGGAGTGACCCCCCTGTGTGGGTGGGTGGAGTGTCCTCTGTGTGGGTGGAGTGTCCCCTGTGTGGGTGGAGTGTCCCCTGTGTGGGATAAGTGACCCCCTGTGTGGGATAAGTGACCCCCTGTGTGGGATAAGTGACCCCCTGTGTGGGTGGAGTGACCCCCTGTGTGGGTGGAGTGACCCCCTGTGAGGGTGGAGTGACCCCCTGTGCGGGTGGAGTGACCCCCTGTGAGGGTGGAGTGACCCCCCTGTGTGGGTGGGATGAGTGACCCCTGTGTCCTATGTGGTTGGAGTGTCCCCTGTGTGGGATGAGTGACCCCTGAGTGACCCCTGTGTGGGCAGAGTGTCCCCTGTGTGGGTGGAGTGACCCCTGTTTGGGCAGAGTGACCCCTGTGTGGGCGGAGTGACCCCTGTGTGGGATAAGTGACCCCTGTGTGGGATAAGTGACCCCTGTGTGGGCAGAGTGACCCCTGTGTGGGCAGAGTGACCCCTGTGTGGGATAAGTGACCCCTGTGTGGGCGGAGTGACCCCTGTGTGGGCGGAGTGACCCCTGTGTGGGATAAGTGACCCCTGTATGGAAAGAGTGACCCCTGTGTGGAAAGAGTGACCCCTGTGTAGGATAGACCCCTGTGTAGGATAAGTGACCCCCTGTGTGGGTGGAGAGACCCCTATGTGGGTGGAGTGTCCCCTGTTTGGGCGGAGTGTCCCGTGTGTGGGCTGAGTGACCACCTGTGTGGGATAAGTGACCCATCTGTGGGTGGAATGTCCACTCTGTGGGATGAGTGACTCCCTGTGAGGGTGGAGTGACTCCCTGTGTGGGATTAATGACCCCTGTGTGGGATTAATGACCCCTGTGTGGGTGGAGTGTCCCCTGTGTGGGATAAGGGACCCCCTGTGAGGGATGAGTGACCCCCTGTGAGGGTGGAGTGTCCCCTGTGAGGGTGGAGTGACCCCTGTGTGGGTGGAGTGACCCCTGTGTGGGATAAGTGACCCCTGTGTGGGTGGAGTGACCCCTGTTTGGGCAGAGTGACCCCTGTGTGGGAGGAGTGACCCCTGTGTGGGCGGAGTGTACTCTAACATACCATACCATAACATAGCAGGTTCTGAGGCACATCAGGAAAACATTCAGACGGCAGCGGAGATAAAAATGGAGGAGGCTCAGCCCCCTAAACCGCCAGCCAATAGTAATCTAGGAAGATGTTCCATCCCTCCTCTAGCGGGGAGCTCTCAGCACACACAGAAGACAGCAGGGCGGCTCTAGCAGGGAGAAGACATTAGGAGCCGATCGCAGCACAAGACTCGGGACTACACTCACCCCGGTCAGTCGCTCAGTCAAACACAAGCCACGCCTTCGCAACCTTTTGGTCACATTCCATTGGCTACATGTCACGTGATTGAGTGACGTCACACCAGTAAGTGCTTATAAAAGAAGCGCTGACCGTTGGCGCGCTGTCTTGAATCTCTAGACTTTGTAGAGAGCGGTTGTGTTTTTCTGTAGCGGAACATAATAGCACTGATAGTCTTATATTAGTCTATTCTGACGAGGGAAAAACTACACACAAGACTGAAAGAAGATTTTTTTTTAAATCTTGACGTTTTGCTAACAATTGCAAAAATGGTATTTAGAAGAATGGAGAACAGAGAATGCATCCAGTGTGTGAAGGAGGAGAGAGCCGAGCGATGCAGGGTGCAGCAATGTGTGAGAGAGGAGCATGCTGCCCGCCTCGATTATCTGAGGGGCCTGGCAGCGGAGCGGGAGAGGAACAGGCAGAGGGAGGAGCAATGTAGAAGAGAGGAGAATGCTGCCTACCTCATACTATTAAAGGAGAAGGCAGCAGAGGAGGAGAGGAAAAGAGAAAAGGACAGAAAGAGGAAGGAGCAGAGGAGAGAAGAAGAGAATTCTGTCTACATAAATTATCTAAGAGAGCAGGAAAAGGAAAGACAGATTGAGAAGCAAAGAGCAAGAGAGGAGAAGGCAGCACACATCAAACATGTGAAGGAAATGGCTGTGAAGGAGGAGAGGAGAAAAGATGAGGAGAGAAAGATTCAGGAGCAAAGGAGAAGAGAGGAGAATGCAGCATTCATCAAACATTTGAAGGATATGGCTGTGGAGGAGGAGAGGAGAAAAGATGAGGAGAGAAAGATTCAGGAGCAAAGGAGAAGAGAGGAGAATGCAGCATTCATCAAACATTTGAAGGATATGGCTGCGGAGGAGGAGAGGAGAAAAGATGAGGAGAGAAAGATTCAGGAGCAAAGGAGAAGAGAGGAGAATGCAGCATTCATCAGACATGTGAAGGATATGGCTGAGAAGGAGGAGAGGAGAAAAGATGAGGAGGCACAGAGAAAGGAGCAAAGGAAGGAAAATGAGGATGGGAAGGAAGAGGAGAGAAGAGAAATGACAACAAAATTAAAGACAAGGGAAGCAGATTTGGAGAGAAGTGTGGAGGAAGGGAACAAAAGGGAGGAGCAGCAGAGGGAAGGAAAGAGGAAGAGAGGATTTCTGGACAAATTATGTGCAATGATACCAGATTGCATGAGGAGAAGAAAGCAGAAAGGGAAGGAAGGAGAGGGGGAGAAAGGATTGCTAGACAAATCATGGGCAATAAGTGCAGAATGGAAGAGGAGAAGAGAGGAGAAAATGTTTGGGAAGGATTGGAGAAAGAGACAGGAACAGCTAAACGCATTGATAAGTAAAGTAAAGGCTATACAAGAAGAGAGGGAGAAGGAAAGAGAGGACAGTAAGATAGCAGATGAGAGAAAAATGGCGGAGAGGATTGCATTTAAACTCAAATTAGAGGGAATTAGAGCAGAGTGGGAGAGAAATATGGAAAGAAATAGAAGGATAGAAGAGGAGCGATGGAGAGACCAGGAGGAAAACAGAGAGGAGAGGAGAGCAATGATAACCAAACTACAGTCAGAGGTGGAGAGCAGAAGACAGGAGGAGATGGATAGATTGAGGATAGCAGAGGAAGAGGCAAGCAAGAAATGGAGAAGCCTTAAAGAGAGTGCAGGCCTGATCAAGGCACTGGAAGAATAGAGGGAAGTGAGGACAGGGTGGGGGTAAGTGAGGACAGGGTGGAAGGGAATAAGGAGGGAAGTGAGGACAGGGTGGGGGGAATAAGGGGGTAAGTGAGGACAGGGTGGGGGGAATAAGGGGGTAAGTGAGGACAGAGTGGGGGAAATAAGGGGGTAAGTGAGGACAGGGGGGAGTAAAGGGGTAAGTGAGGACAGGGTGGGGGGAATAAAGGGGTAAGTGAGGACAGGGAGGGGGAAAGTGAGGACAGGGTGGGGGAGAATAGGGGGGTTAGTGAGGACAGGGTGAGGGGGAATAAAGGGGTAAGTGAGGACAGGGTGGGGGGAATAAGGGGGTAAGTGAGGACAGGGTGGGGGAGAATAGGGGGGTTAGTGAGGACAGGGTGAGGGGGAATGTGACAATGAATTAAAAGTGTTTGTTCACCAATGCCATAACAAAAGGCCTGGATTCTTTCCTAGGTGTACATAATATAAATGGGTACTAATAGATATAGATAAACTTGATCCAGGGAATATCCGATTGCCTCTCGGGGGATCAGGAAGGAATTTTTTTCCCCTGCTGTAGCAAATGAATCATGCTTTGCTGGGGTTTTTTCGCCTTCCTCTGGATCAATTGCAGGTAGAGTAGAGTAGAGTAGGGACTGGCCAGATAGGGATTACTTTGACGCAGTTGGCCAGCTTAAACACGTATTGCAATGTATGTGAACCAAAAATCCCTGTTTTCATGTAAACTTTGATAAAAATGTGTAAGGGTGAATAAGTGTTGATTCAGATTTTTTGTTATTCACACCCACATGTGGTCACACCCCTTTAGCACCTGATAGATTATATTTATGTGTAAAGCTATGTGGATTTGAGCACAGAAATATCTTATTTCTATTGCAGTGCAGGTCAGTGACCAGACCTGAACCTGTTGCTCACCAACTTGTGTCTATTTGCCCATATTGGCACTATAGTGGCTGAAGTAGGCTACAAGCTAGGGTGACCAGACGTCCCTGGTTTCCGAGGACAGTCCCTGGAATAAAGAAACTGTCCCCGGGCCAAGTCGGTCAACGGTTTTGTCCCTGGATTCATGGCCAATTAACGTAGAGAGGTCACCCAATACTGACTGACAAACAGCCTGGTGGCTCGGATGCCAATGCCCCGTGCTGGATGATCTCACTGCCGCTCCTGCTGCTGTTCAGTGGAGGAGCAGCAGAGCCAAAAATTGACTGTGTGGAGGGCTCAGACCGGGAGGTGAGCAGATGGGGGGAGTCTGTTTGTACACAGGTGAGGGCAGTGGGGGAGCAGAGCTCAGAGCTGATGCAGCTGTATGGAGAGATGGAGAGTTTAGCTGTTGTGGGGGAAGGGCTAAGAGATGGCTGCAGAGATAATCTGTGAGAGAAGGGTGCAGAGGTGAGCTATGGATGTGGGAGCAAAAGTGTCCTCTGTGCATAGCAAACCTCTGAACCCAGCACTCTATGCCTAACACCCTATTGTATGTTATGTAGTCCTGTGCCCAGTGCTCTGAGTATTATGTAGTCCTTTGCCCAGTGCTCTGAGTAGTATGTAGTCCTGAACCCAGCGCTCTATGTATTATGCAGTCCTGTACCCAGAGCTCTGTGTATTATGCAGTCCTGAACCCAGCACATTGTGTATCATGCAGTCCTCAACCCAGTGCTCTGTGTATTATGCAGTCCTGTGTCCAGCGCTCTCTGTATTATGCAGTCCTGTGCCCAGCGCTCTGTGTATTATGCAGTCCTGTACCCAGCGATCTGTGTATTATGCAGTCCTGTACCCAGCGATCTGTGTATTATGCAGTCCTGTACCCAGCGCTCTGTGCATTATGCAGTCCTGTGCCCAGCGCTCTGTGTATTATGCAGTCCTGTACCCAGTGCTCTGTGTATTATGCAGTCCTGTGCCCAGCGCTCTGTGTATTATGCAGTCCTGTACCCAGCGCTCTGTGTATTATGCAGTCCTGTACCCAGTGCTCTGTGTATTATGCAGTCCTGTGCCCAGCGCTATGTGTATTATGCAGTCCTGTGCCATTTGCCAATAAAAAAAAATATGTCCCCGGATTTAATTTTAAAAATCTGGTCACCTTATAAGTAAGTCAGTCATTTGCATTTTGTAGAGTAGGAACTGGCCAAAGTGGGATTACTTTGACGCAGTTGGTCAGCTTTAACATGTATTGCAATGTATGTGAACTAAAAATCCCTGTTTTTATGCAAGGTTTCTTAGAAATGTGTAATGATGTCTAGGGTAAGGGTGTCTAACAGGGTGCAGGGAAGTGATTCAAATTTTGAGACTGGAAAGAGGGCCACTTGCTGCCTAAGATGCATATCCTTGACACGTTTCACCGCATAAAGTGGTTTTCTCTTTAGGACATGTACTATTCTAAGTTTTAACAATAGACTGTAACACAACAAAACTAAACTCGAGGTATGGTTTGTATTGCTTGGTTACAATATTCCAGCTTAGAACAATGTAAGTATACATATTCCATACCTGTGGGACTGCTGTGGAAACAGGTAATTACTGTCGTTATCACAACTACCAGTCTTCTAGGTCCTGTGCATTCTGCATAGTGAATAAAGGGGGCGGTCACTCAGCACAGCCACCATTCACACAATGCCTTGTGTAAAGGAACAGGGCACCCCGGACCGGGTGCCTCCATTGAAAGATGCTCCTAGTGCTTTCCGAGGACTCCAAGCACTCCACCAGACACTGTAACCACTTCAGATTCCACGAACCGCCGCAGCTTGGTTAGGGTCTCGCAATCTCCTACCCACCCTGGACCTACGACAAGGCTCCAGGTTCCTGTGGGTGAACCTCTCTTTCCCCAGAGAGTGCAGCAGAACAAGCTCTACACAAGCTCTTAAAAGAGCTCAGTGATTCTCTAAGGGAGTATGGAGGACCATAGCAATCCCTTGCAGCATATCCCCCAATAAGAGACAGAACTCTAGATTGAGGTTGAATGAACTCAGCACAACTTTATTGAACACGACTTATATACAGTTTTCACCCACAAAGTTACCTCCCAGATGGACCTTGTTGAAGACTGAACATAATATTCACCATCCAATAGGAACAGAGTTTTACACTCTCAGTCTACAAAATATACAATGTGAGACAATCCCCCCTACCCCTTAGCATCTAATCAACATTCCTATAAGTTTCTCTTAAAGCAGACAGACAGGTGGGCTCATTAGCACAGTTAACAATAGGTGAATGGAAAAGGTGTCTCAGACCCTATTTTAGACAAAAGCACTTCAATGATTAGCAGCCATGCTGTCTCTACCAGTACCTGGATGCCCATATAAGGAGTGGACTTCCTGTACCTTACAGTTTACAGGAATAAAGGTTTAGCTTCTAGGCTAGAGGCAAGACTCCATTAGCCCCATGACTTATCCGTCTTTAAATTCCAGTGACGGTGAGTCCCGTCACACCTTGTATTTTATCAATGAGTACAAGGCGTTTTCTAATTGGGTGAGGTGAAGAGGTCGGGTGGGGGTATTACAATCCCCACCTCGCCCAATCATAACATGTCTATATATATACTGTATATTGTTGCCAGTGGCGGCTGGTGCTCAACATTTTTGGGAGGGCGCAAACAGAAAAATGTAATAGGCATTGCTTTGCGGCAAAAAACACTGTAAAAATTGCGTGACTTTGAGGTCACAAAAGTGTGAAAGGGGCCTTCAGTAATTAAGGCTTAGTGTGCCCCCTTTCAATGCACAGGGACCAGCGTGCCCCCTTTCAATGCAGGGACCCGCATGCCCCCTTTCAATGCACAGGGACCAGCGTGCCCCCTTTCAATGCACAGGGACCTGCCTGCCCCCTTTCAATGCACAGGGACCAGCGTGCCCCCTTTCAATGCACAGGGACCTGCGTGCCCCCTTTCAATGCACAGGGACCAGCGTGCCCCCTTTCAATGCACAGGGACCTGCCTGCCCCCTTTCAATGCACAGGGACCAGCGTGCCCCCTTTCAATGCACAGGGACCAGCGTGCCCCCTTTCAATGCACAGGGACCTGCATGCACCCTTTCAATGCACAAGGACCTGCGTGCCCCCTTTCAATGCACAGGGACCTGCGTGCCCCCTTTCAATGCACAGAGACCAGCGTGCCCCCTTTCAATGCACAGAGACCAGCGTGCCCCCTTTCAATGCACAGAGATCAGCGTGCCCCGTTTCAATGCAGAGATCACCGTGCCCCCTTTCAATGCAAAGATGCCAGCGTGCCCCTTTCAATGCAGAGATGCCAGCGTGCCCCCTTTCAATGCACAGAGACCAGCGTGCCCCCATTCAATGCAGAGATGCCAGTGTGCCCCCATTCAATGCAGAGATGCCAGCGTGCCCCCTTTCCATGCAGAGATGCCAGCGTGCCCCCTTTCAATGCAGAGATGCCAGCGTGCCCCCTTACAATGCAGAGATACCAGCGTGCCCCCTTTAAATGCAGAGATGCCAGCGTGCCCCCTTTCAATGCAGAGATGCCAGCGTGCCCCCTTTCATTGCAGAGATGCCAGTGTGCCCCCTTTCAATGCAGAGATACCAGTGTGCCCCCATTTAATGCAGAGATGCCAGCGTGCCCCCTTTCAATGCAGAGATGCCAGCGTGCCCCCATTCAATGCAGAGATGCCAGCGTGCCCCCTTTCAATGCAGAGATGCCAGCGTGCCCCCTTTCAATGCAGAGATGCCAGCGTGCCCCCTTCCAATGCAGAGATGCCAGCGTGCCCCCTTTCAATGCAGAGTGAACAGCGTGCCAAGCCCCCCCCCCGAGACCAGTGCACTTACCTGTAGCGGCAGCTTCTCTTCAGTCCCCTAGCGTTTCCTCGAGTCCTCAGTCCTCCCGCCTCCTCCTCGGCCAATGGCATGGGGTTTGCCTTTCGGCCAATCAGGAAGCGCGCATCGGACCCGCTTCCTGATTGGCCAGGAGGAGGATCCGTGTGACAATAGCGAATTTTCATTCGCTATTGTCACACATTGGGTGGGCCCGGGGCGCACTGCTCTGCGCCCCGGGTCCACCCTTTGCTGAAGCCTATTAGAGCCTCTGGCTCTAATCAGGTGACTAAAAAAAAAAAACCCCATTGAACTCCATGGGTCCGGCGCCCCACATGCAGATTAGGGGGCCAGACGCATGGACGCCCCTGCCCCCCCAACGCACCGGCCGCCACTGATTGTAACAGCAGGCAGGCAAAAAATCGCCTGGTGGCAGGTATGTGTGTCCTAGATTCAGGCTCTAGGCGGATTTGTTCCACTAGGGCAGGGGTGTCCAAACTATGGCCCTTCAGCTGTTCAGGAACTACAATTCCCATGAGGCATTCTAAATCTCTGACATTCACAGACATAACTAGGCATGATGGGAATTGTAGTTCCTGAACAGCTGGAGGGCCATAGCTTGGACATTGCTGCACTAGGGGGAAGTGCGTGCTTAGAGTCATTCAGTGGTAGAGGTAATGAGCCCAGCTGAAGTTGGCTCATTAGGGCCTCTACAAAAACTTCCAGCATGCTTAGAGTTGCTCCTTCCTGGAACCAGTTTTGTGCTTGTGTAAATTGGGGAGCTGGATACCAGCCTGAGCAGTGAGACATAGCCTGTGTGGCAATCCTCTTAGACAGGAAGATAAGTGCTGGGGGCAGCACAAGGCTGTACCTAGTTGATAGTCAGGGAACCTATGTGTGTAATAAGCTGCCAAGTTGGCAAGGGTTTATTTTCATGTTTTTTTTTGTTTCCATTTTTTCCTTTTATATATATATAGTGTAAATAAACTGCACCTTTGTTTGTTCACCTGCAATGCTGTTTGCTGTGCCTAATTTTGTGCAGTGATACCTGAACAGGTATGTGTCTTTATATTAAAAGTCAGCAGCTACAGTAGGTGTAGCTGCTAACGTTTAGGTTTTTTTTTTTTTTTTGACAGGGCTCAAGCTCCTCTTTAACCACTTCCCGCCTGCCCTATAGGCAATTGACGGTGGTTACATTATCCTGACCCGCTGTCATATGACGTCGCAGAGCAGCGATCGGTACTACCTTGTGTCACTCTGACACACCACATCTCCGATTTCGGTAAAGAGCCTACTGACGTAGGCTCTTTACCATGTGACCAGCTGTGTCTAATCACAGCTGGTCACATAGTACACAGGAAGAGCCGTTGTTTGCTTTCCTCAGTTCGTGCCTGACAGGCACGAGTAGAGGAGAGCCCATCTGCGTCTTTCCTGACGGGGGGGGGGGGGGGGTCTGTGCTGGTAATCAGAGCTTTGATTACCGGTGCAGACCCTTGTGGGGGTGCCACTAGAGCCACCAGGGATGCCCACCCATGGCCACCAGGGATGGCAATCAGGGCTCAGGGAGCCCTCCAGTGGTGCCCTCCCTATCAAGTGCTGCTCACCATTGCCATCTATCAGTGCTGCCCACCAGTGCCCATCATTGTCATCTATCAGTGCCTCCCACCAGTGCCCATTATGGCGGCGGCTTATCAGTGCCGTCCATCAGTCCTGATCAGTGCCGCCCATCAGTGCCCACCAATGCTGCATAACAGTGCTAGCTATCAGTGCACATATCCATGCTCATCAGTGCCTTCTCATCAGTGCCTGTCAGTGCGGCCTCATCAGTGCAGGAAAAAACGTATCTATTTACAACATTTTATAACATAAACAAAAACACTTTTTTTTTTTTTCAAACTTTTCGGTCTTTTTTTATTTGTGTAGCAAAAAAGAAAAAAACTTGTGGTGATCAAATACCACCAAAAGAAAGCTCTATTTGTGTGAAAAAAAATTGGTTTAGGAACAGTGTTGCATGATTCAAAATGCAACAGCGCTAACAGCTGAAAATTGGCCTGGGCAGGAAGTGGGTATAACTGCCCTCTATTGAAGTGGTTAAGTAACGCCCCTTTATAATCAACTGCCTTCTGGACACCTGTTTAATGAATAATTTAGACTCACATGTAGTTGAATTCTTGTTAATTATGATTGTGTTGTCTATAATTTGGCTTTCTACCTAAGACTTTCATTAGGGGGGAGAAATTTTTGCAACATGGTCGAATACATTTGTTAGGAAAAATATTTTTTGTGCAGATTAAAAAATCTTGGTTGTAATCAACGGCCCACATAGAAAATTTTGATTCTGCAAGGAAAGTAAAAGTTTTCTGACAAATCTGTTGGGGTGTATTCATTTATGCTGAGCACTGTATGTATCTCACAAAAGCAAGTACACCCCTCGCATTTTTGTAAATATTTTATTATATTTTTTCATATGACAACACTGAAGAAATGACACTTTGCTACAATGTAAAGTAGTGAGTGTACAGCTTGTATTAGGCTCCGTTCACATGTCAGCGTATGGATCGCGGGCAGAACCGCCGCGGTTCTGCCCGCAATCCGGAGATTATTGCAAATCGCGGGACGCCTGTGCGTTGCCGTTGATTTGCAATAGCCCCCCAAACGCTGAGCGATGTTGCCGCGATTTCCGCCTGCCGAATCGCGGTAACATCGCGCAAAAAAAATCTCGGGACGCAATACGCTCCAAAGAAGCTCTTGTACTTTTTTGGGCGGAATGTGTCCCGCGATTTTTTTTTGCCGGCGGTTCTGCCCGTGATCCATACGCTGACATGTGAACGGAGCCTTACAGTGTAAATTTGCTGTCCTCTCAAAATATCTCAAAACACAGACATTAATGTCTAAACCACTGGCAGAAAAAGTGAGTCCATCCCTAAGTGAAAATGTCCAAACTCAGCCCAATTAGCCCCCCTCCCGTTGTCACGTGACTCTTTATTTATTACAAGGTCTCAGGTGTGAATGGGGAGCAGGTGTATTCAATTTGGTGTTATTGCTCTCAATCTCCCATACTGGTCACTGGAAGTTCAACATGGCACCTCATGGCAAAGAACTCTCTGAGGATCTGAAAAAAGAATTGTTGCTCTACATAAGATGGCCTAGGCTATAGGAAGATTGCCAAGACCCTGAAACTGAGTTCCAGCACAGTGGCCAAGACCATACAGCAGTTTAACAGGACAGGTTCCACTCAGAACAGGCCTTGCCATGGTCGACCAATGAAGTTGAGTGCACATGCTCACCGTCATATCCAGAAGTTATTAGAAAAACACTCATATAAATATACAATTATAAATATGAATATAATCCCTGCGCTCAGACAATGACAATTGATAAATTCATAAATAATGGCTGCTACTTAAAATTGCATAAATAAAATAAACAAATTCCCACATATAAACCCAAATATGCAAAAACAGGAATTCAGTAGCGCAAACATATATAGCATTGACTCTATAGATGCATATGATAAGTTCATATACTGTACATAATCAGAAAACAGTTCATGTGAGAGCGTCCATCAATAGTAAAAAGTGAAGAACCATCCTATCCCAGAGTGCATAGGCGGAAAAAGCACCACTAGGATCCACCACCGATGTGTGTTCACACTCCAAACAAAGTGGACACTCACCAGAAATATTTGCCCTCCACAATCCAGAGGTTGTCAACATGTACTGTGATATACTGAAGCAGAGCATGATCCCCTCCCTTCGATGACTGGGCCGCAGGGCAGTATTCCAACCTGATAACGACCCCAAACACACCTCCAAGATGACCACTTCTTTGCTAAAGAAGCTGAGGGTAAAGGTGATGGACTGACCAAGCATGTCTCCAGACCTAAAACCTATTGTACATCTGTGGGGCATCCTTAAACAGAAGGTGGAGAAGTGCAAGGTCTCTAACATCCACCAGCTCTGTGATATCTTCATGGAGGAGTGGAAGAGGACTCCAGTGGCAACCTGTGAAGCTCTGAGGGACTCCATGACCAAGAGGGTTAATGCAGTGCTGGAAAAAAATGGTGACCACACAAAATATTGACACGTTGGGCCCAATTTGGACATTTTCCCTTAAGGGGTGTACTCACTTTTGTTGCCAGCGGTTTAGACATTAATGAATGTGTGTTGAGTTATTTTGAGGGGTCAGCAAATTTAAACTGTTATACAAGCTGTACACTCACTACTACCGCCGCTACCGGTAGCAAAGTGAAATTTCTTCGGTGTTGCCACATGAAAAGAAATAACAAAATATTTACAAAAATGTGAGGGGTGTACTCACTTTTGTTGGATACTGTATACACCTAGTGCTTAGCATAAGTGCCAGTTCACATTGGTGCGATGCGGGAACCTTGCAAATCCCATGCGGGTTCCCACATCGCACCCGACTCAAAGGGAGTTCTGCCATATGCGTACTGCTGGGGGTGTCAATACAAAGTTAACGACACCCCCAGATTAGTTTTCATATCGCAATGCGAACTGTCAGTTTGGACAGCTATCAGATCACACAGATGTGAACACCCATGAGATCCGATTCTGTTGCGGACCAAAAAAGGGTCCTGTGCGACTTTGGTCCGAATGTGATGCACATTCAGCCATGCAATCTGCATGGCTGAATTTGCATCGCACAGACATCACATGAGATTTGCACAGCAGTGCGGTGCGAATCACATGCGATGTTTGACATTGCATACAGTATCTCATAAAAGTGAGTACACCCCTAACATTTTTGTAAATATTTTATTATATCTTTTCATGTGACAACACTGAAGAAATTACACTTTGCTACAATGTAAAGTAGTGAGTGTACAGCTTGTATAACAGTGTAAATTTGCTGTCCCCTCAAAATAACTCAATACACAGCCATTAATGTCTAAACTGCTGGCAACAAAAGTGAGTACACCCCTAAGTGAACATGTCAAAATTGGGCCCAATTAGCCATTTTCCCTCCCTGGTGTCATGTGGCTCGATAGTGTTACAAGGTCTCAGGTGTGAATGGGGAGCAGGTGTGTTAAATTTGATGTTATCGCTCTCACTCTCTCATACTGGTCACTGGAAGTTCAACATGGCACCTCATGGCAAAGAACTCTCTGAGGATCTGAAAAAAAGAATTGTTGCTCTACATAAAGATGGCCTAGGCTATAAGAAGATTGCCAAGACCCAGAAACTGAGCTTCAGTACAGTGGCCAAGACCATACAGAAATTTAACAGGACAGGTTCCACTCAGAACAGACCTCGCCATGGTCGACCAAAGAAGTTGAGTGCACTTGCTCAGCGTCCTATCCAGAGGTTGTCTTTGGGAAATAGACATATGAGAGTTGCCAGCATTTCTGCAGAGGTTGAAGGGGTGGGGGGGTCATCCTGTCAGTGCTCAGACCACACGCTGCACACTGCATCAAATTGGTCTGCATGGCTGTCATCCCAGAAGGAAGCCTCTTCTAAAAATGATGCACAAGAAAGCCCGCAAACAGTTTGCTGAAGACAAGCAGACTAAGGACATGGATTACTGGAACCATGACTTGTGGTCTAATGAGACCAAGATAAACTTATTTGGTTCAGATGGTATCAAGCTTGTGTGGCGACAACCAGATGAGGAATGCGAAGACAAGTGTGTCTTGCCTACAGTAAAGCATGGTGGTGGGAGTCATGGTCTGGGGCTGCATGAGTGCTGGCACTGGGGAGCTACAGTTTATTAAGGGAACCATGAATGCCAACATGTATTGTGACATACTGAAACAGAGCATGATCCTCTCCCTTCGTAGACTGGGCTGTAGGGCAGTATTCTAACATGATAACGACCCCCAAACACATCTCCAAGACGACCACTGCCTTGCTAAAGAAGCTGAGGGTAAAGGTTATGGACTGGTCAAGCATGTCTCCAGACCTAAACCCATAGGTGTGCGCAGCCTATTGCATTAGGATGTGCACCCCAAAGCTCCAACACATACCTATGTGTGTGTGCATGTGTATATATACCGAGAGTGTCCAAAGAGCTGTGGACAGTGTCAGTTGGGCAGAGATTGGTGTCAGTAGGGCAGTGGATGGTGACTGTCGTTTTTTTTATCATTTTTTTTTAATTATTTTTTAGGTTTATTTATTTTTATTATTTGTTTACAATATTTTTAGGGTCTAAACAGGGGAAATCTGCGCCACATAGGATGATTAGGGTGTGCCCAGGCACACCTGGCACACCCTGTGCGCACACCTATGACTAAACCTATTAAGCATCTGTGGGGCATCCTCAAACAGAGGGTAGAGGAGCGCAAGGTCTCTAACGTCCACCAGCTCCGTGATGTCGTCATGGAGGAGTGGCAGAGGACTCCAGTGGCAACCTGTGAAGCTCTCGTGAACTCCATGCCCAAGATGGTTAAGACAGTGCTAGAAAATAATGGTGACCACACAAAATTATGACTCTTTGGAGATTTTCACTTAGGGGTGTACTCACTTTTGTTGCCAGCGAGCGGTTTAGAAATTAATCGCTGTGTGTTGGGATATTTTGAGGGGACAGCAAATTTACACTTTTATACAAGCTGTACACTCACTACTTTACATTGTAGCAAAGTGTCATTTCTTTAGTGTTGTCACATGAAAAGATAGAATAAAATATTTTCAAAAATCTGAGGGGTGTAGTCACTTTTGTGAGATACTGTGTGTGTGAACTGGCACTTAATGTCTACTTCCCAACAGATTTGTCAGAAAACCTTTCCATGCAGAATCAAAATTTTCTATGGGACACTATACTACAAAATACTCCCATAAATGCGGGCCTTTAATTGCAACCAAGATTTAATTTGCGCATACAGAAAATATTTTTCCTAACAAATTCATTCGACCATGTTGCAAAAAATGAATACACCCCAATGAAAGTCTTAAAGCTCGCACACACTGTAAGAAAATCGGGTGAACAGTTTCATCCAAAGAATTTTCGTATAGTGTGTACAGAACTTTCTACAGCCCATTCTGAATATTTGTACGAAAATTCTCGAAGGGACAAACTCCAAAAACTTTCTTGTATGGGAAAAAACTACCGATTTCCAGTTAATGCGTACTCCGTACGATTTGTGTACAAGAAAAATCAGAAAAGAAAGACTGTGCATGATCAGAAATAATAAACAACAAAAAAAGCCTTTGTCGTACGAGTTTTCATTCATCGGTTCCGATTTGCTGTGAAACAACGAGGAAAATCAGATGATCGTTCGCCCAATTTTCTTATAGTGTGTACAGGGCCGGTACAAGGGGTGGGCGGAGAGGGCACCTGCCCTGGGCGGAGTGTTGAGGGGGGCGCGGGAGCTTCGGTTCCTCCTGCATCTAAGTGACAGGCATGGTTGTCACCCAAATGATCTGGCCAAAGTTGTTGCCGACTCTTCCCACCCGCTGGTTTGCTCTCCACCTGTAGTGCTTGCCTCTGTATTCTTTTATCATTCTTGGTCTGGTCTCAAAATTTTCCGACAGCTTCTGTTCCTGCCCTTGGTTCCACCCGCTATCTGTAGCATTTCCCTAGACTTTGTGCTACAGGTCTGATAGGTGGTGGGCGGGCCGGGGGCGGGTACTGAAGCTGTCAGAAAATGCAAAAACTGGACCCGCAATGATGAAAGAATACAGAAGCAAGCACTACAGGTGGTGGGCGGGGACAGAAGCTGTGAGAAAATGCCGGGACTAGTCTCCAGCAGATGAAAAAATGCTGAAGCACTACAGGTGGTGGGCGCGGACAGAAGTCGTCATGCTGGGACTAAACCTGGGCGGATCTAAGAACACTGACTGAAGTATTGCAGGTAGAGTACAATTTCGTTCTACTATTTTTATCTGGAACTGATTGCAGAATCAAGGAGTACTCAGTGGACTTAATAGTTCCTAAAGTGACTTTGTGCTATTGGATTAGTTATGCTGGAATGGTGTAAAGCGTGATGGGCGCATCCCTTTTAACCGCTTGCCGACCGCCGCACGACTATTTACTGCGGCGGTCAGCCCCTCACAGGCAGAGCGATGTAGTACTACCTCACTAGCCTGTGAGGGTCTAGGGAGCGAGCGCGCGCTCCCGCGCGGTCACGGACCCACCCGCGCGTGTGACCGGTGGACCCGATGTCCGCCGGTCACTCGGCGATCGTCGGTGCAGAGGGAGAAAGGCAGGCGGCTAATGTAAACAAGCCGCCTGTCATTCTCCCCTGTGTATGAATGGTGATCATACGGTTCTACTATGTAGGACCATTGATCACTGTTCATACACCTCAAGCCACAGCCAATCACAGTTAGAATCACGCCCCTAAAACACATAACCCCTCCCTCTCAAAAAAAGTTAACCCCTTCACTGCCAGTGTAATTTTACAGTAACAGTGCATATGTATAGCACTGATTACTGTAGAAATGTCACTGGTAACCCCAAAAGTGTCAAAAATGTCAGTCAAGGGTCCGATCTGTCCGCCGCAATGTCGCAGTACCGCAAAAAGAATCGCAGATCGCCGCCATTACGCGTTTAAAAAAAACAACAAAAATGACAATCTTTCCCTTTGTTAGTAAACGCGATAACTTTTGCGCAAACCAATCAAAATACGCTTTTTGTGATTTTCTTTACCAAACATATGTAGCATAAAACAAATTGGCCGAAAATGTTAAAACATTTTGATTTTTACATTTTTTTTGGGGGGAATTTCATATAAAAAATGTGAAAAATATTGTTATTTTTGCAAAATTGACGCTCTTTTTTTGTTTATAGTGCATGATCAAAAAATCGCACAGGTGATCAAATACCACCAAAAGAAAGCTCTGTTTGTGGGAAAAAAAAGGACGTCAAATTCGTTTAGGTATAGCGTCGCACGACCGCACAATTGTCCGTTAAAGCCACGCAGTGCCGAATCGCAAAATAGGCCCTGGTCAGGAAGGGGGTAAAATCTTCCGGGGCTTAAGTGGTTAATCACTTCCTGATGACGCCTATGTATCGAAATGCATTGAGGTCCAGCACGTCCGACGTCACATCCGATTTGCGTTAATCACAGCTTGGAACGCGGAAGTAAGGAGGAGCGCCTTCCTGGTGATCAGCATAGCGGCTCCCCTGCCTGAATTTTTATACTGCCTATGTCAAGTGCCTTAGTGGCACCAGAAAAAGTGAGTTGTTTTCTTCAGCTTATTTTCATTTAATAAATACACACTGCACCATGAGGCTTTCTCCCTGTCTTTTTCTTGAGCCACTTGGAATCTGAGCCACTTAAACAGGAGTTTTGAGCCATCTATTCTGAGGGAAAACCACCCCTGAATCCCCACTTAGGAAGAGGGTGTTGCTGAAAGATCCTTTAAAGAGCTCTACCTGCACCATAGGTCACTTGAGGCCTGGGTGCATCTGGTAAGTGACCCCAGCTCACTGGGTGAAGGATCAGACACCCATTGCGTCACTTTGGCACCCCATCAATAGTAAGAAGCACGTAAAAGAGAGAAAAAAACACACAACAAAGCACCACGCATTTTTGGGAATATTCACATTATATATTTTTTATGAATTGTCTTGGCAAACGCATTATTGTGTAATCATTATATGGTGTGTCACGGATTGGTGTTTATTTATTGCATGAAGTATATTATTATGTATTTATTGTAGCACTCATAATCACAACAAGTGAACCGTGTAAGATTAAGAGCCCCAGTGTAGCCCCAGGTCGCCCCAGGTCGCTTGACATAACAAAAGCAATGTTAATCAATCAGTGCTGTCTTAATTGGCACTACTGAAGTCGCTCCGACTTCAGAAAAGGGTCCTGTACTACTTTGAGGCGACCTGTGATCCGACTTGTCCCATATACTTCAATGGGAGTCGCCTCATTATCTTAATTGAAGCGACTTGTTATCAGACTTTCCAGGAAGAAGAAAGAGATTAGCCAGGCATTCCCCACATTGCAGCCATGCCTATATGGTGTATATATATACATATATATATATATATATATATATATATATATATACATATATATATTCCATTATCTCTGCTTGGTCTGTGTAAGTGGCACTGGTGGACACTGATTCGTGGCACTGATGGACACTGATTCATGGCACTGATACGTGGCAATGATACGTGGCACTGGTGGACACTGATTTGTGGCACTGATACGTGGCACTGATACTTGGCACTGGTGGACACTGATTCGTGGCACTGATACGTGGCACTGGTGGACACTGATTTGTGGCACTGATACGTGGCACTGGTGTAATGTAATGGTATATATATTCCATTATCTCTGTTTGGTCTGTGTGAGTGGCACTGGTGGACACTGATTCGTGGCACTGATACGTGGCACTGGTGGACACTGATTCATGGCACTGATACGTGGCACTGATACGTGGCACTGGTGGACACTGATACGTGGCACTGGTGTAATGTAATGGTATATATATTCCATTATCTCTGCTTGGTCTGTGTGAGTGGCACTGGTGGACACAGATATGTGGCACTGGTGGACACTGATTCGTGGCACTGATACGTGGCACTGATACATGACACTGATTCATGGCACTGATACGTGGCACTGGTGGACACTGATTCGTGGCACAGATACGTGGCACTGGTGGACACTGATTTGTGGCACTGATAGGTGGCACTGGTGGACACTGATTTGTGGCACTGATACGTGGCACTGGTGGACACTGATTCGTGGCACTGATACGTGGCACTGGTGGACACTGTTTCGTGGCACTGATACGTGGCACTGGTGTAATGTAATGGTATATATATTCCATTATCTCTGCTTGGTCTGTGTGAGTGGCACTGATGGACACAGATAAGTGGCACTGGTGGACACTGATTCGTGGCACTGATACGTGGCACTGGTGGACACAGATTCATGGCACTGATACGTGGCACTGATACGTGGCACTGGTGGACACTGATTTGTGGCACTGATACGTGGCACTGATACGTGGCACTGGTGGACACCGATTAGTGGCACTGATACGTGGCACTGGTGGACACTGATATGTGGCACTGATACGTGGCACTGGTGTAATGTAATGGTATATATATTCCATTATCTCTGCTTGGTCTGTGTGAGTGGCACTGATGGACACAGATAAGTGGCACTGGTGGACACTGATTCGTGGCACTGATACGTGGCACTGATACGTGGCACTGGTGGACACTGATTCATGGCACTGATACGTGGCACTGGTGGACACTGATTTGTGGCACTGATACGTGGCACTGGTGGACACTGATTCGTGGCACTGATATGTGGCACTGGTGGACACTGATTTGTGGCACTGATACGTGGCACTGATACGTGGCACTGGTGTAATGTAATGGTATATATATTCCATTATCTCTGCTTGGTCTGTGTGAGTGGCACTGGTGGACACATATAAGTGGCACTGGTGGACACTGATTCGTGGCACTGATACGTGGCACTGATAAGTGGCACTGGTGGACAGTGATTCATGGCACTCATACGTGGCACTGATACGTGGCACTGGTGGACACTGATTCGTGGCACTGATACGTGGCATGGTGGACACTGATTTGTGGCACTGGTGGACACTGATTCATGGCACTGATACGTGGCAATGATACGTGGCACTGGTGGACACTGATTTGTGGCACTGATACGTGGCACTGGTGGACACTGATTTGTGGCACTGATACGTGGCACTGATACTTGGCACTGGTGGACACTGATTCGTGGCACTGATACTTGACACTGGTGGACGCTGATTCATGGCACTGATTCGTGGCACTTATACGTGGCACTGGTGGACACTGATTTGTGGCACTGATACGTGGCACTGGTGTCATGTAATGGGATATGTATTCCATTATCTCTGCTTGGTCTGTGTGAGTGGCACTGGTGGACACAGATAAGTGGCACTGGTGGACACTGATTCGTGGCACTGATACGTGGCACTGGTGGACACTGATTCATGGCACTGATACGTGGCACTGATACGTAGGATGGTGGGCACTGATTTGTGGCACTGATACGTGGCACTGGTGGACACTGATTCGTGGCACTGATATGTGGCACTGATGTAATGTAATGGTATATATATTCCATTATCTCTGCTTGGTCTGTGTGAGTGGCACTGGTGGACACAGATAAGATGCAGTGGTGGACACTGATTCGTGGCACTGATACATGGCACTGGTGGACACCGATTCATGGCACTGATACGTGGCACTGGTGGACACTGATTTGTGGCACTGATACGTGGCACTGGTGGACAGTGATTTGTGGCACTGATACGTGGCACTGGTGGACACTGATTCGTGGCACTGATACGTGGCACTGGTGGACACTGATTCGTGGCACTGATACGTGGCACTGGTGGACACTGATTAGTGGCACTGATACGTGGCACTGGTGGACACTGATTTGTGGCACAGATACGTGGCACTGGTGGACACTGATTCGTGGCACTGATATGTTGCACTGGTGGACACTGATACGTGGCAGTGATACGTGGCACTGGTGGACACTGATACGTGGCACTGATACGTTGCACTGGTGGACACTGATTCGTGACACTGATATGTGGCACTGGTGGACACTGATTCGTGGCACTGATACGTGGCACTGGTGGACACTGATAAGTGGCACTAGTGGACACTGATTTGTGGCACTGATACTTGGCACTGGTGGACACTGATTCGTGCCACTGATATGTGGCACTGGTGGACACTGATTAGTGGCACTGGTGGGCAGTGGCACTGGTGGACACATACGTGGCACTGGTGGGCAGTGGCACTGGTGGACAGTGATACGTGGCACTGGTGGACACATACGTGGCACTGGTGGGCAGTGGCACTGGTGGACACTGATACGTGGCACTGGTGGGCAATGAGGAAATGAGTAAAAAAAACAGAAAAGGGGAATTAGGTCACAACACATCATATTCTGATTGGCCAAACACAAAGTCGAAAATAATTCACAAGTCGCGGTAAAGTCGCGGTAAAATCACGGTAAAATCGCGGTTAAAAAGTCGCTCCGACATGGGGCAACTTATGGTCGCGGCAGTGTGAGCCGGCTCTTAGCACCAGCACTTTATTCATTATATGTTTACAATTTGCTCATATTTGCACTATCACCAATCTTTATAGGTAATTTATTTGTGCACAGTCACTTTAGCACTTTTTCATTGGTGATACTGACCCCATTCATATTGTTTCCTTCATTAACTGAGGTTGTGTTTTGGAATAATGTACTGTAGGTGTTAGCGCCTGACATTCCACCTGATTGGATTAGTTATGTTAGAGGCACTGTGCTTTATGCATATGCCTACTTACTATTAGGGCTCATTTACACTTGCAGGTGTGGCTGAACCTCATTTTAACCACTCCCTTCCTCTCCCCCTTAGCTGTAGAGGCAGCAGCTGGGGGTGTTCAGATGCCCCAGACATGATGCTTTGTATTGAGGCTGCAGGAAGAATGCCTGCATTTGCATTGCAGTAGTGCTGCATTTTGGGGATTAAAACAGGTGATGAGGAGGTGACATATCACCTCCATATTGCCTGGCAAACCCCTCTAAAAAGCCATCTCAGCAGTCCGTGCCACATGTGTAAACAATCTCTTATTGCTAATTCAGTTGTACTTGACAATATTTAAAACCTACCGTATTATCTTTTATTAATAGGGCAGAGCATATTGCACACATAATTAACGATGATGGGAGGACGGTTACAGAGGACACTGAAAAAGCAACCGTGCTGAATGCTTTTTTCTTATCAGTCTTTACACAGGAAAAGGAGGGGTACACTGACCATGACTGTATGGTTAGTAGTAATACACAGGACTTGCCACTACGGCTAACAGAGGGTGAAATCAGGGAAAGGCTGGATAAACTTAACACAAACAAATCACCAGGCCCGGATGGCATACATCCGAGAGTACTCAAGGAACTCAGTAAGGTTATATCTAGACCACTGTTCCTGATCTTTGCTGACAGTATTAGGACAGGAGATGTACCAGGGGATTGGAGGAAAGCTAACGTGATTCCGATATTCAAAAAGGGGCAGGGAAATTATAGGCCTGTCAGTTTGACATCGATAGTTTGTACAGTAAACCTGTGCCGTTTTTATTTTTTGCGCTATAAACAAAGAAAAATTTAAAAAAACAACAATTTTGAAAAAAAATCGTTATCATTTTAGACCAATATGTATTCTGCTACATATTTTTGGTAAAAAAAAATCCCAATAACTGTATATTGATTGGTTTTTGCAAGAATTATCGTGTCTACAAACTAAGGGATAGATTTATGGATTTTTTTTATATATATTTTTTATTAGTAATGGCGATTTTTAGTGGGACTGCGACATTGCAGCGGACAAATCTGACACTAAGTGACAGTTTGTGGGCACCAGTGACACCAGTGATCAGTGCCAAAAATATGCACTGTTACTGTATAAATGACACTGGCAGGGAAGGGGTTATCATCAGGGACGATCAAAGGGTTAAGTGTGCTATTAAGGAGTGCTTTCTAACTGTGGGGGATGGACTGACTGCAAAAGGGAGAGATCTTTTTTACTGATTAGTAGGAACATACATAGGCAGACCACCTTTCTGTCATTCTCCTAAATGATCGTGAGTGACGGACGGCCATCATGGCCGCCGGACCCGCTGATTGGCTCCCTCAGTGTCCATGCACAGCAGGAGCGTGGCTTTGGTGGAACTCGCGCGTCCCCTAGAGCCCTTTTAGAAAATCAGGTATGTGATTTTGCACTTTAGGGCCATTCTGCCTTAGTAAATTAACATGGGGCAGTCCTTAAGTGGTTATCATACAGTATATATACACAGTAAAATCACTATGCAATAAATGTATATCAATTACAGATATGTGTAATGGAAGCTGCACTGTGGAGTGTTGCGTCTAAGAGGCGCATCATCCTTAGTGCTGAGCAAGCAACTATATCATTTTATTGCACAGTGATTTTATATGTATGCTATAGCACATTGTTCTCACTATTAGGCCTCATTCATACAGGACATACTGCTGTCTGCATTTGAGGCCATGTATGCATATCAAATTGGGAGCAGTGACCTTATTTAAGTGTTTAACCACTTCAATACAGTGCAGTTACACCCCCTTCCTGCCCAGGCCAATTTTCAGCTTTTAGCTCTGTTGTATTTTGAATGACAATTGCACGGTCATGCAACACTGTACCTAAACCAAATTTATGTCATTTTTTCCCACAAATAGAGCTTTCTTTTGGTGGTATTTAATCACCGCAAGGTTTTTTCTTTTTTGCTACACAAATAAAAAAAAACTGAAAAGTTTGAAAAAAAAAAAAAAAAGTTTTTTTGTTTATGTTATAAAATTTTGTAAATAGATAATTTTTTTCCTGCACTGATGAGGCCACACTTACAGGCACTGATGAGGAGGCACTGATGGGGTGGCACTAATATGCAGCACTGATGAAAACTGATAGGCAGCACTGATATGTGGCACTGATATGCAGCATTGGTGGGCACTGATAGGTAGCACTGATGGGCATTGATAGGTGGCACTGATAAATGGCACTGATAGGCGGCACTGGTGGGCAATAATGGGCACTGGTGGGCAGCACTGATAAATGGCAATGATGGGCACTGGTGGGCAGCACTTATAGATGGCAATGGTAGGCAGCACTGATGGGGAGGGCACTGGCAGGCTCCCTGATTGCCATCCCTGGTGGCTATGGGGGGCATCCCTGGTGGTCATGATTGCATCCCTGGTGGCTCTAGTGGCACCCCCTGAAGGGTCTGCGCTGGTAATCAATGCTCTGATTTCCAACACAGACCCCCCCCCCCTGTCAGGAGAGCCTCAGATCGTCTCTCCTCTACTCGTGCCTGTCAGGCACGAACTGAGGAAAGCTGATCAACGGCTCTTCCCATTTACTATGTGACCAGCTGTGATTGGTCACAGCTGAGCTGAGATTGGAGATGCAGTGTGCCAGAATGACACACCGCAGAACCGATCGCCATTTTGCACGCCCCCCGCGGGCACGCAGAGCGCACTATCCTGCACGACGTCATCGGACGGCGGGTAAGGATAATACAACCACCTTCCTGCCGTCAATTGCCTATAGGGCAGGCGGGAAGTGGTTGGGCACTTTTTTTTTATTATGTAGTCTATATCATTTGTCCTTTTTATATATCAGCTAGAAATAATTTTAAAAGAAAGGAGCACAGACTTTTTAATCTTCTTTTTTATTTTTTGTAATTTGTCACTAAATTACACAACGTTGTCACTAAAAGATGAATTTCTCACACATGACATGGGTATATGTGGAATGACACCCCAAAATACATTTTGCCGCTTCTCCTGAGTATGGGGATGCCCCATGTGTGAGACTTTTTGGGAGCCTAGCTGTGTACAGGACCGCGAAAACCAATCAACACTCTCAGGTTTTCTAATGGCGTAAATTGTGTATGTTACCTCTGCACTACCTGTCACAGTTTCGGAGGCCCTAAAATTCCAAGATAGCACCAAACCCCCCCAAATGACCCCATTTTGCAAAGTAGACACCCCAAGCTATTTGCTGAGAGGCATGGTGAGTCCATGGAATATTTTATATTTTGCCACAAGTTCCGCGAAATATATATATATATATATTTTTTTTTTTTTACACAAAGTTGTCAGTAAATGATATATTACTCACACATGCCATGGGTATATGTGAAATGACACCCCAAAATACATCCTGCTGCTTCTCTTGAGTACAGGGATACCCCATGTGTGAGACTTTTTTGCAGTCTAGCCGAGTACAGGACCCCTAAAACCAATCCCCACTTTCAGGCTTTCCAAGGGCGTAAATTGTTGATTTCACTCCTGACTACCTATCACAGTTTCGGAGGCCATGAAATGGAAAGACAGCACAACCCCCCCCCAAATGACCCCTTTTCGGAAAGTAGACACCCTAAGCTATTTGCAGAGAGGCATGTTGAGTGTTTTGCAGATCTCACTTTTTGTCACGTTTTGGATATCGAAAAAAAGAGGAAAAAAAATGCATTTTCCTGTTTTTTCTTCATTTTCCAAAAAAAAAAAAAATGAGAGCTGCAAAATACTCACCATGCCTCTCAGCAAATAGATTGGAGTGTCTACTTTTCAAAATGGGGTCATTTGGGGGGGGGGGGGGGGGGGGTTTTGTGCCATCTTGGCTTTTTATGGACTTCAAAAGTGTGATAGGTAGTAAGGAGTGAGATCAACAATTTACGCCCTTAGAAAGCCAGAAGGTGCGGATTGGTTTTCCGGGTCCTGTACGCGGCTAGACTGCCAAAAAGTCTCACACATGGGGTATCCCTGTACTCAGGAGAAGCAGCAGAATGTATTTTAGGGTGTCATTTCACATATACCCATGACATGTGTGAGCATTATATCATTTACTGACAACTTTGTGTAAAAAAAAAAAAAAAAAATAATAATAATTTTCCCGAAACTTGTGGCAAAATATAAACTATTCCATGGACTCACCATGCTTCTCAGCCAATAGCTTTGGAGTGTCTACTTTGCAAAATGGGGTCATTTGGTGGGGTTTTGTGCTGTCTTGTAATTTCAGGGCCTCTGAAACTGTGACAGGTAGTCAGGGGTAAAATCAGCAATTTACGCCATTAGAAAACCTGAAGATGGGGATTGGTTTTCGGGGTCGCGTACACAGCTAGGCTGCCAAAAATTCTCACACATGTGGCATCCCTGTACTCAGGAGAAGCAGCAGAATGTATTTTTGGGTGTCATTTCACATATACCCAAGGCATGTGTGAGCAATATATCATTTAGTGACAACTTTGTGTAAAAAAAACAAAAAAAAATAAAAATTTCCCGACACTTGTGGCAAAATATAAAATATTCCATGGACTCACCATGCCTCTCAGCAAATAGCTTTGGGTGTCTACTTTTCAAAAAGGGGTCATTTGGGGGGTGTTTGAACTGTCCCAACATTTTATGCTCAATCTTATCCACACATCACCCACTCTTCTAACCACTTGAAAACCAAGCCTTTTCTGTGACTTTTTGTTTACATGAAAAAATATTTTTTTTTTTTTTATTGAAAATTACTTTGAACCCCCAAACATTATATATTTCTTTAAAGCAGAGGCCCTATAGAATAAAATGGTGGATGTTGCAAATTTTTTTTGTCACACGGTATTTGCGCACAGATTTTCCAAACGCAATTTCTGCAAAAAAAAATAATTTTTTTCTAATTTATTGCACAAATACACTATATAATTCCAATTTGTTTGGTAAAATTTAAAAGATGATCTTATGCCGAGTACATAGATACCAAACATGACATGCTTTAAAAATTGCGCACGCCTCTGCAGCGGCAACAAAGTACGTACATTTTTAAAAACCTTTAAAAGTCTTTACAGGTTACCACTTTTGACTTACAGAGGAGGTCTACTGCAAGAGTTACTGCACTCGACCTGACATTCGCGGCGATACCTCACATGCATGCTGCAATTGCGGTTTACATACAGTCAGGTCCATAAATATTGGGACATCAACACAAGTCTAATCTTTTTGGCTCTATACACCACCAGAATGGATTTGAAATGAAACAAACGAGATGTGCTTTAACTGCAGACCCACTGCATGTAAAAGAAGTCTAGTGGCCAATTACCTGCTAGGATTGCTTTTACATGTAAGCCGACTGCTGGCTGTAAAAAACGATACCAAGATGATGCCTAAATCTGCAGGCATCATCCTGGTATAACCACTCAACCAAGTCCAGCAACGTACCAGTACATTGCTGGTCCTTGTTTGGCATATAGTGTAGGTTTTTTTTTTCATGCAGCACAGGAATAATGTGTAGTATTACCCACCATTAACCGCCCAAACATCCACCCACTTAATTAAATGATGGGTATGCACGACACTATCCACGTATACCAAAATAGGATTTTAACTGCAGTGCTGAAATCAAAAAATCACCACAGCTGCTGCCAGCAAAGGTATCCATATATGCTGAGCGCAAACGCTGTTTGTGTCAGAATATATAAAATCAATGCCGTAGCAGCCGACGAGTACCTGCAAGAGAAACAGGTCACAAAAGAATGAAAAACAAACAAAGTACATTAAAAGTACAGTAGGAAGAGTAGAAGAACATATAAAATGACTGACACAACAACAGTTTTTGGATCCTTTTATTTTTCTTTCTAACTGTTGTTCCTCGATTTGGGACTGCGATTTTCCAGCTTGGGTCTCTCAAAATGTCGATGGACATCCAACATCTTTCGAGACCCTATGTTTGTGTGCCCTACACTGTGTCGTGCTGTACCCTACACTAAAACTCCACTAGTGTATGGTAGCGCTCGAAACATTCCCCCGATGCAGAGACCAGGTTGGTCAGGACATTTGGGACAATAATAACGGGTGTCACGCCTACATCCACGCCTGCTACAGACACAACATCTGCTTTGGGGTCGTCTTTGGGTAGGGGTACTCGGGAGGACATATGGAAAATGTCTCTCATGCAGCCGCTCACTGCATCTGGAAGGGGAACTAGGGCAGGCATGCCTCCTGGGTACAGATAGGCAAGGATGATCGCTCCTGGAATTCCCAGAAGGATTCAGTTTGTCCTGACGCCCTGTATAGGACAAAGGCATTCAGCATAGCCAATTGGAAAAGGTAAACAGACACTTTTTTGTACCAGCGTCTGGCTTTACGGGCAACTAAATACAGAGCCAAAAGCTGGTCGTTAAGGTCCACCCCTCCCATATTAAGGTTATATTTGTGGACACAGAGGGGTTTCTCCATAACGCCAGTTGCCGTAGGGATTTGGATCGTCATGCCTGCGTGAAGGGAGGACAGAACATAAACATCCCGTATATCCCTCCACTTCACTGCAAGCAATTTGTCCGTTTTCAAGCAGGCTCTCGCCCCCCCCCGACTAAGATGGGAATTTACAAGCCGTTGGGGGAAGCCCCGGCGATTAGGTCGCACGGTGCCACATGCGCCAATTTGTAATTCAGAAAGATGACTAAATAGTGGCACGCTTGTGTAAAAGTTGTCCACGTACAAATGGTACCCCTTTCCGGATAAGGGTGACACCAAGTCCCAAACAATCTTGCCGCTGCTCCCTATGTAGTCTGGGCAGTTCGGGGGCTCCACACAGCTATCTTTTCCCTCAGAGACTCGGAAACTAACTGTATAACCTGTGGCCCTGTCACACAATTTATACAGCTTGACCCCGTACTTGGCACGCTTGCTGGGGAGGTACTGTTTCATAGCAAGGCGGCCAGTAAATTTAATCAGGGACTCGTCAATGCAGACAACTTGTTCGGGGGTAAACAAGGCTGCAAACCGCTGATTGAAGTGGTCTATGAGGGGCCGAATTTTGTGGAGCCGATCATATTCAGGGTCTCTCCGAGGACGACAGATTTCATTGTCGCTGAAATGCATAAATCGCAGAATTTGCTCATATCTCGCCCTGGACATGGAGGCAGAGTACATGCGCATATGGTGAACTGGGCTAGTGGACCAATATAGCCGCAATTCACTCTGTTTAGTTATGCCCATGTGGAGGGAAAGGCCCAGAAAGATTTTAAAATCGGGAACCGTTATAGGTTTCCAGCCGAATGGTCTGGCAAGGGGCGAATTTGGGTTGGCGGCGATTAATTGTTGTGCGTATAAATTTGATTGATCCACAATAGATCTGTAAAGATCTTCCGTGAAGAACAGCTCAAAAAAGTTCAGGGGCGTAAAACCAGCTGTCTCCACGTGGATTCCAGGTTGGGCTGTGAATGGGGGAAGTACTGGCGCTGTAGAATCAGTGGGTTGCCAATTAAGATATGCCAGCGCATCAGGGAGGGCACTATGGGCTCTACGGGCCTGTCTTCGAATACGCAGTGGCTGCGGGCCACTACTCGTGCTAGCCACCGCACCAGCTTCAACTGCACTTATGGGACTCGCCACGTCACCAAGTGATACTGCAGTGCTGGTTGTACTAGGTCCAGGGTGTACAAGGCCACTAGAAGGATGAGCGGCACTAGTACCCACACTCTGCTCCATACGAGCACCCTGCGATTCCTGCATCTCAACAACTCCAGAATGGGGTCGGGTAAGTCTGGGTCTAACAGGGACCCATCTGTCGTCGGAGCTATCTGTCAGGGAGCCGCTGCTGTCATCAGGTTCGTATACTGACAGTAATTCTGTCAGTGTAGCTTCCCCATCGCTATCATCTGACACGGCCAGTATACTATAAGCCTCTTCACCACTGTACAAATGTTTGGACATTTTGGTAACTAAATTTACCTGTGGAATATCCTGTAGGATGGAACCCAAAGGTGGGCCTCCTGCACGGAAAAAGCGGGGGAATGGGATGTTTCTGATGCTCTTACAGTACAGACATATAGTCAAATATTAAAGTAAAGCAGAAGATGTAGATAGAATAAAAAGATATATCCTTTATTAACACATATAAATCACATATAAAATTTACAAAATTGTATACGGCATATATACATATCTCCAGATGCCTGTTAAAGACAAAAGAACAAAAGAGCAGATCCAACTTCAATTTGTGCCATGCACATGTGCTGGGGAACTGAAACTTGGACCCAAAGACCCCTACGCGTTTCGACTAAGTAGTCTTCCTCAGGGGGAAAGGTGGTCCAGAGTTCCTCAGAACATATATCTAAACATACAATGTAGAGAAGAAATTCACATTAACTGACATATTAAATATCAAAATTATGTAGAAAGGCCATTATGTATTGTACACTTACATTCAGTATTGGTAATTGCACTTAGAAGGTCTGCACATGTAGCATATTCTGCAGGTCTCCCCTCAGGGACCCCCAAGAAAGGAAAGAGCCCGATCCAAGTCAGGGGACCACAAGGGGCAGGAGCAATGAAGGGCCGAAGCCGAACCTGATGGAGACATGGCGGGGTGGCAGGTAGGAGGGGAAAGGGGAAGAAAAAGAGATAGAGTGAAAAGAAAAAGAAGAGGAAAAAAGAAAAAGAAAAGTAAAATTGAATAAGAAGAAAGGGAAAAAGATGTATATTAGACTATACAGAAGGAGAAAAAAATATTCAAAAGAATCCAAATTTATTTTTCAAAAATAGTCCAAAGAAATATATATATGTATATATATATATATATATATATATATATATATATATATATATATATATATATAGATTGGAAAAAGAAAAAATATATATATATAAATGTAAAGGACTTTTAAGTCCAAGTACCTGCTTCAGTTGTCAGTCAATAGTCCCCCGAGCACAAAAAAGGACAAGGGTATGACTATGTAGAGAGGCCAAACAAAAAAATATATTAAAAAGCAAGAGGAGGAAAAATCACTCCTCAAGAGCAAGAAACAACGATCTCCAAACTAAAAAAAATAAAAAAAGGAAAAAAGGGAGGGGAAGAGATAGAGTGAAAGGAGAAGTAGATGCAAAGAGGAGGTGAGACAACAAGGAAAACATGTATAGTGTGTGTTAAGAATTGCCAAGATGAGCATGAATGAATAGAACAAAAGACCAAGAATAAAACATACCTGCTTTTGGAGCTCGACAAACGTACCTCCCCACAGAAAGTAGGGAATGAGCACCTGAGCCGAGAAGTCAGGTATATAAGGGAAAAAAAGACCCACCTCTCGCTCCCATGTACCAATCCCGCCATGCCGCCACCAAGGTGAACGCCTACAGCCATCGCCCACTGGTGGAGAGAAACCCCACCTGCCCCCCGTAGCAGACATCCCCCAGACCGCCCCGAGCCAAGGCGGTCATGTGTTGCCGATAACGGGGCTAGCTGGTCTCCGATGGAGTCCCCATCATGGCGGAGGTACACATCCGGCCCGACAGGCCGGAAGTGACCTCATCACAGGAGCCGGAAATGGTCCGGCGGCCATCTTGGAACGGGGCAAACCAGGGGAAAGAATGCCACGCCGACACAGTATCCGGTGTACGACCACCGGAAAGGAAGGACCCAACCCCAAAGGGGGGAACCTCCTAGCCCCGACACCTCCCAAAGGAGGGCGGGGCCACATGTGCCGGGCGGTCCCTAGAAAGGAGGAGGAACTCCATAAAAGAAGATCCGAGAGCGGGAGAGTGCAGACATGCACAGTCCATGATCTAATACTAAGAAAATCATGCAGAGGAATCTGGATGAACAGGGAAAAGAAAATAAATAAAACAAAAAGATAAAAATTAAAAGGAAAATAATACATAATGAATGAATGTACAAATTACAATAAACATAAACAAGAACAAAAAAAAAAAAAAATTAAAAAAAATGAAAAAAAAAAAAAAAAAATGGGACACTTGCAATGGACACATGGGAAAATATAAAAAGGAAAAAAAAAAAAAAAAAAAAAAAAAAAAAAGGATGTATTTCAAAAATAACTAAAAATACATGGGTGAGGATAAATAAATATAAAGGAAAGAGAGAAAAAAGGGAAACATGGTCATTGTGGGATTACATGAGATGTTCAGAACGACCAGATACAAAACCATCTAAAAAGGGTTTAAAGCTGACAATTTCATTCAGCCCAGGAAATATGCTAGCCTTTAAAGAGTGTATCCATCGCGCTTCTTTTTGTAGGAGCGACTTATTCCAGTCGCCCCCCCCTTTCAATTTGTTCAGGTGTCATAGCCTCAAGAGCCCAAAAGGTAAGTTTAGGCATATGGTAGCCATGATTGTTAGCAATATGTTTACCTATAGTGGTGTATGGGTCCCCTATCTCCGCAGAAGTCACATGTTCTTTTATCCTTCTCCAAAATTCCCTTGTTGTCTTGCCTATGTAGAAGGCTCCACAAGGACAATTTAGAAGGTAGACAATGCCTATTGAGAGGCAATTGACATGTTTCAAACTGTGTTTTTGACCGTTGGGTAATATGTGAGATCTGGAACTTAGGAGAAAGGGGCACCATTGACACCCACCACAGGGGTATGTTCCCTTGGCCTTCCCCATATCTTCCACCGAGATGGAGGGGGAAAAGGAACTTGAAACTAATTTATCTTTCAGAGATGTAGGTCTTCTGAACGTTATTAGTGGCTTGGGGGGTAACAGTTGTGCAATTTTTTTGTCAGCTTGCAAGAGATGCCAAAAATTAGAAAGGTGCTTACGAATAATATTGTGTTGAGAATTGTAAGTAGTGATAAAACGCAAAGGTTGCTTAATGGTCATGTTGTCCATTGCCCTATTTTTTAAAAGAGAGGATCTATCCTTGGAGGCCGCCTTATTGTAGGCCTTACGTAGACAGTTTTTTGAATAACCCCTATGTAATAGGCGGTTTCGTAGTTGAAATTAAAATTACCTGTACAGTGGTGTTGACTCACAGGTAATAAAAGCACCTGGTTGTCAAGGACTATTTCAAGCGCTACCAAAAAAACTGCTAATGCTAGCAGGGATCAGGCCTGACTTTGCTAACACAGCGGTTTTGTGTGTTGCGTTTTTTTGGAAGTGACAGTAATCTATTGATTACTACACTTGCCTGGGTGAAAGGGTTAAACGCAGGCGCTGGCAGGAATCAGTGCTGACCGTGGAAACACCGCGTTTTGGGAACCCTAAACTATGGGGACGCTAGTATAGTTCTGATCAGATCAGATATTGATCTGTTCAAACACTATACTAGTAATGGAAGTGTGTGTGTGTGTTTGTGTGTGTGTGTTGTAATCAAGGGGTTATTTCTTTACATATGCGCGGGGATCTGCGCTTTTTTAGACTGACACTAAACTAGCTAATGTCACCTGTGTCACTAATAATAGTGATCAGAAAAGAACTGTACACTATAAAAGTGACACTGTGACAGGGCACGGAAGGGGTTAACTGGGGGTGATCGGGGGGGGGGATCAGGGGGTTAAATCTTTATTGGGGGGGGGGGTGGCGGGGACCATAAACCTCCTTTGGGATAGAAACTAAGTCGTTAGCGCAAACTCATGTCACAAGCACACTAATACAAAATACAGTAAAAACAGTATATTACATGTGTATTAGTGTGCAATGTGACAGGGGGGAAGGGGTAAACTGGATGGGATTTATTGGGAGGGGGTGGCGGGTATCCTAAGGATAAAAGAAAGGGTGGCAAGCGGTAAACCTGGTCACAAGTCACACTTATACGGGTATATAGAAAATGCTGTATACTGTATACAGTGTGTGTTGTGACAGGGGGTTAAGGGGTGATCAGGGGGGATCAGGGGGTTAAATCTTTATTGGGGGGTGGCGGGGACCCTAAACCTCCTTGGGACAGAAACTTAGTCGCTAGCTCTATTTCAAATCACAATCACACTAATACAAAAACACAGTATATTACGTTTGTATTAGTGTTGAATGTGACAGGGGGTAGGGGTTACCTGGGGGTGATCGGGGGGGGGGGGGGGGTCAGGGGGTTAAATCCTTATTGGGGGGGGTGGCGGGTATTTTAAGTGAAAAAGGGAGGGTCGCAAGCGCTACTCCTGTTCACAAATCACACTTATACAGGTATATAGGAAAATGCTATATGCTGTATACAGTGTGTGTTGTGACAGGGGGTGTAGGGGTTAACTGGGGGGGGAATCGGGGGTTAAACGTGCCTATCTAAATGTAGAAGTGTGTGCTTGATGCAGTACTCACAGTTAGATGTGCTCTCCTCTCATGCTGGATCCAAAAAGGATGATGGGAGGGAAGGGCACATCTTTTCTGAGCCTGTGTTTACACTTCACAGGTTCAGAGTGTAATCTGATTGGCCTGGACCTGATGACTGATCGGTTCTGAACCCAACCGTGTCACTGGCGGGACCGCGGGAGCGCGCACGCCAGAGCGGCGATGGCTAGTGACGTACCGCTATGTCACTTTGCCTGGCCGGGGCTGACCGCCGCAGTATATGTACTTGCGGCGGTCGGCAAGTGGTTAATATCGCAAAAAATGAAAAGCACAGAGGTGATCAAAAACCACCAAAAGAAAGCTCTGTTTGTGGGAATAAAAGGACGCAAATTTCGCTTGGGTACAGCGTTGCATGACCGCGCAATTGTCAGTTAAAGTTGCACAGTGCCAAGTTGCAAAAAGTTTCAATGCACAAATGTTCAGTTTCCCTTTGGCAAGGTTAAGGGGAGTTTCCCTAACTGTGGGTAAAACTGTATGTCTTGGAATTTAATAAACAGTTTAAGCTCTGCATGTTGAACCCTCAACACCTGTGTGGATTGTCTAGTTCTTAGGAGGGAAGGATGGTGTAATGCTACCTGGATTGTTGCATGCTGTACCTGCCTATTTGGGTTATTACCTGTTTTCCTGTCTATCAGCGGAGACCCTGTAGATTAAACTTTTTCTCCGCTACAGTCATGGATGGGTATTCCAGCATGACAATGACCCAAAAGACACGACCAAGGCAACAAAGGAGTGGCTCAAGAAGAAGCACAATAAGGTCTTGGAGTGGCCCAGCCAGTCTCCAGACTTTAATCCCAAAGAAAATATGTGGAGGTAGCTGAAGGTTTGAGTTACTAAACGTCAGCCTCAAAACCTTAACCACTTCCATACCGCGTCATTGTAAAATGACGGCGGCAGGAATCTTTTGCGGCGATCAGGGATGAGGCTCGTCCCTCGGACATAGCCCATCCCCGATCAAGGTAAACAGCCAATGAAAATTGGCTGTTTACAACGTAATCGGCTGTGTCAATCACAGCCAATCACATGAGCGGCTCCACCGCGAGCCACTCGTTCTCTCTGCAATGCGCGCCCCCTGGGGTGCGCAGCGCGGCGATCAGGGACAAGGCTCATCCCTCGGACAGAGCCCATCCCCGATCTAGGTAAAGAGCCAATGAAATTGGCTTTTTACCACGTGACCGGCTGTCTATCACAGCCGGTCATAGAATGTGAACAGAGAACACGGTAACTAGCTGTCACCGTGTTCTCCTCCTCACACACTGATCCTGTGTGAGGAGGAGATTGTGGTAACAGCTAGTTACCGATTACAATGCACCCCAAAACACACTGATTGCCCCCCCCTGTCACTAGCCCATCAAAGTACCTGTCACCAGCCCATCAGGTACTCTGATGACAGGTACTCGGGTACTCTGATGGGCTGGGGACAGGTACTCGGGTACTCTGATGGGCTGGTGACAGGTACTCGGGTATTCTGATGACAGGTACTCGGGCACTCTGATGACAGGTACTTGGGTACTTTGAGTACCTGTCATCGGAGTACCTGAGTACCTGTTATCGGAGTACCCAAGTACCTGTCACCAGCCCATCAGGTACTCCGATGACAGGTACGCGGGTACTCTGATGGACTGGTGACAGGTACTCGGGTACTCTGATGGGCCGGTGACAGGTATTTTGATGGGCTGGTGACAGGTACTCGGGTACTCTGATGGGCTGGTGACAGCTATTTTGATGGGCTGGTGACGGGTACTCGGGTACTCTGATGACAGGTACTCGGGTACTTTGAGTACCTGTCATCGGAGTACCCATCATCGGAGTACCAGAGTACCTGTCATCAGAGTACCCGAGTACCTGTCATCAGAGTAACGGAGTACCTGTCATCAGAGTACCCGAGTACCTGTCATCAGAGTACCCGAGTACCTATCATCAGAGTACCCGAGTACCTGTCATCAGAGTACCCCAGTACCTGTCATCAGAGTACCCCAGTACCTGTCATCAGAGTACCCCAGTACCTGTCATCAGAGTACCCGAGTACCTGTCATCAGAGTACCCGAGTACCTGTCATCAGAGTACCCGAGTACCTGTCATCAGAGTACCCGAGTACCTGTCTCCAGCCCAGAGTGCCCGAGTACCTATCTGTATATATATATAATGTTTGGGAGTTCTAAGTAATTTTTTATAAAAAAAATGGATTTTTGTAAGAACTTACCATCAAATCCTTTTCTCTGAGGTTCAATCGACAGACGCAGCTCTGCTTAATCATAGACTATAGGTTATGCTCCTCCCACTAGGGATAGGCACTATGCGTAAAAAAAAGGCTTGTCCACGCCTATAGGGGCTGTCCCAGCAGGCATACCCCCTCAGGCTCTGCTATACTCAAACAGTTGTATTGCAAGCAGAAAAAGACCCCATAACTCAAAAATAGGGGGCGGGTGCTGCGTCTGTCGATGAAGGATTTTACGGCAAGTTCTTACAAAAATCCAGTTTTCTCTATCGTTCATCGACAGACGCAGCTCTGCTTAATCATAGGGATGTCCCAAAGCAGTAAAAACATGAGGGGTGGGAACAAGACAGGAACAAAAAACCTGAATGCCCCAATGGCCAAACGTAGCCAACCAGGTAAAACAGAGCTCCCCGAAACAACGAACCCTCAAAGAGAAACCAAAAAAGGGGTTTCTCTCTTAAACTGCAGCCTGCAAAACTTTGCGGCCAAAAGAAGCATCTGCTGATGCCAGCACATCTACCTTGTAGAATTTTGAACTTTCCAGAATACACGAGTTGTTCCGGTCAGTGTCAAATCCAGTGGCGGCTGGTGAAGTTTTAAGATGGTGGGGCACAAGACCCCGCCCTTCCATTTCTCAGAAGCCCCACCCCTTATAGACTCCACCCATTTTGTCCCCTGTATTATACTTGCGTGAACAAATTCTCCCAATATATCACATATTAAAGGTCCATCAGTACTATTATATCCCATAATAGGGAGCAGGGGCCCTATTATGGGATATACTGTGAGAGACATCCTATTATGGGATACACTGACTGAAAGTGGCACAAACCCCACAGTACAGACCCCCTAGCACAAACCCCTCAAGCACAAACCCCACAGTACAGGCCCCCTAGCACAAACCCCACAGTACAGACCTCCTAGCACAAACCCCACAGTACAGACCCCCTAGCACTAATCCCAGAGTACAGACCCCCTAGCACTAATCCCACAGTACAGACCCCCTAGCACTAATCCCACAGTACAGACCCCCTAGCACTAATCCCACAGTACAGACCCCCTAGCACAAACCCCACAGTACAGGCCCCCTTAGCACAAACCCCACAGTACAGGCCCCCTTAGCACAAACCCCACAGTACAGGCCCCCTTAGCACAAACCCCACAGTACAGACCCCCTAGCACTAATCCCACAGTACAGACCCCCTAGCACAAAACCCCACAGTACAGGCCCCCTAGCACAAACCCCACAGTACAGACCCCCTAGCACTAATCCCACAGTACAGACCCCCTAGCACTAATCCCACAGTACAGGCCCCCTAGCACAAACCCCACAGTACAGGCCCCCTAGCACAAACCCCACAGTACATGCCCCCTTCAATGTAGTGACCAGTATATATGCCCCCTTTCAATGTAGTGACCAGTATACATGCCCCCTTTCAATGCAGTGACCAGCATACATGTCCCCAATGCAGTGACCAGCGTACATGTCCCCAATGCAGTGACCAGCGTACATGTCCCCAATGCAGAGATCAGCATGCGTGCTTCCAATGCAGTGACACATATAAGGTGAGGGTAAGGAGCATATGGTTATAGATTGCTATTGTAGGTCCCTGTATTTTAATAATACTTGTCTGACCTAACCAGGGCAGGCATACGTGAAAGGTGTTCTGTTCAGGTGTCAGAACTAAGGTTTGCAGTGACCAGTGTACATGTCCCCAATGCAGTGACCAGTGTACATGTCCCCAATGCAGTGACCAGTGTACATGTCCCCAATGCAGAGATCAGCGTGCGTGCCTCCAATGCAGTGACCAGCATACATGTCCCCAATGCAGTGACCAGCATACATGCCCCCAATGCAGTGACCAGCGTACATGCCCCCAATGCAGTGACCAGCATACATGTCCCCAATGCAGTGACCAGCGTACATGTCCCCAATGCAGTGACCAGCGTACATGTCCCCAATGCAGTGACCAGCATACATGTCCCCAATGCAGTGACCAGTGTACATGTCCCCAAAGCAGAGATCAGCGTGCGTGCCTCCAATGCAGTGACCAGCATACATGTCCCCAATGCAGTGACCAGCATACATGCCCCCAATGCAGTGACCAGCATACATGTCCCCAATGCAGTGACCAGTATACATGTCCCCAATGCAGAGATCAGCGTGCGTGCTTCCAATGCAGTGACCAGCGTACATGTCCCCAATGCAGTGACCAGCATACATGTCCCCAATGCAGAGATCAGCGTGCGTGCTTCCAATGCAGTGACCAGTGTACATGTCCCCAATGCAGAGATCAGCGTGCGTGCTTCCAATGCAGTGACCAGCGTACATGTCCCCAATGCAGTGATCAGCATACATGTCCCCAATGCAGTGACCAGTGTACATGTCCCAAATGCAAAGATCAGTGTGCGTGCTTCCAATGCAGTGACCAGCATACATGTCCCCAATGCAGTGACCAGTGTACATGTCCCCAATGCAGAGATCAGCGTGCGTGCTTCCAATGCAGTGACCAGCCTACATGTCCCCAATGCAGAGATCAGCGTGCGTGCTTCCAATGCAGTGACCAGTGTACATGTCCCCAATGCAGAGATCAGTGTGCGTGCTTCCAATGCAGTGACCAGCGTACATGTCCCCAATGCAGTGACCAGCATACATGTCCCCAATGCAGAGATCAGCATGCGTGCTTTCAATGCAGTGACCAGCATACATGTCCCCAATGCAGTGACCAGCATACATGTCCCCAATGCAGAGATCAGCGTGCGTGCTTCAAATGCAGTGACCAGCATACATGTCCACAATGCAGTGACCAGTGTGCATGTCCCCAATGCAGAGATCAGCGTGCGTGCTTCCAATGCAGTGACCAGTGTACATGTCCCCAATGCAGAGATCAGCGTGCGTGCCTCCAATACAGTGACCAGCGTACATGTCCCCAATGCAGTGACCAGTCTACATGTCCCCAATGCAGAGATCAGCGTGCGTGCCTCCAATGCAATGACCAGCGTACATGTCCCCAATGCAGTGACCAGTGTACATGTTCCCAATGCAGAGATCAGCGTGCGTGCCTCCAATGCAGTGACCAGCATACATGTCCCCAATGCAGAGATCAGCGTGCGTGTTTCCAATGCAGTGACCAGCGTACATGTCCCCAATGCAGTGACCAGCGTACATGTCCCCAATGCAGAGATCAGCGTGCGTGCTTCCAATGCAGTGACCAGTGTACATGTCCCCAATGCAGAGACCAGCGTGCGTGCCTCCAATGCAGTGACCAGTGTACATGTCCCCAATGCAGAGATCAGCGTGCGTGCTTCCAATGCAGTGACCAGCGTACATGTCCCCAATGCAGTGACCAGTGTACATGTCCCCAATGCAGAGATCAGCGTGCGTGCTTCCAATGCAGTGACCAGTGAACATGTCCTCAATGCAGAAATCAGCGTGCGTGCCTCCAATGCAGTGACCAGTGTACATGTCTCCAATGCAGAGATCAGCGTGCGTGCTTCCAATGCAGTGACCAGTGTACATGTCCCCAATGCAGTGACCAGTGTACATGTCCCCAATGCAGTGACCAGCGTACATGTCCCCAATGCAGAGATCAGCTAGCGTGCCTCCAATGCAGTGAGCAGTGTACATGTCCCCAATGCAGAGATCAGCGTGCGGGCTTCCAATGCAGTGACCAGTGTGCGGTGGCGGGATGCGGTGGTGACACGATCTTCTTCTTCCTCACGCGCGGGGGCGGCTCTCCTGTCTCCTCTCTTCTCTGGTGCGCGGGAACTGAAGGTGAACATGACGCCGGGGCGGTGCGCCGCCCCCAGACGTCACGTCACCAGGTCCGATGTCCTCCTGTGATTGGTCCAGGCTGGACTCTGGACCAATCACAGCCCACAAAAGTTAAAGTGGGGTGTGTCGGGGCGCATTGCTCTGCGCCCCGATGACCCCCAGAAGAGCGTCAAAAACCTCCCCCCCCCCCCACACCCAGCACTAAGTCCGGCGCCCCTAGTGGGTGAAAACTTGACTTTTTTTTTATTTAATCTTTTTTTTTCTGCTTCGTATTGGGGGGGGGGGGGCGCCACCCCTGCACCCTCTATGGGCGGGCCGCCACTGGTCAAATCCCTGTAACTAGGCAGAACAAACTGTTTGAACATAGCAAAGCCTGAGGGGTTATGCCTGCTGGGACAGCCACTATAGGCGTGGACAAGCCTTTTTTCCGCCTAGTGCCTATCCCTAGTGGGAGGAGCATAACCTATAGTCTATGATTAAGCAGAGCTGCGTCTGTCGATGAACGATAGAGAAATACTGATTTTAACTTGTAAGCAACAAGAGTCAGAAAAAGGCTTCGACTTTAAGCCCCGGTTCACATTAGTGCGATCGCGGAGATCGCATGTAATTCGGAGCACACTGCTCCTAAATTACATGCGATCTCATGTGCGGTGCAAATTTCAGCCATACACTTTGTATGGCTGGAATTCGCACCGCATTCGCACTAAACTCGCACCTGACCCTTTTTTATCCGCAGCCGAATCGGATCGCATAGTGGTTCACACTAGTGCGATCCAATTCTGTGCAAACTTGTAGATCGCACTGCGATATGTAATCGCAACTGGGGGTGTCGTTAACTTTTAATTGACACCCCCTGCGTATCGCATATGGCAGTGTGAACTGCGAGAGGTGCAGATGCGATGCGGGATCACGGTGCATATTCGCAGCGTTCCCGCATCGCACAAATGTGAACCGGGCTTAGTGGTAAATTGACCTCATTTACAGACCGAAGTTCAACCCTTTGATCTCTAAAAGAACCAAATAATACAATGTTTCTTTTTTTTTTTCCTCAGTGCTTTTTTTTTTACAGCTGTGAGCAGAGAACTGCTCTGCACTTGTTACACGAATCATGAAAATGCTGGATTAAGATCGAGGTTAAATCGTGATTTTCTAACGATTAATCATGCAGCTCTACTCTGGACGGTGGTCTGAGATGCCTGTAATGCTACACAGTGCTCTGGATGGTGGTCTGAGAGGCCTACAATGATGCACAGTGCTCTGGATGGTGGTCTGAGGGGCCTCAAATGATGCACAGTGCTCTGAATGGTGGCTGTAATGCTACACAGTGCTCTGAATGGTGGTCTGAGTAGGTCTGTAATGCTGGCTGCAGAGTGCTCTGGACGGAGGTCTGAGAGGCCTGTAATGCACATACAGTGCATCAGTGCAGCCTAACGGTGCCCATCAGTGCAGCCTAATCAGCATGTTAGTGAAGAAGAAAAAACAGAATTTTTGTAAAATCTTACCGTAAAATTCCTTTCTCTGAGTCCTCCGACAGTCACCGCCCACTCATACAGTCTTCACCAATGGGGTATTGACTTCCTCTCCTTAGGAGTAGCTAGGCATAAGACTTGTTAAAACAAAAGCATTTACATAGACACACCCATGGGGGCTGTACCACTGGTCCAATAACCCCCCTGCAATAGCCATCCCAACTCAGTTTGGTAGCAAGCAGTTAAGTGTATAAGAACCCCAAAAGAGGGGCGGGGGCGGCGACTGTCGGAGGACTCAGAGAAAGGAATTTTACGGTAAGATTCTACAAAAATTCAGTTTTCTCTTACGTCCTCCGACAGTCGCCGTCCCCTCATACAGTCTTCACCAATGGGGATGTCCCAAAGCAGTGTAGACATGAGGGGTGGGAAACGCAACCGTCAGAAAAGGCAACGCAGTACCCACATCAGAGAAAGGAACCTTACGTGAACAGCAAGGGAACCTTCTGGGCAACAAAATGGCTCAACAGGAGCAACAACCCAGGAAAGCAAATAACCAAGGGGGTAAACAACCCCAACAGCCAGGGACCCACACAAAACCTGGGTCCCCTACGGTACTGCCGCACAGAGAACTTTGCGGCCAAAAGGAGGCATCAGCTGATGCCAGAACATCAATTTTGTAGAATTTGGAAAAGGTGTGCACTGACGACCAAGTCACAGCCTTGCACACCTGGGCCACCGAGGCTTGATGCCGGAAAGCCCAGGACGCACTCACCGACCTGGTAGAGTGCGCCTTGACAGGGAAGGGTGGTACCCGTTCCTTCAATGAATAGGCATGAACAATTAATTGTCTGTCTGATCCATTTTGCAATGGTCGCCGCAGACGCAGCCATACCCTTCCGAGGTCCCTCAGGAAGGACAAAGAGAGAATCCGATTTGCGAAAGGATTCAGTCGACGACAGGTAAACCCTGATCGCCCTGACAACATCCAAGGAATGCAAGGCAATCTCCTTAGGATGCTTAGGATTCGCACAGAGCGAAGGTAAGACAATGTCCTCAATGAGGTGAAAATCCAAAAACACCTTTGGAAGAAAGGACGGGTTAGGTCGCAAGACCACCTTATCCCTATGAACCACCAGGTAAGGGGAGTGGCAAGACAACGCCGCCAACTCCGACACTCTGCGAGCAGAAGTGATCGCTACCAGAAAGGCAACCTTTTTAGACAGCAGAGGTAATGAAATTTCCCTGACGTTGTAACACGGACAGAACCAGGTTCAAATCCCATGGAGGTAGAGGCTCCCTTCTAGGAGGGGCCAAGTGACGCACACCTTGAATGAAGGTGCGAATCAAAGAATTAGACGCCACAGGGCGCTGAAAAAGAACAGCCAGTGCAGATACCTGGCCCCTAATCGTGGCCAACACAAGGCGCTGGTCCACACCAGACTGAAGGAAGGCCAACACCCTCGCCACCGAGTATGATCGAGGAGAGAAACCCCTGGACTCACACCAGGCAAAATAATCTTTCCATGTACATTAATAAATCTTACCAGACAAGGCTTTTCTAGCCTTGATTAAAGTAGGAATGACCGCTGAGGAGAGACCCCTGTCTCTCAGAACCTGGCTTTCAACAGCCATGCCGTTAAAGCCAGCGACTGTAAAGCAGGATGGAAGATCGGTCCCTGAGACAGCAGATCTTCCCGCATTGGCAGCCGCCATGGAGGCTCGACGGCCAGGTGATCGACGTCCATGTACCAGGACCGGCGTGGCCAGTCCGGCGCCACCAGAATCACCAGTGTTTGTTCTGAGGCCAACCTGCGAAGGAACCTGGACAACAACTGAATCGGAGGAAAGGCATAGATCAGACGATACTGATGCCAAGGCACCAGCAGCGCATCCGAGGCGTCTGCCAGAGGATCGCGCGTTCTTGCCACAAACCTTTCCACCTTGCGGTTTAGCCGAGACGCGAACAGATCCACATCCGGTGATCCCCACTTCACGCAGAGCATTTGAAATACCTCAGGGTGCAGGGACCATTCCCCCTGGTCCAGGGTCTGGCGGCTCAGATAATCGGCCTGCCAATTCTCCACACCCGGAATGTGAACTGCCGATATCGCCGGGACAGGAGTCTCGGCCCAAGACAGAATACTGGTCACTTCCTGGGCCGCTCGGGCACTCCTGGTGCCCCCTTGGTGGTTGATGTACGCCACCGCAGTGGCATTGTCCGTCTGCACCCCTACAGGACGGCCCTGAAGACGATCCGACCAATGGAGCAGGCACAGCCTGATCGCTCTCAATTCCAATATGTTTATCGGAAGGGAGGATTTCTCCTCCGACCAAGTGCCCTGGGCAGATAGGTTGCCTAGGACGCCACTCCAGCCCGACAGGCTGGCATCCGTGGTAAGCACCGTCCACAGTAACGCCCGGAAGGAATTCCCTTCCGAAACAGCCGGGGACTGAAGCCACCACAAGAGATCCATGCTGGTTTGGCGACTCAGAGACACTCTCAGGTCCAAGGACTGAGGTAGTCTGTCCCACCTGGCCAGGATCTCCGCTTGGAGAGACCGCATGTGAAACTGTGCAAATGGTACCACCTCAAAGGCCGATACCATCAACCCCAGGGACCGCATACAGGTCCTGAGTGACGAGGATTCGTTGTCCCTGAGGACCTGACCTCGGACTGCAGGGTCCGGAGCTTGTCCTCCGGCAAGAACACCTTTGCTTGAGCAGAGTCCAGAACCATTCCCAAATACGGGAGTCGAACCGAAGGAGACAAGGTTGAATTCTGAACGTTGATGGTCCAACTGAACTCCTGGAGCGTCTGGACCGTAGTGGACAGATCGCGCAGCAGGCTCTGACTGGCACTCGATCTTAACAGGAGATCGTCCAGATATCCCAAGACCGCAATGCCCTGTGCCCGTAACAGGCCCAGAACAGGCGCCAACACCTTGGTAAAGACCCTTGGAGCCGAAGCGAGACCAAAGGGTAACGCCACAAACTGATAATGATCCTCCGCGATGGCAAACCGGAGGTACCTCTGATGACCCTCGAAAATGGGGATGTGTAGATACTAGGGATGCACCGAATGTTCGGCGGCCGAACATTATTCGGCCGAAAATAGAAAAAACAACACTTTCGGTGTTCGGCCGAATAAGTCAAAAGGCCGAATAATTTTGTGCCGAATAATAGGGCTGAACGATAGTCGATATGATATCGACTATCGTTCTGTGGCCGTAGGCGATATTCATATCGCCGAGGTCACGATATTTACAGGGGGAAGGGACTCGGAGGAGGACAGGAGGACTCACAGACTTCCGTGAAGCCGGGACACTTCAGGGGTGAGCATACATACATTACTCACTCGTGCACTGCAGCCCGCCCCACACATTCAATGAGTCTTACTCTCCTCCCTAGTTTTTTCAATGGCACATTCAGGAAGCCAATCACGCCGTGATTAGCTGCACAGCGAACCAATCACGCGTGCCTGCACACCTTATTGGTTCCGCTGTGCCGCTACTCACGGCGTGATTGGCTTCCTGAATGTGCCATTGAAAAAACTAGGGAGGAGAGTAAGACTCACTGAATGTGTGGGGCGGGCTGCAGTGCACGAGTGAGTAATGTATGTATGCGGCTGTGCTCCTTTCCAGGCTCCTACTAGTCCACCTCCAGCCTCCTACTACCAACAGACTGTATAATCTGATCGAGTCCACACTGACACTGACTGACTGTCACTGAGTAATTGATGTTACCATATTAACCCTGACCTGCCCAGTGCCCTGTATCTGCAATTAAAATTTACAAGGCTGCCTGCATGCTCCCTGATTTCCATTCCCAGCATCCTTCCCAATCCCTACAGTGTCACTAACATTAACCCTATGGTACAAGGCTGTAGTGTGCACTGAATCCCATTCCCTACAGTAACATTTAGGGAGAGAGAGAGACATGAGAGGACAAGAGAGAGAGAGAGAGACATGAGAGGACAAGAGAGAGAGAGTGAGAGGACAAGAGAGAGAGAGAGACACGAGAGGACAAGAGAGAGGACAAAAAATTGGCAAAATAAATGGAAAAAATGCGAAACACCGCGTTCGGTATTCGGCCTTCGGCCAAACATTTTATTATTATTCGGCTTCGGCTTCGGCCAAGAATTTCATTTCGGTGCATCCCTAGTAGATACGCATCCTTCAGGTCGATAAAGGCCAGGAATTCTCCCAGACTCAGAGAGGCCACCACCGAGCAGAGCGATTCCATGCGGAACTTTCGAACGCGCACAAAGCGGTTCAGAGATTTCAAGTCCAGAATCGGACGCACTTTGCCCTCCTTTCTGGGCACAGTGAACAGATTCGAGTAGAACCCCCGAAACCTGTCCCAATGAGGCACCGGGACGATTACCCCCTGGGTGAGGAGATCCTGTACCGCTTGATGCAGGTCTTGTAACCGCCCTGGGGTCAAATGAAGATTTGAGGGAAAGAATCTGTCTGCCAGCCGTGAAAGAAATTCAATCTTGTACCCTTATCGAACGATATCCTGAACCCACCTGTCCTGAACTCGGAGCAGCCAAGCTTGGAGGAAACCATGCAAACGTCCCCTCACCGCTGAAATGGGTGAGGGCGCCCCTTCAGGCAGAGAGGAGCCACCGCACCAGCTTGGCCGGATTTTTGTTTGCCGGCCCAGGGCTTTCTCTGGCCACCCTGGCCCTTGAAGGGTTTTCCCTTGTACTGTGCCTTGAAGGCACGAAAGGACCCCTGATTAGGTTTAGAGGCGGGACCCCGCTTGCCACGGAAAAACTTGCCCTTCGGATTCTGGGGCAGCAGAGTGCTCTTGCTCCCAGTGACTCCTTTAACCAATTCATCCAGGGATTCTCCAAAAAGGCAAGACCCCGCATAGGGAATGTCAGCCACCGCCTTTCTAGATTTCTGGTCAGCCGACCAGCTCTTCAACCATATCAGCCGACGCTGGACAGGCGCGCAGCCAAAGGGGCCTCATTTAAGGCCGCATTGCACAAATACATGAACCCTTGATACATCTGGTCCACCATCTCCACGGTAGTGGGGGGGGGGGCAGAATCAGCCACGAGTGTGCGTCTGAGCACCTCGGTCCAATCCGCCACAGCCTGAGCCGCCATGACAGAGGCGAAAATAGGCTTTAGCATGGATCCTGCCAGCACGTAGGTGTGGCGGGCAAGTGATTCCAGCCTCCTCTCCGTAGGATCCCTAAATACCGGAGAATCTTCGGTGGGAACCAGAGTAGCCTTGTTCAATCTGGCTACAGTGTGATCCACTTGAGGAGGCATACACCAGCGTGCAACCGTAGTAGACGCAAAAGGGTAGAGAAGTTGAAACCTCTTAGGCACCGTGAAGGTGTGTTTTAAATTGCGCCATTGCTCATTCACAGTGTGATGAAACTCAGCGGGGCAAGGAGAAACCTGCGCCGACTTGCGGGTCCTGTGTGTACCAAAAGAGGACACAATGCCCGGAGGATTGGGCTCATCCTCTAAATGTAGTGTTTCTTTAATGGCAGAAATCAGTGCGTCCATAGCTGCGCGTTCCTCTGGCGTCCCAGGGGGGAATCATCCACCCCTGTAACCTCCGCCTCCCCCTCAGACTCTTGCGGGTCCTGAGAAGAGCGAGACCCTGAAAGGGGTACGCTACCTACAGCAACCATGACACATTCAGAATCAGAAGAAAAAGAAATCCTAGGCCTTTTTCTAGCAGCACGTTCAGTCATCAGCACATCCATTTTGGACACCAAAGTCGTTACAACAGCAGCCAAATTAGTCAGAGTAGAGGATTCAGAAGAACTTGAATCCCCCACCAAGGCTGGAGGGAATCTTCTGCCCTGGGATTCCATTGCAAAAAAAATTTTTTTTTTTTTAAGGTACTGGCCCTTTAAATGCGCCGCGGACCCCGCAGCACACCACTACAATGACTGTGGAACACAGACCCCCGCAGGGAAAAACTGAAGCCAGGAAGATTGCACAATGGAGGAAAAGAAAGGACAGCAGGACAGAGCCCCACAAATGTGTTACCAGCTCCTTCCGTCGCTCCTGAGTAAAGGAAGGAAGTGATGTCACCGCAGAGACTGAACTGAGACTGCAGGCTAAGGAAACATGGATGCCTATGTAAAATAATGGGAGGCTTCGGCAAAATGGCCGCCGACATTTGCTCGGAACGATCATTTGTCACACACAAGATGGCGCTGCAAGGCGCCAAAATACACTACATACAATGCTGTATAAGCGCCCATAGTGAAGCCAGACATGCTGCCCACACCTAAAATGGCGGACCGGCGGTTTTTAACCCCGCAGCGGTCGCCGCACGTGTCTGTACCTCCAAGCACACTTAGTGACACAGGAGAGGGATCCCCAAAACCCCACACAGCGCTGGCTGTGAGAGAAAAACCCCCCCCAGGGACCGGGATCAGGGAGCCCAAAACGCACAGACATAGAGGACACCACAGACACACAGGACTGCCGACCCCAGACAGAGGCCCCACACAGAGTGTACTTACCTGTACCCGATCGCGTGGGGTGCCTCATATCAAACGGAAAACCGCCCACCCTCAGGTGGCAGGGGAGTGCCGCCAGCCAAAAACGCAGGACACCAGAAGTGCACGGTCGAACCGTGGATGTGTCCGGTGAGGTAGCCACCTCACAGGCTGCATCCCTGAGGACAGGGATGGGTCGTTTGTGAGGCCAGGGCGAACACATTGCCTGCGAAACGCTCGATGGCGGGCTGGGATTTCATCTGATCCTCTGTCCTGGATAACCAGGACAACTAGACCGATTCCAAGCTCTGCTAACTCCATCTTCATCCGAAGATCCGACTAACTAAAAGCTGACAAAATAAACAGCAAGTAATGCAAAGAAAAAATGACATTTTCAGAAAATAAAATCATAAAATAGAAGAAGGCTGAGACTGTAGCCCCAGCACAGGGAAGCCTATCTACTCCTGAACTAGGTAGAAGATAAACTGAGTTGGGATGGCTATTGCAGGTGGGGTATTGGACCAGTGGGACAGCCCCGATGGGTGTGTCTATGTAAATGCTTTTGTTTTAACAAGTCTTATGCCTAGCTACTCCTAAGGAGAGGAAGTCAATACCCCATTGGTGAAGACTGTATGAGTGGGCGGCAACTCTCGGAGGACGTAAGAGAAATTACTTATTTGCAAAATTTTATAACAGAAATTAAGAAAAACTTTATTTTTTCAAATTTTTCATTTGTTTAGCAAAAAATAAAAAAGCCAGCAGTGGTTATTCACTTGGCGAAAGTATAACTTAGATATACAGTGACAAAGTGGCACGGCTGAGCCAGATCATGCACCTAGTATGCACAATCGCATGCACGCCACCGGCAGCCAGCTCCCGCTGTAATTATACACAGTAGGAGCTGATCGTTTTGTACCGCGGACACAATGTCCGCAGGCACCCGCTGATCCTTCAGGACAGAGGGAAAGCGGCAGTCTGCCTATGCAAACAAGGCAGATCGCCGTTCTCTCAGTACAGGAGGCATTGATTCTGTGTTCCTGCAAAAAAAGGGAGACAGATCTATCCCTTTTCCTAGTACAAGCACCTCCCCCACAGTAAGAAAACACCAGCTAAGCACACAGTTAATCCTTTGATCGCCCCCTTTGCCAGCCAGTGTCATTAGTACGTTGACAGTGCATATTTATTAGCACTGATCACTGTATTAGGGTCACTGGTCTGCCGCAATATCACAGTTCAGCTTTAGGTCACTGATAACCGGCATTACTAGTAAAAAAATAAATAAAAATATCCCATAATTTGTAGATGCTATAACCTTTGCGCAAACCAATCAATATACACTTATTGGGATTTTTAACAAAAACATGTAGCAGAATATATATTGGCCTAAATTGATAAAGAAATTTTATTTTTTTATTGGATATGTTTAATAGCAGAAAGTAACCCATTTTTTTCCCCACATTGTCGTTCTTTTTTTGTTAAAAAAAATAAAAAAAACTGCAGAGGTCATCAAATACCACCAATAAAAATCTCTATTTGTGGGGATAAAAATGACATAAATGAAATTTGGGTACAGCATTGCAATTGTCAGTCAAAAGAACAGGTAAATCTCCTGGAGGGCAAGTGGTTAAATAACAACAAAAGAAATCTATATCTGTCTCAAAAAAATTGATAAAACTGTAATTTGGGTGCAGTGTTCTGTGACCGCGCAATTGTCATTCAAAGTGCGACAGCGCTGAAAGCTGAAAATTGGTCTGGGCAGGAAGCGGTGAAGGTGACCGGTATTGTAGTGGTTAAACTAAATGTGACAGGGGGGGGGGCACTGGTGCGAAATGGGGGGAGGGGGCTCTGATGCTCTCTGCAGTGGAGTCTAGGTGTGTGCCCTGTATGGGCGGAGTGACCCCTGTATGGGCGGAGTGACCCCTGTGTGGGATGAGTGACCCCTGTGTGGGATGAGTGACCCCTGTGTGGGCGGAGTGACCCCTGTGTGGGCGGAGTGACCCCTGTGTGGGCGGAGTGACCCCTGTGTGGGTGGAGTGACCCCTGTGTGGGCGGAGTGTCCCCTGTGTGGGCGGAGTGTCCCCTGTGTGGGTGGAGTGACCCCTGTGTGGGTGGAGTGACCCCTGTGAGGGTGGAGTGACCCCTGTGTGGGATGAGTGACCCCTGTGTGGGATGAGTGACCCCTGTGTGGGATTAGTGACCCCTGTGTGGGATTAGTGACCCCTGTGTGGGTGGAGTGACCCCTGTGTGGGTGGAGTGACCCCTGTGTGGGTGGAGTGACCCCTGTGTGGGTGGAGTGTCCTCTGTGTGGGTGGAGTGTCCCCTGTGTGGGTGGAGTGACCCCTGTGAGGGTGAAGTGACCCCTGTGTGGGATTAGTGACCCCTGTGTGGGTGGAGTGTCCCCTGTGTGGGATAAGTGACCCCCTGTGTGGGATAAGTGACCCCCTGTGTGGGATAAGTGACCCCCTGTGTGGGTGGAGTGACCCCCTGTGAGGGTGGAGTGACCCCCTGTGCGGGTGGAGTGACCCCCTGTGAGGGTGGAGTGACCCCCCTGTGTGGGTGGGATGAGTGACCCCTGTGTGGGTGGGATGAGTGACCCCTGTGTGGGTGGGATGAGTGACCCCTGTGTCCTATGTGGTTGGAGTGTCCCCTGTGTGGGATGAGTGACCCCTGTGTGGGCAGAGTGTCCCCTGTGTGGGTGGAGTGACCCCTGTTTGGGCAGAGTGACCCCTGTTTGGGCAGAGTGACCCCTGTGTGGGATAAGTGACCCCTGTGTGGGCGGAGTGACCCCTGTGTGGGCGGAGTGACCCCTGTGTGGGCGGAGTGACCCCTGTGTGGGATAAGTGACCCCTGTGTGGGATAAGTGACCCCTGTGTGGGATAAGTGACCCCTGTGTGGGATAAGTGACCCCTGTGTGGGCGGAGTGACCCCTGTGTGGGTGGAGTGACCCCTGTGTGGGATAAGTGACCCCTGTGTGGAAAGAGTGACCCCTGTGTGGGATAAGTGACCCCCTGTGTGGGATAAGTGACCCCCTGTGTGGGTGGAGAGACCCCTATGTGGGTGGAGTGTCCCCTGTTTGGGCGGAGTGTCCCGTGTGTGGGCGAAGTGACCCCTGTGTGGGATAAGTGACCCATCTGTGGGTGGAATGTCCACTCTGTGGGATGAGTGACTCCCTGTGAGGGATTAATGACCCCTGTGTGGGATTAATGACCCCTGTGTGGGTGGAGTGTCCCCTGTGTGGGATAAGGGACCCCCTGTGAGGGATGAGTGACCCCCTGTGAGGGTGGAGTGTCCCCTGTGTGGGCGGAGTGACCCCTGTGTGGGTGGAGTGTCCCCTGTGTGGGATGAGTGACCCCTGTGTGGGATAAGTGACCCCTGTGTGGGAGGAGTGACCCCTGTGTGGGCGGAGTGACCCCTGTGTGGGCGGAGTGTACTCTAACATACCATACCATAACATAGCAGGTTCTGAGGCACATCAGGAAAACATTCAGACGGCAGCGGAGATAAAAATGGAGGAGGCTCAGCCCCCTAAACCGCCAGCCAATAGTAATCTAGGAAGATGTTCCATCCCTCCTCTAGCGGGGAGCTCTCAGCACACACAGAAGACAGCAGGGCGGCTCTAGCAGGGAGAAGACATTAGGAGCCGATCGCAGCACAAGACTCGGGACTACACTCACCCCGGTCGGTCGCTCAGTCAAACACAAGCCACGCCTTCGCAACCTTTTGGTCACATTCCATTGGCTACATGTCACGTGATTGAGTGACGTCACACCAGTAAGTGCTTATAAAAGAAGCGCTGACCGTTGGCGCGCTGTCTTGAATCTCTAGACTTTGTAGAGAGCGGTTGTGTTTTTCTGTAGCGGAACATAATAGCACTGATAGTCTTATATTAGTCTATTCTGACGAGGGAAAAACTACACACAAGACTGAAAGAAGATTTTTTTTTAAATCTTGACGTTTTGCTAACAATTGCAAAAATGGTATTTAGAAGAATGGAGAACAGAGAATGCATCCAGTGTGTGAAGGAGGAGAGAGCCGAGCGATGCAGGGTGCAGCAATGTGTGAGAGAGGAGCATGCTGCCCGCCTCGATTATCTGAGGGGCCTGGCAGCGGAGCGGGAGAGGAACAGGCAGAGGGAGGAGCAATGTAGAAGAGAGGAGAATGCTGCCTACCTCATACTATTAAAGGAGAAGGCAGCAGAGGAGGAGAGGAAAAGAGAAAAGGACAGAAAGAGGAAGGAGCAGAGGAGAGAAGAAGAGAATTCTGTCTACATAAATTATCTAAGAGAGCAGGAAAAGGAAAGACAGATTGAGAAGCAAAGAGCAAGAGAGGAGAAGGCAGCACACATCAAACATGTGAAGGAAATGGCTGTGAAGGAGGAGAGGAGAAAAGACGAGGAGAGAAAGATTCAGGAGCAAAGGAGAAGAGAGGAGAATGCAGCATTCATCAAACATTTGAAGGATATGGCTGCGGAGGAGGAGAGGAGAAAAGATGAGGAGAGAAAGATTCAGGAGCAAAGGAGAAGAGAGGAGAATGCAGCATTCATCAAACATTTGAAGGATATGGCTGCGGAGGAGGAGAGGAGAAAAGATGAGGAGAGAAAGATTCAGGAGCAAAGGAGAAGAGAGGAGAAGGCAGCATTCATCAAACATTTGAAGGATATGGCTGCGGAGGAGGAGAGGAGAAAAGATGAGGAGAGAAAGATTCAGGAGCAAAGGAGAAGAGAGGAGAATGCAGCATTCATCAGACATGTGAAGGATATGGCTGAGAAGGAGGAGAGGAGAAAAGATGAGGAGGCACAGAGAAAGGAGCAAAGGAAGGAAAATGAGGATGGGAAGGAAGAGGAGAGAAGAGAAATGACAACAAAATTAAAGACAAGGGAAGCAGATTTGGAGAGAAGTGTGGAGGAAGGGAACAAAAGGGAGGAGCAGCAGAGGGAAGGAAAGAGGAAGAGAGAATTTCTGGACAAATTATGTGCAATGATACCAGATTGCATGAGGAGAAGAAAGCAGAAAGGGAAGGAAGGAGAGGGGGAGAAAGGATTGCTAGACAAATCATGGGCAATAAGTGCAGAATGGAAGAGGAGAAGAGAGGAGAAAATGTTTGGGAAGGATTGGAGAAAGAGACAGGAACAGCTAAACGCATTGATAAGTAAAGTAAAGGCTATACAAGAAGAGAGGGTGAAGGAAAGAGAGGACAGTAAGATAGCAGATGAGAGAAAAATGGCGGAGAGGATTGCATTTAAACTCAAATTAGAGGGAATTAGAGCAGATTGGGAGAGAAATATGGAAAGAAATAGAAGGATAGAAGAGGAGCGATGGAGAGACCAGGAGGAAAACAGAGAGGAGAGCAATGATAACCAAACTACAGTCAGAGGTGGAGAGCAGAAGACAGGAGGAGATGGATGGATTGAGGATAGCAGAGGAAGAGGCAAGCAAGAAATGGAGAAGCCTTAAAGAGAGTGCAGGCCTGATCAAGGCACTGGAAGAATAGAGGGAAGTGAGGACAGTGTGGGGGTAAGTGAGGACAGGGTGGAAGGGAATAAGGAGGGAAGTGAGGACAGGGTGGGGGGAATAAGGGGGTAAGTGAGGACAGGGTGGGGGGAATAAGGGGGTAAGTGAGGACAGAGTGGGGAAAATAAGGGGGTAAGTGAGGACAGGGGGGAGTAAAGGGGTAAGTGAGGACAGGGTGGGGGAATAAAGGGGTAAGTGAGGGGGAATAAAGGGGTAAGTGAGGACAGGGAGGGGGAAAGTGAGGACAGGGTGGGGGGAATAAGGGGGTAAGTGAGGACAGGGTGGGGGAGAATAGGGGGGTTAGTGAGGACAGGGTGAGGGGGAATAAAGGGGTAAGTGAGGACAGGGTGGGGGGAATAAAGGGGTAAGTGAGGACAGGGTGGGGGGAATAAGGGGGTAAGTGAGGACAGGGTGGGGGAGAATAGGGGGGTTAGTGAGGACAGGGTGAGGGGGAATGTGACAATGAATTAAAAGTGTTTGTTCACCAATGCCATAACAAAAGGCCTGGATTCTTTCCTAGGTGTACATAATATAAATGGGTACTAATAGATATAGATAAACTTGATCCAGGGAATATCCGATTGCCTCTCGGGGGATCAGGAAGGAATTTTTTTCCCCTGCTGTAGCAAATGAATCATGCTTTGCTGGGGTTTTTTCGCCTTCCTCTGGATCAATTGCAGGTAGAGTAGAGTAGAGTAGGGACTGGCCAGATAGGGATTACTTTGACGCAGTTGGCCAGCTTAAACACGTATTGCAATGTATGTGAACCAAAAATCCCTGTTTTCATGTAAACTTTGATAAAAATGTGTAAGGGTGAATAAGTGTTGATTCAGATTTTTTGTTATTCACACCCACATGTGGTCACACCCCTTTAGCACCTGATAGATTATATTTATGTGTAAAGCTATGTGGATTTGAGCACAGAAATATCTTATTTCTATTGCAGTGCAGGTCAGTGACCAGACCTGAACCTGTTGCTCACCAACTTGTGTCTATTTGCCCATATTGGCACTATAGTGGCTGAAGTAGGCTACAAGCTAGGGTGACCAGACGTCCCTGGTTTCCGAGGACAGTCCCTGGAATAAAGAAACTGTCCCCGGGCCAAGTCGGTCAACGGTTTTGTCCCTGGATTCATGGCCAATTAACGTAGAGAGGTCACCCAATACTGACTGACAAACAGCCTGGTGGCTCGGATGCCGATGCCCCGTGCTGGATGATCTCACTGCCGCTCCTGCTGCTGTTCAGTGGAGGAGCAGCAGAGCCAAAAATTGACTGTGTGGAGGGCTCAGACCGGGAGGTGAGCAGATGGGGGGAGTCTGTTTGTACACAGGTGAGGGCAGTGGGGGAGCAGAGCTCAGAGCTGATGCAGCTGTATGGAGAGATGGAGAGTTTAGCTGTTGTGGGGGAAGGGCTAAGAGATGGCTGCAGAGATAATCTGTGAGAGAAGGGTGCAGAGGTGAGCTATGGATGTGGGGGCAAAAGTGTCCTCTGTGCATAGCAAACCTCTGAACCCAGCACTCTATGCCTAACACCCTATTGTATGTTATGTAGTCCTGTGCCCACTGCTCTGAGTATTATGTAGTCCTTTGCCCAGTGCTCTGAGTAGTATGTAGTCCTGAACCCAGCGCTCTATGTATTATGCAGTCCTGTACCCAGAGCTCTGTGTATTATGCAGTCCTGAACCCAGCACATTGTGTATCATGCAGTCCTCAACCCAGTGCTCTGTGTATTATGCAGTCCTGTGCCCAGCGCTCTGTGTATTATGCAGTCCTGTACCCAGCGATCTGTGTATTATGCAGTCCTGTGCCCAGCGCTCTGTGTATTATGCAGTACTGTACCCAGCACTCTGTGTATTATGCAGTCCTGTACCCAGCGCTCTGTGTATTATGCAGTCCTGTACCCAGTGCTCTGTGTATTATGCAGTCCTGTACCCAGTGCTCTGTGTATTATGCAGTCCTGTACCCAGCGCTATGTGTATTATGCAGTCCTGTGCCATTTGCCAATAAAAAAAAATATGTCCCCGGATTTAATTTTAAAAATCTGGTCACCTTATAAGTAAGTCAGTCATTTGCATTTTGTAGAGTAGGAACTGGTCAAAGTGGGATTACTTTGACGCAGTTGGTCAGCTTTAACATGTATTGCAATGTATGTGAACTAAAAATCCCTGTTTTTATGCAAGGTTTCTTAGAAATGTGTAATGATGTCTAGGGTAAGGGTGTCTAACAGGGTGCAGAGAAGTGATTCAAATTTTGAGACTGGAAAGAGGGCCACTTGCTGCCTAAGATGCATATCCTTGACACGTTTCACCGCATAAAGTGGATTTCTCTTTAGGACATGTACTATTCTAAGTTCTAACAATAGACTGTAACACAACAAAACTAAACTCGAGGTATGGTTTGTATTGCTTGGTTACAATATTCCAGCTTAGAACAGTGTAAGTATACATATTCCATACCTGTGGGACTGCTGTGGAAACAGGTAATTACTGTGGTTATCACAACTACCAGTCTTCTAGGTCCTGTGCATTCTGCATAGTGAATAAAGGGGGCGGTCACTCAGCACAGCCACCATTCACACAATGCCTTGTATTTTATCAATGAGTACAAGGCGTTTTCTAATTGGGTGAGGTGAAGAGGTCGGGTGGGGGTATTACAATTCCCACCTCGCCCAATCATAACATGTCTATATATATACTGTATATTGTTGCCAGTGGCGGCTGGTGCTCAACATTTTTGGGAGGGCGCAAACAGAAAAATGTAATAGGCATTGCTTTGCGGCAAAAAACACTGTAAAAATTGCGTGACTTTGAGGTCACAAAAGTGTGAAAGGGGCCTTCAGTAATTAAGGCTTAGTGTGCCCCCTTTCAATGCACAGGGACCAGCGTGCCCCCTTTCAATGCAGGGACCCGCATGCCCCCTTTCAATGCACAGGGACCAGCGTGCCCCCTTTCAATGCACAGGGACCTGCCTGCCCCCTTTCAATGCACAGGGACCAGCGTGCTCCCTTTCAATGCACAGGGACCTGCGTGCCCCCTTTCAATGCACAGGGACCTGCATGCACCTTTTCAATGCACAAGGACCTGCGTGCCCCCTTTCAATGCACAGGGACCTGCGTGCCCCCTTTCAATGCACAGGGACCTGCGTGCCCCCTTTCAATGCACAGGGACCAGCGTGCCCCCTTTCAATGCACAGGGACCTGCCTGCCCCCTTTCAATGCACAGGGACCAGTGTGCCCCCTTTCAATGCACAGGGACCAGCGTGCCCCCTTTCAATGCACAGGGACCTGCATGCACCCTTTCAATGCACAAGGACCTGCGTGCCCCCTTTCAATGCACAGGGACCTGCGTGCCCCCTTTCAATGCACAGAGACCAGCGTGCCCCCTTTCAATGCACAGAGACCAGCGTACCCCCTTTCAATGCACAGAGATCAGCGTGCCCCGTTTCAATGCAGAGATCACCGTGCCCCCTTTCAATGCAAAGATGCCAGCGTGCCCCTTTCAATGCAGAGATGCCAGCGTGCCCCCTTTCAATGCAGAGATGCCAGCGTGCCCCTTTTCAATGCACAGAGACCAGCATGCCCCCATTCAATGCAGAGATGCCAGTGTGCCCCCATTCAATGCAGAGATGCCAGCGTGCCCCCGTTCAATGCAGAGATGCCAGCGTGCCCCCTTTCAATGCAGAGATGCCAGCGTGCCCCCTTACAATGCAGAGATACCAGCGTGCCCCCTTTAAATGCAGAGATGCCAGCGTGCCCCCTTTCAATGCAGAGATGCCAGTGTGCCCCCTTTCAATGCAGAGATGCCAGTGTGCCCCCTTTCAATGCAGAGATGCCAGCGTGCCCCCTTTCAATGCAGAGATGCCAGCGTGCCCTCTTTCAATGCAGAGATACCAGCGTGCCCCCATTCAATGCAGAGATGCCAGCGTGCCCCCTTTCAATGCAGAGATGCCAGCGTGCCCCCTTTCAATGCAGAGATGCCAGCGTGCCCCCTTCCAATGCAGAGATGCCAGCGTGCCCCCTTTCAATGCAGAGTGAACAGCGTGCCAAGCCCCCCCCCCCCCCGAGACCAGTGCACTTACCTGTAGCGGCAGCTTCTCTTCAGTCCCCTAGCGTCTCCTCGAGTCCTCAGTCCTCCCGCCTCCTCCTCGGCCAATGGCATGGGGTTTGCCTTTCGGCCAATCAGGAAGCGCGCATTGGACCCGCTTCCTGATTGGCCAGGAGGAGGATCCGTGTGACAATAGCGAATTTTCATTCGCTATTGTCACACATTGGGTGGGCCCGGGGCGCACTGCTCTGCGCCCCGGGTCCACCCTTTGCTGAAGCCTATTAGAGCCTCTGGCTCTAATCAGGTGACTAAAAAAAAAAAACCCCATTGAACTCCATGGGTCCGGCGCCCCACATGCAGATTAGGGGGCCAGACGCATGGACGCCCCTGCCCCCCCAACGCACCGGCCGCCACTGATTGTAACAGCAGGCAGGCAAAAAATCGCCTGGTGGCAGGTATGTGTGTCCTAGATTCAGGCTCTAGGCGGATTTGTTCCACTAGGGCAGGGGTGTCCAAACTATGGCCCTTCAGCTGTTCAGGAACTACAATTCCCATGAGGCATTCTAAATCTCTGACATTCACAGACATAACTAGGCATGATGGGAATTGTAGTTCCTGAACAGCTGGAGGGCCATAGCTTGGTTATTGCTGCACTAGGGGGAAGTGCGTGCTTAGAGTCATTCAGTGGTAGAGGTAATGAGCCCAGCTGAAGTTGGCTCATTAGGGCCTCTACAAAAACTTCCAGCATGCTTAGAGTTGCTCCTTCCTGGAACCAGTTTTGTGCTTGTGTAAATTGGGGAGCTGGATACCAGCCTGAGCAGTGAGACATAGCCTGTGTGGCAATCCTCTTAGACAGGAAGATAAGTGCTGGGGGCAGCACAAGGCTGTACCTAGTTGATAGTCAGGGAACCTATGTGTGTAATAAGCTACCAAGTTGGCAAGGGTTTATTTTCATGTTTTTTTTTTGTTTCCATTTTTTCCTTTTATATATATATAGTGTAAATAAACTGCACCTTTGTTTGTTCACCTGCAATGCTGTTTGCTGTGCCTAATTTTGTGCAGTGATACCTGAACAGGTATGTGTCTTTATATTAAAAGTCAGCAGCTACAGTAGGTGTAGCTGCTAACGTTTAGGTTTTTTTTTTTTGACAGGGCTCAAGCTCCTCTTTAACCACTTCCCGCCTGCCCTATAGGCAATTGACGGTGGTTACATTATCCTGACCCGCTGTCATATGACGTCGCAGAGCAGCGATCGGTACTACCTTGTGTCACTCTGACACACCACATCTCCGATTTCGGTAAAGAGCCTACTGACGTAGGCTCTTTACCATGTGACCAGCTGTGTCTAATCACAGCTGGTCACATAGTAAACAGGAAGAGCCGTTGTTTGCTTTCCTCAGTTCGTGCCTGACAGGCTCGAGTAGAGGAGAGCCCATCTGCGTCTTTCCTGACGGGGGGGGGGGGGGTGTCTGTGCTGGTAATCAGAGCATTGATTACCGGTGCAGACCCTTGTGGGGGCGCCACTAGAGCCACCAGGGATGCCCACCCATGGCCACCAGGGATGGCAATCAGGGCTCAGGGAGCCCTCCAGTGGTGCCCTCCCCATCAAGTGCTGCTCACCATTGCCATCTATCAGTGCTGCCCACCAGTGCCCATCATTGTCATCTATCAGTGCCTCCCACCAGTGCCCATTATGGCGGCGGCTTATCAGTGCCGTCCATCAGTCCTGATCAGTGCCGCCCATCAGTGCCCACCAATGCTGCATAACAGTGCTACCTATCAGTGCACATATCCATGCTCATCAGTGCCTGTCAGTGCGGCCTCATCAGTGCAGGAAAAAACGTATCTATTTACAACATTTTATAACATAAACAAAAACACTTTTTTTTTTTTTCAAACTTTTCGGTCTTTTTTTATTTGTGTAGCAAAAAAGAAAAAAACTTGTGGTGATCAAATACCACCAAAAGAAAGCTCTATTTGTGTGAAAAAAAATTGGTTTAGGAACAGTGTTGCATGACCGCGCAATTGTCATTCAAAATGCAACAGCGCTAACAGCTGAAAATTGGCCTGGGCAGGAAGTGGGTATAACTGCCCTCTATTGAAGTGGTTAAGTAACGCCCCTTTATAATCAACTGCCTTCTGGACACCTGTTTAATGAATAATTTAGACTCACATGTAGTTGAATTCTTGTTAATTATGATTGTGTTGTCTATAATTTGGCTTTCTACCTAAGACTTTCATTAGGGGGAGAAATTTTTGCAACATGGTCGAATACATTTGTTAGGAAAAATATTTTTTGTGCAGATTAAAAAATCTTGGTTGTAATCAACGGCCCACATAGAAAATTTTGATTCTGCAAGGAAAGTAAAAGTTTTCTGACAAATCTGTTGGGGTGTACTCATTTATGCTGAGCACTGTATGTATCTCACAAAAGCAAGTACACCCCTCGCATTTTTGTAAATATTTTATTATATTTTTTCATATGACAACACTGAAGAAATGACACTTTGCTACAATGTAAAGTAGTGAGTGTACAGCTTGTATTAGGCTCCGTTCACATGTCAGCGTATGGATCGCGGGCAGAACCGCCGCGGTTCTACCCGCAATCCGGAGATTATTGCAAATCGCGGGACGCCTGTGCGTTGCCGTTGATTTGCAATAGCCCCCCAAACGCTGAGCGATGTTGCCGCGATTTCCGCCTGCCAAATCGCGGTAACATCGCGCAAAAAAAATCTTGGGACGCAATACGCTCCAAAGAAGCTCTTGTACTTTTTTGGGCGGAATGCGTCCCGCGATTTTTTTTTGCCGGCGGTTCTGCCCGTGATCCATACGCTGACATGTGAACGCAGCCTTACAGTGTAAATTTGCTGTCCTCTCAAAATATCTCAAAACACAGACATTAATGTCTAAACCACTGGCAGAAAAAGTGAGTCCATCCCTAAGTGAAAATGTCCAAACTCAGCCCAATTAGCCCCCCTCCCGTTGTCACGTGACTCTTTATTTATTACAAGGTCTCAGGTGTGAATGGGGAGCAGGTGTATTCAATTTGGTGTTATCGCTCTGAATCTCCCATACTGGTCACTGGAAGTTCAACATGGCACCTCATGGCAAAGAACTCTCTGAGGATCTGAAAAAAGAATTGTTGCTCTACATAAGATGGCCTAGGCTATAGGAAGATTGCCAAGACCCTGAAACTGAGTTCCAGCACGGTGGCCAAGACCATACAGCAGTTTAACAGGACAGGTTCCACTCAGAACAGGCCTTGCCATGGTCGACCAATGAAGTTGAGTGCACATGCTCACCGTCATATCCAGAAGTTATTAGAAAAACACTCATATAAATATACAATTATAAATATGAATATAATCCCTGCGCTCAGACAATGACAATTGATAAATTCATAAATAATGGCTGCTACTTAAAATTGCATAAATAAAATAAACAAATTCCCACATATAAACCCAAATATGCAAAAACAGGAATTCAGTAGCGCAAACATATATAGCATTGACTCTATAGATGCGTATGATAAGTTCATATACTGTACATAATCAGAAACAGTTCATGTGAGAGCGTCCTTCAATAGTAAAAAGTGAAGAACCATCCTATCCCAGAGTGCATAGGCGGAAAAAGCACCACTAGGATCCACCACCGATGTGTGTTCACACTCCAAACAAAGTGGACACTCACCAGAAATATTTGCCCTCCACAATCCAGAGGTTGTCAACATGTACTGTGATATACTGAAGCAGAGCATGATCCCCTCCCTTCGATGACTGGGCCGCAGGGCAGTATTCCAACCTGATAACGACCCCAAACACACCTCCAAGATGACCACTTCTTTGCTAAAGAAGTGAGGGTAAAGGTGATGGACTGACCAAGCATGTCTCCAGACCTAAAACCTATTGTACATCTGTGGGGCATCCTTAAACAGAAGGTGGAGAAGTGCAAGGTCTCTAACATCCACCAGCTCTGTGATATCTTCATGGAGGAGTGGAAGAGGACTCCAGTGGCAACCTGTGAAGCTCTGAGGGACTCCATGACCAAGAGGGTTAATGCAGTGCTGGAAAAAAATGGTGACCACACAAAATATTGACACGTTGGGCCCAATTTGGACATTTTCCCTTAAGGGGTGTACTCACTTTTGTTGCCAGCGGTTTAGACATTAATGAATGTGTGTTGAGTTATTTTGAGGGGTCAGCAAATTTAAACTGTTATACAAGCTGTACACTCACTACTACCGCCGCTACCGGTAGCAAAGTGAAATTTCTTCGGTGTTGCCACATGAAAAGATATAACAAAATATTTACAAAAATGTGAGGGGTGTACTCACTTTTGTTGGATACTGTATACACCCAGTGCTTAGCATAAGTGCCAGTTCACATTGGTGCGATGCGGGAACCTTGCAAATCCCATGCGGGTTCCCACATCGCACCCGACTCAAAGGGAGTTCTGCCATATGCGTACTGCTGGGGGTGTCAATACAAAGTTAACGACACCCCCAGATTAGTTTTCATATCGCAATGCGAACTGTCAGTTTGGACAGCTATCAGATCACACAGATGTGAACACCCATGAGATCCAATTCTGTTGCGGACCAAAAAAGGGTCCTGTGCGACTTTGGTCTGAATGCGATGCACATTCAGCCATGCAATCTGCATGGCTGAATTTGCATCGCACAGACATCACATGAGATTTGCACAGCAGTGCGGTGCGAATCACATGCGATGTTTGACATTGCATACAGTATCTCATAAAAGTGAGTACACCCCTAACATTTTTGTAAATATTTTATTATATCTTTTCATGTGACAACACTGAAGAATTTACACTTTGCTACAATGTAAAGTAGTGAGTGTACAGCTTGTATAACAGTGTAAATTTGCTGTCCCCTCAAAATAACTCAATACACAGCCATTAATGTCTAAACTGCTGGCAACAAAAGTGAGTACACCCCTAAGTGAACATGTCAAAATTGGGCCCAATTAGCCATTTTCCCTCCCTGGTGTCATGTGGCTCGATAGTGTTACAAGGTCTCAGGTGTGAATGGGGAGCAGGTGTGTTAAATTTGATGTTATCGCTCTCACTCTCTCATACTGGTCACTGGAAGTTCAACATGGCACCTCATGGCAAAGAACTCTCTGAGGATCTGAAAAAAAGAATTGTTGCTCTACATAAAGATGGCCTAGGCTATAAGAAGATTGCCAAGACCCAGAAACTGAGCTTCAGTACAGTGGCCAAGACCATACAGAAATTTAACAGGACAGGTTCCACTCAGAACAGACCTCGCCATGGTCGACCAAAGAAGTTGAGTGCACTTGCTCAGCGTCCTATCCAGAGGTTGTCTTTGGGAAATAGACATATGAGAGTTGCCAGCATTTCTGCAGAGGTTGAAGGGGTGGGGGGGTCATCCTGTCAGTGCTCAGACCACACGCTGCACACTGCATCAAATTGGTCTGCATGGCTGTCATCCCAGAAGGAAGCCTCTTCTAAAAATGATGCACAAGAAAGCCCGCAAACAGTTTGCTGAAGACAAGCAGACTAAGGACATGGATTACTGGAACCATGACTTGTGGTCTGATGAGACCAAGATAAACTTATTTGGTTCAGATGGTATCAAGCTTGTGTGGCGGCAACCAGATGAGGAATGCGAAGACAAGTGTGTCTTGCCTACAGTAAAGCATGGTGGTGGGAGTCATGGTCTGGGGCTGCATGAGTGCTGGCACTGGGGAGCTACAGTTTATTAAGGGAACCATGAATGCCAACATGTATTGTGACATACTGAAACAGAGCATGATCCTCTCCCTTCGTAGACTGGGCTGTAGGGCAGTATTCTAACATGATAACGACCCCCAAACACATCTCCAAGACGACCACTGCCTTGCTAAAGAAGCTGAGGGTAAAGGTTATGGACTGGTCAAGCATGTCTCCAGACCTAAACCCATAGGTGTGCGCAGCCTATTGCATTAGGATGTGCACCCCAAAGCTCCAACACATACCTATGTGTGTGTGCATGTGTATATATACCGAGAGTGTCCAAAGAGCTGTGGACAGTGTCAGTTGGGCAGAGATTGGTGTCAGTAGGGCAGTGGATGGTGACTGTCGTTTTTTTTATCATTTTTTTTTAATTATTTTTTAGGTTTATTTATTTTTATTATTTGTTTACAATATTTTTAGGGTCTAAACAGGGGAAATCTGCGCCACATAGGATGATTAGGGTGTGCCCAGGCACACCTGGCACACCCTGTGCGCACACCTATGACTAAACCTATTAAGCATCTGTGGGGCATCCTCAAACAGAGGGTAGAGGAGCGCAAGGTCTCTAACGTCCACCAGCTCCGTGATGTCGTCATGGAGGAGTGGCAGAGGACTCCAGTGGCAACCTGTGAAGCTCTCGTGAACTCCATGCCCAAGATGGTTAAGACAGTGCTAGAAAATAATGGTGACCACACAAAATTATGACTCTTTGGAGATTTTCACTTAGGGGTGTACTCACTTTTGTTGCCAGCGAGCGGTTTAGAAATTAATCGCTGTGTGTTGGGATATTTTGAGGGGACAGCAAATTTACACTTTTATACAAGCTGTACACTCACTACTTTACATTGTAGCAAAGTGTCATTTCTTTAGTGTTGTCACATGAAAAGATAGAATAAAATATTTTCAAAAATCTGAGGGGTGTAGTCACTTTTGTGAGATACTGTGTGTGTGAACTGGCACTTAATGTCTACTTCCCAACAGATTTGTCAGAAAACCTTTCCATGCAGAATCAAAATTTTCTATGGGACACTATACTACAAAATACTCCCATAAATGCGGGCCTTTAATTGCAACCAAGATTTAATTTGCGCATACAGAAAATATTTTTCCTAACAAATTCATTCGACCATGTTGCAAAAAATAAATACACCCCAATGAAAGTCTTAAAGCTCGCACACACTGTAAGAAAATCGGATGAACGGTTTCATCCAAAGAATTTTCGTATAGTGTGTACAGAACTTTCTACAGCCAATTCTGAATATTTGTACGAAAATTCTCGAAGGGACAAACTCCAAAAACTTTCTTGTATGGGAAAAAACTACCGATTTCCAGTTAATGCGTACTCCGTACGATTTGTGTACAAGAAAAATCAGAAAAGAAAGACTGTGCATGATCAGAAATAATAAACCATAAAAAAAAGCCTTTGTCGTACGAGTTTTCATTCATCGGTTCCGATTTGCTGTGAAACAACGAGGAAAATCAGATGATCGTTCGCCCAATTTTCTTATAGTGTGTACAGGGCCGGTACAAGGGGTGGGCGGAGAGGGCACCTGCCCTGGGCGGAGTGTTGAGGGGGGCGCGGGAGCTTTGGTTCCTCCTGCATCTAAGTGACAGGCATGGTTGTCACCCAAATGATCTGGCCAAAGTTGTTGCCGACTCTTCCCACCCGCTGGTTTGCTCTCCACCTGTAGTGCTTGCCTCTGTATTCTTTTATCATTCTTGGTCTGGTCTCAAAATTTTCCGACAGCTTCTGTTCCTGCCCTTGGTTCCACCCGCTATCTGTAGCATTTCCCTAGACTTTGTGCTACAGGTCTGATAGGTGGTGGGCGGGCCGGGGGCGGGTACTGAAGCTGTCAGAAAATGCAAAAACTGGACCCGCAATGATGAAAGAATACAGAAGCAAGCACTACAGGTGGTGGGCGGGGACAGAAGCTGTGAGAAAATGCCGGGACTAGTCTCCAGCAGATGAAAAAATGCTGAAGCACTACAGGTGGTGGGCGCGGACAGACGTCGTCATGCTGGGACTAAACCTGGGCGGATCTAAGAACACTGACTGAAGTATTGCAGGTAGAGTACAATTTTGTTCTACTATTTTTATCTGGAACTGATTGCAGAATCAAGGAGTACTCAGTGGACTTAATAGTTCCTAAAGTGACTTTGTGCTATTGGATTAGTTATGCTGGAATGGTGTAAAGCGTGATGGGCGCATCCCTTTTAACCGCTTGCCGACTGCCGCACGACTATTTACTGCGGCGGTCAGCCCCTCACAGGCAGAGCGACGTAGTACTACGTCACTAGCCTGTGAGGGTCTAGGGAGCGAGCGCGCGCTCCCGCACGGTCACGGACCCCCCCGCGCGTGTGTCCGCCGGTCACTCGGCGATCGTCAGTGCAGAGGGAGAAAGGCAGGCGGCTGATGTAAACAAGCCGCCTGTCATTCTCCCCTGTGTATGAATGGTGATCATACGGTTCTACTATGTAGGACCATTGATCACTGTTCATACACCTCAAGCCACAGCCAATCACAGTTAGAATCACGCCCCTAGGGACACACATAACCCCTCCCTCTCAAAAAAAGTTAACCCCTTCACTGCCAGTGTAATTTTACAGTAACAGTGCATATGTATAGCACTGATTACTGTAGAAATGTCACTGGTAACCCCAAAAGTGTCAAAAATGTCAGTCAAGGGTCCGATCTGTCCGCCGCAATGTCGCAGTACCGCAAAATTGACGCTATTTTTTTGTTTATAGCGCATGATCAAAAAATCGCACAGGTGATCAAATACCACCAAAAGAAAGCTCTGTTTGTGGGAAAAATAGGACGTCAAATTCGTTTAGGTATAGCGTCGCACGACCGCACAATTGTCCGTTAAAGCCACGCAGTGCCGAATCGCAAAATAGGCCCTGGTCAGGAAGGGGTAAAATCTTCCGGGGCCTAAGTGGTTAATCACTTCCTGATGACGCCTATGTATCGAAATGCATTGAGGTCCAGCACGTCCGACGTCACATCCGATTTGCGTTAATCACAGCTTGGAACGCGGAAGTAAGGAGGAGCGGCTTCCTGGTGATCAGCATAGCGGCTCCCCTGCCTGAATTTTTATACTGCCTTTGTCAAGTGCCTTAGTGGCACCAGAAAAAGTGAGTTGTTTTCTTCTGCTTATTTTCATTTAATAAATACACACTGCACCATGAGGCTTTCTCCCTGTCATTTTCTTGAGCCACTTGGAATCTGAGCCACTTAAACAGGAGTTTTGAGCCATCTATTCTGAGGGAAAACCACCCCTGAATCCCCACTTAGGAAGAGGGTGTTGCTGAAAGATCCTTTAAAGAGCTCTACCTGTACCATAGGTCACTTGAGGCCTGGGTGCATCTGGTAAGTGACCCCAGCTCACTGGGTGAAGGATCAGACACCCATTGCGTCACTTTGGCACCCCATCAATAGTAAGAAGCACGTAAAAGAGAGAAAAAAACGCACAACAAAGCACCACGCATTTTTGGGAATATTCACATTATATATTTTTTATGAATTGTCTTGGCAACGCATTATTGTGTAATCATTATATGGTGTGTCACGGATTGGTGTTTATTTATTGCATGAAGTATATTATTATGTATTTATTGTAGCACTCATAATCACAGCTTCGCTTCCGGAGGCCGGCAGGTGGTGCTGTGGAGCAGAGCAGAGCAGAGCAGAGCGCGCGGGATCAGTGTCTGTGTGCGAGTGAGAGGAGCGGGGTGTGACAGACCGGGTGTGTGAGTCCCCCCCCACCCCCCTCAGAGGAGCGGCGGCGTCCGGGCGAGAACCCACCCCCCAGAAAGGAAACGGGCGGTGAGCGGAACGGTAACCCCCCCCCCTCTCCATTGTTGCGGCGGCGGCGTCCGGAGCTAAGAGGCCCCCCCCCACCGAGGTAAGAGCGGGCGGCGGTAACCCCCCCCCCTTGTAAGAGCGGGCGGCGAGCGGTGCGGTAACCCCCCCTTGTTGAGGGCGGCGTACAGTAACTGTCCCTTGCGGCGAGCGGTGCGGGAACCCCCCCCCCCAGAGAGGAGCAGAGGAGACTAGCTGGCCGGGAAGTGACCGAGGGAAGCGGGGTGCTGAGAGGAGACTGACCGACTGAGGGAGGAATCACAGCCAGGAACTGCTAGTGACAGGCTTAAAGGGACACACACTAGGTAAGTAAGACTGGTGACTGAGATTGAACAGTGACTGTGGGTGTAGTGTAGTACCTGAGTGTCTGGGAGTACCTGTTGCTACCTGAGTGTTCTGGGAGTGGTGCGACTGGCCGGGCTGTGCGTCTGACCGGGCTGTGCGACTGTTGTGCGTCTGACCGGGCTGTGCGACTGTTGTGCGTCTGACCGGGCTGTGCGACTGTTGTGCGTCTGACAGGGCTGTGCGACTGAGTGTTGTGCGTCTGACCGGGCTGTGCGACTCAGTGTTGTGCATCTGACCAGGCTGTGCGACTGAGTGTTGTGCGTCTGACCGGGCTGTGCGACTCAGTGTTGTGCGTCTGACCGGGCTGTGCAGCTCAGTGTTGTGCGTCTGACCGGGTTGTGCGACTCAGTGTTGTGCGTCTGACCGGGCTGAGCGACTCAGTGTTGTGCGTCTGACCGGGCTGTGCGACTGAGAGTGTTGTGCGTCTGACAGGGCTGTGCGACTGAGAGTGTTGTGCGTCTGACCGGGCTGTGCGACTGAGAGTGTTGTGCGTCTGACCGGGCTGTGCGACTGAGAGTGTTGTGCGTCTGACCGGGCTGTGCGACTCAGTGTTGTGCGTCTGACCGGGCTGTTGCGACTCAGTGTTGTGCGTTCGGGCTGTGCGACTTAGTGTTGTGCGTCTGACCGGGCTGTGTGACCCAGTGTTGTGCGTCTGACCGGGCTGCGTGACTGTGAGTGTTGTGCGTCTGACCGGGCTGTGCGACTGAGAGTGTTGTGCGTCTGACCGGGCTGTGCGACTCAGTGTTGTGCGTCTGACCGGGCTGTGCGACTCAGTGTTGTGCGTCTGACCGGGCTGTGCGACTCAGTGTTGTGCGTCTGACCGGGCTGTGCGACCCAGTGTTGTGCGTCTGACCGGACTGTGCGACTGAGAGTGTTGTGCGTCTGACCGGGCTGTGCGACTCAGTGTTGTGCGTCTGACCGGGCTGTGCGACTCAGTGTTGTGCGTCTGACCGGGCTGTGCGACTCAGTGTTGTGCGTTTGACCGTGCTGTGCGACTCAGTGTTGTGCGTCTGACCGGGCTGTGCGACTCGGTGTTGTGCGTCTGACCGGGCGGTGCGACTCAGTGTTGTGCATCTGACCGGGCTGTGCGACTTAGTGTTGTGCGTCTGACCGGGCTGTGCGTCTGACCGGGTGGTGCGACTGGGAGTGTTGTGCGACTGACTGGGCTGTGAGATTGTGAGTGTTGTGCAACTGAGCGTCAAGTGAGTGAAGCGGAATACCACAGGGTGAGAAGGTAGAGTTAGGAAGCCAGGAAATAGCCACATAGGATAGACTTAAATCGCTGAATCCCCATTAGATTAGATAGTAGGTACAATGCCCGGCGGGTGTGGAGATGCGACTCGGTGTACATCTTGTGATATGTATGCGTTCCGCGGTCATGCGATCGAGGGCGAATACAAATGCGCAAAATGTGAGCACGTTGCTTCCCTGGAAGCTCAGGTCCTGAATCTAGGGAGGCAGCTGGCAACACTGAGACGAATGTCCATACCGGAGGAGAGCCAGGATTGTACCAGTCAGGTGCAGGCAGGGGTCTGCACAGAGGTGGGCGGAGTATCGGAGGTGCAGGCATCAGAGCAGAGTAGAGGGGTGACAGTTAGGAGGGGTAGAAGGGAACAAGGCAAGGAGGCTGATCCTGGGCTGGAGCACCCCAACAGATTCGCCCCGTTGAGTGATGTTGGGGAAACCAGTCAGGGACCAGCATTGCTGGAGCAGAGTGACGCCCCTAGCTGCCAGGGGAAGAACTCCTCCAGTGAGGCCGGGAGAAAGGGAAAGGAAAGACAGGTGCTGGTGGTAGGGGACTCAATTATTAGAAGGGCAGACAGTGTAATCTGTGACATAGACCGTGTGTGCCGAACAGTCTGTTGTTTGCCGGGCGCTCGGGTTCGGCACATCGCGGATCGGGTGGACAGATTACTGGGTGGGGCTGGGGAAGACCCAGCTGTCATGGTACACGTGGGTACCAATGACATAGGCAGAGGAAGACGGAGAGTCCTAAACGATTTCAGGGACTTAGGCGCTAAGTTGAGGACTAGGACCTCCAAGGTAGTATTTTCCGAAATACTACCTGTACCTCGAGCCACACCAGAGAGGCAGCGGGAGATTAGGGAAGTTAACGAGTGGCTGAGGAGCTGGTGTAGTAAGGAGGGTTTCGGGTTCCTGGAGAACTGGGCCGACTTCTCAGTCGGTCACCGGCTCTTTGGTAGGGACGGATTGCACCTAAATGGGGTGGGTGCAGCCGTACTGGGTGCGAGGATGGCCGAAAAGTTAGAGGGGCTTTTAAACTAGGGAATGGGGGGGAGGGTACAGATGTAGAATTAGCCAGTGGAAAGCAAGATTCAGAGGGCAGAAATGGGGGCATTAGCGGTAGGGTGTTCGGAGCTCCTAAACCCAGGGTGGGTACGGGGAAAAATCAAGAGAGCAGCCTAAAAACATCAAATGAGGATAAATGTAACCAATCTAAATTACGAGGCTTGTATACCAATGCCAGAAGCCTGGCCAACAAGATGGGAGAGCTGGAGCTGCTGATGTTTGAGGAGGACTTAGATTTTGTGGGGATAACTGAGACTTGGTTCGACAGCTCTCATGATTGGATGGCGACCATTCAGGGGTATTCCCTTTATCGCAGGGATAGAGAGGGTAAAAAAGGGGGAGGGGTATGTCTGTATATTAAGAACAGTATACAGGTAAATATGAGGGATGATATTAATGGAGCTATGGACGAGGCAGAATCCCTATGGGTAGAGCTTCAAAGGGAAGGCACGGTGGGGAAGGTAATATTGGGCGTATGCTATAGGCCCCCCAACCAGAGTGAGGAGGGGGAGGCGGACCTCATGTTACAGATAGGATTGGCAGCAAGGATGGGAAATGTCATTATAATGGGGGACTTTAATTATCCGGATATAGACTGGGCAGAAGGAACCGCGCACTCAGCCAAGGCTAGGCAGTTCCTAAATATTTTGCAGGACAATTTCATGGGTCAGATGGTGAATGCACCGACAAGAAACAATGCGGTACTTGACCTACTGATTACCAACAATGCAGACCTGCTCACGGATATAGAAATACGGGAAAACTTAGGGAACAGTGACCATAGGTCAATTGGTTTCAGTATTAATCACAGTAATAGGAAACACAAGGGTAATATTAAGACGCTGAATTTCAAAAGAGCCAATTTCCCTAAACTGCGCTCACTGCTAGAAAATATAAAATGGGATAGAACCCTGGGAACAAAGAACACGGAGGAAAAATGGGAGTGCTTCAAGAGCATACTTAACAAGGGGGTGGGCCAGTGCATTCCACTGGGAAATAAATTTAAAAGAACAAAACTAAACCCTGGGTGGCTAAACTCCAACATAAAAATGTATATTAGAGCTAAAGAAAAGGCCTTCAAAAATTACAAGACTGAGGGGTCAGTGGCAGCATTTAAGCATTATAAAGAGTGTAATAAGAAATGTAAAGATGAAATCAGGGCGGCTAAAATAGAACACGAGAGACATATAGCGGAGGAGAGTAAAAAGAACCCCAAGAAGTTCTTTAAGTATATAAACAGTAAGAAAGCGAGGCCAGAACACATTGGCCCCATAAAAGATGATAAAGGAAAAATGGCCACTGAGGACAGAGAAAAGGCGGAAGTGTTAAATAATTTCTTTTCTTCAGTCTTCACAAAGGAATCGGGGGTCTACACGAACCCAGCTTGTAAGGCCGAACTAAATAATACACCTCAGGAAGTGCCGCCATGGCTAACAGAAGATAGACTTAGAGCTAAACTAGAGAAACTTAACATAAATAAATCCCCGGGACCGGATGGCTTGCACCCGAGGGTTCTTAAAGAGCTCAGCCAGGTGATTGCCAGACCATTATTCTTGATCTTTATGGATAGTTTACAGACGGGTATGGTGCCAGCTGATTGGAAAAAAGCCAACGTGGTACCAATATTTAAAAAGGGGCCGAGATATATCCCGGGTAACTATAGGCCGATCAGCCTAACATCTGTAGTCTGCAAAATATTGGAGGGGATGTTAAGGGACCACATACAAGACTTTAGTAATGAAAACGGTATTATAAGTATTAATCAGCACGGATTCATGAAAAATCGTTCGTGCCAAACCAATCTATTAACCTTCTATGATGAAGTGAGCTGCCACCTAGATAAAGGTAAGCCTGTGGATGTGGTGTATCTGGACTTTGCAAAGGCCTTCGACACCGTTCCCCACAAACGCTTACTGTACAAACTAAGGAAGATAGGTATGGACCATAAGGTGAGTACCTGGATAGAGAACTGGCTCCAGGGGAGAGTACAGAGGGTGGTGATTAATGGGGAGTACTCGGATTGGGCGGGTGTGGAAAGTGGGGTCCCCCAGGGTTCTGTCCTGGGACCAATCCTGTTTAATTTATTCATAAATGATCTAGAGGAGGGGATATCTAGTACAATCTCAGTATTTGCGGATGATACTAAATTAGGCATGCCAATATCTTCTATGCAGGATGTGGAAACCTTGCAAGCGGACCTGAACAAAATAACGGAGTGGGCAACTACATGGCAGATGAGATTTAATGTTGAAAAATGTAAAGTAATGCACTTGGGGGCCAGAAACCAGAAAGCAAGCTACTCGCTAGGGGGGGAACCTCTGGGTGAGTCTAGGATGGAAAAGGACTTAGGGGTACTGGTAGACAACAGGCTTGGCAGTGGCATGCAATGCCAGGCCGCAGCAAGCAAAGCCAACAGAATACTGGGATGTATAAAAAAGGGGATTCACTCCAGAAATAAAGAGATTATTCTCCCGCTCTACAAGACTCTGGTCCGGCCACATCTGGAGTATGCTGTCCAGTTCTGGGCACCGGTCCTCAGGAAGGATGTGCTGGAACTGGAGAAAGTCCAGAGAAGGGCAACAAAAATAATTAGGGGGATGGAGGACATCAGCTATGAAGAAAGACTACAAGCCCTGAACTTATTCTCTCTGGAGAAGAGACGATTGAGGGGGGATATGATATCAATGTACAAATACTGTACTGGCGACCCGAGCATAAGGAACAAACTATTCAGAGAAAGGAGATACAATAAGACTCGTGGCCACTCACTAAAACTAGAGGAAAGGCGGTTTAACCTTAAAGTGCGTAAGGGGTTCTTCACTGTAAGAGCGGTAAGGATGTGGAATTCTCTTCCACAAGCAGTCGTATCAGCAGGGAGCATTGATAGTTTCAAAAAACTGTTAGATGGACACCTTAAAGACCACAACATACAGGGGTATACAATGTACGGCTAAAAGCAAACACACACACACATCATAGGTTGAACTGGATGGACTGATGTCTTTTTTCAACCTCACTAACTATGTAACTATGTAACTATGTAACTATGTGTAAGATTAAGAGCCCATTCACACTAGCACGACTTGTGAGGCGACTTGTGTAGCCCCAGGTCGCCCCAGGTCGCTTGACATAACAAAAGCAATGTTAATCAATCAGTGCTGTCTTAATTGGCACTACTGAAGTCGCTCCGACTTCAGAAAAGGGTCCTGTACTACTTTGAGGCGACCTGTGATCCGACTTGTCCCATATACTTCAATGGGAGTCGCCTCATTATCTTAATTGAAGCGACTTGTTATCAGACTTTCCAGGAAGAAGAAAGAGATTAGCCAGGCATTCCCCACATTGCAGCCATGCCTATATGATATATATATATATATACATATATATATATATATATATATATATATATATATATACATATATATATTCCATTATCTCTGCTTGGACTGTGTGAGTGGCACTGGTGGACACTGATTCGTGGCACTGATACGTGGCACTGGTGGACACTGATTCATGGCACTGATACGTGGCAATGATACGTGGCACTGGTGGACACTGATTTGTGGCACTGATACGTGGCACTGATACTTGGCACTGGTGGACACTGATTTGTGGCACTGATACGTGGCACTGGTGGACACTGATTTGTGGCACTGATACGTGGCACTGATACGTGGCACTGGTGTAATGTAATGGTATATATATATTCCATTATCTCTGCTTGGTCTGTGTGAGTGGTACTGGTGGACACTGATTCGTGGCACTGATACGTGGCACTGGTGGACACTGATTCATGGCACTGATACGTGGCAATGATACGTGGCACTGGTGGACACTGATTTGTGGCACTGATACGTGGCACTGATACTTGGCACTGGTGGACACTGATTCGTGGCACTGATACGTGGCACTGGTGGACACTGATTTGTGGCACTGATACGTGGCACTGATACGTGGCACTGGTGTAATGTAATGGTATATATATTCCATTATCTCTGCTTGGTCTGTGTGAGTGGCACTGGTGGACACTGATTCGTGGCACTGATACGTGGCACTGGTGGACACTGATTCATGGCACTGATACTTGGCAATGATACGTGGCACTGGTGGACACTGATTTGTGGCACTGATACGTGGCACTGATACTTGGCACTGGTGGACACTGATTCGTGGCACTGATACGTGGCACTGGTGGACACTGATTTGTGGCACTGATACGTGGCACTGGTGTAATGTAATGGTATATATATTCCATTATCTCTGCTTGGTCTGTGTGAGTGGCACTGGTGAACACTGATTCGTGGCACTGATACGTGGCGCTGGTGGACACTGATTCATGGCACTGATACGTGGCAATGATACGTGGCACTGGTGGACACTGATTTGTGGCACTGATACGTGGCACTGATACTTGGCACTGGTGGACACTGATTCGTGGCACTGATACGTGGCACTGGTGGACACTGATTTGTGGCACTGATACGTGGCACTGATACGTGGCACTGGTGTAATGTAATGGTATATATATTCCATTATCTCTGCTTGGTCTGTGTGAGTGGCACTGGTGGACACTGATTCGTGGCACTGATACGTGGCACTGGTGGACACTGATTCATGGCACTGATACGTGGCACTGGTGGACACTGATTCGTGGCACTGATACGTGGCACTGATGTAATGTAATGGTATATATATTCCATTATCTCTGCTTGGTCTGTGTGAGTGGCACTGGTGGACACAGATAAGTGGCACTGGTGGACACTGATTCGTGGCACTGATACGTGGCACTGGTGGACACTGATTCATGGCACTGATACGTGGCACTGGTGGACACTGATTCGTGGCACAGATATGTGGCACTGGTGGACACTGATTTGTGGCACTGATACGTGGCACTGGTGGACACTGATTTTTGGCACTGATACGTGGCACTGATACTTGGCACTGGTGGACACTGATTCGTGGCACTGATATGTGGCACTGGTGGACACTGTTTCGTGGCACTGATACGTGGCACTGGTGTAATGTAATGGTATATATATTCCATTATCTCTGCTTGGTCTGTGTGAGTGGCACTGATGGACACAGATAAGTGGCACTGGTGGACACTGATTCGTGGCACTGATACGTGGCACTGGTGGACACTGATTCATGGCACTGATACGTGGCACTGATACGTGGCACTGGTGGACACTGATTTGTGGCACTGACACGTGGCACTGGTGGACACTGATTCGTGGCACTGATACGTGGCACTGGTGGACACTGATACGTGGCACTGATACGTGGCACTGATACGTGGAACTGGTGTAATGTAATGGTATATATATTCCATTATCTCTGCTTGGTCTGTGTGAGTGGCACTGGTGGACACAGATAAGTGGCACTGGTGGACACTGATTCGTGGCACTGATACGTGGCACTGGTGGACACTGATTCATGGCACTGATACGTGGCAATGATACGTGGCACTGGTGGACACTGATTTGTGGCACTGATACGTGGCACTGATACTTGGCACTGGTGGACACTGATTCGTGGCACTGATACGTGGCACTGGTGGACACTGATTTGTGGCACTGATACGTGGCACTGATACGTGGCACTGTTGTAATGTAATGGTATATATATTCCATTATCTCTGCTTGGTCTGTGTGAGTGGCACTGGTGGACACTGATTCGTGGCACTGATACGCGGCACTGGTGGACACTGATTCATGGCACTGATACGTGGCACTGGTTGACACTGATTCGTGGCACTGATACGTGGCACTGATGTAATGTAATGGTTTATATATTCCATTATCTCTGCTTGGTCTGTGTGAGTGGCACTGGTGGACACAGATAAGTGGCACTGGTGGACACTGATTCGTGGCACTGATACGTGGCACTGATACGTGGCACTGGTGGACACTGATTCATGGCACTGATACGTGGCACTGGTGGACACTGATTTGTTGCACAGATATGTGGCACTGGTGGACACTGATTTGTGGCACTGATACGTGGCTCTGGTGGACACTGATTTGTGGTACTGATACGTGGCACTGATACTTGGCACAGGTGGACACTGATTCGTGGCACTGATATGTGGCACTGGTGGACACTGTTTCGTGGCACTGATACGTGGCACTGGTGTAATGTAATGGTATATATATTCCATTATCTCTGCTTGGTCTGTGTGAGTGGCACTGATGGACACAGATAAGTGGCACTGGTGGACACTGATTTGTGGCACTGATACGTGACACTGATACGTGGCACTGGTGGATACTGATTTGTGGCACTGATACGTGGCACTGACACGTGGCACTGGTGGACACTGATTCATGGCACTGATACGTGGCAATGGTGGACACTGATTTGTGGCACTGATATGTGGCACTGATACGTGGCACTGGTGTAATGTAATGGTATATATATTCCATTATCTCTGCTTGGTCTGTGTGAGTGGCACTGGTGGACACAGATAAGTGGCACTGGTGGACACTGATTCGTGGCACTGATACGTGGCACTGGTTGACACTGATTCATGGCACTCATAGGTGGCACTTATAAGTGGCACTGGTGGACACTGATTCGTTACACTGGTGGACACTGATTTGTGGCACTGATACGTGGCACTGGTGGACACTGATTCATGGCACTGATACGTGGCAATGATACGTGGCACTGGTGGACACTGATTTGTGGCACTGATACGTGGCACTGGTGGACACTGATTTGTGTCACTGATACGTGGCACTGATACTTGGCACTGGTGGACACTGTTTCGTGGCACTGATACTTGGCACTGGTGGATGCTGATTCATGGCACTGATTTGTGGCACTGATACGTGGCACTGGTGGACACTGATTTGTGGCACTGATACGCGGCACTGGTGGCACTGATACGTGGCACTGGTGTAATGTAATGGGATATATATTCCATTATCTCTGCTTGGTCTGTGTGAGTGGCACTGGTGGACATAGATAAGTGGCACTGGTGGACACTGATTTGTGGCACTGATACGTGGCACTGATATGTGGCACTGGTGGACACTGATTCATGGCACTGATACGTGGCACTGATACGTGGCATGGTGGACACTGATTTGTGGCACTGATACGTGGCACTGGTGGACACTGATTCGTGGCACTGATACGTGGCACTGATACATGGCACTTGTGTAATGTAATGGTATATATATTCCATTATCTCTGCTTGGTCTGTGTGAGTGGCACTGGTGGACACAGATAAGTGGCAGTGGTGGACACTGATTCGTGGCACTGATACGTGGCACTGGTGGACACTGATTCATGGCACTGATATGTGGCAGTGGTGGACACTGATTCGTGGCACTGATACGTGGCACTGGTGGACACTGATTTGTGGCACTGATATGTGGCACTGGTGGACACTGATTCGCGGCACTGATACGTGGCACTGGTGGACACTGATTCGTGGCACTGATACGTGGCACTGATACGTGGCACTGGTGGACACTGATTTGTGGCACTGATACCTGGCACTAATACGTGGCACTGGTGGACACTGATACCTGGCACTGGTGGACACTGATTCGTGGCACTGATATGTGGCACTGGTGGACACTGATACGTGGCACTGATACGTTGCACTGGTGGACACTGATTCGTGGCACTGATATGTGGCACTGGTGGACACTGATTTGTGGCACTGATACGTGGCACTGGTGGACACTGATACGTGGCACTAGTATGTGGCACTGGTGGACACTGATTCATGGCACTGATTTGTGGCACTGATACGTGGCACTGGTGGACACTGATTTGTGGCACTGATATGCGGCACTGGTGGCACTGATACGTGGCACTGATACGTGGCACTGGTGTAATGTAATGGGATATATATTCCATTATCTCTGCTTGGTCTGTGTGAGTGGCACTGGTGGACACAGATAAGTGGCACTGGTGGACACTGATTCGTGGCACTGATACGTGGCACTGGTGGACACTGATTCATGGCACTGATACGTGGCACTGATACGTGGCATGGTGGACACTGATTTGTGGCACTGATACGTGGCACTGGTGGACACTGATTCGTGGCACTGATACATGGCACTTGTGTAATGTAATGGTATATATATTCCATTATCTCTTCTTGGTCTGTGTGAGTGGCACTGGTGGACACAGATAAGTGGCAGTAGTGGACACTGATTCGTGGCACTGATACATGGCACTGGTGGACACTGATTCATGGCACTGATACGTGGCACTGGTGGACACTGATTCGTGGCACTGATACGTGGCACTGGTGGACACTGATTTGTGGCACTGATACGTGGCACTGGTGGACACTGATTCGTGGCACTGATTCGTGGCACTGGTGGACACTGATTCGTGGCACTGATACGTGGCACTGGTGGACACTGATTCGTGGCACTGATACGTGGCACTGATACGTGGCACTGGTGGACACTGATTAGTGGCACTGATACGTGGCACTGGTGGACACTGATTTGTGGCACTGATACGTGGCACTGATACGTGGCACTGGTGGACACTGATACGTGGCACTGGTGGACACTGATACGTGGCACTGATATGTGGCACTGGTGGACACTGATACGTGGCACTGATACGTGGCACTGGTGGACACTGATACGTGGCACTGATACGTTGCCTGGTGGACACTGATTTGTGGCACTGATATGTGGCACTGGTGGACACTGATTTGTGGCACTGATAAGTGGCACTGGTGGACACTGATACGTGGCACTAGTATGTGGCACTGGTGGACACTGATTCATGGCACTGATTCGTGGCACTGATACGTGGCACTGGTGGACACTGATTTGTGGCACTGATATGCGGCACTGGTGGCACTGATACGTGGCACTGATACGTGGCACTGGTGTAATGTAATGGGATATATATTCCATTATCTCTGCTTGGTCTGTGTGAGTGGCACTGGTGGACACAGATAAGTGGCACTGGTGGACACTGATTCGTGGCATTGATACGTGGCACTGATACGTGGCACTGGTGGACACTGATTCATGGCACTGATACGTGGCACTGATACGTGGCATGGTGGACACTGATTTGTGACACTGATACGTGGCACTGGTGGACACTGATTCGTGGCACTGATACATGGCACTTGTGTAATGTAATGGTATATATATTCCATTATCTCTTCTTGGTCTGTGTGAGTGGCACTGGTGGACACAGATAAGTGGCAGTAGTGGACACTGATTCGTGGCACTGATACATGGCACTGGTGGACACTGATTCATGGCACTGATACGTGGCACTGGTGGACACTGATTCGTGGCACTGATACGTGGCACTGGTGGACACTGATTTGTGGCACTAATACGTGGCACTGGTGGACACTGATTCGTGGCACTGATACGTGGCACTGGTGGACACTGATTCGTGGCACTGATACGTGGAACTGGTGGACACTGATTCGTGGCACTGATACGTGGCACTGGTGGACACTGATTAGTGGCACTGATACGTGGCACTGGTGGACACTGATTTGTGGCACTGATACGTGGCACTGATACGTGGCACTGGTGGACACAGATACGTGGCACTGGTGGACACTGATTCGTGGCACTGATATGTGGCACTGGTGGACACTGATACGTGGCACTGATACGTGGCACTGGTGGACACTGATACGTGACACTGATACGTTGCCTGGTGGACACTGATTTGTGGCACTGATATGTGACACTGGTGGACACTGATTTGTGGCACTGATAAGTGGCACTGGTGGACACTGATACGTGGCACTAGTATGTGGCACTGGTGGACACTGATTTGTGGCACTGATTTGTGGCACTGATACGTGGCACTGGTGGACACTGATTCGTGGCACTGATATGTGGCACTGGTGGACACTGATTAGTGGCACTGGTGGGCAGTGGCACTGGTGGACACATACGTGGCACTGGTGGGCAGTGGCACTGGTGGACAGTAATACGTGGCACTGGTGGACACATACGTGGCACTGGTGGACACAGATACGTGGCACTGGTGGGCAATGAGGAAATGAGTAAAAAAAAACAGAAAAGGGGAATTAAGTCACAACACATCATATTCTGATTGGCCAAACACAAAGTCGAAAATAATTCACAAGTCGCTGTAAAGTCGCGGTAAAATCACGGTTGAAAAGTCGCTCCGACATGGGGCAACTTATGGTCGCGGCAGTGTGAACCGGCTCTTAGCACCAGCACTTTATTCATTATATGTTTACAATTTGCTCATATTTGCACTATCACCAATCTTTATAGGTAATTTATTTGTGCACAGTCACTTTAGCACTTTTTCATTGGTGATACTGACCCCATTCATATTGTTTCCTTCATTAACTGAGGTTGTGTTTTGGAATAATGTACTTTAGGTGTTAGCGCCTGACATTCCACCTGATTGGATTAGTTATGTTAGAGGCACTGTGCTTTATGCATATGCCTACTTACTATTAGGGCTCATTTACACTTGCAGGTGTGGCTGAACCTCATTTTAACCACTCCCTTCCTCTCCCCCTTAGCTGTAGAGGCAGCAGCTGGGGGTGTTCAGATGCCCCAGACATGATGCTTTGTATTGAGGCTGCAGGAAGAATGCCTGCATTTGCATTGCAGTAGTGCTGCATTTTGGGGATTAAAACAGGTGATGAGGAGGTGACATATCACCTCCATATTGCCTGGCAAACCCCTCTAAAAAGCCATCTCAGCAGTCCGTGCCACATGTGTAAACAATCTCTTATTGCTAATTCAGTTGTACTTGACAATATTTAAAACCTACCGTATTATCTTTTATTAATAGGGCAGAGCATATTGCACACATAATTAACGATGATGGGAGGACGGTTACAGAGGACACTGAAAAAGCAACCGTGCTGAATGCTTTTTTCTCGTCAGTCTTTACACAGGAAAAGGAGGGGTACACTGACCATGACTGTATGGTTAGTAGTAATACACAGGACTTGCCACTATGGCTAACAGAGGGTGAAATCAGGGAAAGGCTGGATAAACTTAACACAAACAAATCACCAGGCCTGGATGGCATACATCCGAGAGTACTCAAGGAATTAAGTAAGGTTATATCTAGACCACTGTTCCTGATCTTTGCTGACAGTATTAGGACAGGAGATGTACCAGGGGATTGGAGGAAAGCTAACGTGATTCCGATATTCAAAAAGGGGCAGGGAAATTATAGGCCTGTCAGTTTGACATCGATAGTTTGTAAAGTAAACCTGTGCCGTTTTTATTTTTTGCGCTATAAACAAAAAAAATTTAAAAAAAACAACAATTTTGAAAACAAATCGTTATCATTTTAGACCAATATGTATTCTGCTACATATTTTTGGTAAAAAAAAATCCCAATAACTGTATATTGATTGGTTTTTGCAAGAGTTATCGTGTCTACAAACTAAGGGATAGATTTATGGATTTTTTTTTATATATATTTTTTATTAGTAATAGCGGCGATTTTTAGTGGGACTGCGACATTGCAGCGGACAAATCTGACACTAAGTGACACTTTGTGGGCACCAGTGACACCAGTGATCAGTGCCAAAAATATGCACTGTTACTGTATAAATGACACTGGCAGGGAAGGGGTTATCATGAGGGACGATCAAAGGGTTAAGTGTGCTATTAGGGAGTGCTTTCTAACTGTGGGGGATGGACTGACTGCAAAAGGGAGAGATCTTTTTTACTGATTAGTAGGAACACATGCTCTCTCTCTTCCTGTCTGACAGAACAGTAGTCTGCCTTGTTTACATAGGCAGACCACCTTTCTACAAACTGGCGTGAGTGGAAATAATAAAGGGAGTTGAATAACCCACAAATTTCAAAGTGTCACCGATTATTGTGAGTGAAAACTCCTTAAGAAATAGTATATAACCAATGTGTTTATTCAAATTATCCAAAATCAAATCAACAACCAATATAGTGATATGTGTAAATAACAGGATGTATATAGTAAAATTGTGATAAGCTGAAATAAAGATTTGTCCCACAACCACAAGTGTATTATCAGGTTACAATTGCCTGATATATGTGCCACACATAATGTGATTGAGTGGTAAATAAATGCTGCTAAGTAGAGTCCAAACTGGCCACTAGGTGGCGTTTTCAATAATATGACCTGTACAGCGATATGGAGGGGGTCTCTTCTCTGTTGCGGGGGAGCAGCTTTGAGCCGGTGATGATTGCCCTAGGTGCTCACACAAAGAGAAGGCCCCATAGTGAATGAAAAATCCATACAACAATGGCAAAAAGCGCAGTACACTCACTCGTTACGATGATCAGGATTAGAAGAAAAGACGGTGCGCGCCGGGATGCTTCCGCGTTCCACGGCCGACAACCGGAAGTGATGTTAGACGTACGAGACTCCGCCCTACGCGTTTCGTCAGAGGGACGTCAACTGAAGCGGCGTCAACTAGGCGTATTCGCGGACTTCTTATAGCCGCCCGTATCCAAGCAACGGAGGGGACAGATCAGCGCCGCCATCTTGTTACTCCCTCTCCGGAAGCCATATTGCTCCTCCACTGGCTTCGTCTATGGATGTGCAGGGGAACGGCCATATATCATCATATCCGATCAATTAATGTAACCGAGTGTGGTACGATCCTTTCCAAATATGTTTTAAAATCATGTTTTATTAATAACAACTAAAAAAACTCAGCCTCGATTTTAAAACTGGAGATTGCTAATTAAAGATGATGATGATTATTTGGAAAGGATCGTACCACAAATCGAGGCTCCATTTTTAAAATCGAGGCTGAGTTTTTTTAGTTGTTATTAATAAAACATGCTCCCCAGAGCCTCACAGGCTAGTAACGTTTATATACGGCAAGTGGTTAAAGAGGAGTTCCAGCCCTGTTAAAAAAAAAACAAAACCTCTGCAGATAGAAATACTGTAGCTGCTGACTTTTAATATAAAGATACTTACCTGTTCAGGTATCCCGCAGTGTCGGCACCCCTTAGCCGATTCATCCATCAGCTGTGGGTGCAGGCACCAGCATCTTCACTAGGGCAAACAGGAAATGAAGCCTTGCAGCTTCGCAGCCTGTTTCCAACTGCACATGCATGAGTCACGCTATGCTTTCTGAATGGTCCCGCTGTCTTCTGGGACCTGTGTGTCTCCCAGAAGGGAGCAGGGGGGAGGAAGAGGGGACATTTTATAGATCGCCACAATCGTTGTGCAGCAATCTTATGCAGAGGTGGGAGCGGGTACCTGGTTTTGACAGGTATCTGCTCCCCCCCCCCTAAAAAGTATTAAATGTGGCAGTGGAGGGTGCAAACAAGTGGAGCTTCTGCTTTAAACAAGAAAACCCTTTCCCAATTCATGCTGTCAGCCTATGGCACCACATGGAAGAGAAATGTCAAGGCCTGAGAAAGAAAAGAATTTCTTTATCCACTTAAGCCCCGGAAGATTTTACCCCCTTCCTGACCGGGCCCTATTTTGCGATTCAGCATCAAAAATTTTTAACATTTTTAACATTTTTGGCCAATTTGTTTTCTGCTAAATATGTTTGGTAAAAAAAAAATCGCAATGAGCGTATTTTGATTGGTTTGCGCAAAAGTTATTGGGTTTACTAACTAAGGGAAAGATTTTTGTCATTTTTGTTGTTTTTTTTTTAACGAGTAATGGCGGCGATCTGCGTTTTTTTTTTTTTTTTTGCAGGACTGCGACATTGCGGTGGACAGATCGGACCCTTGACTGACATTTTTGACACTTTTGGGGGTACTAGTGACATTACTACAGTAATCAGTGCTACACATATGCATTGTTACTGTAAAAATGACACTGGCAGGGAAGGGGTTAATTTTATTGGGGAAGGAGGGGTTAAGTGTGTCCCTAGGGGCGTGTTTCTTACTGTGCAGGGATGTGGCTTTTTATGTAACAGCAGAGATCTACGTTTCTACATAGCAGGACCGTATGATCTCTGCTGTTACACAGGGAAGAATGACATGTTACACAGGGATGAATGGCTTTGTTTACATTAGCACTGCCTTTCTTCCTCTGTAACTGACGATCGCGAGTGAACGGTGGACATCGGGTCCGCCGGTCACTCGCGCTGAGGTGTCCGTGAACGAGCGGGGGGCGGGAGCGCGCCTCCGGCGGCGCGTGCTCGCCCCCTATTGGCTCACAGGCTAGTGACGTACCGGTACATTACTTTGCCTGCACGGGGCTGACCGCCGCAAGTACATATACTGCGGCGGTCGGTAAGCGGTTAAACAAGAAAAGTAAAGGCTACAAGAAGATCAGCACAGCTTTACTTATCAGTCAGAATACTGTAGCAAAATTGATAAATTAAACAAAGATAGAACTGCAACCATCTCACAGAGACGTCCAGGCCATACATGGCAGTTAACACTGTGACAGGAGCGTTTTCTAAAGAGCAGGGTTGAAGAAAATTGCTATGCAAGTTCACTGCAGTTAGCTAAAGAAGTAAAAAGTCAAACTGGAGTGATTGTTTCCCGTGACACAATACAGCGTACACGGGAGAGGAATGGCATGCATGGGTTTCGTCCATGAAGGAAGCCTCTCCTAAAGCCCATGCACAACAAAGCCCACCTAAAACTTGCCAGGCCCATGCTGAAAAGAAGACTACTGGGACTCTGTGAGACCAAGATACATGTTTTTGGAACTGATGGCTTCAAAACTGTATGGCATGACAAAGGTGACGAGTACAAAGAAAAATGCATGGTGCCTACAGTGAAACATAGTGGTGGCAGTATCCTTCTGTTGGGCTGCATGAGCGCTGCTGGTGTCGGGAAGCTGCATTTTATTGGTGGTATCATGAATTCACAGATGTACTGCTCTATAGTAAAAGAGAAGGTGCTACCATCACTCCGTGCCCTTGGTCATCATGCACTTTTCCAACATGACAATGATTAAAAACACACATCTAAGGCCACTGTTGCATTTCTGAAGAAGAAAAGCGTGAAAGTGATTCAGTGGCCAAGTATGTCTTCTGATCTGAACACAATCTGACACCTATAGGGAATTCTGAAGAGATAAGCATCACTTTCAATCCAGCATCCAGGCTCTAAAAGAGGTAATTCTTGAAGAATGGAAAAAGATTGATGTTGCAATATGTCGCCAACACGGCAGACTAATGTTCATTCCATTCCTAGAAGACTTGGTGCTGTCCTTACAAATCATGGAGGTCATACAAAATAGGAGATGTAGTAGTTTTTGTTGTTGGGTGTATTCATTTTTGCATCAACTAATTTGAGTAAAACTGAAGATTTTGTAATCTAAGTTATATTATTATCCTTACTTTCATGTAATGAGCTAAACCAATTTTCTATAAAACCCAGTTTTGGCAACATTTTGGAAATTGTTCTTGTGTTCATTGAGATATTAATTTCAATCTTAAGGCCCGTACACACGTACCGATTGTCGGCCGAAACTGTTCGGCCACCGAACGATCGGCCGATTTTCGGCTTGTTAGTATGATGCTTCCGACAGCCGACAGCACACTTTCGGCCGAACAGAATCTGTCGTGCAAGCATTAAAATTTTTGTATGCCGACACCAGAACGGCCGATTGTTCGCCAGTCAGTACAGAATTCGGCCGACAGACAGCAGGTTTGCAAGACTGGGCATGCTCAAAAAAGACCAGGAAAGTTAACCATCACATGACATCACTTCTGCAGTCGGCTGTTGTTGGCCGACAAAATTCGTGTGCAGTCTTTTGCACTTTTCAACAGACAAGACAGCCCTCGGACAAAAGATGGCCGATCGTTCGGCCGACGATCGGTACGTGTGTACGGGGCTTTACTTTTGAAAAAGGATGTACTCATTTATGCTGAGCATTGTGCAGTGGGGAAAATCATTTTTTGATCCCCTGCAGATTTTGTGAGTTTGCCCACCTACAAAGAAATGAAGGGTCTATAATTTTAGCATAGATGTATTTTAAATGATAGAGACATAATATTAACCAAAAATGCAGAAAAAAACACAAAACAAATGCTATAAATTAGGTTGCAGTTCAGTGAGTAAAATAAGTATTTGATCCCCAAGCAAAAATGATTTAGTACACGGTGGAGAAACTCTTGTTGTCAAGCACAGTAGTTAGTGACCAGGTTTGCACACATCTCAGAGGGATTTTGGTCCATTCTACCTTACAGATCTTCTCTAAATCCTTAAGGTTTCTTGGCTGTTGCTTGGCAACTCTTTCAGCACCGTCCTTAAATTTTCTATAGGATTAAGGTCTGGAGACTGACTAGGCCACTCAATGACCTTAATGTGCTTCTTCTTGAGCCACTCCTTTGTTGCCTTGGCACTATGTTTTGGGTCATTGTCATGCTGAAGACCCATCCACGACCCATCTTCAGTGTTCTGGCTGAGGGAGGAATGTTCTCATCCAAGATTTTACAATACATGACCCTGTCCATTGGCCCCTCAATCCGTCAAGGTCTGCCTGTACCTATAGCAGAGTAACAGCCCCAAAGCATTATGTTTCCACCTTCGTGCTTTACTGTAGGGATGGTGTTCTTAGGGTCATAGTCAGCATTTTCTTCCTTTAAACACCACGAGTCGAGTTAATGCCAATGAGCTCAAATGAATCTCATCTGACAACATTACTTTCTCCCAATTCTTTTTTTTAAATCATTTAGATTTTCAATGATATGACTGTACATATGCCTTCTTGAGAAAGGGGACTTGCCGTGTTTGGAGGAAGAAAAATGCTGACTATGACCCTAAGAACACCATCCCCATAGTCAAGCATGGAGATGGTCATACAATGCCAGGACCAAACCACACGGTGCCTGGGCCAAGTCATACAATGCTGGGACCAGGTCACACAGTGCTGGGACAAGGAGGAGATATGATAACATTATATATATATATATATATATATATATATATATATATATATATATATATATATATATATATATATAAATGGTGATTCTAGCATAGGGTAAAACGTTACAGTCTCAGGTCGCTCAGGAGGACACATGGTCACTCAATGAAGCTAGATGAGAAGCTGTTAACCTTAACCACTTGCCGACCACCAGCAGTACATATACTGCAGCAGGTCAGCTCTTTCCCGCGAAACGACTTAACTGTACATCATTTCGTGGGACTGCTAGTGGGGGCGTGCGTGCATGTGCCAATTGACTATGGCGAATCAAACAAGCAGGTCCGGCGATCGCGATGTCCACCTGCGATTGCTCTCCGTGGAGACAGAATGGCGGTCTGCCCTTGTAAACACCGCAGACCCCTGTTCTGTCAGTATTGAAGACAGGGATCCTGTGTTTCTCTTATTTAGGAACACAGGTCTCTGTGTTCAATCAGCAAGCCCATCCCCCCAAAGTTAGAAAGCACCCGTTAGAAAGCACCCCCTAGGGACACATTTAACCCTTTGATCGCCCCTGGTGTTAACCCCTTCCCTGCCAGTGTCATTAGTACAGTGACAGTGCATATTTTTAGCACAGATTACTGTAGTAATGTCACCGGTCCCCCCCAAAAAGTGTCAAAAATGTCATTTAGGTGTCGGATCTGTCCGCCGAAATGTCGCAGTCCGCTAAAAATCACTGATCATTGCCATTGCTAGTAAAAAAATAATTAATAAATAAAAATGACATAAATCTTTCCCCAAGTTTGTAGACCCGATAATATTTGCGCAAACCAATCAATATATAATTATTGGGATTTCTTTACCAAAAATATGTAGCAGAATACATATTGGCCTAAAATAATGAAAACATTTGATTTTTGAACTTTTTTATTGGGAATGTTTTATAGCAGAAAGTAAACTATATTGTTTTTTTCAGAATTGTCGCTTTTTTTTTTTTTTTGTTTATAACGCAAAAAATAAAAATCACAAAGGTGATCAACTACCACCAAAAGAAAGCTCTATTTGTGGTGGGAAAAGGGACATCAATTTTATTTGGGTACAGCGTCACGCGACCGTGCACTTGTCAGTTAAAGTAACACAGTGCCGTATCTCAAAAAATGGCCTGGTCATTAAGGGGGTAAAACCTTCCGGTCCAGAAGTGGTTAAAGTGGTTGTAAAGGCAGTAGATTTTTTTTATCTTAATGCATTGTATGAACTAAGATAAAAAGCCTTCTGTGTGCAGCAGCCCTCTTTCACCCCCCCCCCCAATACTTACCTAAGCTGCTTGCTGTGAGGGCACCCAACAGGAGAGAGGGGCCAGGAGCGCCAAAGAGAGACCCAGGAAGAGGAGGATCTAGGCTGCTCTGTGAAAAACCACTGCTTAGAGCAGGTAAGTATACCATGTTTGTTATTTTTAACGTGAAAAAATGAGACTTTAGTATCACTTTCAACTGCATAGGAGGTTCTTTACTGTTAGAATGGTTAAGGGTGAAAACTCATTATTACAATCGGTGGTGTCAGTGGGAAGTGTTGAAAATGTAAAAAACTTTTAGATGGGCATGTTATCGAACATAATATATATGGATATGGAAGGTGGAAGAGACATAAATTCATAAACATCCCCACACAGGTTGAACTGCATGGACTAGTGTCGTTATTCAACTTTACCAACTATGTAACATACAATATTAGGCTACAGTCTTACAGCATTTTGGTCAAAATGTGCCATTGTTTCTCCATGTTTCATGCCAATAAGAGAAGCCGTTAATAATAATATAAAAATAACTGATGTAAAGGTTGTATTCTATTACCAATTTATTATTCAAGGTTAACTTCACCTGAAAGTGACCTTTAAGGAGGCACTAGAAAAAAACACCCACCAATGGAAGGAGAACCAGACTAAAACATAAGAGTCCACGTTGAATCAAATTCTTGATTGCTCACTGCTGGCTAGTAACTCCCCTAATCCAGCAATTAGCTTCCCTACATAGGTTCACACAGGAAAACCCCATTTTGGGACCATTTAAGGTTCTCATTTTAACTAAAGCCCCAATAAAAGGGGAGTTTTATCTGACCCCCTTAACACATTGGCTATTTCTCAGTATAAGCTAATAAATGAGTTTGGACTCTTTTATCCTTTGGTCTGGCGCTCCCTTCCATTGATACATGTTTTTTTACTGTCAACATGCTGCATACCCACTGGAGAGTAGCCCTGTCTGTTGTAAGCAGCCTAACCTGAGCCAGTTAGCACTGCAATTGTTTTTGTCCTCTTACTACTTTTTATGAACTCACATCAAAGTCCCAGCCCCTCTTGAATGTTTTTCCCTAAAGGAGGCACTGTCAATTTTGCCCATTCAGGGCAAGATGATTTTGCCTCCTGCTCTAAAAAAAGTAATTACAATTTATTCAGTTTGAGGCTTGGTGTTGCCACCTCTAACCCTTTTGCCCTAGCCGCTTGCCCTTATCATAAGTACAGCACCACCTAGTGAGCATGAAAAATAATTCCAAAGTCGGGGGTCTTTGTTCCTGCTGTCCATATTCAGCTGTCACATACATTGTGGAGATTGAGATGAAGTGGGGGCTTCACTTGTACCTCTTATCCAGCAACCCTGGTAGTGGTTATAGGAGATGTGACAACACAACGTGGCACAAGGGCCAGTTTCGCAGGCATCAACAGCTTTAGGGTGCGAGTCACAGATGACTGTGGACCACCAGGTAAGGACAAGAGGCAGAAGAAGGGTAGCACCCGCTCAGTAGACAAGAACGAAGCAAGGACACAAGTTGAAGGTCGTCACGAGCCGGGCAGTGAAGTACTGAATCAGAAGGCAGGGATGGTGTCAAGATACAGGCCAAGGTTAGCAAGAGCTGGAGAGTAAGGCAAAGGAACATAAGGCAGAGATGGTGTCCAGATAAATGCCAAGGTCAGTTAACAGCCGGGCAGTGAGGTACTGAATCAGAAGACAGGATGCTGAGTCTGAAACTCAGGCTGAGGTTACAGTGGCTGTTTGGCACCAATTTCAGTGCTGAACGTGCATGTGCTCCAAGTTGCTGCTGGCTAGCATGCACGCTAATACTAGAGATGTCGCGAAAGCGAACTTCCGCAAATGTTCGCGAACGGGCGAACCGCCATAGACTTCAATCGGCAGGCGAATTTTAAAACCCACAGGGACTCTTTCGGGCCACAATAGTGATGGAAAAGTTGTTTCAAGGGGACTAACACCTGGACTGTGGCATGCCGGAGGGGGATCCATGGCGAAACTCCCATGGAAAATTACGTAGTTGACGCAGAGTCGGGTTTTAATCCATAAAGGGCATAAATCACCTAACATTCCTAAATTGTTTGGAATAACGTGCTTTAAATCATCCAGTGTGTGAATACGATCAGGTATGATGTTGTATCGATCAGGTAGTGTAAGGGTTACGCTCGCTTCACAGTGACAGACCAAACTCCCCGTTTAACGCACCGCAAACAACCACAAACAGTCCATTTGCAGTGGGCACAGTACAGTCTGTGGGCCTTACACTCACTGGCAGGCAACTGCAATTATATTACAGAGGAAAAATGAAATTACTTTTTTATCTGCAAGGTGCTGTGCCACCCTATATGAGTGGTGGGCAGTGGGCACAGTACGGTCTGTGGACCTGACATTCACTGGCAGGCAACTGCAATTATATTACAGAGGTAAAATTAAATAAATTTGTTATCTGCAAGGTGCTGTGCCACCCTATATGAGTGGTGGGCAGTGGGCACAGTGCAGTCTGTGGGCCTGACATTCACTGGCAGGCAACTGCAATTATATTACAGAGAAAAAATTAAATGACTTTTTTATCTGCAAGGTGCTGTGCCATCCTATATGAGTGGTGGGCAGTGGGCACAGTGCAGTCTGTGGGCCTGACACTCACTGGCAGGCAACTGCAATTATATTACAGAGGAAAAATTAAATTAATTTTTTATCTGCAAGGTGCTGTGCCACCCTATATGAGTGGTGGGCACTGGCAGTGGGCACAGTTCAGTCAGTGGGCCTGACACACACTGGCAGGCAACTGCAATTATATTAAAGGGTAAAAATTGAATTACTTTTTTATCTGCAAGGCACTGTGCCACCCGATATGAGTGCTTTGCACACAGTACAGTCTGTATATATATATATATATATATATATATATAAATAAATAAAAGCAGACTGATATACCAGCCCTAAAAAGGGCTTTTTTGGGGTGCTGTCAGGATGCTGTCCTTACAGCAGGAGTGGACACAGAACACTGGCCTAGCTAATGATTTCCCTATTAATTCAGCAGCAGCACTCTCCCTGCTCTAACTAACTCTGCAGCTTCAGAATGAATCTAAGATGGATGCTGTCCTTGCTTTTTTATTGGAGGTGGGAGGGTCTGGGAGGGAGGGTATGCTGATTAGTTGGAATGTGTCTGCTGACTGTGAGGTACAGGGTCAAAGTTTGCTCAATGATGATGTATAGGGGACGGACCGAACATCGCATATGTTCGCCCGCCGAGGAGAACGCGAACAAGCGATGTTCGCCGGGAACTGTTCGCCGGCGAATAGTTCGGGACATCTCTAGCTAATACATCCTTGTATGTGTACTTACACAAGTCTGGTAGTAACTTAATGCTTAGAAACCAGTGTGCACGCACAGGTCCTATAAGAACACATTGGACCAGCCATTCTCAGCCAGGGTTCTGTGGAATCCTAGGGTTACTTAATTTCCTAATTTTCCCAATTGACCCCGAATTCATTTGTGTGCACGCACAGGTCCTATAAGAACACATTGGACCAGCCATTCTCAGCCAGGGTTCTGTGGAATCCTAGGGTTACTTAATTTCCTCATTTTCCCAATTGACCCCGAATTCATTTGTTTTAGAGAGGGTTTCCTGAGACCTGAAAAATTTGATTTTTTGAACTTACCGTAAAATCAATTTCTCTGAGTTCATTGACGGACACAACTCTTCATTATTCAGAACCACAGGGTTATATTGCCCCCTACAGGAGTAGGACACTAGGCAGAAAAAAGACTTGGCTACGCCTATGGGCAGTCCTAGGTGGTTTACATCCCCCTCTCTGCTATAAGCCTTCAGTTTAGTTACAAGCAGTGTCAGAAGTAATAAAACTCCATATAGGGGTGGGTTCTGTGTCCATTAATGAACTCAGAGAAATTAATTTTACAGTAAGTACAAAAAATTCAATTTTCTCTTCGTTCATTGATGGACACAGTTCTTTATTATGCAGAACCACAGGGAGGTCCCCAAGCAGTGCCAAACATGAGGGGTCGGACAACAAAAAATCCCAAGGCTAAACACAATAGCCAACCAGGTAAACAGGAGCTCAACAAAAAACAACTGGAGCCCAACCAGAACAATACATCCGCAGATACCAACATATTCCACTTTCACTGTAGAACTTAATGAAAGTGTGCACCGATGACCAGATGGCAGCCTTGAAACCTGTGCCACTGACGCCTGATGACAGAAGGCCCGAGAAGTACTAAGCGCCCGAGTAGAGTGTGCCTTTACAAGGACAGAAGGAACCTGACCTTTGATAGAATAGGCCTAGGTCACTATCTGCCTGATACATCTGGAAATGGTGACAGAAGAAGGAGAAAGCCCTTTCCTTGGCCCGTCCGTGATCGCAAACAGTGAGTCTGACCTCCAAAAATACTCAGTGGCTCCCAAATACACCCGAATCGTCGGAACCACATCCAGAGCATGCAAAGCAAATTCTTTAGGACAGGGATACTCAAACTATGGCCCTCCAGCTGTTGCAGAACTTCACATCCCAGGAGGCATTGTAAAACTCTGACATTCACAGACATGACTAGGCATGATGGGAATTGTAGTTCCTGAACAACTGGAGGGCCATAATTTGAAGACTCCTGCTTTAGGATGTTTGGGCCTGGGACACAGGGAAGGCAACACAATGTCTTCATTCAAATGGAAATCAGAGACTACCTTAGGATGGAACGACTGACAGGGGCGAAGAACCACCTTATCTTTGTTGACCACCAAGTAGGGGGTACGACAAGATAACGCCGCCAGTTCCAACACCTTGTGAGCAAAGGTGATAGCCACCAAAAAGGCCACCTTCTGGGACAGTGTAAGTAGGAAAATCTCCCGAAAAATTTCAAGAAGAGGCTTCTGGAGAACTGAAAGCACCAAGTTAAGACCTCACGGCGGTAGAGGAGACAGATGTCAAACCAATTGAATAAAAGTACCCACTAGGGAGTGCATGGTCAGGGGTCGCTGAAAGAAGACTGCCAAGGCCGACACCTGGCCTTTGATGGTACTTTTGATGGCCAATTTTTGCTCAACACCTCGTTGAAGGAAGGTCAAAATCGGAGCCACTGAAAAAGAACAAGGTGGAACACCAATCGACTCACACCACAAAATGTACACTTTCCACGTACGATGGCAGATCTTCTTAGCGTTCTGCAGCGTCAGAATCACCAACCCAGTCAAGCCTCTATCCTTAAGCACCTGGATTTCAACAGCCAGGCAGTCACAGCCAGCGACTGTAAAGCAGGATGGAAGATCAGCCCTTGGGACAGTAGATCCCCCCCTAAGAGGTAAGAGGAAGTCTCCAAGGGACGTCGGAGACCAGTCGCACCAGGTCGGCATACCAACATCGGCAAGGCCAGTCGGAGGCCACTAGAATGACCGCAATCCCTTCAGCTTCAATCATGCGCAATAGCCACAGCAGAAGCTTGAGAGGAGGAAAAGCATAGATAAGAGGATACTGGCCCCACAGGGCCACTAAAGTGTCTGTGGCTTCCACCAGAGGATCCCATGACCTTGCCACAAACCTCAAAACTTTTCTGTTGAGCCAGGACGCCAACAGATCCACCTCGAGTGCCCCACCGGAGATTGATGAAACACATCCAAATAAAGGGGACCACTCCCCTTGGTCCAAAACTACAGACTGAGATAGTCCCACTGCCAGTTTGCCACTCCTGGAATGTGTATACGGCAGAGAGGGCCGGAACGAAGCCCGCCGGAGGATGCCAGCTACTTCCTGGGCTGCCAACACACTCTTTTTTTCCGCTCTGGTGATTGACATAAGCCACCGCCATGGCATTGTCTGACTGGATCCGTCTTGGGAGCCCCCGTAGTTGATCCATCCAATGATCCAGGCACGGCCTGATTGCCCAAAGTTCCAAGACATTGATCGGTAGTCTAGACTCCTTCAGCGCCCAAAAACCCTGGGTGGAGCTCAGTCCTAGGACACCTCCCCACCCGGAACAGACTGGCATCCATGGTGACCACTGTCCAATACAAGCATCCTTGATGTTGATAGAGGCAAGGAAATCCCCCTGATGTAGGGACACCACCACTGTGCGAATGAACTCCATTCTGAATTTCTGTACCCACACAAAGCAGTTAAGGGCCTTGAAGTCCAGGATCAGACGTACCTTGCCTCCTTCTTTGGTAACATGAACAGCTTTGACTAAAAACTGCTCTGACACTGGAACTGGGACAATCGCACCCTGAAGAAACAGGTCTTGTACCACCCCCGAAGAGAGCTTGCAAATGGTCTGGGGACAGAGGCACATTGAAAGGAAAGAACCTTTCTGGAGGGCAAGAACGAAACACTATATTGTAACCGGACAGTATCACTTAGTGGACCAATTTGTCCTTTACCAAGGAGGTTCACAGACCTGGAAACCAGCAAAGACGTCACCCCACCCCAGGCCAGGTCTAGAGAATCCCGCTTGTGGCTTGCAAGACCATAGTCGCTTGAAACCTCCCGAGGAGGCCTTGAAAGTTTTTTGAACCCTTTTTTGTGAGCCAAAAAAGATGGGTCACGTCTGCAATGAGGTTCTTTTCCCTTCCCAGACTGTGGAAGAAAGGTACTTTTCCCCCCCTGTGAGACTCTTAATGATATAATCCAGGGTAGCCCCAAACAGACAATCGCCTTGAAAGGGTAAAACAGTCAGAGCTTTTTTAGAAGTCTGGTCCGCAGACCAACATTTAAGCCACAATACATGCCTAAGCACCACTGCCGAAACAGATAGCTTATAAATAAGGGGAAGCACATCCAAAGAGGCATCACAGACAAACTGCAGCCCCTGGATGGACTGGTCCACCAACTCAGCAAAAGCAGGGGGAATCTGCTCACCCTCTAGGTTCACAGGGCAAAGGTTTAGCCCACTCGGTTAGTGTTTGCGGCACCAGGGGAATGGCCAGTACGCCTCAGTGCTGAACCTGCAATAGTGAACATATTGCGGGCCACAGACTTCGCCTTCCTGTCACCTGGATCTTTAAAAGCTGGAGATTCTTCTAACGGAATCAGGGTTGCTTTGTTCAACCTGGAGACGGAGGTCCACCACTGGTGGGACAGTCCACTTCTTGAGAAGATGTTCTTTAAAGGGGTACCTCACAGCAAAGCATTTAGGAACCACAAACTTCTCAAAATAGCAGGGATAAGGAAACACGTTTGCTATGCGAGACGGCTTGTGGGTGCCAAAGGGGACAGGCACCTCTGCCGCAATCTCAGCTGCATCCTCCTTTTTCTTCTCGTGCACAACTGCATGTGTGGAGGAATCTTCTTCACTATCTGAACATCAAGATCAGGAACCATGACTACAAACCCCTCAGGATGGGCCATGTCCACGGCGGCAGAGTCCGATTTAGGAACTGAGGAGGCGGGGGAAGGCGGGGGACGCTGTTTGCTAGCCTGTTGCCCAAAGGTCACCTCCACCCGGGAAGCAAAGGACTCCAGGACTGTCATCTGTGCATCAAGGGTGGTTTGGATCCCGAAGGACCCGCTGCCTCAGAGAGGGGGTCAGGTTGGGAAACATACTCCTAAGACTGCAGAAGTAAAAAGGGGGACTCCACACAAAAAGTGTCTAGGGACTCCCCCACTGCACCCAAAGCACCACTGGGTCACGAGCAAGCAGAGTACCCAACAACCTGCAGCAGAGAGAGGGAGGGACCCCATCAGACTCACCAACCCACCAGAGTAGAACCGCTCTGCACCAGCGATAGCTCATCTCCATCGAAATGGGGAGCTGTCAGCCAGGAGGAACGCTGCGACTAGGGCCGAGACCCGGTCATATGCGACCTCGCGAGGTGTTTAACTCGCAGGCCAGCCCCCTGTCCAGTGGGGCTATGTCTCGGCCGCCCGGCGGAGAGCTCTGGTCTGTGTGCACTCGCTGGCCAGACTGGGGGGACCACTGGATCTAGATATCCAGCCCATTGCCCAGTCCAGCAGTTGATTGTACATTTTACTGGAAAAAAAAAAAACAGAAGAAAAAATGCCATGTAAAAGGAAAAAAAAAAACGCCAGGACCAGAGATCCCGACAAGGAGCTAGGTCCTTGCTCCTAAATAGGCAGAAAAAAGCCTATAGCAAGGAGGGTGATGTACACCACCTAGGACTGCCCATAGGCGTAGCCAAGTCTTTTTCTGCCTAGTGTCCTACTCCTGTAGGGGGCATTATAACCCTGTGGTTCTGATTAATGGAGAGCTGTGTCTGTCAATGAATGAAAGAGAGGTGAAAGGTTGAGAAAGGCTGCACTGGCCCTTCCTTACCTTCCACTGTAAGCTCAATTTAAAATGGGTATGCAAAATTTAACAATATAGTACAAGATAAATATTGTAATAATAAATAAAACAATTCTGGGTCCTGTAATTTTCCACTATTTCATGAGTGCAGTGAGACAGATGCTTGACATATTTGGTATTTAATAACCCCTCACAGTCTCATCTTTTTAATTGGAAATTTTGATGATCATCCCAGGGACGACGGTCGGCTGTTTACAACAGCCGAGCATCCTTCTCTCTCAGCGGGGAACGATCGTGGGTGTCAGGCGGCAATCAGAGCCGCCTGGCCCGTGCATTGGCTTCACCGCTGACGAGCAGAGGCGGGAGCACGCCGCCGCCGGCACGCTCACCCCCTAGCACCGTGCACGAGAGCGATGTTCAGCTACGGCGATTTGCCTGTGAGCGGCTGCCTGCCGCCGTATAAGTGCGGCGGGCGGTCGGTAACAGGTTAAAGTCCCAACTTCTCGTTTCTTTTTTAGTGACAAAAACTGGATGTGCAGGCTATAACATTTTTATCGTACGTGAACATAATGTCCGATTTTCGTTCAATTAGTACAGTTTTCGCCCGAAAAAATTCATAAGAGCAAGACTACGCATGCTCAAAAACTAAAGAATACATACAAAACAATTCAACACATGACATCACTTCTGAAGTTGAATTCTGTCATATGAGAATTTTCGTATGTAAATAACCTCTTTACTTTCCATATGAGACTAGCATGCAATAAAAAAACTAAAGAAAATTAGTCCGATAATCTGATCCTGTGTACGGGGCTTAAGGCTGGCCATACATTATATAATTTTCTTACAATTTACTGTACATCTTTCTTGAAATTTTCCTTCAGCTATGTAGTACAAAGGCATACCTAATTGGATACAATTACATACATTGGATACTCATATTATGTGGTTTATGGTAAATCTAACAGAAAATTGTGCAAGAAAATTGTACATGTATGGCCAGCCTTACTCAGCACTTGGGCACAAACACACAGGGATTTATTCAGAATAACAAAAGGTAGAAAGTTTGGTAAAATCCTTGCAATGTACATAGATCACCCAGAGGGGAATGTTTTTTCCTCTACAAAAGTGGAGTTACTCTTTAATAAACTTTTAGGGGAGAGGGTTGGGGAAACGGGATACACAAAAATAGGCTAGGTCAGGTTTTCTTGTAGTAGTTGTTTTTGGGCCCTTTAAGGGCAGTTAAGGGCAAGTATATTCAAATTAGAGAAAATGTATATATAGGGCAATGGCGCTACTCTATAAGGACGTAAACTTTAAGGGATATGTTCGACACAACTGAACAATACCACAATCCTTGTTGAAAAATGAAATTAAAAGTGACTAGTGCTGAAAAGTATATGTGTCTCCTTGTGTTATATGCATATACATACTAACCATAGATCAATAATTATGCAGACAATTCCAAAAATCACTGGTAGAATATAAATAATTTGAATAAAAATGAATACAAAAATAAATATTAGTAATCATGTGATCTGTGCTTAGTGGTCAACCTTCCACCTGAGAAATAAATTATTGTGCTGCAAAGTATAATAATATAAATATAAAATATAAATAGTTGCCACTAGAATGTGTGATATATCTTGGTGCACACTCCTATATCAATAAAGGTGATAACATCAAAAAACCAATAGTGTGCAAAATTCTTAAACTGTGCCAGAAGGTATATATGTATTGTGACAGGAAGTCAGGTAAATCTGTGAATGTAGTCACAGACAGGAGCTACACTTCCACCTGGGTTAGACAAATCACCAATTACTATAGGGTGTTGGCTGCAGAGGTAGCCAGAACTGTCTAAGGAAGTTGAAAGGCCTTCAGCTGTTCGGAATGAGGAAGTTAAGGCCTCTATAATTTGTCCAAAGGAAGTCTATGGATTGCTGCCTCCTGTCGCCGTGTGGGCTGGGAGAGGAGGACAGACATACGTGTGCCTCCCGACGCCGTGTGGGCATGGGAGAAGGACTGCTGCCTCCTGTCGCCGTGTGGGCTGGGAGAGGAGGACAGACAGATGAGTGCCTCCCGAGAAGCTGGTGAGCATGGGAGAAGACCCCCTGAAGTGATGTGCGCTAAGGAGGGTAAACAAGTGTGAAGACTACTCGAAGTGAGGTCTTGGATCGTCTCAAGGTGAGAAGAGAAACTATTTCTATGTGGAAAGAAATAAATGCACTGCTTGCTATGTGGAGAGACAAGCAAATGAACTGTGTTCAATGAGAAGAGTGTGAAGAAACAAAGGGACATGTTCCATATGAAGAGGAAAAGGGACGTGTTAAATGAACTGTTTGCTGTGTGAAGAGATTATAAATGGACTATTGATGGTCTGCTGTAGGATCAGCAAAGTCTGCCCAACAGTAGGTTGGGGACAGACTTCATTAGATAGGTTCCAGTGTGTGAGAAGGTAGCCGCCCACAGTGGCAAGGATTTATTTTGTTTTATTTTATTTTGGCTGTTTTGAGGCTTGCAATTGTGTGAAGTAAATTGCATGAATAAATCAAAGTGTTGTTTGCAACCACTTCTCGGCTATCTCTCTGTGAAAACGTACCCCCAAAGGGGTCATCCATGCCTATCACCGAGCTAATCCCTCACAGTATATAAATGATAAAGTGGCAAGTGCAAATTGTCCCCACTTAGGATATTCAGTCCGATGACATATGTGTGCCAAACGGCAGTATTCAGTGCTGGTATTCCTATGCAAAATTGCACAGGGTGCTCCGTGCTTCCTGTGCTCTTGCCATACTCAACAGCTGTGCATTAATCTCCCCCTATGGTGTTACACTCATCACAACTCCTTCCCCATAAAGGGGTGTCGAGCCTTTTAACAGCAGGTAGATTCCTGGGTCCCCGTATGCGTTCAACTGGGTGGTGTATGGAATGGTGTACAACTCATTTCCCCTGTAGGGGTGTTGAGCCTTTAAACAGTAGACTGGTTTCTGGGTTCCCGTAGGTTTCAACCAGGTGTTTTACATGTAAAAATTCAATGGATATCCTATAGTGTACCTCTGTGTATAGAATTTTTTATTTTAAAATAGCATCCACTTACAGTTAGGCAGCGTTAAACAAGTAGAACGGCATTCGCACTGGATTTCCGGGTGCCGGGTGCGTTCCACTGGCCAAAACCACACAACCGGAAGTGACAAAACGACACACAGTTCCCGCCATACGTGTTTCATCAGTCTGACGTCATCAATACCTGATGGTATTGTTCAGTTGTGGTGAACATATCCCTTAAAGTTTGCGTCTTCCTCATATCAATATTTATTCTATAGATTTTCCTCTTATCAATATTAGGGCAGCTGTTCCCCTTGACTTGGATGTGAAAAGTCATATTTGCCTAAATGTGATTGTACATGTGTATGTGGCCCTCTCCAAAACTGTGCATTTTATGAAGATGGTCTCTAGAATCATTGGTGGATCTGAAACTTCCATGAAAACATCTTCTCAATACATGTCTGTGTATTGTACATTCTGATCCACTCGCTCCCCCCATACACTGTACAATCTGATTGCACAGCAATAGCATTTACTCATCTATCTGACCAAGTCACTCCCCTATACACTGTACAATCTGATTGAACGATTTCATCTACTCATCTGTCTGACCAAGTTACTCTCCCATACACTGTACAATCTGATTGGACAATGTCTACATCTTCTCATCTGTACAATCCAATTGTAGAAAATTGGTATTTAGGAATTCTGTGCTAACTATGCGTGAAGGAAGTAAGAAGGTGATTGTAAAGTCTTGTTTTTTTCTAAAAACATGTTAAACTCACCTCCTCTGTGCAGTTGGTTTTGCACATGGCAGCCTGGATCCTCCTCTTCATGGGTCCCTCATTACAGCTCCTGGCCCCTCCCTTCTGTCTAGTGCCCCCACAGCAAGCAGCTTGCTATGGGGGCACCTGAGCTGAGCTGCAGCTCCGTGTGTCCATTCAGACACAGAGTTGCCACTTGGCCCAGCCCCCTCTCTTAATTGGCTTACTCACTTTGATTCACAGCCGCAGGCGCCAGTGGCGCTGCGGCTGTATCTCAGCCAATCAGGAGGGAGAGTCCCAAAACAGCTGAGGGACTCTTGGACATTGCTGGACAGAGATGGGGCTTAGGTAAGTACTGTATTATGGAGTGCTGGGGAGACTGCTACACACAGAATGCTTTTTATCTTAATGCATAGAATACATTAACCACTTAAGCCTCAGAGGATTTGGCTGCTCAAAGACCAGGGCCTATTTTGCGATTCGGCACTGCGTGACTTTAACGGACAATTGCGCAGTCGTGTGACGCTGTACCCAAATTAAATTGACATCCTTTTTTTCCCACAAACAGAGCTTTCTTTTGGTGGTATTTGATCACCTGTGCGATTTTTACTTTTTGCACTATAAACAAAAAAAGAGCGACAATTTTGAAAAAATAACTAGTGTTGAGCGAACACGGACTGTATTATTCGTGTTCGTACCGAATAATTGGATTTTTTGTACCCGAACACGGACACGGACACTTTACTGTATGTTCGGGTAAAAATCCGTGTTCGGTCGTTTTATTTCCGGGTTTTGCATGCTTTGGCGCTCTTTTCATGGCGGGCTTTCAACAGCCAATCAACAATCGTTTAACTGGTGTGCCTTAAGCCATCCCAGCCATGCCTGCAAATGTCTTAGTAGCTGTGATTGGCCGTCTGAAGCATGTGACCAAGTCTTTATAAGTTCGAGGCAGCCGCAGCGGCGTCATTATGCTGCTTATATCAGGGACAGAGCACACATCAACGTGCTGGCTGCTGATTAGGGAAAGATAGGCAGGAAAAAACCATTTGTGTCCGGATAGAATTGAGGGACAGGTCGGAGTGTTTAGGCAGGGCGAGTTGTAGGCATTTTAGGGATAGAGTCTGCTGAATTATAGGGTCAGTGTCTTCTACAAACTACAATCGATATTGCTGTGTGGGGGGTGGGGTGAATCTGCACTCAATCCTGATCTACGATCTCTTCTCAATCCTGTTAGGGACAGAGTCTGCTGAATTTTAGGAAAACTGTGTTCTACAAACTACAATCGATATTGCTGTGTGGTGTGGGATTGGAGATAGGCAGGTGTCAGTGATCCACATCCATTTTTCTGTGTGTGAGCTGCAGTGAACACAATCTTTTTGGGCTGCAGTGAACACAATCTTTTTGGGCTGCAGTGAACACAATCTTTTTGGGCTGCAGTGAACACAATCTTTTTGGGCTGCAGTGAACACAATCTTTTTGGGGTGCAGTGAACAAAATCTTTTTAGGGTGCTGTGAACACAATCCTTTTTGGTGTGCAGTGAACACAATCTTTGTGGGGTGCAGTGAACAAAATCCTTTGTGGGGTGCAGTGAACACAATCTTTTTGGGGTGCAGTGAACAAAATCCTTTTTGGGGTGCAGTGAACAACATCCTTTTTGGGGTGCAGTGAACACAATCTTTTTGGGGTGCAGTGAACAAAATCCTTTGTGGGGTGCAGTGAACACAATCTTTTTGGGGTGCAGTGAACACAATCTTTTTGGGGTGGAGTGAACAACATCCTTTTTGGGGTGCAGTGAACAAAATCCTTTTTGGTGTGCAGTGAACAAAATCATTTTTGGGGTGCAGTGAACACAATCTTTTTGGGGTGCAGTGAACACAATCTTTGTGGGGTGCAGTGAACACAATCTTTTTGGGGTGGAGTGAACAACATCCTTTTTGGGGTGCAGTGAACAGCATCCTTTTTGGGGTGCAGTGAACACAATCTTTTTGGGGTGCAGTGAACACAATCTTTGTGGGGTACAGTGAACAGAATCTTTGTGGGGTGCAGTGAACACAATCTTTGGGGGGTACAGTGAACACAATCTTTTTGGGGTGCAGTGAACACAATCTTTGTGGGGTGCAGTGAACACAATCTTTTTGGGGTGGAGTGAACAAAATCATTTTTGGGGTGCAGTGAACAACATCCTTTTTGGGGTGCAGTGATCAAAATCCTTTTTGGGGTGCAGTGAACACAATCTTTTTGGGGTGCAGTGAACAAAATCCTTTGTGGGGTGCAGTGAACAGAATCTTTGTGGGGTGCAGTGAACACAATCTTTGGGGGGGGTACAGTGAACACAATCTTTTTGGGGTGCAGTGAACACAATCTTTGTGGGGTACAGTGAACAGAATCTTTGTGGGGTGCAGTGAACACAATCTTTGGGGGGTACAGTGAACACAATCTTTTTGGGGTGCAGTGAACACAATCTTTGGGGGGTACAGTGAACACAATCTTTTTGGGGTGCAGTGAACACAATCTTTGGGGGGGTACAGTGAACACAATCTTTTTGGGGTGCAGTGAACAACATCCTTTTAGGGTGCAGTGAACACAATCTTTGTGGGGTGCAGTGAACAACATCCTTTTAGGGTGCAGTGAACACAATCTTTGTGGGGTACAGTGAACTGAATCTTTGTGGGGTGCAGTGAACACAATCTTTGGGGGGTACAGTGAACACAATCTTTGTGAGGTGCAGTGAACACAATCTTTGTGGGGTGCAGTGAACACAATCATTGTGGGGTGCAGTGAACTCAATCTTTGTGGGGTACAGTGAACACAATCTCATACTTCTGAAGATTTGAGGGTGCTGCCTGTTCCATACTCCCCCTACTCCTCATCTAGCCTTTTAGGGGTACAAACAATAGTAATTGGGGCCTAGTGTGGTTGTGTACGTGTGATATACATACACTTTTTTTGGATCATATTTTCTATTCCGCTATTTAATCAAAAACCTTTGGGGATCAGTTAAATTGGGGGATAGTCTGTGTTGGTACGTGTGAGAGAGATCCACCTTTCCAAGTTGTTGGGGTTCATCTCATACTTCTGAAGGTTTGAGGGTGCTGCCTGTTCCATACTCCCCCTACTCCTAGCCTTTTAGGGGTACAAACAATAGTAATTGGGGCCTAGTGTGGTTGTGTACGTGTGATATACATACACTTTTTTTGGATCATATTTTCTATTCCGCTATTTAATCAAAAACCTTTGGGGATCAGTTAAATTGGGGGATAGTCTGTGTTGGTACGTGTGAGAGAGATCCACCTTTCCAAGTTGTTGGGGTTCATCTCATACTTCTGAAGGTTTGAGGGTGCTGCCTGTTCCATACCCCCCCTACTCCTCATCTAGCCTTTTAGGGGTACAAACAATAGTAATTGGGGCCTAGTGTGGTTGTGTACGTGTGATATACATACACTTTTTTTGGATCATATTTTCTATTCCGCTATTTAATCAAAAACCTTTGGGGATCAGTTAAATTGGGGGATAGTCTGTGTTGGTACGTGTGAGAGAGATCCACCTTTCCAAGTTGTTGGGGTTCATCTCATACTTCTGAAGGTTTGAGGGTGCTGCCTGTTCCATACCCCCCCTACTCCTAGCCTTTTAGGGGTACAAACAATAGTAATTGGGGCCTAGTGTGGTTGTGTACGTGTGATATACATACACTTTTTTTGGATCATATTTTCTATTCCGCTATTTAATCAAAAACCTTTGGGGATCAGTTAAATTGGGGGATAGTCTGTGTTGGTACGTGTGAGAGAGATCCACCTTTCCAAGTTGTTGGGGTTCATCTCATACTTCTGAAGGTTTGAGGGTGCTGCCTGTTCCATACCCCCCCTACTCCTCATCTAGCCTTTTAGGGGTACAAACAATAGTAATTGGGGCCTAGTGTGGTTGTGTACGTGTGATATACATACACTTTTTTTGGATCATATTTTCTATTCCGCTTTTTAATCAAAAACCTTTGGGGATCAGTTAAATTGGGGGATAGTCTGTGTTGGTACGTGTGAGAGAGATCCACCTTTCCAAGTTGTTGGGGTTCATCTCATACTTCTGAAGGTTTGAGGGTGCTGCCTGTTCCATACCCCCCCTACTCCTAGCCTTTTAGGGGTACAAACAATAGTAATTGGGGCCTAGTGTGGTTGTGTACGTGTGATATACATACACTTTTTTTGGATCATATTTTCTATTCCGCTATTTAATCAAAAACCTTTGGGGATCAGTTAAATTGGGGGATAGTCTGTGTTGGTACGTGTGAGAGAGATCCACCTTTCCAAGTTGTTGGGGTTCATCTCATACTTCTGAAGGTTTGAGGGTGCTGCCTGTTCCATACCCCCCCTACTCCTCATCTAGCCTTTTAGGGGTACAAACAATAGTAATTGGGGCCTAGTGTGGTTGTGTACGTGTGATATACATACACTTTTTTTGGATCATATTTTCTATTCCGCTATTTAATCAAAAACCTTTGGGGATCAGTTAAATTGGGGGATAGTCTGTGTTGGTACGTGTGAGAGAGATCCACCTTTCCAAGTTGTTGGGGTTCATCTCATACTTCTGAAGGTTTGAGGGTGCTGCCTGTTCCATACCCCCCCTACTCCTCATCTAGCCTTTTAGGGGTACAAACAATAGTAATTGGGGCCTAGTGTGGTTGTGTACGTGTGATATACATACACTTTTTTTGGATCATATTTTCTATTCCGCTATTTAATCAAAAACCTTTGGGGATCAGTTAAATTGGGGGATAGTCTGTGTTGGTACGTGTGAGAGAGATCCACCTTTCCAAGTTGTTGGGGTTCATCTCATACTTCTGAAGGTTTGAGGGTGCTGCCTGTTCCATACCCCCCCTACTCCTCATCTAGCCTTTTAGGGGTACAAACAATAGTAATTGGGGCCTAGTGTGGTTGTGTACGTGTGATATACATACACTTTTTTTGGATCATATTTTCTATTCCGCTATTTAATCAAAAACCTTTGGGGATCAGTTAAATTGGGGGATAGTCTGTGTTGGTACGTGTGAGAGAGATCCACCTTTCCAAGTTTTTGGGGTTCATCTCATACTTCTGAAGATTTGAGGGTGCTGCCTGTTCCATACCCCCCCTACTCCTCATCTAGCCTTTTAGGGGTACAAACAATAGTAATTGGGGCCTAGTGTGGTTGTGTACGTGTGATATACATACACTTTTTTTGGATCATATTTTCTATTCCGCTATTTAATCAAAAACCTTTGGGGATCAGTTAAATTGGGGGATAGTCTGTGTTGGTACGTGTGAGAGAGATCCACCTTTCCAAGTTTTTGGGGTTCATCTCATACTTCTGAAGATTTGAGGGTGCTGCCTGTTCCATACCCCCCCTACTCCTCATCTAGCCTTTTAGGGGTACAAACAATAGTAATTGGGGCCTAGTGTGGTTGTGTACGTGTGATATACATACACTTTTTTTGGATCATATTTTCTATTCCGCTATTTAATCAAAAACCTTTGGGGATCAGTTAAATTGGGGGATAGTCTGTGTTGGTACGTGTGAGAGAGATCCACCTTTCCAAGTTGTTGGGGTTCATCTCATACTTCTGAAGGTTTGAGGGTGCTGCCTGTTCAATACCCCCCCTACTCCTAGCCTTTTAGGGGTACAAACAATAGTAATTGGGGCCTAGTGTGGTTGTGTACGTGTGATATACATACACTTTTTTTGGATCATATTTTCTATTCCGCTATTTAATCAAAAACCTTTGGGGATCAGTTAAATTGGGGGATAGTCTGTGTTGGTACGTGTGAGAGAGATCCACCTTTCCAAGTTGTTGGGGTTCATCTCATACTTCTGAAGGTTTGAGGGTGCTGCCTGTTCCATACTCCCCCTACTCCTCATCTAGCCTTTTAGGGGTACAAACAATAGTAATTGGGGCCCAGTGTGGTTGTGTACGTGTGATATACATACACTTTTTTTGGATCATATTTTCTATTCCGCTATTTAATCAAAAACCTTTGGGGATCAGTTAAATTGGGGGATAGTCTGTGTTGGTACGTGTGAGAGAGATCCACCTTTCCAAGTTGTTGGGGTTCATCTCATACTTCTGAAGGTTTGAGGGTGCTGCCTGTTCCATACCCCCCCTACTCCTCATCTAGCCTTTTAGGGGTACAAACAATAGTAATTGGGGCCTAGTGTGGTTGTGTACGTGTGATATACATACACTTTTTTTGGATCATATTTTCTATTCCGCTATTTAATCAAAAACCTTTGGGGATCAGTTAAATTGGGGGATAGTCTGTGTTGGTACGTGTGAGAGAGATCCACCTTTCCAAGTTGTTGGGGTTCATCTCATACTTCTGAAGGTTTGAGGGTGCTGCCTGTTCCATACTCCCCCTACTCCTCATCTAGCCTTTTAGGGGTACAAACAATAGTAATTGGGGCCTAGTGTGGTTGTGTACGTGTGATATACATACACTTTTTTTGGATCATATTTTCTATTCCGCTATTTAATCAAAAACCTTTGGGGATCAGTTAAATTGGGGGATAGTCTGTGTTGGTACGTGTGAGAGAGATCCACCTTTCCAAGTTGTTGGGGTTCATCTCATACTTCTGAAGGTTTGAGGGTGCTGCCTGTTCCATACTCCCCCTACTCCTAGCCTTTTAGGGGTACAAACAATAGTAATTGGGGCCTAGTGTGGTTGTGTACGTGTGATATACATACACTTTTTTTGGATCATATTTTCTATTCCGCTATTTAATCAAAAACCTTTGGGGATCAGTTAAATTGGGGGATAGTCTGTGTTGGTACGTGTGAGAGAGATCCACCTTTCCAAGTTGTTGGGGTTCATCTCATACTTCTGAAGGTTTGAGGGTGCTGCCTGTTCCATACCCCCCCTACTCCTCATCTAGCCTTTTAGGGGTACAAACAATAGTAATTGGGGCCTAGTGTGGTTGTGTACGTGTGATATACATACACTTTTTTTGGATCATATTTTCTATTCCGCTATTTAATCAAAAACCTTTGGGGATCAGTTAAATTGGGGGATAGTCTGTGTTGGTACGTGTGAGAGAGATCCACCTTTCCAAGTTGTTGGGGTTCATCTCATACTTCTGAAGGTTTGAGGGTGCTGCCTGTTCCATACTCCCCCTACTCCTCATCTAGCCTTTTAGGGGTACAAACAATAGTAATTGGGGCCTAGTGTGGTTGTGTACGTGTGATATACATACACTTTTTTTGGATCATATTTTCTATTCCGCTATTTAATCAAAAACCTTTGGGGATCAGTTAAATTGGGGGATAGTCTGTGTTGGTACGTGTGAGAGAGATCCACCTTTCCAAGTTGTTGGGGTTCATCTCATACTTCTGAAGGTTTGAGGGTGCTGCCTGTTCCATACTCCCCCTACTCCTCATCTAGCCTTTTAGGGGTACAAACAATAGTAATTGGGGCCCAGTGTGGTTGTGTACGTGTGATATACATACACTTTTTTTGGATCATATTTTCTATTCCGCTATTTAATCAAAAACCTTTGGGGATCAGTTAAATTGGGGGATAGTCTGTGTTGGTACGTGTGAGAGAGATCCACCTTTCCAAGTTGTTGGGGTTCATCTCATACTTCTGAAGGTTTGAGGGTGCTGCCTGTTCCATACTCCCCCTACTCCTCATCTAGCCTTTTAGGGGTACAAACAATAGTAATTGGGGCCTAGTGTGGTTGTGTACGTGTGATATACATACACTTTTTTTGGATCATATTTTCTATTCCGCTATTTAATCAAAAACCTTTGGGGATCAGTTAAATTGGGGGATAGTCTGTGTTGGTACGTGTGAGAGAGATCCACCTTTCCAAGTTGTTGGGGTTCATCTCATACTTCTGAAGGTTTGAGGGTGCTGCCTGTTCCATACTCCCCCTACTCCTAGCCTTTTAGGGGTACAAACAATAGTAATTGGGGCCTAGTGTGGTTGTGTACGTGTGATATACATACACTTTTTTTGGATCATATTTTCTATTCCGCTATTTAATCAAAAACCTTTGGGGATCAGTTAAATTGGGGGATAGTCTGTGTTGGTACGTGTGAGAGAGATCCACCTTTCCAAGTTGTTGGGGTTCATCTCATACTTCTGAAGGTTTGAGGGTGCTTCCTGTTCCATACTCCCCCTACTCCTCATCTAGCCTTTTAGGGGTACAAACAATAGTAATTGGGGCCCAGTGTGGTTGTGTACGTGTGATATACATACACTTTTTTTGGATCATATTTTCTATTCCGCTATTTAATCAAAAACCTTTGGGGATCAGTTAAATTGGGGGATAGTCTGTGTTGGTACGTGTGAGAGAGATCCACCTTTCCAAGTTGTTGGGGTTCATCTCATACTTCTGAAGGTTTGAGGGTGCTGCCTGTTCCATACCCCCCCTACTCCTCATCTAGCCTTTTAGGGGTACAAACAATAGTAATTGGGGCCTAGTGTGGTTGTGTACGTGTGATATACATACACTTTTTTTGGATCATATTTTCTATTCCGCTATTTAATCAAAAACCTTTGGGGATCAGTTAAATTGGGGGATAGTCTGTGTTGGTACGTGTGAGAGAGATCCACCTTTCCAAGTTTTTGGGGTTCATCTCATACTTCTGAAGGTTTGAGGGTGCTGCCTGTTCCATACTCCCCCTACTCCTAGCCTTTTAGGGGTACAAACAATAGTAATTGGGGCCTAGTGTGGTTGTGTACGTGTGATATACATACACTTTTTTTGGATCATATTTTCTATTCCGCTATTTAATCAAAAACCTTTGGGGATCAGTTAAATTGGGGGATAGTCTGTGTTGGTACGTGTGAGAGAGATCCACCTTTCCAAGTTGTTGGGGTTCATCTCATACTTCTGAAGGTTTGAGGGTGCTTCCTGTTCCATACTCCCCCTACTCCTCATCTAGCCTTTTAGGGGTACAAACAATAGTAATTGGGGCCCAGTGTGGTTGTGTACGTGTGATATACATACACTTTTTTTGGATCATATTTTCTATTCCGCTATTTAATCAAAAACCTTTGGGGATCAGTTAAATTGGGGGATAGTCTGTGTTGGTACGTGTGAGAGAGATCCACCTTTCCAAGTTGTTGGGGTTCATCTCATACTTCTGAAGGTTTGAGGGTGCTGCCTGTTCCATACCCCCCCTACTCCTCATCTAGCCTTTTAGGGGTACAAACAATAGTAATTGGGGCCTAGTGTGGTTGTGTACGTGTGATATACATACACTTTTTTTGGATCATATTTTCTATTCCGCTATTTAATCAAAAACCTTTGGGGATCAGTTAAATTGGGGGATAGTCTGTGTTGGTACGTGTGAGAGAGATCCACCTTTCCAAGTTTTTGGGGTTCATCTCATACTTCTGAAGGTTTGAGGGTGCTGCCTGTTCCATACCCCCCCTACTCCTCATCTAGCCTTTTAGGGGTACAAACAATAGTAATTGGGGCCTAGTGTGGTTGTGTACGTGTGATATACATACACTTTTTTTGGATCATATTTTCTATTCCGCTATTTAATCAAAAACCTTTGGGGATCAGTTAAATTGGGGGATAGTCTGTGTTGGTACGTGTGAGAGAGATCCACCTTTCCAAGTTTTTGGGGTTCATCTCATACTTCTGAAGATTTGAGTGTGCTGCCTGTTCCATACCCCCCCTACTCCTCATCTAGCCTTTTAGGGGTACAAACAATAGTAATTGGGGCCTAGTGTGGTTGTGTACGTGTGATATACATACACTTTTTTTGGATCATATTTTCTATTCCGCTATTTAATCAAAAACCTTTGGGGATCAGTTAAATTGGGGGATAGTCTGTGTTGGTACGTGTGAGAGAGATCCACCTTTCCAAGTTTTTGGGGTTCATCTCATACTTCTGAAGATTTGAGGGTGCTGCCTGTTCCATACTCCTCCTCCTACTGCTCAACCATCCTTTTAGGGGTACAAACAATAGTAGTTGGGGCCTAGTGTGGTGGTGTACGTGCGAGATACATACACTTTCTTTTTGATCATATTTTCTATTCCGCTATTCAATTAAAACCTTTGGGGATCAATTCAATTGCGAGATAGTCTGTGTCGGTACGTGTAAGATCCACCTTTCCAAGTTGTTGGGGTTCATCTCATACTTCTGAAGATTTGAGGGTGCTGCCTGTTCCATACTCCTGCTCCTACTGCTCAACCATCCTTTTAGGGGTACAAACAATAGTAATTGGGGCCTAGTGTGGTTGTGTACGTGCGAGATACATACACTTTTTTTGATCATATTTCCTATTCCGCTATTCAATAAAAACCTTTCTAGGGCAAGATCTTAAATTACAGAAATATGAGGAGACCGTCAAATAAGGGCCGTGGCCTGGGTCGTGGTGCTGCTGGTAGAGCTCCTGTTGCAAGGAGAGGACGTGGTCGATCTGTGCCAGCTACACGCACAAGTGAAACACCTTCCTCAAGTGTGAGTAGGCGACAGAACCTGCATCAGTATTTGGTAGGGCAACAAACGCCCCTAGAAGTGATGAGGCCAGAACAAGTTGAGGCGATAGTAGATTGGTTTGCTGCTGACAGTGCCTCCAGTTCCTTCACATTGTCTCCCACCCAGTCTACTGCAGAAAGGTCAGAGTTGGCACCTGCAGCCAATGTCCAACCGTCTTTCACCTCACCCCCTTGCAAATCAGGCCAGCAGTCTGAGCCCCAAGCCATACAGCAGTCTCTTATTCTTTTTGAGGACTCTGTCAGCAGGGTTTCCCAGGGCCATCCACCTAGCCCTGCCCCAGAAGTGGAAGAGATTGAGTGCAGCGATGCCCAACCACTTATTTCTCAAGATGAGTACATGCAAGGATCATCGCAGCACGTCTCCGATGATGACGAAACGCAGGTGCCAACTGCTGCGGCGTTCAGCATTGTGGAGACCGACAAGGAGGGCAGGGGTGAAGACTGGGTGGAAGATGATGTGGAGGACGATGAGGTCCTCGACCCCACATGGAATGAACGTCATGCAGGTGACCTGAGTAGTTTGGAGGAAGAGGCGGTGGTCGCACAGAGCCACCAGCACAGCAGAAGAGGGAGCAGGGTGCAGAAGCGGAGCGGCCGTGCCCTAGACACTACGCCCGCTACTGCCCAACGCAGCAAGGGAACGAGCGCACCAAAGTCAGCTCAAAGGAGTTCTCTAGCGTGGAAGTTCTTTAGAAAATGTGCTGATGACAGGACACGAGTGGTTTGCACCCTGTGCAATCAGAGCTTGAAGCGAGGCATAAACCTTCTCAACCTGAGCACAACCTGCATGATCAGGCATCTAAGTGCAAAGCACGAGCTGCAGTGGAGTACACACCTTCAAAACCAAGAAACGTCTCTGGCTCATCCTGCTTCCTCTTCTGCTGCAGTCTCGGCCGCTCCAGCCACATCTGTAGTGATACCGGCACCTGCCACCCCGCAAACAGACGATCTGTCAGCAACACCACCACCTGGGTCACCAACAACCATCTCCACAATGTCCCGTGGAAGCGTTCAGCTTTCCATCTCCCAAACACTTGAGAGGAAGAGGAAGTACCCCCCTACCCACCCGCGATCCCTGGCCCTGAATGCCAGCATTTCAAAATTATTGGCCTTTGAAATGCTGTCATTCCGTCTGGTGGAGACGCACAGTTTTAAAAACCTTATGTCGGTGGCTGTCCCACAGTACGTCGTGCCCAGCCGCCACTACTTTTCCAGGCAAGCCATCCCTTCCCTGCACAACCAAGTGGGGGAAAATATCAGGTGTGCACTGCGCAACGCCATCTGTGCCAAGGTCCACCTAACTACGGATACGTGGACCAGTAAGCACGGTCAGGGGCGTTATATCTCCCTAACGGCACACTGGGTAAATGCAGTGGCGGATGGGCCTGAGGCGGATAGCAATTTGGCGCATGTCCTTCCACCACCGAGGATTGCAGGGCGCTTCAGTTTGCCTCCTGTTCCTAACTCCTCCTACTCCGCTTCCTCATCCTCTACCGCCTCCTCATCCGGACAGCGTAACACCTTCACCACCAACTTCAGCACGGCCAGGGGTAAACGACAGCAGGCAGTTTTACAACTTGCCTGTTTGGGGGACAAACCACACACCGCGCAGGAGTTGTGGAGGAGCATGGAACAGCAGACAAATGAGTGGTTGCTGCCAGCGAGCCTCAAGCCCGGCCTGGTGGTGTGCGATAACGGGCGAAATCTCATAGCAGCTCTGGGCCTAGCCGGTTTGACGCACATCCCTTGCCTGGCGCATGTGCTGAATTTGGTGGTGCAGAGGTTCCTTAAAAACTACCCCGATATGTCAGAGCTGCTGCAGAAAGTGCGGGCCGTTTGTGCGCACTTTCGGCGTTCTCACCCTGCTGCTGCTCGCCTGGCAGCGCTGCAGCGTAACTTCGGCCTTCCCGCTCACCGCCTCATATGTGACGTGCCCACAAGGTGGAACTCCACCTTGCACATGCTGGAAAGACTGTGCGAGCAGCAGCAGGCCATAGTGGAGTTTCAGCTGCAGCACGCACGCGTGAGTCGCTCTGCGGAACAGCACCACTTCACCACCAATAACTGGGCCTCCATGCGAGACCTGTGTGCCTTGTTGCGCTGTTTTGAGTACTCCACCAACATGGCCAGTGGCAATGACGCCGTTCTCAGCTTAACTATCCCACTTCTATGCCTCCTTGAAAAAACAATTCGGGCGATGATGGAAGAGGATGTGGCACAGGATGAGGAGGAGGAGGAGGATGAAGAGGTAACATTTCCAAGGCTTTCAGGGCAGTCATTCGCAAGGGGCTCCGAGGGTGGGTTCCTGCACACGCAAACGCCAGGGACGCAATTGTCCAGCAGGGGCACAGTTCTGGAGGATGAGGAGGATGAGGAGGAGGAGGAGCTGGAGGAGGAGATGGAACCATGTTCACAGCAGGGTGGCACCCAGGCCAGCTCATGGCCATCACTGGTGCGTGGCTGGGGGGATACAGAGGACACGGACGATACACCTCCCACAGAGGACAGCCTTTCGTCGCCTCTGGGCAGCCTGGCACACATGAGCGATTACATGCTGCAGTGTCTCCACAACGACCGCCGAGTTGCCCACATTCTAACTTGTGCTGATTACTGGGTGGCCACGCTGCTGGATCCCCGTAACAAGGACAACGTACCGTCCTTAATTCACTCACTGGAGCGCGATCGCAAGATGCGCGAGTACAAGCGCACGCTGGTAGACGCCATGCTGCTGGCATTCCCATCTGACAGCGGGGCCACAGTGGAAGCACAAGGCAGAGGAGGAGGAGGAGGAGGTCGCCAACGCAACCAGGGCACCGCCAGCACCTCAGAAGGCAGGGTTAGCATGGCCGAAATGTGGAAAAGCTTTGTCAGCACGCCACAACAAACAGCAGCACCAGCAGCTCAGATGGAACGTCTTAGCAGGAGGCAGCATTTTACCAACATGGTGGAGCAGTATGTGTGCACACGCCTACATGTAGTGAATGACGGGTCTGCCCCCTTCAACTTCTGGGTCTCCAAATTGGGCACATGGCCTGAGCTTGCCCTTTACGCCTTGGAGGTGCTGGCGTGCCCTGCAGCCAGTGTATTATCTGAACGGGTATTTAGCACGGCTGGGGGCGTTATAACAGACAAGCGCAGCCGCCTGTCCAGAGACAATGTGGACAAGCTCACGTTCATTAAAATGAACCAGGCATGGATCCCACGGGACTTTTCCGTACCTTATGCAGAATAGCAATGGATACCGACCTTACCCACCCATTGTTCCATTTTTGCTCTTTCTCACTCTTTTGGGGTGTACCCTCATTTAAAATTTTTGAAAAGAAGCAGTGTTGGCTACCTCGTCCTCCTCCTCAGGGCCAGATTAATGTAGGGGCTATTGGAGCTGCAGCTCCAGGCCCCTACCTTTTATATAGGCCCCGGGTTGGCCATATTCACTGTTACCGCTCTTCTGTCACTTGTAAACACAGAAGTCTGGCTTCTATGCTCGCTTCCCCAGGCAGCACCCTCAGAACCTCCCCACACAGCGTGAAGGCCGGACAAGGAGGGACAGTTGGCGATGCATGGATGTGTTTATGGGCTTCAGAGACAGCATCCCATGTTGAATTAGGCATGCATGGCTGCACCCTTCCTCCTCTGGGTGCATGGCAAGGCACGGCCCTTAAGGCCCTTCAAAATCCTCAGCACCAAGCCCATGATGCTGTTAATCCGGCCCTGGTCCTCCTCCACCGCCGCTTCCACCTACACCGCCCATAGGTGTGCGCAGCCTATTGCATTAAGGTGTGCACCCCAAAGTTGAAATACACATGCATGTGTTTGCCAGCAGGGAGAGTAATGTATCGGGGCCATGTACCTGTAGGCAAGGAGAAATAGAGCAGAGCAGGTCCCAGGGAGATCTTTCCCATCTCCTCACTGGCAATGCTATGTGCCCTAGGTGATTAGGGTGTGCCCAGGCACACCCAGCACACCCTGTGCGCACGCCTATGTCACCGCCACATCCACCACCACCTCAACCTCCCTCCTACTCCATATGGGCCTCGTCCTTCAGAGATGAAGAAGAACATTGTTTTATTTTTCTGTTTTTTTTTGTTGTTTTAAGTTATTTCCCTATCCACATTTGTTTGCAGAGCACTTGCCATGCTCTTAATTACGTTTTGCTGCCATTTGCAGCACTCTAGCCCTTTCCTTTGGTGTTTTAGAGCCATTTTAGTGCCTTAAAGTTCGGGTCCCCATTGACTTCAATGGGGTTCGGTGTCCGGGAAAAGTTCGGTAAAAGTCCGGGACACGGACCCGGACTTTTTTTTAAAGTTCGGCCGAACCCGTCGAACACGGACATCTAGGTGTCCGCTCAACCCTAAAAATAACAATATTTTTCACATTATTCCCCCCAAAAAAAAATGTAAAAATCTAAATTTTTAACATTTTAGGCCAATTTGTTTTCTGCTACATATTTTTGGTGAAAAAAATTGCAATAATCATATTTTGATTGCTTTGCGCAAAAGTTATTGCGTTTATTAACTACAGGAAAGATTTTTGTCATTTTTATTGTTTTTTTTTAACTAGTAATGGAGGCGATCTGCGATTTTTTTTTTTTTTTGCGGGACTGCGTAATCAGTGCTATATATATGCACTGTTACTGTAAAAATGACACTGGCAGGGAAGGGGTTAACTTTATTAGTCTGTCTGTGTATTGTGCATTCTGATCCAGTCACTCCCCCATATATTGTACAATCTGATTGGACAATGATTGCATCACTCATCTGTCTGACCCAGTCACCAGTGACCCAGTTTTTTTTTTTCTTTTTACCTGCAAAGTAAATGCATAATGTGCTAGTATGATCTTATACTAGCACATTATGTGACACTTACCTGCAAACGAAGCCTGCATCGTCCCCGTTTGAGGCCACATCCATTTTCGCCCATCTTTTTTACGGGTTTAATACTGGTGATACTGGATAGAACCACGTGACGTCACTCCCGCTCACACGGGCGGGAGCTGCTGGTCACAGCACGGGGCTCTGAAGAAACAGCACGGGCAGCCATTCCTTCAGAGTGCATGCGCTAATGACGTCACTGGTGCATGCAATGTAAATATCTCCTAAACGGTGCAAGTTTAGTAGATATTTTCAGTGCCTACAGTAGTAGGTAAGCCTTATTATAGGATTACCTATAGGTACAAACGATAAAGGTAAGTTTACAATCAACTTTTTGCTGCTGGTTCCCCTGTTGCAAAATGGACCCTGTGGAGCAGGTTTCCCCACCTGACCCCCTCTCGGAGGCCGCTGGGCCCTCTGGATCCCAGCCATCCATAGATGCACTGTTGGCGGTTCTGGAATCCTTTGTGTCCTGGGTGGAGGCGTCCTTTAAGTGGGGGAATTCCCAAAAACCCCCTCCGCCTATCCCTGCCTCAACTGAGATGTCAGATTCTGAATCTGATTCAGCCACCACAGACATGGGTCTCCCTGCCGGGTCAACTACCTCGTGCCCTGTCTCCTCCGATAGTGAGGATGACATCTCTCCCTCCGCCACCGCACAAAAAAAGGCGCTGGTGGATGCACTGGTTGTATCTGTGCGTGAGACCCTAAAGATGGAGGACGCAGCTACGACTGTGACTGAGGCGCAGGTTACATTTGGCACCCACAAGTCATCCAGAGCGGCAAAGGTTTTCCCCTTTCCCGTGTATTTTGACAACATGGTCAAAAAAGAGTGGAACCGCCCAAAGCGTCCCCCTGGGGTGCCTGAGTGGAATGCTAGACTCTACCCCTTTGAGGAGTCCCTTGTTAAAAAGTGGACTGCACCACCTACGGTGGACCCTCCAGTCTCCAGACTGAATAAAGCTACCATGATTCTTGTGGAGGATTCCCTGTCCTTTAAGGATCCAGCAGACATTAAGGTGGAGTCTGTGGCCCGCAATATGTACTCCCTGGCGGTGTCTGCACTAAGACCGTTGTTTACTGTTGCCCTTGTGTCACAAACCTTGACTGAATGGGCTAAGTTATTACGCCATGTCCTGGAGGGGAAACAACTCCCCTCTGCCTTTGCTGAGCTAACGGACCAGTTGGTTCAGGGGCTGCAATTCCTTTGCGATGCCTCACTGGATGCAGTTTCACTGGTGGCCTGACTGTCAGTTTCGGCAGTGTTCCTCTGGCGTATACTTTGACTAAAATGCTGGTCTGCGGATCAGACCTCAAAGAAGGCCTTGACTGATCTACCTTTTCAAGGTGATCGCCTGTTTGGGGCTACCCTTGATGACATTATCAAAGGTCTTACAGGGGGTAAGAGTACCTTTCTCCCACAGGCTAACAAGGGTAAGGAACCTCGTCGTAGACGGGGGCCTCCTTTTCAGCACACAAAAAGTTTTTAGGTCCCTCAGGGACAAGTGATAAAGGATCAAAGTCCTTCAAGGCCCCTAATGGTGGCTCCAAGCAAACCTGGTCTGGCAAACAGAAATCGGGTTTCTCCAGACCTGCGGATAAGACCCCTTCGGCCTGAAGGTGCACCCTTACCTGTATCTGGGGTGGGGGGACGTCTTTGCCGGTTCCCGGACCTGTGGCTATCCCAGATACAAGACAAGTGGGTTCACGAGGTGATACGATACAGTTACAAGATAGAGTTTTAATCTGTCCCGCTGGTAAGGTTTTTTCCTTCCAATGTGCGACTGTCCCCGGATCGCTTACAGGCTCTCTTTGGGGCTATACAGGACCTGTTACAACAAGAAGTAATAGTTCCGGTTCTGTACTCAGAACATTTTCAGGGCTTTTTCTCAAACCTGTTTACGGTCCCCAGGAAGGAGGGCAAGGTGCGTCCTATTCTGGACCTAAAGGCACTGAATTGCTTCATGCGAGTTCAAAAATTCAAAATGGAATCCGTTCGCATGGTGGTGGCTTCCCTACACCAGGGGGATTTCCTGGCCTCCATAGACATCAAAGCCTACCTTCACATCCCGATATGTGCAGGACATCAATGGTTTCTGCGTTTTGCTGTGGGAGAGGATCACTGTCAGTTTGTGGCGTTACCATTTGGTCTCGCCTCTGCTCCAGTGGGGGATATCGGTCCTGGGTTACCTGTACAATCTGCTTCTCTGTGCAGAGTCTCCCACAGTGCTGGTGACAAACTTAGAGATCACCATAAGGACTCTGGAGGAGTTCAGGTGGATTCTGAACCTTCAGAAGTCGTCCCTGGTTCCTTCCATGAGACTGGACTATCTAGGCCTGACTTTGGATTCGTCCTCAGCCAGGGTGTTTCTTCCTCCGGACAAACTTCAAAAGCTCCAGATGGTCATTCATACTTGTATGAGAGTTTTGGGACTGATGGTGTCGTCCTTCAAGGCGGTCCCTTTCGCTCAATTCCACACGCGAATCCTCCAGAAGGAAATCTTTCTCAAATGCAACAAAGATCCAAATTCCCCGGACATTTAGCGGCAGCAGGAGGAATATGTAAAGATCAAATCATCTATATGCAGCTGTCCCATACCCTCTCCTATACAACTTGCTGGCCCCCTAGTGCTCTCCAGCCCCCCCTCCCCTTGCTCTTAACACCCCTGCTGCTCTAAACACCCCCCCTGCTCTAAACACCCCCCCCCTGCTCTAAACACCCCCCCCCTGCTCTAAACACCCCCCCTGCTCTAAACACCCCCCCTGCTCTAAACACCCCCCTGCTCTAAACACCCCCTTGCTCTAAACACCCCCCCGCTCTAAACACCCCCCCTGCTCTAAACACCCCCTTGCTCTAAACACCCCCCCTGCTCTAAACACCCCCCCTGCTCTAAATACCCCCCCTGCTCTAAACACCCCCCAGTGCTCTAAACACCCCCCAGTGCTCTTAACACCCCCCTGCTCTTAACACCCCCCTGCTCTTAACACCCCCCTGCTCTTAACACTCCCCCTGCTCTTAACCCCTCAGTGCTCTTGCCCCCCCCAGCGCTCCTTAGCCCCCCAGTGCTCTTCAGCTCCCCGCAGTGCTTTTCATCTCCCCCTATGCTCTCTGGCTCCCCCAGTGCTCTCCACCCCCCTGTGCTCCCTGCCTCCCCCCTCAGTGAGTTCCAGTTCCCCCATGCTCTCCATCCCCCTGGTTTTCCCTGTCCCCCCCAGTGCTCTCCACCCCTGCGCCTCCAACCCCCCTACAATGCTTTTCAAACCCCTCTTAATTCTCTCCAGTCCCCCTCCGCGCCCTTCAGCTCCTCCAGTGCTCTCTGCTTGCCCTGTGCTCTCCGGCCCCCCTAATGCTCTTCTATCATGTCTGCAGTCTCTGACCTTCTTTTGTATCATGTCTGCAGTCTCTGACCATCTCTTATATCATGTCCTCAGTCTCTGACCATCTCTTGTATCATGTCCTCAGTCTCTGACCATCTCTTGGATCATGTCCTCAGTCTCTGACCATCTCTTGGATCATGTCCTCAGTCTCTGACCATCTCTTGTATCATGTCCTCAGTCTCTGACCATCTCTTGTATCACGTCCACAGTCTCTGACCATCTCCTGTATCATGTCCTCAGTCTCTGACCATCTCTTGTATCATGTCCTCAGTCTCTGACCATCTCTTGTATCATGTCCTCAGTCTCTGACCATCTCTTGTATCATGTCCATAGTCTCTGACCAACCATCTCCTGTATCATGTCCTCAGTCTCTGACCATCTCCTGTGTGTTGTCTGCAGTCTCTGACCATCTCTAGTATCCCGTCCGTAGTCTCTGACCATCTCTTGTATCATATCCTCAGTCTCGGATTTCTCTTGTATTGGGTCCGTAGTCTCTGACCATCTCCTGTATCATGTCCTCAGTCTCTGACCATCTCTTGTATCATGTCCTCAGTCTCTGACCATCTCTTGTATCATGTCCTCAGTCTCTGACCATCTCTTGTATCATGTCCTCAGTCTCTGACCATCTCTTGTATCATGTCCTCAGTCTCTGATTTCTTTTGTTTTAGGTCCGTAGTCTCTTACCATCTCTTGCATCATGTCCTCAGTCTCTGACTATCTCCTTTAGCATGTCTCCAATCTCTTACTCAAACTTAAACACATTGATAATAGTATTAGCTATCTGTCTATGCCAAAGGTAGGACTGTGCAGGGGAGGCAGAGAGTGCAAAAGGGGGAACTGTGATTAGAGAGACAGGGGGGTGGGGGGGGGCAGACTGCAAAGGGCACTGTGATAGGGGGGCTGGGAAATTTGTGCAATAAATATTCTTGGAGGCATTACAAATTTTTGCGGGTGTTTTTACATTTTAAAGGGGGGGGGGGGGTGGTGCCAGATATAGGATCCGCCCGGGGTGCCAAATGCTCTAGGTACGCCACTGGCGGTCCTCCATGCCTGCGATTTTAGATTTCAACTGCTCTATTTCATCTTCATGGCTATAGTGAGAGTCAATGAGTTCGTTGTGAGAGGCAGCAAACTCCCCCATCTTGGTCTCTACTTTGTCCATGCGGCCGCCTAAGGCCTGCACCTCCACCTTGAAGGAGCGGACGCACTCCATGAGATCTGCATGCATGGAGGCCCGCTGGGACATCATCATGTCCTTAAGCCTAGGTTCAGAGACCGGGCGCTCACTCGTGGGGAATGCGTCTATGTTGGGAGACAGCTCCCTTGTGGAGTCCATAGAGGAGTGTCCTCCGTGGCTTACCTCCGCCACATGTGCGTCCTCCGACAGCCGAGGCTTGCTCTTCACTGGGCTCCTCGATAGTGGAGTGGATGCCGCCGGAGACCGAGGCTGTCCTGCCTTCTGTGCCGAGGGTGGGGGAGGGCTGGGCGAAGGCTGAGAAGACCCGCTGGATGAGGCCGGAGATCCGCCGCCGCCATTTTGGCTGCGCTGCTTCTCCTGGGCCATAAAGAAGTGCTGAAGTTGTCGCGGATGGCCGGTGTCCTTCTTCTTCCTAGCCATCGGAGATGAAGGTGGATCTCCCCCTCTACCGTTTGGTCCGAAAAAGGGAGCTGTAAAGAACGTTGGGACGCCAATGTATGCCGATTTCCTCCCCGGTCTGGCGGAGCTGTGGGCTCAGACGTCCATGCAGCTACACGGCGACCACGCCCCCCCTGAAATCTTACTTTTTAAAAGGGGTGTACTTATTTATGCTGTGCACTGTACATACACTTTTGAGAAAGGTACTGGGGCAGGATGCTGTGATTTTATCTGGCTCCTCTCACCAGCCATGATCTTCCTGCTTTAGAGAGAAGCACCTAGGCTCAGGTATATAATGGAAATAGAATGTTTTTTTTTAAAGAGGAAGTAAACTTCCATACATGCCATTTACCTATAGGTAAGCCTATAATAAGGGTTACCTATAGGTAGTGTAAATATCTCCTAAACATGCACAGTTTAGGAGAGATTTACATTACATGCAGCTAGTGACAACACTGGCGCATGCGCTCTGGAGGAACGGCCACCCATGCCGTTCCTACAGAGTCCTGTGCTGTGAATGGCGACTCTTGCGTATGAGTGGGAGTGACGTCATTGTGGCTTTGGCCAGTCACAGAGCCGAAGTCCGTGGACCCAGAAGCAAGAAGGGTGAAGATAGGAGCCCCTGAAGCACTGACAATGCTGCGCGGTAACAGCTTTGTTTTAACCACCTCAATACTGGGCACTTAAACCCCCTTCCTTCCCAGACCAATTTTCAGCTTTCGGTGCTCTCGCACTTTGAATCACAATTACTCTGTCATGCTACACTGTACCCAAATAAAATTTTTATCATTTTGTTCACACATTTTTTTGGTGGTATTTATTCACCGCTGGATTTTTTGTGATATAAGCGAAAAAATAGCGAAAAATAAAAAAAAATATATATATATTTTCTATTGTCTGTTTTAAAAGAAATCCAATCAAATCAAATTTTGTCATAAATTTAGGCCAGAATGTATTCTGCTACATGTCTTTGTTAAAAAAAAAAAATCCTGATAAGTGTATGAAAATAGGTTTGTGTGAAAGTTATAGAGCCCACAAGCATGGGTGTCCGCAGGTAGGGGCAAGGGGGGGCAAATGCCCCCCCCCCCTGGAATCTCAACTTCCCCTTTCAAGTGGTTGTTAAGCCACTTTATGCCATCCTGTCTAGTCTGTTTAATAATCATGTGTGTCTGTGTTTTAAAAAAAATAAGCCGATCTTTACCAGTTTTAAAAGGGCCAAGCGCTGCTCACGTGACCCGTCGGCTCTCTCCTCTCCGCGTCCGACAGCTGCCTACAGCGGGCGGGGCTAAGGATTCCTCACTGATGTCAGTCGGGAGAGGAGTAGAAGGGGAGGGGGTAGAGGAGGTGGGTCACGTGAGCGGCGCTCTGAAAACTGGTAAAGAATGGCTTATTTTTATAAAACACAGATACAGGGGCACACAGGATTATTAAACAGACTGTAGAAAGGATATGAAACTTTAAATGAAACTACAGGAGCAGACAGGGAGGGAGGGGGGAGAGAGGGGGGAGGAGGAGGACAGGAGGGCTGCGGATGATGGAGGCACGTAAAATGACCACGGTGTCGGGGCTCAGCAGCCATGGTATATGGTGGTCAGTTTACAGAGGGGAGGACATAGCCAGGCAGGATCAGCCAGGTATTTTAGGTGATAGAAGGGGTCAAATTACACAGCAAAGCACTGTTTTAGATTAATAAATGCCTTTAAAAATAAATGCTGCTGTTTGCTCTTTAAAAATAAATACTCAAAATTAGTATAATGACTAAGCCCCTCCCCTTCATGACATTGTTGCAAAGGGGCGGAGCATGGGTGACCTTAAAACTATGCCCTACCCTGAAAAAAGTTCTGCGGATGCAACGTACCTTAGTTTGTACAGTAAGCGTTTGTGGGGAACTGTGTCAAATGCCTTTGCAAAGTCCAGATACACCACATCCACAGGCTTTCCTTTATCTAGATGTCATCTCACTTCATCCTAGAAGGTTAATAGATTGGTCTGATAGAACAAGTCTAATACGCCAGCACTATTGCAGCAAGAATAGGGGCGCAGAAAAGTAGAGAGACAATGTGCCACATCCTAAAATAGTCGAGAATGGAAGGATAGAAGGAAATAGACTTTCTAGGCACAATAATTAAAATAAAACCACTTTTATTAAAGCGGTTGTAAACCCTATAAAAAAAAAAATTAAAAAAAAAAACCTGCAAGACAAAGGCATAATGAGCTAGTATGCATCGCATACTAGCCCATTATGTTTAACTTACCTTAAAACGAAGCCCCGACACGGACCCCCGGACATCGATGCAGGCGCTGCCATGATCCCTCGTCGTCTCTTCCGGGTTCGGCGGCTCCGGCGCGCTGATTGGCCGGAAGAGACGGCTCCAGCGCGCTGATTGGCCGGAGCCGCGATGACGTCACTCCCGCGCATGCGCACGGGAGTGATTTTTCCGGCAAGCTCCCGGCAACTTAATTGAAGGTCCCCCCGGACCTTCAGAGCGCATGCGCCGCTCGCGCGAGCGGCTGCATGCACTGTAAATATCTCCTAAACCGTGCCGGTTTAGGAGATATTATTTGTACCTACAGGTAAGCCTTATTATAGGCTTACCTGTAGGTAAAAGTGTCAAAAAGCGGGATACAACCGCTTTAATGATTGTCATAAAATCTGAAAAAAGAACCCCCAATAGGGGAAAATACTGGTGGGTCAGAATACATGTACAAGAAGACAAAATATACCATGCCAGGAGGGCATAGACATACAAATAGTGTTACACAAAATGCATGATAAGACAAGATGGTAAGTAAGGACGCTATACGTTACGTCCTGCGTGACTCAAAGCCGCTGTCAATGGTAACGCAGAGCGTCCTTTGATGGAGTGGATACAACTTGCACATAAGGGGAGGTTCATGTAGCCAGATGCCCTACATGTTTCGCTTAAAATTCAAGCTTCTTTCGGAGCTATTAGGATACAAGTTCTGTGTGGCAAAATGAACCAAAGTTAGTAATGCAACAGGTGTATGTGCAATAGTCATAGGTCTAAATCAATAGACCGTACTGACTGGCAGTTATATTACATTTCATGCAGCTTACAGAATTGATCAAAGAAAACCAAATAATGAACAGATGAGATAGATATATGCATCATCAACCAAAAATAATAAAACATCTGATAGGGGTAGCACAAGTGAGGGGGAAAGTGGGGGGTGAAAACCTCTCTACAGAGGCCCAAGGAGGTGGCTGATGGCTAAGCGGCGGCACCCAAACCAATCACATGAGCGAGATGGGACCGATGTGGGGAACGGAGAGACATAAAAACAGTTGGCAATATAGAATGATGTAGTACAAAACTATAGTTGGAATATACCTACCCCTATACAGGCAAATGTGATATTCACAGTGGCCAGAGTATCAACAAAAGACGAGGTAGAAAAGGTACAAAACAAATACGGGGGATGATCTGCAGAGGCGAGTCTGAGAGATAAGTTGCTGTTGATAGGTTTTAGACAAAATGTTTGTCTGCATGCTATGCCAAGAGGCGGTAACCTAGAATGGAAGGAAAAGAGGTAGTTGGAAAAAGATGAGATATACTATGGGTGGTTAATATGGTAGAGACCGAAGCACTACCACCTGCTGAGTAGTGAAACCCCAAAAGGGCATGCAGGAAAACCCATAAAAGGATAAATGTCCAGTGAGGGCATATAGTTGACACAGTATGCGCAGGCCTACAGAGTATTTAAACAGAAAAGAGATGAAATCCCAAAGGGGCATGCAGAAAACCCATAAAGGACTAAATGTCCAGTGAGGGCATATAGCTGACACAGTATGCACAGACCTACAGAGTGTATCGACAGAAAGTAGGTATAGATTGGTCTGGCAAGAACGATTTTTCATGAAACCATGCTGACTACTACTACTAATACCATTTTCATTACTAAAGTATTGTATGTAGTCCCTTAACATCCCCTCCAAAATCTTGCAGACTACTGATGTTAGGCTGACCGGCCTATAGTTACCCAGGATATATCTCGGCCCTTTTTTAAATATTGGTACCACGTTGGCTTTTTTCCAATCAGCTGGCACCATACCCGTCTGTAGACTATCCTTAAAGATCAAGAATAATGGTCTGGCTATCACCTGGCTGAGCTCTTTAAGAACTCTCGGGTGCAAGCCATCCGGTCCTGGTGATTTATTTATGTTAAGTTTCTCTAGTTTAGTTCTAAGTCTATCCTCTGTTAGCCATGGGCATACTTCATGAGGTGTATTATTTAGTTTAGCATTACAAGCTGGGTTAGTGTAGCCCCCCAATTCTTTTGTGAAGACTGAAGAGAAGAAATTATTTAACACTTTCGCCTTCTCTCTGTCCTCTGTGGCCAGATTTCCTTCATCGTCTTTTATGGGGCCAATGTTTTCTGGCCTCGCTTTCTTACTATTTTTATACTTATAGATTTTCTTGGGGTTTTTTTACTCACTTTCTATATATGTTTCTCGTGTTCTATTTTGGTTGCCTTGATTTCGCCTTTACATTTCTTATTACACTCTTTGTAATGCTTGAATGCCAATGACCCCGCAGCCTTGTATTTCTTGAAGGCCTTTTGTTTGGTATTAATATGCTTTTTTATGTTGGAGTTTAGTTTTGCTCTTTTAAATGTATTACCCTTTGGAATGCACTGGCCAATCCCTTTGTTTAGTATGCTCTTGAAACACTCCCATTTTTCCTCTGTGTTCTTTTTTCCCAGGGTTCTATCCCATTTCATATTTTCTAGCAAAGAGTGCAGTTTTGGGAAATTGGCTCTTTTGAAATTCAGTGTCCTTATATTACCCTTGTGTTTCCTGCTACTTTGATTAATACTGAAACGTATTGACCTATGGTCACTGTTTCCTAAGTTGCCCCATATTTCTATATCCGTGAGCAGGTCTGTATTGTTAGTAATCAGTAGGTCTAGTAGCACATTGTTCCTTGTAGGTGCGTTCACCATCTGACCCAAAAATTGTCCTGCAAAACATTTAGGAACTGCTGAGACTTGGCTGAATGCACAGTTCCTTCTGCCCAGTCTATATCTGGATAATTAAAGTCCCCCATTATAATGACATTTCCCATCCTTGCTGCCAATCCAATCTGTTAAAGGAGGTTCGCCTCCCCCTCCTCCCTCTGGTTGGGGGGCCTATAGCATACGCCCAATATTACTTTCCCCATAGTGCCTTCCCTTTGAAGTTCTATCCATAGGGATTCTACCTCATCCATAGCTCCTTTAATAATATCATCCCTCTGATTTACCTGTACACTGTTCTTAATATACAAACATACCCCTCCCCCTTTTTTACCTTCTCTATCTCTGCGATAAAGGGAATACCCCGGAATGGTCGCCATCCAATCATGAGAGCTGTCGAATCAAGTTTCTGTAATCCCCACAAAATCGAAGTCCTCCTCATACATCAGCAGCTCCAGCTCTTTTATCTTGTTGGCCAGGCTTCTAGCATGGTATACAAACTTCGTAATTTTGACCGGATGCATACCATATTCTCATTTGATGTTGTTTTTAGGCTCCTCTTGTGATTTTTCCCCATACCCACCTTGGATTTAGGAACTCTGAACACCCTACCGCTAATTTCCCCATTTGAACCTTGCTCCCCGCTGGCTAATTCTACATCTGTACCCTCCCCCCCATCACCTAGTTTAAAAGCCCCTCTAACTTGTTGGCCATCCTCTCACCCAGTACGGTTGCATCCTCCCCATTTAGGTGCAATCTGTCCCTACTAAAGAGCCGGTGGCCGACTGAGATGTCGGCCCAGTTCTCCAGGAACCCAAAACCCTGCTTACTACACCAGCTCCTCAGCCACTTGTTAACTTCCCTAATCTCCCGCTGCCTCTCTGGTGTGGCTCGAGGTACAGGTAGTATTTCTACCTGTACTTCTGAAAATACTACCTTGGAGGTCCTAGTCCTAAACTTAGCTCCTAAGTCCCTGAAATCATTTAGGACTCTCCATCTCCCTCTGCCTATGTTATTGGTACCCACGTGTACCATGACAGCTGGGTCTTCCCCAGCCCCACCCAGTAATCTGTCCACCCGATCCGTGATGTGCCGAACCTGAGCGCACGGTAAACAACAGACAGTTCATGGTCTTTGTGACATATTGCCCTGTCTGTCCTTGTAATAATTTATTCTCCTACCACCAGAATCTGTCTTTCCTTTCCCTTTCTCCCGTTCTCACTGGAGGAGTTCTTCCCCTGGCAGCTAGGGGCGTCACTCTGCTCCATGCCATTTTGATATAGCGATATGAATATTAAAAAAGAATAGCGCACACATGCAAAAGAAATGACTCTCAAATATGGAGACAATCCATAAATAAAAATGGGGATTTAGTCCCACCATATGGCCATATCGTGCTCAAGCCCACCACTGCGTCAAAGTACCCCATTATCAGTGGGTCCTACACTATCCATAAAAAAGGGGTGAATCCAGTCTCTCTAACCCTTGGAGACAACACTCCTTGCTGGGAAAGATGTACTAATGCACTACAGGGGACTCCTCCTATATCTACTTGATAGTGGACACTGATAGAGTACAGGTGTGTGTGGGGGATGGGTTGCTCAACCTCAGAAGTCTGGTCAGACCGAATACATAATAAACAAGCAAAAAATTGGGGGAGCAAACCCTGAACATGTATATCTAATATAGCGATACCACATGTGTGAAACTTTTGCACAGCTTAGTCACATACAGAGGCCCAACATGCAGGGAGCACCGTCATTTCCTGACTTCCCATTACAATTTTTTGAAGCACTGTAGGGCACTGATAAGCCCTGTAGTGGCACTGATAAGCCCTGTAGTGGCACTGATGTGGCACGGATGAGCACTGATGTGGCATGGATGTGGCACAGATGAGCACTGACATGGCATGGGTGTGGCACGGATGAGCACTGACATGGCATTGATGTGGCACGGATGAGCACTGATGTGGCACGGATGAGCACTGATGTGGTACTGATGTAGCATGGATGAGCACTGACGTGGCACGGATGAGCACTGACGTGGCATGGATGTTGCACGGATGAGCACTGACATGGCACAGATGTGGCACGGATGAGCACGGATGAGCACTGACGTGGCATGGATGTGGCACGGATGAGCACTGACATGGCATGGATGTGGCACGGATGAGCACTGACGTGGCATGGATGTGGCTCGGATAAGCACTGATGTGGCATAGATGACCACTGACGTGGCATGGACGTGGCATGGATGAGCACTGACGTGGTATGGATGTGGCACGAATGACCGCTGACATGGTATGGAGGAGCAATGTGGCACAGATGAGCACTGGCGTGGCATGGATGAGCACTGAGGTGGCATGGATGTGAAATGGATGTGGCAAGGATAAGGCACGGATGAGGCATTGATGTGGCACAGATGAGGCATGGATGAGCATAATTTGGGTATGGAAGAGGCAGAGGATGGCTGGAGCTGCAGTTTCTCTCATCTCCTCGCACACTGTACCATCATTTTGTACAGTGTGTGAGGAAAAGAGAGAAATTAACCGGACATGCGCCGGTTTGTTGTCGAGCGATCACGTGGTAAAGGGCTGTCATTGGCCCTTTACCACGATCCGTGATGCGCCGTGTATCGGGACCCGGCGAGCATAGACAGCACCGTGTGCACGCCCCAGGAGGTGTGCGGGAACGCGATTCTGGGAGGATCTCATTGTACGCCCTCCCAGAATAAGCTGACCCCGCTGTAGCCATCATTCGGCTATGGCTCGGTCGGCAAGTGGTTAAAGTGATTGTAAACAATCACCTTGTAAAACAACCCATTCAGTTTAAAATAGAAATGAAATGCAAAACCTTTTTGTATAGGTAAAAAAATATAATTTTCCCCTTTTTTTAAAAATGATCACATTCAATCTGTTCTCTGCATAAGGAGCTCAGAGAGCTGGGGGGAGGAGAAGCAGCAGCACACTGAGCTTCCCAGTGAATGGCTGTGCAGTGGGGGGGGGGGTGCCAGAACAAGTCTGATCTTTGGAGGAGAGACTACGGAGTTCCCTGCATAGCTAGAGAACTGACCACGCTTTGCTCTCCTGTTTAGTGTGGTCAGTTTTTACTTGGTAAGCATGGGGACTAGCAGGAACACCAGGGATTTCACATAAAGGAAGCAGAGAACAGGAGACTTTCTCATGTAAGTACACGGTACATGGTATAGCAGGCACATATCAGGAATGTGAAGTATTGCTGTAACAAATGCTTTAAAGTGTAACTCCACTTTTGGTGCATTTACAGTTCTTGGGGTTCTACCTAATTAACCTTGACAATGGCATACCTACTTAACCGGCTTCACCATGTCTTCACTATTAAGCCTGCACTGCATTGTATTGCACTGTCCCTTCTTTTAAATCTTTCCAATCATGTCCTCCACGTTCCACACATACACGTTCAAACCTCCCCTCATTCCAAAAGAGAGTTTGTATGCTGCAATAAATCATAAAAAAATAATAAATATTGAAGGGGGCAAAAAAAAAAAAAGTGAATACCAGCCAAACACTCTTTCTGGCAAAGCATACCTGCACAACAGAATGAATACTAATCGTGTTTGCTGGGATACCCAAAGGGTGTTGATCACAGGTGTGAAAAACGAGGCTAAGAAATGATTAAATGTAGTCATTACCAAGTGTTAATTCTGTAATGATAAATTGACAAATGAATGATAATAAAGTCATAAGTAACCTCACACCTACCTGATGGATGGCAACAGAAGAAAGGAATGCTAATTAAGAGTTTGAATGACAGCTTATGTTTTGATATGTGGGAGGCTCATTTGCTTTTCCAGTAATCCCTAGTTCTTCTATATTTGATGCATGTTTGTTTCTGTGTAGAATCTGACTTGCGTAGAACAAACAGGGATACAATAATATGCAGGTGTATAAACTAAAAGGCATGTTCATAAATGCTATATGTTTGGTGAGCAAAATGGAAGAACTGGAACTACTAATAAATAGGGATGATCGAACTTTTCAAAAGTTCAGTTGGGCCAGAACATCCGATCTTCCCGAAAGTTCGGCCCGGATTTCAGAACCCCATTGAAATAAATGGGACCCGAACTTCGGTAATCAAAAAACACCATTTTGAAGCCCTAAAACCCAATAAATGCCCCTAAAAAGTGCCTAGGGTTCTGGGTCATACCCCAGGGACTATTAATCACAAAAAAAGTTCTTAAAAATTGTCATTTTTGATAGAGAGACAATTATTGAAAAAAAAATAAAATAAATAAATAAAAAAAAAATCTTTGGATTTAGTATTTGGGGTGTCTAAAAAGTGTACCTGTGAAGTTTCAGCTCTGTAGCATGTCCAGAACCATAAAAAAAAAGATTGTTTGTATTTTGTCACTTATAGAACAGGTTAGTGGCTTCTCTCTTTTCACACCTTGCCGGTTTAGGAGCAAGTATTTTTTTGGGCATTTTTTGGGGTCTTTTGAGGCAGGCAAAACATCTGAACATGTGTATAGGGGGTATATATTCACACCCATGTATGTATATATACACCTAGACATATATATGTCTAAGTGTAAAATACATATAAGTATGTGTGTATATATACCACTATACACAAGTTCAGATGTTTTGCCTGCCTCCAAAAACCCCCAAAAAATGCCTGCAACAACACACCTGGGCGTTTTTTTTTTTTGGCGCTAGCGTTTTTTTGGGCATTTTTTTGGGTTCTTTGGAGGCAGGAAAAACATCTGAACTTGTGTATACGGGTATATATACACACACATACTTATATGTATATATACACCTAGACATATATAGGTGTGATAGTAGCAGAAATATATGCTTGCGCTAATGAAATAATTAACACTAATATGGCTCTGCTCCTATAACACCTATATATGTCTAAGTGTAAAATACATATAAGTATGTGTGTATATATACCACTATACACAAGTTCAGATGTTTTGCCTGCCTCCAAAAACCCCCAAAAAATGCCTGCAACAACACACCTGGGTGTTTTTCTTTTTTTTGACGCTAGCGTTTTTTTGGGCATTTTCTTGGGTTCTTTGGAGGCAGGCAAAACATCTGAACATGTGTATAGTGGTATATATACACACATACTTATATGTATATATACACCCAGACATATACTGGTGTGATAGGAGTGTAACTATATTGGTGTTAATTATTTCATTAGCGCAAGTAGTGTTTTCTGCTCCTTTCACACCTATATATGTGCAGGTGTATATATACGTACATGGGTGTGTATATATACCCCCTATAGACATGTTCAGATGTCATGTCTGACTCCAAACATGTGCTCAAAAAATCACTTTAGACGCCTGCAGCCAAAAAGCAAGCTGACAGGGGCGAAGCCATATTACTGCAGCGAAAGTGACTTCAGAGAAACTAGCTTTTCTCTATAGCGGTCACCCTGATATGGAAGGGTTTGGTTACCCTGCCATAGCAGTCACTGTCAGTTCACCCTACACTACATTACGGTCACCCTGATATGGAAGGGTTTGGTCACCCTGCCATAGCAGTCAGTTAACCCTACACTACATTAGGGTCACCCTGACACCTCACACTTTCCCTACAGAAACTAAATTTTTGCATCTAACTAAAGTGTAAAAGAGCACCCTAACTACACTAGATATCCCTTTCCTCACACTAATAAATGCTAAATGACACTTTTAAAGTAAAATTAACAGAACTGCTTCCACTCTCTTCCATGTCCCTGTATAACAATGCTAGGAATTTGGCGGGGGCTATCTTATATACTGGGGGGCGTATTCACTAATGATTGGACTATGGACCCCCTAGTCACTTCAATCACATTCCTAGCATTCTCCTGCCCCCTCAATTGGCTTTTGCTTATGGTTCTGGCCCAATCACTGGCTTTTAAAGCCCATTTCCTGAACCATTGCATTGCGGTCGGTTCTGGTTGCCGAATTCCGAACTTTTTCAGCAAAAAGTTCTAAATTCGGCCGAACCTTGAACACCCAATGTTCGGGTCGAACCGATGGTCGACCCGAACCGTTCGATCATCCCTACTAATAAATGAGGAGGATTTTAACTTCTTTGGAGTAACAGAGACCTGGTTTGACTCCACACGACTGGCTTGTGACTGTCCAGGGGTACACCCTGTATAGAAGGGACAGGGTAGGTAAAAGAGGGGTGTACATATATGTCAAGAGTGATTTTCCAGTGAACAGGAGGGACAACATTATTAATGTGGCAAGGGAGGAGGTGTAATTTTTGTGGTTGGAGCTTCAAAATCTAGAAACAAACAGGAAATGAATAGTGGGTGTATGCTACAGGTCCCCTAGCCTGAAGGATGAGGAGGAGACTGATCTCCTCTCGCAGAAATGGTGGCGAGGCGGGGCAATGTTATCATCATCAGACTTCAATTATCCAGATATTGACTGGGTAGCTGGAACTACTTACTCTTTTAAAGCCTGGTCTGACAGAAGCCGGCCAATCACCTGGCGTCTGTCAAACTGACTGCCATACACATGGGTGGAATGTTGGCCGGTTTTTATTGAACCGATAAATGCTGATGTTGCCCAGTTCGGGCCATGTGTACGGGACTTAAAGATCTGTATTTCTTAAATGTCTTGCAGAATAATTTTATGTGTCAATGGGTAGATGCCTTAACTAGAAATATGCCTCTGTTTGACCTACTAATTACAAACAACCCAGAGCTGATAGCAGATGTGGAAGTAGGAAACAGTGATCACCGGGAAATTATGTTTACTGTGAATCATAAGAACAGCAGACATGAGGGTAGCAGAACATTAACACAAAACATCACACTCTTAGAGTCGGTTCACACTAAGGCGACACGACTCTGTACTACTTCGGGGGCAACTTGTGCATTGCCATGACCAACGACTTTGGAGCGACTTGCATGGAGTTCACATAATGGAAGTCTATGCAAGTCACTCCGAGGTCGCCCCAAAGTAGTACAGGACTTGTGTCGCTCCTATTAGAATGGGTCCTGTAGCGGTCAATGGACCGCGAGGGAGCGTGACTTGTCATGCTGACAAGTCGCCTGACAAGTCGCGCTAGTGTGGATCGACTCTTAATCAACATTGACTACTTTAATCCCAATGCTGCTAGCATTAGTAAATATTTAGAAAGGTATATTATATTTACTTGTTTTAAACATTTTTTTTTACATTTCTTCAGTTCCTTCCTGGTTTCCAGGCCTAGGAAAATTATGTCATACATCCCAGGGATCTTCAGGAGGGTGAGGAGGTTATTTTTTACAGCTAAGCATACCCACCCTGCCTACATTCCTGAACTAAGGGCAGATGGATTCCAATAAATAAATGCTACATGAATTATCTGCCCTTACTCAAGATGACCACGGCTAGAAATGGTAGGGGGTGTTTTTCAAAGTAATTTCTCAGCAAAAAAAAGAAAAAAAATGAGTGAAATAGTGCTTTAGGTCTGTGATGTTCAGATGCTGTGTATTTCTGCTTTAAGGTTCAAGAGAGACAACTTTACTTAACTGCTCTCCGAACTTCATAATAATAAATGGAAACAAAGAATACTGAGGAAAATTGGGTTTGCTTTAAGAACATTTTAATTTATGTCTTTTGCCATTGTATTCCAGTGGGCAACAAATATTAAAAAACTAAGGTTAAACCTGGGTGACTAAAAAGGCATAATAAGGAGAAAAACTGTCCTTTAAAAAAATATAATGCAGAGGGGACATCATCAGCATTCCAGCACTACAAAGAATGCAATATGAAATGTAAGAGTGCAATCAGGGCAGCAAAAATAGGCCACAAAAGACACATAGCAAGGGTGAGTAAGGGTGAGGACTGCTCTCTGCTCAGGGGGCTGTGAGAGTGTTGGAGGCGCCGGGGACAGATGCAGCATCAGTTCAATGCTCCAACCACCTAGGTAAGTGACATGGACTTTCATTGTATTGTTTATTTAAGCACAAGAGACACCATTTTGTTCTCAATGTTGAAATGTGTTCTGTAACCTTCACATATCACACAGACACAACTTCTGCTAGAAGCTCTCCCTATCTTTACTCCCCCTCCCCTTTCAGGGTTTTACTTTTGCAATTGTTATATTATTTCTATTCGCTAGTCTTTAATAACATATTTCTATTTGTTAGTTTTTAATAACATCTCACACCACTCCTTTCTTATCTATGTATAAAATAACATGTAATAATACATTTTGTCTGTGAACGGACATTTTAAACACAGAGATTGAGGCCTGTGAATCTGTTCCTGCATATGCAGAGTTAACTTTTATTTAGAGTCTTAACCAGAAATTTCTAAAACAGTTGTGGCGAGTCAGATAATAGGAGTGGGCAGAGTCTCTAGAAGGAACCGCGCTTTGATCAGAATCATCGGGAACGCAGACCTCTAAATGCCGGCTAGATAAGCTGTCCTTAAGCTTGCTTAATATTTTCTGCCTTTCCTATGTGTCCTATCTGTCGGTTCTCAAGTAAACCAGACCCAATCGCGGACCTTTCTGGGTAACGTGTGTGTATGAATGTATTTGTGTCCCCCTTCACGGGTTGGACTGTGTGTGGATAGGGAGAAACCTCTGCATTTCCAAGCGTTGACTCCTTGTGGGTGACCTGAGTCAGAGGCGCATAATAGGGTCAGATAAAACTCCCTGAGAAGAGAAGACACAAGGAGGGTCTCCTAGTGAGTGTTTTGTCTATTGTCATAAACCCTTTCTGTCCACGTAGATAAGAGACTACTCTTGTATATCTTCAGATTTGCTGTACTATTTGTTTTAGCGGCAAGAGGGTATAGGCACAAGTAGAGAAGAGAAAAGACTGGCCAGTCATTATGGGCATTAAATTAAATAAGGGAATGAAGGGTGAGAGACCCGCAGAAAATGCCCAGCGGAAATTAACGCTAGAGAATATATGAACCGAAGGCACGGTTCTGCCTATACTGAGTCCCTAGATAAATGTGTAGAATGGACAAAAGGAATGGGGAGAATAGCTTGCACATGGGAGACAGAAGCTAAATTAGCAAATGATACTGGCTTGACAGAGATGTTTAATAAAAGTACTGCCCAAATTTACTATGTAAATTTACTATGTTTACTATGTTTGGCCAGAGGACTCTGTAGAGGAGGACCCCCCACCTTATGTGGCTGCCAGTTTTGCTTTAAAAAATCCATTCACAAAAGCACATGAATCAGATTGCATGGAACACACAAAAGAGGAGCTGGGCAATATAGCGGAGAGCAGAGGTTTAACAGCCCCTTATCAACCTACTAAGAGGGATTTGGCTCGCATCTTAGAAACTGATTATTGGCATAAATGAAAAGGCACATATGCAAAACTAGATCTCTCTGAACATAAGGCTTTGGCCAGAGAAAGAGAGATAGAGTCTGAACTTCTGGAGCGAACCATAATTTCCAAATTGTGGCAGCAAGATGAAGAGTGAAGGAAGGGAGAAGCCACCCCATCTTCCCCTACCACAGAGCAACCTGTTGCAGTTTATCCTGTCAAAACCCAATTCGTTTTTGAAAGAAATGAAGTTGACAGTGTCTCAAATAACATGTACCTTTTAGTCCCCAAAAAATGAGACCCAAATTAGAGGGACTGGGGGATCCTAGAAAGAATCCCATTGGGTTTGCAAACAAACTTAGTGCTGCACAGGAAGCATATGAGGCTTCTGCTACTGACATTTATCAGCTTCTTATTAAAGCAGTGGGATGCAGCATGTGAGGGTATATACTTAAAAAATGTAATGTAGACATCCTACTGTAAAGCTGGATAAGATGGTTAGTGGATGAGAGGTTTGTAAAAAATAAAAGGAAAAACTGCCCCAAATATATGGACAAAGCTGCAGGGGCATAATAGAGGAGGCTAAGCGATATGGCTGAGGAAGCAGGTCCTAATATAGAGGAAGAAAAGAAGAGAGAAGTCCATCTATACAACTGGTGACATAAAGGTTTATGATGGTTTAATACCCCAGTTGAAAGAATAGTGGTCACAGCAAGGCCTGAGGCAGGCAATATGTCTATTCAAGACCTCCTGTCTATATTGTTATCCTTAGAAAACAGTAGGGATGAGCTTTGATTTCGAGTCGAAGCTCAGTTCGACTCGCACATCGGTCGTTCGATCTTTCGTTGAATGACGAACAAATGTGCTTCTTCGTGGGAAATTTGAGCACCCATAATGCACTGCGCATGGCGGGTGCAGTACGTTATGCGATTGGCCAGAGCATGACCTCCATGCTTTGGCCAATTAAATCATCTGTCCCATGATTGGACAAAAGGCAGGCTGCCTTTAGCTATCATGGCTCAGGGGCATAGTACACACCCCACACTACATAAAAGCTGCTCGCACAGCCGCAGCGTGTAGTGTGATTGTGTGGGCGAGATAGGAGACAGGGAGAGGAACTTGTTTGAGGCAGGGAGAGAATAGTTATTTTGCAGTTTGTTAGACAGTGCAGTGAGACATTGCTAGCAGTGTGAGTATAGGGAGGGAGAGGATCATATTTTTCAGGCAGGGAGAGCAAAGTGATTTGCACTGTATATATAGGGCTATTGAGTAGGTCATATCAGGTCATTGAGTATCTATCAGTCACTTGCGTATACCCCATATTGATCTGATCTCTATCTACAGTGCCTTGTGAAAGTATTTGGCCCCCTTGAACTTTGCGACCTTTTGCCACATTTCAGGCTTCAAACATAAAGATATATAACTGTAATTTTTTGTGAAGAATCAACAACAAGTGGCACAAAATCATGAAGTGGAACGAAATTTATTGGATATTTCAAACTTTGTTAACAAATAAAAAACTGACAAATTGGGCGTGCAAAATTATTCAGCCCCTTTACTTTCAGTGCAGCAAACTCTCTCCAGAAGTTCAGTAAAGATCTCTGAATGATCTAATGTTGACCTAAATGACTAATGATGATAAATAGAATCCACCTGTGTGTAATCAAGTCTCCGTATAAATGCACCTGCACTGTGATAGTCTCAGAGGTCCGTTTAAAGCGCAGAGAGCATCATGAAGAACAAGGAACACACCAGGCAGGTCCAAGATACTTTTGTGTAGAAGTTTAAAACTGGATTTGGATGCAGAAAGATTTCCCAAGCTTTAAACATCCCAAGGAGCATTGTGCAAGCGATAATATTGAAATGGAAGGAGTATCAGACCACTGCAAATCTACGAAGACCTGGGCGTCCCTCTAAACTTTCAGCTCATACAAGGAGAAGACTGATCAGAGATGCAGCCAAGAGGCCCATGATCACTCTGGATGAACTGCGGAGATCTACAGCTGAGGTGAGAGACTCTGTCCATAGGACAACAATCAGTCGTATACTGCCCAAATCTGGCCTTTAAGAAATGGCTTTCTTCTTGCCACTCTTCCATAAAGATATCCATAAAAAGTGTTGTTTAAAGTTTGCCACAAGCCACCTGGGAGACGCACCAAACATGTGGAAGAAGGTGCTCTGGTCAGATGAAACCAAAATCGAACTTTTTGGCAACAATGCAAAACTTTATGTTTGGCGTAAAAGCAACACAGCTCATCACCCTTAACACACCATCCCCCCCCCTCTCAAACATGGTGGTGGCAGCATCATGGTTTCTGCCTGCTTTTCTTCAGCAGGGACAGGGAAGATGGTTAAAGTTGATGGGAAGATGGATGGAGCCAAATACAGGACCATTCTGGAAGAAAACCTGATGGAGTCTGCAAAAGACCTGAGACTGGGACGGAGATTTGTCTTCCAACAAGACAATGATCCAAAACATAAAGCAAAATCTACAATGGAATGGTTCACAAATAAACATATCCAGGTGTTAGAATGGCCAAGTCAAAGTACAGACCTGAATCCAATCGAGAATCTGTGGAAAGAACTGAAAACTGCTGTTCACAAACGCTCTCCATCCAACCTCACTGAGCTCGAGCTGTTTTGCAAGGAGGAATGGGCAAAAATGTCAGTCTCTCGATGTGCAAGACTGATAGAGACATACCCCAAGCGACTTACAGCTGTAATCGCAGCAAAAGGTGGCGCTACAAAGTATTAACTTAAGGGGGCTGAATAATTTTGCACGCCCAATTTTTCAGTTTTTTATTTGTTAAAAAAGTTTGAAATATCCAATAAATTTTGTTCCACTTCATGATTGTGTCCCACTTGTTGTTGATTCTTCACAAAAAATTGCAGTTTTATATCTTTATGTTTGAAGCCTGAAATGTGGCAAAAGGTCGAAAAGTTCAAGGGGGCCGAATACTTTCGCAAAGCACTATATATATAGGGCAATAGATTAGATATCAGGCCATTGAGTATCTATCGGTCACTTGCGTATACCCTATATTGATCTGATCTCTATGTCTGTTGCAGGTATAACAACAGAACGCCAGGTCAAACGTGCCCTCAGGGGGCCTGGAGTGATGAAGATCTTTACGAGAATGTCGCACTTAGAGATAATGTGGTGAGAAGGTCGCCTCTGAGGAGAGGGCAGTCTCACAGTTAGTAGGTAACAATGTACAAATTTGTGCTTAACTCTATTTCCTTTGCAGGCTTGCTTAGGACTCTTGGGTCTGGATAGGCCCTCCCCTATTCAATGTAAATTTCTATGCAATGTAGATATTGGATTTAGTTAGCTAAATAGGGTAATGTCTTTTACCTGTCAAGCAGATTTTTGTTTGCATTGGTGCATTGGTCTAAATGCACTTGGTATGTGTACATAAATGTATGAATATTTGTACAGCAGAGTCATATATTTTTCCACTTAATTTATTATATCTACTGGCCACATATGGGGTATGCCCCTTGGCCCTGTACATTTGTTACTTCCCTTTTCCCCTTTTCCAGGATCTGTTAGTGAGGTCTGCTGAATGTGCTCAGGTTGCGATTTATTCAGTCTTATAGGGAGGCGTGTTGGACAGTGGGAGGAAACCTGACGAATGGGTGTATAGACTTTTGATACAGTCCTGGTGATTCGCAGAGGGCTGGTTGCCTCGGTACATTCTGGGAAACTGTAGAAAAGCCAGGAGCACACATGAGAAGTTTAAAACTGGATTTGGATACAGAAAGATTTCCCAAGCTTTAAACATCCCAAGGAGCATTGTGCAAGCGATAATATTGAAATGGAAGGAGTATCAGACCACTGCAAATCTACGAAGACCTGGGCGTCCCTCTAAACTTTCAGCTCATACAAGGAGAAGACTGATCAGAGATGCAGCCAAGAGGCCCATGATCACTCTGGATGAACTGCGGAGATCTACAGCTGAGGTGAGAGACTCTGTCCATAGGACAACAATCAGTCGTATACTGCCCAAATCTGGCCTTTAAGAAATGGCTTTCTTCTTGCCACTCTTCCATAAAGATATCCATAAAAAGTGTTGTTTAAAGTTTGCCACAAGCCACCTGGGAGACGCACCAAACATGTGGAAGAAGGTGCTCTGGTCAGATGAAACCAAAATCGAACTTTTTGGCAACAATGCAAAACTTTATGTTTGGCGTAAAAGCAACACAGCTCATCACCCTTAACACACCATCCCCCCCCCTCTCAAACATGGTGGTGGCAGCATCATGGTTTCTGCCTGCTTTTCTTCAGCAGGGACAGGGAAGATGGTTAAAGTTGATGGGAAGATGGATGGAGCCAAATACAGGACCATTCTGGAAGAAAACCTGATGGAGTCTGCAAAAGACCTGAGACTGGGACGGAGATTTGTCTTCCAACAAGACAATGATCCAAAACATAAAGCAAAATCTACAATGGAATGGTTCACAAATAAACATATCCAGGTGTTAGAATGGCCAAGTCAAAGTCCAGACCTGAATCCAATCGAGAATCTGTGGAAAGAACTGAAAACTGCTGTTCACAAACGCTCTCCATCCAACCTCACTGAGCTCGAGCTGTTTTGCAAGGAGGAATGGGCAAAAATGTCAGTCTCTCGATGTGCAAGACTGATAGAGACATACCCCAAGCGACTTACAGCTGTAATCGCAGCAAAAGGTGGCGCTACAAAGTATTAACTTAAGGGGGCTGAATAATTTTGCACGCCCAATTTTTCAGTTTTTTATTTGTTAAAAAATTTTGAAATATCCAATAAATTTTGTTCCACTTCATGATTGTGTCCCACTTGTTGTTGATTCTTCACAAAAAATTGCAGTTTTATATCTTTATGTTTGAAGCCTGAAATGTGGCAAAAGGTCGAAAAGTTCAAGGGGGCCGAATACTTTCGCAAAGCACTATATATATAGGGCAATAGATTAGATATCAGGCCATTGAGTATCTATCGGTCACTTGCGTATACCCTATATTGATCTGATCTCTATGTCTGTTGCAGGTATAACAACAGAACGCCAGGTCAAACGTGCCCTCAGGGGGCCTGGAGTGATGAAGATCTTTACGAGAATGTCGCACTTAGAGATAATGTGGTGAGAAGGTCGCCTCTGAGGAGAGGGCAGTCTCACAGTTAGTAGGTAACAATGTACAAATTTGTGCTTAACTCTATTTCCTTTGCAGGCTTGCTTAGGACTCTTGGGTCTGGATAGGCCCTCCCCTATTCAATGTAAATTTCTATGCAATGTAGATATTGGATTTAGTTAGCTAAATAGGGTAATGTCTTTTACCTGTCAAGCAGATTTTTGTTTGCATTGGTGCATTGGTCTAAATGCACTTGGTATGTGTACATAAATGTATGAATATTTGTACAGCAGAGTCATATATTTTTCCACTTAATTTATTATATCTACTGGCCACATATGGGGTATGCCCCTTGGCCCTGTACATTTGTTACTTCCCTTTTCCCCTTTTCCAGGATCTGTTAGTGAGGTCTGCTGAATGTGCTCAGGTTGCGATTTATTCAGTCTGATAGGGAGGCGTGTTGGACAGTGGGAGGAAACCTGACGAATGGGTGTATAGGCTTTTGATACAGTCCTGGTGATTCGCAGAGGGCTGGTTGCCTCGGTACATTCTGGGAAACTGTAGAAAAGCCAGGAGCACACATGCTGTGGGGTCTTTGGCTGGAGAGCAGAGTCCCGAAGGGAGGGGGGCGGCTGCCTCCTCCTCTGTAGAGTGTCATGCGGTCACAGGAGGTTGCCCTGAGGACCAGAGGAGTAGTTGAGAGGAACTGAACCCTGAGGTCCAGGAAAGCTGACTGAGAGGGGAGACACTGGAGACCCTGGGATTACAGTATCATGAGTACAAGGACTCATGTCAAGGGGCCTGACCTGAGGGGGGCTACCCCTGCTAGTGGGATAGTCAGTGGACAGGTGTCAGCAGAAGAAGAGAAAGAGGATACTGGAGAGAGTGTACGGAAGATAATTGTTTGTTCACCGAGTCGTCTTAGGAAAAGAGACTCAATCCAAATTCATCCAAAGTGGCAGGGTGAATCAAGAGTCTAGCTGTATCAGAAGATAGGAGTCCTCAACATTGTCTATAGTTAAAATGGAGTATTCCACTATTTGCTTCTTCTATGCCCATTTTACAATAAACCACAAAACAACCAAATACCACTGGACTGATTATTGGAATGAGCCGAGTGGGGAATTAAGAACTTGTACCTGTCATGACTATGTGCTGGTAACTGGGGGGGGGGGGGAAACATAGAGTGAACAACTGGCAGTCCTTACATGGGCAGTGCTACACACTGATAACATGTTTGCAAAGGAAACACATTTTAGGGGCTGTATCTCGACTCCCTTCATCAGGGCTTAAAAGAATATTACAATATAACAATTTATGTGGACTCAAAAAACACAATGGGGCAATGCAGTTAGAGCCTTGTGACTACTAAGGAGCAGGTAGACTTTTACCATCGAGATGCATTGTTACATTGTTTAATTCTTTCAAGCCCTGATAAAGGGGGCAGAGATACAGCTTCTGAAATGTGTTGACTGTGCAAACATTTTGTCATTGGAATAAACTTGTGTTTGGACTTGAATATTAGAGTGTGACACTTTATTTCCCAGTTACTCATCCCTACCACAACCCAAGATGATTATGTAAGCCCTAAATTTTATAGAAACTGCCAGACCAATATTCAAATTCTTTGCATCTACAACATGTACATTTTTACATTAATATTTGATGATAACAATAAGCAGGATACCAAGTGATTACACAAAGACTTTCTAGTGTTCTATCGCCTCCTATTGACTTTTCTAGGCATTTTATATTGAAAATGGACCGATGACGCAATAAACCACATTGATAAATATTTATTGGTTCTTTCAATCAACTAATTTGTGTTGTGAAAAAAAAATCATAAACTGTGTAATAATGTCTGTTATATCATGGCTGAGAAGCTAATGCCATGATTTGCCCTACACAGTACCAGCTGTGAAGCAAAATGATCAAAAGGATCACTCCTGAGCATGAGAACAGGTCCTTTCACCAAAAGCAACACAAGATGTGAGGTGCTTTGTGTTGGAGGGTATAGTAACATGCTGACAGGTAGAAAATGAGTGCCACACAGATAGAACGCACAATATCTATCAACGCATTCATTATCCTTTGTTGTTTGCAGGCCCACCTTAGGCAGGTGATGAAACCTGCAGTTAAAAGTAGCATCACAGAGAAGGACCCATTACCCTAATGCTTTTTTAATAATGGTCTGACTCACCAATCACTAGATTTTTAAACAAGCTATTACGGAGGAGAACTAAGCCTTTCAAAAATATTAAAGGTCAAATTAAACCATGGCCTGAAGCATAGTTTATATTGCTGTATTTTGAGGACTAGATGGTTCAAAAGATGCCCCTTAACAATTTCAGCTCTGGAAGGTTTTACCCCCCTTAAAGACCAGGCAGTTTTTTGCAATACAGCACTGCAGTGCTTTAACTAACAATTGCTCAGTTGTGCAACGCTGTACCCAAATAATGTCCTTTTTTTCCCACAAATAGAGCTGTCTTTTGGTGGTATTTGATCACCTCTACGGTTTTTATTTTTGCGCTATAAACAAAAAAAGAACCACAATTTTGAAAAAAAAAAAAAAAACAATATTTTTTACTTTCTGCTATAAAACATTCCAAAATGTTTTCATCAATTTAGGCCAATATGTATTCTGCTAAATATGTTTGGTAAAAAAAATCCCAATAAGCGTATATTGATTGGTTTGTGCAAAAGGTATAGCTTTTACAAACTATGGGATACATTTATGGACTTTTTATTTTTTTTATTGTTTTTACTAGTAATGATGGCAATCAGTGATTTTTAGCGACTACGACATTGCGGCGGACAAATCTGACACTAAGTGACACTTTTTGGGGACCAGTGACACCAATACAGTGATCAGTACTAAAAAAAAATGCACTGTTACTGTACAAATGACACTGGCAGGGAAGGGGTTAACACTAGGAGCAATCACGGGGTTAATTGTGCTCCTAGGGAGTGCTTTCTAACTGTGGAGACGTGGATGCACTAGAGGAAAAGAGAGATCTGTGTTTCAGCTTAGCTTGTGTTTCAGCTTAGCTGAAACACAAGATCTCTCTTTTCCTCCCTGACAGAACAGAGGTCTACCTTGTCTACATAGGCAGACAGCTGTTCTGTCATTCCGCTGAACGATCGGGACCAGCTTATTGACCAGCTTATTGACTTTTAAAAGTCACATTAAAGTTAATGTGAGTGTAAAGGCAGGTGTCCCAATACTCTTGGTAATATAGTGTATAGTTTTACATTTTTCTTGATTTATGAACCACGGATGGTAGAAAGTGACACGCACTATTTATTGAGGATTTTTTGAGTTAGGTGTGTTACAATAGTGCACACGGAAACTGCTGCAGTTACAATAAGTTTGATTTAAGGAATGCACTAGTTAATTTTACCCTTTATCCAATATAGCATGTATTCAAGGCGCAGAACTATTTTTTAAACAAATTATATTTCCTGTTTTCACTTATTGATGTCTTTTCATTTTAGTTCTTCTAAAACTTTGGCATACCTTTTAATAAACTCTTTAATAAACCTTTTATCTAACCCAATTTGTAATCCATGTTTATTGTCTTTTATGATTTGTATTGTTACAAATGTATCATATGGGGACCCTTGCGAAAAGCATTGCATAATTTGTTGACATTATATTAAAAAAGGAATAGTATTGGTGGTCCTGGCATTTGGGGCCTATGCCATAGAAAATAAGCTTGTATGCAAATGTATGTCTTTAAGTCCTATGGGCTTAGTTTATAATTTTACCCTACAGTAGCTGGTAAATGTAAATGGAACTTTAATGAAGGCTGCAGTTTTGACTGCAAAACCTCTAGAAAAATAATTAACATGTAAAAATTTATATTAAATGTTATTGATTGGATTTAGGCAAACTTTTTGCATAGGAAACCCATGGCAAAATAAATATGGAGGCTAAATTTTTTCTGAAAATGCCAATTACCCAGTAGTTACTTCATTACCTTCTGAGTCACCAAAATGGGAAAATTCTAGAGTCCCAAAAGACCTGGGACACCATGACACTTAGATTGCAATGTGGTAGGTTTTGTAGTATAAGAAGAAAGGAATCCGCACTAAGGATGAGGAAAAAGGGCTGCAGCCTCCTCTAAATATAACCAAAGTTATATGGGATATGTGAAAGGTATAAGGGTCAGTGGCACTGCCTAGGGAGAGGGACTACTAAAGGTATGATAATAAATAAACAAATAAAGTATCAATACATGAATAGGCGTGTACAAAGGTAAACCAATATAATGCCAATATATCACATGAAGTGAGAAAAATATTTGTGCACCTACTAAAGTGTCCAAGTGCTGAGAGTGATAATAATAAAAAATTCCAATCAAAGAAATATATAAAAAGGAGGGGGATAATGATCACAATGGTAGTAAAAAGTAAATTAGTGCAAATGGTGGAGGGGTATGACCCCCAAAAATAAGTGATTAATGTGGACAATGACTCAAAATAAATAGGTGTGTCACCAAAACATCAAAAAAATATGTAAAAAGGTTATTAAATCACAAATGTGAGATTAGGTGAAATGGTGCACGTCATAGTGGGGGGTAACCCCAAATAAATAATACAATTGATGCAAACAATAATACTTAAAAAAATAAGTGAATTATCCAAAAATCAGTGTAAGTATAAATATTAATAGTCCATGCAGGTATCCGAAGGCCAGGTGGAGAACAGGTGATAATATTGTTTCCAGGTGATGAAAAGCCAGGTGAGGTAGGGGTGCTCGTGGTCCCTCTAATAGCAAATGCACTCACCAGATATAATCATCCCACACAGGGGTATCTCGCCAGGGTATATAGGTAGAGAAATCTCTCTATCAGCTGAGGTGTGTCAGGGATGAGGAACTCTAAGCCAGGGCGGATGGTCCTATCCTGTAGTACTGCTGCCCGGGTGACCACGGTCCTTAATTTTTGGGGTATCCCCACAGAGGATAAAGAAGGGCCAGATAGTGTAATATTGTTTATAACAGTTTTATTATAAAATTAGTGCAGGGTACTCACAAATAGGGATGGCCTTGCGGTCCGCCCGGCGGTTGGTTCGCGGCAAACTTTGCTTGTTCGCAGCCCGCCCATTTTGCGAACATATGGAGTTGTTCGTGCGGCCATATTAGTTTACATTGGGGAGAACTTTGACCCATGACACAGCCATCAAGTGGAATGGGACAGTCAACTGAAACATTGCAGCACGTGGACTCACCCCCTACCCTATAAATAGACCTGACCTGGTGGCCATTTCACATTCTGCTTTTTGTCAATGTAGGGAGAGGTTGGCTGTGTGCAGCAGGGACAGACTGTCAGTGACACAAATCGCTCTGTTAAGGTCCACAGAAGTCCTTTTAAGGCCTGGTATTTGGTATAGGTGTACTATCTATTTTGTCAGTGTAGGGAGAGGTTTGCTGTGTGCACCAGGGACAGATCGTCAGTAACACAAATCGCTCTGTTAAGGTCCACAAAAGTCCTTTTAAGGGCTGGTATTTGGTATAGGTGTACTGTCTCATTTTTGTCAGTGTAGGGAGAGGTCTGCTGTGTGCACCAGGGACAGATTCGTCAGTGACACAAATCGCTCTGTTAAGGTCCACAAAAGTAATTTTAAGGACTGGTATTTGTTATAGGTGTTATTTAACAGTATACTTTTATAAGAGTTTATTTTAGTCCTGCAAAAATTTGGCCTCTTTTGCTGCGTTAACTGTGCTACACACAGTGACAACAGTTACTGGCCAATTATTTGTAGAACTGGTGTGATAAACCAGTGGCCCCCCAATACCACAGATTGAAGCGGGGTGTTATATATCTTGTTCCACATATACTGTGCTTCTGTAGAGACTTTTGTAACAGGGTAATTTAAAAAATGACAGGCAGAGGAAGATGCAGGCCCTTAACCAGGGGTGGTAGGCAGTGGCGTCACTAGGGTTGGTGTCACCCGGTGCAGTAACTCACTGTGTCACCCCAACCCCTTTCAATAATGTTTTTTTTTTTTTTTTACTAATGTAACTTGTAAATCATAGCTCCCATATAACACTAAATGTCATGACAATAGCGACATTAATAACTAGGAGAATTAAAAAGACCTTTAAATTACAATATCATATGAAAATAATAAAACACAGCAGTCAGGTCCCCATGCATCTCTATGGGGAAAATGGATGGGAACGTACTGTCTGTCTGTTCTCATCCGATCCCATCCGATCCGATCCCCTGGACGGATGGAAAATAGGGTTTCCATCCGTCCAGATTTAATGGATCGGATTGGATGTCAGCGGACATAGAGATGCATGGGGTGACCGTTCAGATCCGCCCAAAAAAACTGACAGGCGGATCTGAACGTACCATCTGTGTGAAAGGGTTCTTACATATAAAGACCAAAGTGCATTTCCTTAGTGCAAATTCATTTTCGATTACGTCAAAGGACGCACCAGACTTGGTTGAGTTGCCAATGTGGTGCCTATATTTAAAAAGAGATCAAAGTCTTTACCAAGTAACTAACTATAGACCTGACAGTTTAACTTCTGTAGTCAGGAAGATACTGGAGAGTTTACTAAAAGACCACATAGATGAGTTTTTGCTGGAAAAAATATTATAAGCAACAGACAGCATGGATTCATGAAAGCTAGAAGTTGTCAAATAAACTTGATTTCTTTTTTTGAGGAGGTAAGTAAAACCTTGGACAGAGGGGTGGCTGTGGACATAGTATATTTAGATTTTGCAAATTTGTTTGACACGGTTCCCCACACACGATTATTTTGTAAGGTAAAGTCTAGAGTCTTGGAAAGATCAGTTTGTAAATGGATAGAAAACTGGCTAAAAGACATAATTCAGAGAGTAGTGGTTAATGACTCTTACTCTGAATATTCTAAGGTTATCAGTGGTATACCCCAAGTTTCAGTGTTGGGACCCTTACTTTTTAATATCTTTATAAAGGATATTGGGTCTGGAATTAAGAGTACCATTTCAGTCCTTGCAGATGACACCAAGCTTTGCAGTGGAATAACTTCCTTACAGGGTGTCTTAAACTTTCAAGCCAACCTCAATGCACTGTTTAATTGGCTGACTATGTGGCAAATGAGGTTTAATGTTGATAAATGTAAAGTTATGCACTTGGGGCAAAGAATATGCATGCATCATACATACTAGGGGGGGGGGGGGGGTACAACTGGGGGAATGCATAGTGGGGAAGGATCTGTGGGTTTTGATAGGTCATAAGCTTAATAATAGCATTCAATGCCAAGCTGCGTTTCCAAAGCAAGTCCCTTCTTGTATTAAGAGAGGTATGGACTCCAGAGAGAGAAATAATTTTGCCCCTGTACAAATCATTAGTAAGACCTCATCTGGAATATGCAGTTCCATTTTGGGCACCAGTTCTAAAAAAAGGATATTGGGAAACTAGAGAAATTGCAGAGAAGGATAACCAAACTGATAAGAGGCATGGAGGAGCTCAGCTATGAGGATAGATTGGAGGAACTGAATTTATTCTCTCTTGAGAAGAGGAGATTAAGGAGGAATATGATCAACATGTACAAATACATAAGGGGTCCATATCGTGAACTTGGTGTTGAGTTATTTACTTTAATGTCATCACAGAGGACAAGGGGTCACTCTTTATGTCTAGAGGAAAAGAAATGTCATCTCCAAATATGGAAAGGTTTCTTCACAGTAATAGCTGTGAAAATGTGGAATAGACTCCCTCCAGAGGTGGTTCTGGTCAGCTCAGTGGATTGCTTAAAACAAATCTTTGGATTCTCTCCTAAATAAACATAATATAACTGGGTATTCACATTTATAGGTAAAGTTGATCCAGGGAATAGCTGATTGCCTCTCAGGGGATCCGGAAGGAATTTTTTCCCTTGCTAAAGCAAATTGGATCATGCTTTGCTGGGGTTTTTGCCTTCCTCTGGATCAACTGTGTGGGTATATGATTCTGTATATGGGATTGTATGGTTGTTTTCTTTTTTTATTGGTTGAACTAGATGGACTTGTGTCTTTTTTCAGCCTGACTAACTATGTAACTATTGTTAATGGAGCATAGTGCCCTGGCTGAGGCAGTTATCATAAACCAGGGGGCCTCAGAGAGGTCAAAACTTCTTGGAGCACAAAAAGAGTACAACAATTATCATAGTCCAGAAGTACACATTTATCAGTCCTTAAAAAGGAACTGCAGTCTGCTCACCTAATTTATAATAAAAACATATTTACCATTCTGAATCTTCCCTCCAACCCCTTTTGCATATTATTTTATATATACTGTGATCCTGTACTTGCCAAATATGCTGCAGAAATCTCCCTCCCCTAAGTCTGGCTTCAACCATTTTAACTGTGGGCAGCTAAAGCTGTTGCCTGTTCACTTCCTGGATTTACACACACACACACACACACCACTGCTTGCCTGCACATTCCTCCTCTCTTGATGAATACTTATGGATCTGAAAAGCATGGGTTCAACCTCAAATGTAACTTTGTCTTTCGCTCATTGACGGACACAGCTCCTTATCTTCTTGACCGTTGGGTTATACTGCCCCTACAGGAGTAGGACACTAGGCAGGAAAAAACTTGATTACGCCTATGGGGCAGTCCCAGGAGGTATACTCCCACTCTCAGCTTTAGGCATTCAGTTTAGGCAGCATGTGGGCAGCATGTGGGTCTTTTCCAGCTTTGTGACACACACCAACCTGCCGCACATCTTTACCAAGGGGTGGAAAGAACCACATTTTTAGCCGGCTGCCTGTTGAATTTGATATATGGATACAGTGGTTTCCTTAAGTAATAAAGGAAGCCCACAAGCCTGGGTAAGAGGTGTTGCTCGCCCTATTAACCACCTCCTACCCAAGCCTATTCTGACACTTCGCTCCTACATGTAAAAATCTACTTTCTCTTTCGTTCACTGATGGACACAGCTCCATGTCTTCTACACCCCTGGGCTTATGCTGCTCTCTCTTTAGGAGTAGGAGTAGGCAGAAACCATTTTGGCTTCGTCCCTGAGGCAGCCCCAGGGGGTATACCATCACTTCCTGCTATAGGACTTCAATTTTTTCTGCCTAGTCAGAAGTAAGGACCTAGTTCCTTGCTGGGATCTCTGATCCTGGCAATTTTATTTCTTTTAAATGGAATTTTTTTCCTATCTTTGTTATTTTGTTCCTGTGAGAATCTACTATCAACTGCCGGATTGGGGCGACAAATCCAGATCCAGAGGGTCCCCCCAGTCTGGCCAGCAAGCGCGCAGGCCTCAGCTCCACGCTAGGTTGGCCGCAACATAGCCCCACTGGACGGGGGGCAGGCCTGCGAGTTAAACATCTTTTGCGAGGGCGCATACGACCTGGTCAGGCCTGGGCCAGGTCTAGCAGGCTTTACTGGTAAGTGAGACCAGGTGCAATTCCTTCATGTCCTTGCCAGAGCTATGGCTCATAGCAGGGAAGAGAAGGATCCAGAAATAGAGGAGGAGTGGAACACCGAGCACTGCATGATATATTCAACAATTTCAACACTTTGGCATGGAAGCACTTTATTTTGAGCAATATCAAAGAGTTTTCAATGGCTACGTGCTTGTCACTTCATTAACTTATATTATTTTAGCACGCAAGCACTTTTTTTCCTCTTTCTATTGAGGACTTTCACAGGTTACTTGCTTGCCCTAATACGTTGGACTATTATTTGCACATTAGATGTACAGTATCTCCCAAAAGTGAGTATACCCCTCACATTTTTGTAAATATTTTATTATATCTTTTCATGTGACAACACGAAAAATTACACATTCTACAATGTAAAGTAGTGAGTGTACAGCTTGTATAACAGTGTAAATTTGCTGTCCCCTCAGAATAACTCAACACACAGCTATTAATGTCTAAACAGCTGGCAACAAAAGTGAGTAAACCCCTAACTGAAACAGTCCAAATTGGGCCCAATTGGCCATTTTCCTTCCCCAGTGTCATGTGACTCCTTAGTGTTACAAGGTCTCAGGTGTGAATGGGGAACAGGTGTGTTAATTTGGTGTTATCGCTCTTACTCATACTGGTCACTGGAAGTTCAACATGGCACCTCATGACAAAGAACTCTCTGAGGATCTGAAAAAAAGAATTGTTTTTATAAAGATACATAAAGATGGCCTAAGCTATATAAAGATTGCCAAGACCCTGAAACTAAGCTGCAGCATGGTGGCCAAGACCATACTACGGTTTAACAGGACAGGTTCCTCGTCGACGGGTCAACCAAAGGAGTTGAGTGCACGTACTCAGCATCATATCCAGAGGTTGCCTTTGGAAAAATAGACTTATAAATGCTGCCAGCATTGCTGCAGAGGTTGAAGGGGGGGGGGGGGGTCAGCCTGTCAGTGCTCAGACCATACCAGACCATTGTCCCAGATGGAAGCCTCTTCTAAAGATGATGCACAAGAAAGCCTGCAAACAGTTTGCTGCGACAAGCAGACTAAGGACATGGATTACTGGAACCTGTGGTCTGATGAGACCAATATAAACTTATTTGGTTGAGATGGTGTCAAGCCTGTGTGGTGGCAATCAGGTGAGGAGTACAAAGACAAGTGTGTCTTGCCTACAGTCAAGCATGGTGGTGGGAGTGTCATGGTCTGGGGCTGCTGCACTGGGGAGCTACAAGTCTTTGAGGAAACCATGAATGCCAACATGTACTATGACATAACGAAGCAGAGCATGATCCCCTCCCTTCGGAGACTGGGTCGCAGGGCAGTATTTCAACATGATAATGACCCCAAACAGACCTCCAAGATGACCACTGCCTTGATAAAGAAGCTGAAGGTAAAGGTGATGGACTGGCCATGCATGTCTCCAGACCTAAATACTATTGAGCATCTGTGGGGCATCCTCAAACGGAAGGTGAAGGAGAGCAAGGTCTCTAACATCCACCAGCTCCATGATGTCTTCATAGAGGAGTGAAAGAGGACTCCAGTGGCAACCTGTGAAGCTCTCGTAAACTCCATGCCCAAGAGGGTTAAGGCAATGCTGGAAAATAATGGTGGCCACACAACATTTTGACATTTGGGCCCAATTTGAACATTTTCACTTAAAGGTGTATTCGATTTAGTTGCCAGTGGTTTAGATATTAATGTATGTGTGTTGAGTTATTTTAAGGGGACAGCAAATTTACACTGTTATACAAGCTGTACACTCACTACCGTATATACTCGAGTATAAGCCGAGTTTTTCAGCACATTTTTTTGTGCTGAAAACGTCCCCCTCGGCTTATACTCGAGTCAAGGAAAAAAATGTCCTCTCCGACGGGTTTAAGGTTTAAAAATGGCGCCGCCCGTCGCATACATGTTACCGCGCACGCGCCGCCGCCGCTCGTGTAATTTCGGCTATTCCCGGCGCCGCTCGGGAGAGGCCGGGAATAGCCGAAAGTATACGAGCGGCGGCGGCGCGTGCGCAATGACGTGTCGGCCCTGGGCGGCGCCATTTTTAAAATGAAGGCGCCTCTGGAACAGGTAAGTGAAACAGCTTCACTACCTGCCATGGGCTGCGGGCACACTACGAGGGATGCAGTGCTGCGGGCATGGTCCACATGTACCATGCCCACAGCACTGCATCTCCTGTAGTATGCCCACAACCCCGGATCCTCTAGTACCATGCCAGTACCCTGCAATCTCCTGCACCATGCCAGTACCCTGCAATCTCCTGCACCATGCCAGTACCCTGCAATCTCCTGCACCATGCCAGTACCCTGCAATCTCCTGCACCATGCCAGTACCCTGCATTCTCCTGCACCATGCCAGTACCCTGCATTCTCCTGCACCATGCCAGTACCCTGCATTCTCCTGCACCATGCCAGTACCCTGCATTCTCCTGCACCATGCCAGTCACCCTGCATTCTCCTGCACCATGCCAGTACCCTGCATTCTCCTGCACCATGCCAGTACCCTGCATTCTCCTGCACCATGCCAGTACCCTGCATTCTCCTGCACCATGCCAGTCACCCTGCATTCTCCTGCACCATGCCAGTACCCTGCATTCTCCTGCACCATGCCAGTACCCTGCATTCTCCTGCACCATGCCAGTACCCTGCAATCTCCTGCACCATGCCAGTACCCTGCATTCTCCTGCACCATGCCAGTACCCTGCATTCTCCTGCACCATGCCAGTACCCTGCATTCTCCTGCACCATGCCAGTACCCTGCATTCTCCTGCACCATGCCAGTACCCTGCATTCTCCTGTACCATGCCAGTACCCTGCATTCTCCTGCACCATGCCAGTCACCCTGCATTCTCCTGCACCATGCCCGCCGCCCTGCATTCTCACCCTAGGCTTATACTCGAGTCAACGATTTTTCCCATCTTTTTGTGGTAAAAGTAGGGGTCTCGGCTTATACTCGGGTCGGCTTATACTCGAGTATATACGGTACTTTACATTGTAGCAAAGTGTCATTTCTTCAGTGTTGTCACATGAAAAGATATAATAAAATATTTATTATATGAGGGATGTACTCACTTCTGTGAGATACTGTATATGTTTTTTGCACTAAATGTATTTATATTAAGTGGATTTACCATATTTGTTCATGCCTTTAGCACTTTAGGCACATTTGGTGTATTTTGTATCCATTTCATAAGGTTTCGTTATTGATTTTGGGTTTGCGCTGTGGTTCCTAATTTTACAACGAGATTAGGAAGCCCACCTTGGATCTGTCAGAGGAAAACACCTGAGGAACCATCTCAAAATAAATGCCCACTTGGTTTAGAAAGCCAAAACACTGACTCGGTTCACCCCCATAGCGCTGGGGGAGGGGGGCTGAACCAGTCTTCCCTCTGGTAACAGTGACTAGAGCTGCAGCAGTAGGAGCAGGATTGGCAACAGGAGATGCAGCAGGAGGGACCACCGGCCTAGCAGCACCAGGAGCAAGGTGTGCTGTGTGTTAAAGCAACGTCTGCAATGCTTGAGCGAAGTGCCCTAATAGGTGATCTTGTTGATCGTGCCTGGTAACCGGCATGGGGAGCGTAGGAGCACCTGCATCATCAGGATTCATGGCCCTTGTGTACAGTCAGGGTGCCAGGAAACCAGACCACCTGAAGATGCAAGTAAAATAAAGCAGTTTATTAGGGCAACAACAATAAACAAACAGCAAGAGTGAGGAGCGAAATCAGGAACAGCTGGGGTGAAGTCTAGAAGCGAGTAGTCATCCAAGCCGGGATCAAGTCTAGAGTCGAGTCGAGTCCAGTAGCGGGTTTTCTGCCGATGCCGGATCGTCTGCCGATGCAGGATCAAGAGCCAGGAATGTTGCCAGCCAAGCTAGGTCATGCACGGAGGAACACAGAGAACAGAAGACTGCTAGCATCCACCTTGGAGCACAAACACAAGGGCAAGGACTGCAAGCTATCAGGTGATATATATAGTCAGGTGTGCAACATCAAAATTTATAAGAGACAGCAGTCTGCACATGTCCAAGATGGCTGCCAACAGGAAGGCAAGGTAAGACCTTGACAGTGTCTTCCACTGGAAAAACTCCAGAAATTGCAGGAGGCAATCCAGCTTCTGTTGTCTAGCAGACGGTCATCCCTCCGGGCTTGCATGGGGGTGCTGTGCCTGATGGTGTCTGCCTTTGAGGAGGTTCTGTTTGCACAGTTCCACACAAGATCTTTGCAAAGAGAGATCCTGGCTAAATGGGACAAGAATCCTCAGTCTCTAGACAATCTGATCTTGTTGAGCCGGGGTACGAGAGGGTTCTTGATCTGGTGCCTTTGTTCTCTGGCCCTATGACAGGGAAAATCCTTTTCCCCCTGTACTGGACGGTTGCCACCATTGATGCCAGCTTGTCCTGGTAGGTAGGTGTCCTCGGCAAAGATTGTGCTCAGGGGTCTGGATTCTTACAAAGTCCAGACTGCTGATCAATGTACTGGAACTCCGAATGATCAGACTTTGTCTGGATCATTGGACAGTTCGCCTTCAGGGGTGTCCGGTACGCATTCAATCAGACAATGCCACGGCTGTGGCCTATGTCAATTACCAAGGGGGCACAAGAAGTGCCCTGGCGGCTCAGGAGGTAGGCGGTATTCTAAGGTGGGCAGAACGATTCGTTCCAGCCCTCTCTGCTGTACACATTCCAGGGGTGGAAAATTGGCAAGCGGATTATCTCAGTCGACAGGCATTGGGGGAATGGTCGCTTCATACGGAGGTGTTTCATCAGTTTTGCCTCCAGTAGGGTACTCTCGAGGTGGACCTGTTGGCCCTTTGCCTCAACAGAAAGGTACAGAGGTTTGTGGCACGGTCTCTAGCCGATGCCACCGACGCCTTAGTGGCTTCCTGGAGCCAGTATTGTCTAATTTACGCCTTTCCCCCTCTCAAACTTCTGCCAAGACTCCTGGGCAGGATCAAAGCAGAAGGGATTACAGTCATTCTAGTGGCGCAAGACTGGCCTCGCCGGTCTTGGTACACCGATCTGGTGCGGCTGGTCACCGATGCTCCTTGGAGACTTCCTCTCAGGGATGATCTGCTGTCCCAAGGGCCAATCTCCCATCCTGCTTTACGGTCACTGACTTTAACGGCTAAGCTGTTGAAAGTCAGGCGCTGAAGGATAGAGGTTTGTCTGAATCAGTGATTCCTACGCTGTTAAAGGCTAGAAAATTGACCTCGTCTTAGCGGTTTTCTTTCAACATCCATTGGCCACTCATTCCTTGGTCCGCACCTTTATCCAGGGAGTTTGACACTCCAGTGCAGTCTCCATTGCTGCCATGGGAACTCAATTTGGTGCTGTCTGTTCTTTAGAAGCCTCCCTTTGAAAGTCTTCGGGAGGTTGTTCTGCTTACGTTGTCCCAGAAGGTGGCCTTTTTTGTTGCTATTACTTCTGCGTGCAGGGTGTCGGAGCTGGCAGCATTGTCTTGTCGTTCACCTTACCTGGTGGTTCACAGAGATAAGGTGGTTCTTCATCCCTGTCCGTCGTTCCTTCCAAAGGTAGTCTCTGATTTCCATTTGGATGAAGACATTGTGTTGCCTTCCCTATGTCTCAGGCCTAAATATCCTAAGGAAAATGTCTTGCATTCCATGGATGTGGTTCGGGCAATCAGGGTGTACCTGGCAGCTTCAGAGTCTTTTCGGAAGTCAGACTCACTATTTATACTCACGGATGGCCCTTGAAAAGGGTTGGCTGCTTTTGCTGCGACCATTTCCAGATGGATCAGACAGACGGTGATTTAGGCCTAATCAATTAAGGGTCAGGTTCCTCCTTTCCCTGTTAAGGCACTCTCTACTCAGGCGCTTAGTGCCTCCTGGGCCTTTACGTCATCAGGCGTCAGTGCTGCAGGTTTGCAAGGCAGCCACCTTGTCGTCTGTGCACACTTTAAAGTTTTATAAGGTGGCTGTCTTGGCATCTGCTGATGCTTCCTTTGGCCGCAAGGATTTGCAGGCTGCTGTTTAGAGGACCTGGTCCTCTTTGAGGGTGTGTTGTTTTTTTCATGTGAGCTCCTGTTGTTAATGGTTGAGCTCCATTTTATCTGGTTGGCTACGGTTTAGCCTTGGGAATTTTTTCTTGCTGTTCCCACCCCTCATGTTTGACACTGCTTTGGGACATCCAAAGATAAGGAAGATAAGGAGTTGTGTCCATCAACGAACTAAAGAGAAAATGGGATTGTTTACATACCGTAAAAACTGGATTTTTGTCTTACTGTAAAATCCTTTTCTCTGATGTTCATTGACAGACACAGCTCCATATCTTCTTTGACCATTGGGTTATACTGCTCTTCCCAGGAGTAGGACACTAGGCCAAAAAGAGTTAAAAGAGTTTGAATACACCCATAGGACAGTCCCAGGGGATATAGTCCCACTTCCTGCTCTAGCTCTTCAGTTTTGTAACAAGCAGTGTCAGAAGAACATAACCCTCCACTCATTAGAAGGGTGGGTGCTGTGTCTGTCAATGAACATCAGAGAAAAAGATTTTACAGTAAGACCAAAATCCAGTGTTTTCTTTCATTCATTGACATACACAGCTCCATATCTTCTTTGACCTGTGGGGCGTTCCAAAGCAGTGTCAACATGAGGGGTGGGAAGAACACCGCTTCCAATAAACACACTTCCCAAAGGCTAAACATAGCCAACCAGGTAAAACAGGCGCTCAACCAGGAACAACTGAAGCTCACCTGACAAAAAAGTACACCCTCAAAGAAGACTTATCCTCTCCAATAGCTGCCTGCAAATTCTTGCGGCCAGAGGAAGCATCTGCAGATGCCAGCACAACCACCTTATAAAATTTTGTGAAAGTGTGCACAGATGAACAGGTGGCCACTTTGCAAACCTGCACCATTGACGCCTGATGATGGAAGGCACAAGAGGCACTAAGCGCCCATGTAGAATGCGCCTTAACAAGGAAAGGAGGATTGCAAACAAAAAGAGAGGTTTGGGACTTTATATGAGGCATCGCCTAATTAAGGCTAGATGCCTCCATCCCTGGTCATCAATGACAAATGGGGGAGGGGAATGTAGGTTAAAAGTACATAGGACAATCGGCATGTATGTATAACATATGGTAAAAACAGGTAAAGTGTGGACGAATCCATAACACGATAATATAGTACAAAAGCCGAAGGCCTAGCAGCCCTAGCACTAAGGGAACACAAAAAGGAGGGGGAACAAGTGGGACTTTATATGAAGTGCATAATGGTTGGGGTGTATAACATGGCTTAAGTAGGTGAACAGATGGGTGAACAACCAGATAGCAAAAAGAACAACAGTTTAATGATAATTGTCATCATTCGTACAGATATTCACAGGAGGCATAGGTACATGTATATAATATTGGGTACAGTAATACAATTGAAACAGCATAAATGTAACATCATAAAAATCATAAAAAACTTATAAGGCCTAAACAGATGAAGCCATGGCTAAAAATGGGCATATCAAGCCTTATCGGTATTGTGTATGTTGAGAAATAAAAGGAATGCATAGTAACAGGCTCTACGCGTTTCGTGGAGTAAATTCCACTTCTTCAGGAGAAAATGCATCCCATGTCACTGCAAAGAGAGAAGAAAAATCCCCCTTATAGACAGTAATATAATAGACATGGTAACAAGTATAGAAACATAGATAAGGGAGGAATATATCAACCCAACTTTAACCTAGCTTCACCCGTTGTACTTACAGCTTAATGATGAGGTAAATCTATAATGGATGGGCAACAGTCCAGAAAGGGAAGAACGTCTAACCGGGAGCTGTGGGAACCCGGTCTGTAGCCAGCAGGACCACGGGTCTGGAAAGAAGCGAAGACGCCCTCTCCCACCCCAGATATGGGTGAGAGCGTCCCTTCAGACAGAAAAAAAGGTTTGTCTGCAGGTCTGGAAGGACCCGCTCTCGGCATACCAGACCAGGTCCTCATGGAACCTCTAGAGTAGGTCTTTCCAGGGAGGTTCCGAACAGGCCTTCTGGAAAGGCTTGTTCCGCAGACCATCATTTTAGCCATATCATGCGCCGAAGGATCATTGCTGTCATGGACAGCCCAGAGACAGGGACACCATGCTATTGGGAACACCGGCCTAAGGACCAAACAGGCCACAGAATACATGTGGCCGACCAAAGTCTCAGCTCTCCTGTCAGAAGTATCTTTTAAAACCGGAGACTCCTCCACGGAAATTAGGGTGGATTTATTCAGCCTGGAGACCTAAAAGTCCACCACAGGTGGGAATGCCCATGTACTCAACAGAGACTCCTCAAGGGATACCATCTATTGAAACACTTAGACATATTGCGTTTAGAACAACTCCACTGAGTAGGTGGGAAAAAGGAAATACCTTTGCCGCTTTAGAGGCTCTACGGGCCCCAAGGGGACTGGTGCCTCTAATGCAGCAGCAGCTGCATCCCCCATGTTTAAAGTTTCCTTCACTGATACAATCAGTTCATCCACCAGCGCCTTTGCATGCGCATGTGCAGCTCACCATCAGAGCACCCGAAGTGCGTGGATGCAGACCCAGTGGAGTCGCTATATGCTAAGCTCACCCTGAAAACATAACAAGCAGGGGAGGTCGCCGACCACAGTACCGCAAGGAGACGCTGGCTAAAGGTCCACAAAACTCCCTCTGTGGAGTTGGTTTTCTTCAGACACTGCTTGTAACAATAATGAATGCCTATAGCTGAAAGTGGGAGTACACCCCCTGGGACTGCCCCATAAGCTTAGTCAAGTTTTTCCTGTCTAGTGTCCTACTCCTGTAGGGGGCAGTATAACTCAACTGTCAAGAAGATAAGGAGCTATGTCCATCAATGAACATCAGAGAAATGGATTTTACAGTAAGTAAAAAATTTAATTTTTTCAATACTTTTGTGAGAAGACAATCTTTTTTTTTTTAACCTTAATTAAGGTTAATAACCTTTCTGCATGTGGTTTCACAATAGAGGAAATTAAGAAATCAAGTGTTTGCCAACCTAGTATGTGCTACTACAAGCCATTTCCAAGTAGGTACCGGCACATAATGAATAATTGCCCTAATGATATCTCCTAGAGATATTATCAGTATTACAGGAACATACTATTCCTTGAAAAGCTGGCTGAACTTTGTCATTAAAGCAACCCTGTCATTGAAAAATGCATTTAAACAAATAGGACCTGCGAAGGAAGAGACTTTATGCTGCCCTTGTCCCTTTGTGAAAGATTTGTTCTGCTGCAGAAATGTCCTGTAGGGATGTAGCAACCAAGGGGCATGGTGGGGAATGCAGCTGGAAATATTATTTTTTGTTCTTTCAGGTCCGGTTCACACTGATGCGATGCGGGAAGGCTGCGAATCCGCAGCCTGTTCCCGCATCGCACACGCACCCCCGGCAGTTCACACTGCCATATGCGATACGCTGGGGGTGTCAATGTAATCTTAACGACACCCCCAGTTTGATCGCATATCGCAGTGCGATCGTGCAGTTCACCCAGGATCGGATCGCACAAGTGTGAACCGCTGTGTGATCCGATCCTGATGCGGCTTCCAAAAAGGGTCCCTGTGCGTGTTTGCTGCGGCTGCGGTGCGAATTTAGCCATACAAAGTGTATGGCTAAACTCGCACCGCACAGCCGATTGCATGTAATGAAGGAGCAGTGCGCTCCGACATTACATGCGAACCCGGCACTCGCACAAGTGTGAACCGGGGCTCAATGGCAGGGTCAATTAAATTAAAAGGATACGTTGGTTATTACCTTGTGAGCTGCTATGCTACCCAAAAAAAAAAACAAAAAAAACACTACAATAAAAATGTGTGAAATAATTCTATGAAAGTTGCTTGCACCCTTCACACTCCCATATGTATATGTATATACTTAAAACAACATAATAGTGCTGTGCTTTCTGCAAACTTCTGTATTTATCAAATGTCCAATATTATCAATAATTGTGAATAAATCAAATGTCCAATATCAACAATTTCTTCAGTTATCCTTGCTTTTTGACATATCGACATCCTTTAAAGCATACACCCATCCGTGCTTGTAACTATTAACTGTGCCACCTTCACCAGATGTGCTCTCACCTGGAGCCCATGACCTTACAATAAATGTAGGATCATAAAGCGCTTGTGTCCCCCTTATGTGGATTCTGTTGTTCCAGGTGTTCCTGCTTCTAGTCCAGTCCTCAATGTAGTAATATCATATACTATCACAGGCACTCTCCAGCTCTCTCCTCCTCTAAGCAACATACAGGGAAAAAAAATTGCCAAAGTAGTGCTTTGTCTCATTACCTACTGCAGAAATACACTCACTTTTAGAAGATCAATTAAAGGGTCAATAAAATATAAAATAAATTGTACTGCCATCCGCAGTTTTTTCTTGTAGTTAAGAAAGTTAAACAGACCTCTCTGCCATTGAAGTAAAACCTGAGGCAAAAAGTAGGAAAAGGTTAAAACCACTGTAGAGTTTTAATTGTTATCTGTGTCTCCTCGGAAAATCTATTAATATTATTTGTCCTGGTGACCAATGACCACGGTGATTGGGGGAGAAAGTGGTGATAAACACAAATTTGTAAATTTTCTGAGGCAAAATACCTGTTCTGGTGATACAAAATCAGAGTACAGAGAAAGTAGGGGTTTTGCGGCCAGTAAGAAGAAGGAAAACCAAGAAATCAACCACTTAAAATTAAACTATTTATTAAGGTATATTAAAGAATACAGTGTATAAATGAGGGATACGTAGACAAGAAAAATAAATCCCTCATATATTCACCAACAACATATTAAAAAACAGCAGCACAGAAATATATCCCTAATGTGGGAACAATACATGCTTCAAGCTGGACACACGGAGAGCCATCACCCCCAAAGGTTACCCCGATGGTCATGAATGGATATCATGACCTTGAATAGCATTTAATTTTAACCATTCAGTATCCTGCCTCCATACTCCCTCTTGGATTATACTGAAGTATATTTTTGCTCCGTGTGGTTTGTCCTCTGCCCCCTAACAAGGTGGACCCTAAATATGTGCTGGATGATTACGTCCTAGGGCGAAAAACGGACTTAAAAATTAAGGAGCCATATTACGGTGTTCCTTCGGGTTTTTGAGTCGGGAAGAGGTTGAAACCTATACAGAGGTATACACTCTAGGGATCGCTACTACAACACGGGGGCTCTACATCATTTGACGAATGAATACAGATATTGGGCTATACCTTCAGCCTTTTACATTCTACCATAGGGACTTGGTTTTCCTGCCTGCATTCAATACTCCCACACACAGCAAGAAATATATCGGTATTGCTCGGTCTCTCTGGCCCTGACGAATTCTGATGCGAAACGCGTTGGCTCATTGGGACCTTCAAACCGAATAACAACAAAGACTTCTTGCATCAACACCAGCTTGAAGCATGTATTGTTCCCACATTAGGGATATATTTCTGTGCTGCTGTTTTTAATATATTGTTGGTGAATATATGAGGGATTTCTTTTTCTTGTCTACGTATCCCTCATTTATACACTGTATTATTTTATATACCTTAACCACTTGCCTACAGTGCACTTTCACCCCCTTCCTGCCCAGACCGATTTTCAGCTTTCAGCGCTCTCACACTTTGACTGAGAATTACTCAGTAATGCAACACTGTACCCATACAAAAATTGTGTCCTTTTTTTCACACAAATAGAGCTTTCTTTTGATGGTATTTGATCAATACTGGGTTTTTTATTTTTTGTGCTATAAATAAAAAAAGACTGAAAATATCGTGAAAAAATGCATTTTTCTTTGTTTCTGTCATAAAATTTTGCAAATTAGTAATTTTTCTTCACAAATTTTGGCCAAAATTTATACTGCTACTTATCTTTGGTAAAAAAAACCCAAATAAGTGTATATTATTTGGTCTTTGTGAAAGTTATAGAGTCCACAAGCTATGGTGCGAATCATTGAAAATTGATCACACTTGATCACACCTGATGTACTGAAGGCCTATCTCATTTCTTGAGACAATAAAAGGTCAGGAAAGTACAAATACCCCCCGAATGACCCCTTTTTGGAAAGTAGACATTCCAAGGTATTTAATAAGGGGCATGATGAGTTTTTTGAAGTTGTAATTTTTTCCCACAATGCTTTGCAAAATGAAGATTTATTTTTTTTTATTTTTTTTTTTTTTACAAATTGCCGTATTAACAGGTTATTTCTCTCACACAGCACATGTATACTTGCAACTACACCCCAAAACACATTCTACTACTCCTCCTGAGTATGGCGATACCACATGTGTGAGACTTTTTCACAGCCTGGCCACATACAGAGGCCTAACATCCAAGTAGCAGCGTCCGGCATTCTAGGAGCACAAATTACACATATCATTTCCTGACAACCTATCGCACTTTTGAAGGCCCTGGAGCACCAGGACAATGGAAACCCCCATAAAATGACCCAATTTTGGAAAGCAAACAGCCCAACGTATAATTTTTGAGGCATAATGAGTCTTTTGAATATGTCATTTTTTTCCACAAGTTTTTGGAAAATGTGGAAAGAAAATGAAAACACATATTTTTTAAACAAAGCTGTCCATTTATGCAATATTTCTAACACATCGCATGTACATAGCAAAACTTGCACCCCAAAATACATTCTGCTATTCCTCCTGAGTATGGCGATACCACATGTGTAACACTTTTTCACAGCCTGGCCACATACATAGGCCTCACATCCAAGTAGCGCTTTACACAAAGTTGTCCATTTATCCACTTTAAGACTGGGCCTATTTTTGACACTTGGTGTTTACAAGCTAAAATCATTTTTTTTGCTAGAAAACTACTTTGAACCCCCAAACATTATATATTTTTTTTTAGCAGAGACCCTAGAGAATAAAATGGAGATCGTTGCAATATTTTTTATCACACCATATTTGCGCAGCAGTCTTCCAAATGCGATTTTTTTGAAAAAAATTCACTTTTTTGAACTAAAAAATAAGAAAACAGAAAATTTAGCCCAATTTTTTTCCATAATGTGAAAGATAATGTTACGCCGAGTAATTAGATACCGAACATGTCATGCTTCAAAATTGCGCATGCTCACAGAATGGTGCCAAACATTGGTACTTAAAAATCCCCATAGGCAACATTTTAAAAATTTCTGCAGGTTACTAGCTTAGAGTTACAGAGGGGGTCTAGGGCTCAAATTATTGCACTCGCTCTAACGATCGCGGCGATACCTCACATGTATGGTTTTAACACCGTTTACATATGTGGGCAGGACTTGCGTATGCGTTTGCTTCTGCGCGCGAGCTAACGGGGACAGGGTGCTTTAATTTTTTTTTTTTTTTTTTTTTCCTATTTATTTTATTTATTATTTTTCTATTTTTACACAGTTTAAAAAAAAAAAATGTTTTGATCATTTTTATTCCTATTACAAGGAATGTAAACATCCCTTGTAATAGAAATAGGCATGACAGGTCCTCTTTATTGTGAGATCTGGGGTCAAAAAGACCTCACACCTCACAACTACACTAAAAAAGAAAAAAAAAAAAAAATTGTTGAAAGAGGAAAAAAAAAAAGCAAAAAAAAAAAAGCGGCCCTTTAAACCGGTTGCTAGGCAACGTCTTTTGACGTAGCTCCGGTCCTCCAAGACCATAGAGTTGAATGAGGGCCATTTTGCCCTCACTCGACTTCCTGTCTCTGAGGATCCGGGACCGGATAGTTTTCCCCGCTGCCGGCGGGTCCGGTAAGCTGGGAAAACGTCTGGGACGTGGCAGGAGGGGGGGGGGGCACCTCTTCCCCTGCACCGTAAGGGTAATTCCGCGGCGAATCCGCCACTGGGACCACCCTTATCTGAAAGCCGACCGCCCGCCGTTTCAAAAAATACCGGGGTTATGGGGGCTATCTGCTGCCATAACCCCAGTATTTAGCTTTTAATGGCCGACGCATATAGTCGTTAGGCGGTCAGTAAGTGATTGCATGTATATAGCAAACAGGTGACGATGACTGAAGGGGTGACAGGTGACGATGACTGATGGGGTGACAGGTGACAATGACTGATGGGGTGACAGGTGACGATGACTGATGGGGTGACAGGTGACGATGACTGATGGGGTGACAGGTGACGATGATTGATGAGGTGACAGGGGATGATGATTGATGAGGTGACAGGTGACGATGATTGATGGGGTGACAGGTGACGATGATTGATGGGGTGACAGATGACAATCACTGACGGGGTGACATGTGACGATGATTGATGGGGTGACAAGTGACGATCACTGATGGGGTGTCAAGTGACGATGACTGATGGGGTGAAAGGTGACGATGACTGATGGGGTGACAGGTGACGGTGATTGATGGGGTGACAGGTGACGGGCGATGGTCACTGATGGGTGACAGGTGACGGGCGATGGTGCACGGCGGTACTGATGGCAGTCTTTGGTGACCGGTGAACTTTAGGCTACGTTCACATGTGAGCGTAGCGATCACGGGCAGAATCACTGTGATTCTGCCCGTGATCCAGAAATCATTGCAAATCGCTGGACGCCTGTGCGTTGCCCGTGATTTGCAATAGCACCCCAAACGCTGTGCGATGTTGCTGCGATTTCCGCCTGCCGAATCGCGGTAACATCGCGCAAACAACGCATGACGCTCCAAAGAAACTCTTGTACCTTTTTTGGGCGTCATGCGATGTTTGCGCGATGTTACCGCGATTCGGCAGGCGGAAATCGCAGCAACATCGCACAGCGTTTGGGGTGCTATTGCAAATCAGGGGCAACGCACAGGCGTCCCGCGATTTGCAATGATTTCCGGATCGCGGGCAGAATCGCTGTGATTCTGCCTGCGATCGCTACGCTCACATGTGAACGTTATGGGTGTCAATTTCTGGGCACTGATGAGGTGACTGTTGGGTGACAGGTGACATTGGGGGGGGACTGAGGACTGTGTGGGGACCTTTTATTTGTGTGATTTTACTGTGCTTTTACATTTTACAGGTACACAGAGCAGTAACTCAGTGTTTCTAGCTCTGCTCCCCTCATACTGGAAACTGTATGAGGAGAGAAGAGCTAGTAACACTGAGTTACTGCTCTTTGTTTACATTTTGTGATCGGCTGTGAATGGATTCACAGCCGATCACATAGTAAACAGTCACTGTCAGTGACTGTTTACTACCGCCGGTGACAGCTGTGTTCCTACGGAACACAGTGCCACCGACATGACCGCGCTGCGCGCTCCCGATCGCGCATGCGCGGTCATCTTGTGGGCGCCTTCATTGTGATCGGCTGTGTCATTGGAACACAGCCGATCACGTGGGAAACAGCCACGCCCATTGGCTGTTTCCCCCCTGCCGGTGACGGGGGGTGTCCCGGGGACACCCCGACACCGGCAGTGCAGGGCGGCGCGCACGCGATCGCGCGCCTGCCCTGCTTAAAGTGCCGCCGTCATATGACGGCGGCCCAGGATAATGGTCGCACCGCTCCGCCGTCATATGACGGCGGGCGGGCGGCAAGCGGTTAATAAATTGTTTACATTTTAAGTGGTTGATTTCTTGGTTTTCCTTCTCCTTACTGGCCACAAAACCCCTACTTTCTCTGTACTCTGATTTTGCATACATTTTTGGGGAATGGGCCAACCTCCACGGTTGATTTGCTCTGTTCTGGTGATAACAGTGTATTTTCTTTTCCTGTCCTGTCTATAAGAGGTACAGGGAGGAACAAATCTCCCTGATAGGCACAAAGGCAGCAATAAAAACCTGACGAGGCTCTAAAACTTCTCTACTCTATTCAAAACAAGTATATAAACTATCTGGAATCCCACTTTTATCCTTTATTTAGCAGTTACTATTAAATTTCTATCTATTAAGGCAAAACTTTAGGCTGATATAAAAGACCACCAGTCTTTTACAAATATAATGCTGTAAGCAGGGCTAAATGAATGTGGACATAACATTTCATTCTGGTACCTTTTAAAAGCCTCTTGTCCTTATTTCGCATTATTTACAAGCCAAATAGAGTAGGTTCACCAGCATATGTACTGTATATTACCATAAACACTGTTTTACCCCTCATTCTTCTCAGTGGAACCAGGTTCAAATTCTTCAGATAGGCCATTAGTAGAAGAAGAGGTGAGTCCAATAAATTTTCAAAGCTTTATCTGCATAACTTCATGGTAGACAACTTCAGGGCAAACAGCTTCACACCAATATTGTAGCAGTCATCAGCCTACTTTTCCTTGTCAGGCCATCTATGTCCTGCTCCCCTTCCTATCCAGGGCACCTGTGTTTCTCCAGGTATAACAATAACCTGGCACACTACATTTCTGTAGAATGGGCCCCACTAAGTCCCACGAGGGCTAGCTCCAGGGTCCCGCTCCTGTTCACTCCCTGCACAAACTCCCCCACTCTCGAAAGTAGCCCGCTATTTATCTATCGGGAGGGCACCACTTAGTGGCCAAACAAGAAATGGTACCAACATCCCCTTACACTGTAGCCAGTATGAGTACACAAATCTGTCTTTATGTTAGCTTTTTGTGATATTTTACACAGTCAGAATATAGATACGTAGGTTATGGATTCAGCAGTGTTAGCCAGTGAGGTCTCTGTTGCATTCCAGAGTAGGGATGGCCTTGTGGTTCGCCTGGCGGTCGGTTCACGGTGAACTTTGCTTGTTCGCAGCCTGCCGATTTTGCGAACATATGGCGTTGTTCTCGGCGGCCATATTAGTTTACATTGGGGGAAATTTGACCCATGACACAGCCATCAGGTGGAACAGGACAGCAAATTGAAACATTTCAGTACATGGACATACCGCCATGTACTAAATAGACCTGAGCTGGTGGCCATTTCACATTCTTCTTTTTGTCAGTGTAGGGAGAGGTTGGCTGTGTGCAGCAGGGACAGACTGTCAGTGACACAAATCGCTCTGTTAAGGTCCACAAAAGTCCTTTTAAGGGCTGGTATTTGGTATAGGTGTACTGTCTCATTTTTGTCAGTGTAGGGAGAGGTTTGCTGTGTGCACCAGGGACAGATTCGTCAGTGACACAAATCGCTCTGTTAAGGTCCACAAAAGTCATTTTAAGGACTGGTATTTGTTATAGGTGTGCAGTGCACTATATAGGGGTGTAATCCACTTATAATATACTTTGTAATATAGAAAGCATATTATAGTGGATTTGTTTTGTGCACTGTGCAGCATTGTGCTGGTGTGTTGAGCGTTTCTGCAGCAATACTACAAACAGTTACAACAGCACTTTTAAAGTATTATAACTGGTGTGATAGACCAGTGGCCCCCCAATACCACATATTGAAGTGGGGTGTTATCAGAGTATACTTTTTTAAGTGTATTTGTGTCCTGCAACAATATTGCCTCTTTTGCTGCGTTAACTCTGCTACACACAGTGCCAAACGTACTGGCCAATTTTTTGTACAACTGGTGTGATAGACCAGTGGCCCCCCAATACCACATATTGAAGTGGGGTGTTATCAGAGTATATTTTTATAAGTGTATTTGTGTCCTGCAACAATATTGCCTCTTTTGCTGCGTTAACTCTGCTACACACAGTGCCAAACGTACTGGCCAAATTTTTGTACAACTGGTGTGATAGACCAGTGGCCCCCCAATACCACATATTGAAGTGGGGTGTTATCAGAGTAAACTTTTATAAGTGTATTTGTGTCCTGCAACAATATTGCCTCTTTTGTTATTTAACAGTATACTTTTATAAGATTTATAAGAGTGTATTTTAGTCCTGCAAAAATTTGGCCTCTTTTGCTGCATTAACTGTGCTACACACAGTGACAACAGTTACTGGCCAATTATTTGTAGAACTGGTGTGATAAACCAGTGGCCCCCCAATACTACAGATTGAAGCGGGGTGTTATATACCTTCTTTCACATATACTGCGCTTCTCTAGAGACTTTTGTCACAGGGTAATTTAAAAAAGGTCAGGCAGAGGAAGAGGCAGGCCCTTACGCAGGGGTTGTAGGGGTAGGGCAGGAGCAGTAGGCCGGAGCCAAAGTGTGACTTTTCAGAAGGTGCGTTCGATTACGTCAAAGGATGCACCAGACTTGGTTGAGTGGCTCACTCTGCCTTCCTCTTCTGCACCCAACTCATCCTCTCTATCTGTACCCTGTTCACTCTCTGCTGTGTGCACCCCAAAATACACCACCACCAACACCACCACCATATACACTCTGCTGGAGTCACTGGAATTATTTTCCGATCCATCACAAGACATTTGCGATGCACAGCCATTGTTGGCATCGGATCAGGAAGAGGAGGTAGCAACAGCCGTCACTCAGCAGTCTGACGACAGTACCCAGATCAGCCCAAGGAGGTTGGTCCCTGCTGTTGCTGCGTACTCCGAGATCTCGAATGTTAGTGGTGGGGAAGGTGACGTGGATGATGACGTGTCTATGGACGTCACGTGGGTGGCCACAAGAGAGGAAGAGGAGGGGAGTTCAGAGGACCAGTAGATAGGGAGGAGAAGCAGGCGGAACTTGCATTGCACAGGAGGGACAAAGCAGACTGCAAATGTATCAGTAGCGAGCCATCAACCATGTACAATCACATCTGGCACTCCCAGGACGCCAGCACATGGCTCCGCAGTGTGGGCATTTTTTAATGTGTCAGCTGCTGACAACAGTGTTGCCATCTGCAGCCTTTGCAGTCAACGCATAAGTCGCGGTAAGCCCAACACTCACCTAGGGACGACCGCCTTAAGAAGGCACCTGAACTCCCATCACCGAGCCCAGTGGGAGCAACGCCGTTAGAACCCACAAAGCCACACTCCAGGCTCTCACGTCCAGCCTCTTCTCCTTCTCCTCACAATTGTCCTCCACTCCATCTTCCATCATGCCGTCCTCACGTTGTTCTGGAAAAAGGCAGGCTTCCGTGGCCCAAATGTTGGAGCGTAAGAAAATGATGACGCCGGATAACCCTCTTGCCCAACGGTTGACTGCTGGCTTGTCGGAAACGATAGCCCGCCAACTACTGCCATATCAATTGGTGGACTCAGAGGCCTTTCGGAAAATTGTGGCCATTGGAACACCACAATAGAAGGTCCCAGGCAGGAAATATTTCTCGCAGAAGGGCATTCCAGAGCTGCATGGCCATGTTCAGCGGCAAGTGAATGTATCTCTGGCACACAGTGTCGGTGCCAAGATACATCTGACCACAGACACATGGTCTAGCACAGTGTTTCTTAACTCGGGTCCTTAGGGCACACTAACAGGCCAGATTTTAAGTATTACTTTGGGGAGATGCAAACTAGAATACTGCAATCACTGAGCAGCAAATGATATCACCTGTGATGCATTACAGTTTTCTTGCAAACCTGGCCTGTTAGTGTGCCCTGAGGACCGGAGTTGAGAAACACTGGTCTAGCAAACACAGGCAGGGAAGGTATATAACTTTTACTGCCCACTGGGTGATCCTTCTGACGGCCGTCAAGCATGTAAACTGTGGCACACATGTAGATTTGCTTTTACAGCCACAGATTGCATGCAGGCCTGCCTCTTCTTCTCCTCCTCCTACTCCATCCTCCCTCTCCTCCTTGGCTGACTCCTCCTTTTCCGCTGATACCCTCTCTTCCGCTGCGCCGCCAAAGATTCCCAGAACCTATTCAACATGCCAGGTGAGACGTTGCCATGCTGTGCTGAGTCTGTTGTGCCTGGAAGCCAATAGCCACACTGGTCCTGCACTCCTTTCAGCTTTGCGTTCACAGGCAGATCAGTGGCTGACACCGCAAAATTTAACAGTTGGTAAAGTGGTGTGCGACAACGGTGCCAATCTGCTGAGCACACTGAAACAGGGCAAAATAACACACGTGCCATGCATGGCACACGTCCTGAACTTGGTTGTGCAGCGATTCGTTGCCAAATACCCTGGGGTCCAGGACATCTTGCAGCAGGCCAGGATAATCTTGGGCCATTTCAGAAGATCTTACACAGCCATGGCTCGCCTTGCTGACATTCAGCGGAGACACAACTTGCCCGTCAGTTGTCTTATTTGTGACTGCCCGATGCGATGGAACTCAACATTGCATATGCTTGATAGGCTGCTCCAGCAGAAACGTGCAGTTAGTGACTACCTGTACGAACTCTGTGGCAGGACAGGTTCTGGGGAGCTTGGGTTTTTTTCACCTCGCCTGGGGATGCTCATGCGCGATGCATGCAGATTTCTACGGCCATTTGATGAGATCACCAAACTGGTCAGTCACGGCCAGGGCGTCTTTAGTGACATCTTACCTTACGCCTTCTTTCTGGAGCGTGCATTGCGTCGTGTCATTGATCAAGCCGTTGAGGAGCAGGAGCAGGAAGATGAGGAAGTCGCAATGTTGGATGAATTCCCAGGGGGTGCTATTCCATCTGAGGCAAGTCAACAACAGGAGTCTGAAGAGGAGTCAGAGGAGGATGGTATCGGGGAGGATAAGGAGGAGTAAGAAAAGCATGCTTTAAACCTGTCTGGAATCCCTGGTGTTGTCCGTGGATGGGGTGTGGAGAACGAGGACGAGATTATCCTGGATGATGAGCTGGAGCCAGACCACTACACCACGTCCAGTTTAGTGCGAATGGGGGCCTTCATGCTCCAGTATTTTAAGGGGGACCCCCGTATAAAAAGCATAAAGGGCAAGGACCAGTACTGGGTGGCAACGTACTTAGACCCCTGGTACAAACAAAAAATGGCAGAAATGTTACCACCATCACAGAGGGCAGTCAGAATGCAGCACTTCCAGGCCTTACTTTGAGAAATGCTGCATTCTGCTTTTGCATGTGCTGGCAGAGGAATTTCCAGTCACAGAGAGACAGTTGCGGGGTACCAATCCAACGGCGCCTGCAAGAAGAGGGCGGTTTGAAGATGTGTTGGTCACTTCAGATATGAGATCCTTCTTTCAGCCGACCCATCGATAGCTGTACTCCGGATCCAGCATCAGGGAACGCCTAGACCGACAGGTGTCCGACTACATCAGGTTAATGGCCGATGTGGACGCTCTGAGGAGTGATGAACCCCTGAGCTACTGGGTGGGCAGGCTTCACCTCTGGCCAGAGCTTGCACAATTTGCAATGGAACTGTTGGCTTGCCCCTCGTCCAGTGTCCTGTCCAAAAGGACGTTCAGCGCAGCAGGGGGGGATCGTAACTGATAAGCGCACTCGCCTAGCTCATGACAGTGTTGACTACCTCACATTTATAAAAATAAATGAGGCATGGATCTCTGAGGAATTCAACACATGTGACCAGTAGACCATGTTTGATTACAATTCCTCATGACAGGCCACAAATATCCGCCAGACCGCCATCCACCCACAACAATTCATGGTCCATGTCTTCGGTAAATACTGCGGCAGAAAAGGCATTTCATGTCCATTGAATGCCTAATTTTTGGGGCCTTTTATGGCCGACACTTAATTCTGTATCCTGTGAATGCCTAATCTACCTTCAGCCACAGAATACAACGTTCTTAGTTGTCAGGTAAACCCATGTGGGCTAATTTTTGGGGCCTTTTATGTCCGGCACTTACTTATTTATCCTGTGAATGCCTAATGTACCTCCAGCCACAGAATACAACGTTCTTAGCTGTCAGGTAAACCCATGTGGGCTAATTTCTGGGGCCTTTCATGGCCGACACTTACTTATTTATCCTGTGAATGCCTAATGTACCTTCAGCCACAGAATACAACGTTCTTAGCTGTCAGGTAAACCCATGTGGGCTAATTTTTGGGGCCTGGAATGGCCGACACTTACTTCTGTATCCTGTGAATGCCTAATGTACCTCCAGCCACAGAATACAACGTTCTAAGCTGTCAGGTAAACCCATGTGGGCTAATTTTTGGGGCCTTTTATGGCCGATGCTTACTTCTGTATCCTGTGAATGCCTAATGAACCTCCAGCCACAGAATACAACGTTCTTAGCTGTCAGGTTAACCCATGTGGGCTAATTTTTGGGGCCTTTTATGGCCGACACTTACTTCTGTATCCCGTGAATGCCTAATATACCTCCAGCCACAGAATACAATGTTCTTAGCTGTCAGGTAAGCCCATGTGGGCTAATTTTTGGGGCCTATACTGGCCGACACTTACTTCTGTATCCTGTGAATGCCTATTTTACCTTCAGCCACAGAATACAAAGTTTTTAGCTGTCAGGTAAACCCATGTGGGCTAATTTTTGGGGCCTATACTGGCCGACACTTACTTATTTATCCTGTGAATGCCTAATGTTCCTCCAGCCACATAATACAACGTTCTTAGCTGTCAGGTAAACCCATGTGGGCTAATTTTTGGGGCCTTTCATGGCCGACACTTACTTATTTATCCTGTGAATGCCTAATGTACCTTCAGCCACAGAATACAACGTTCTTAGATGTCAGGTAAACCCATGTGGGCTAATTTTTTGGGTCTTTCATGGGCGACTCTTATTTATCCTGTGAATGCCTAATGTACCTTCAGCCACAGAATACAACATTCTTAGCTGTCAGGTAAACCCGTGTGGGCTAATTTTTGGGGCCTGGAATGGCCGACACTTACTTCTGTATCTTGTGAATGCCTAATGTACCTCCAGCCACAGAATACAACGTTCTTAGCTGTCAGGTAAACCCATGTGAGCTAATTTTTGGGGCCTAAACTGGCTGACACTTACTTCTCTATCCTGTGAATGCCTACTGTACCTTCAGCCACATAAAACAACGTTCTTAGCTGTCAGGTAAACCCATGTGGGCTAATTTTTGGGGCCTGGAATGGCCGACACTTACTTCTGTATCCTGTGAATGCCTAATGTACCTTCAGCCACAGAATACAACATTCTTAGCTGTCAGGTAAACCCATGTGGGCTAATTTTTGGGGCCTTTCATGGCCGACACTTACTTATTTATCCTGTGAATGCCTAATGTACCTTCAGCCACAGAATACAGCGTTCTTAGCTGTCAGGTAAACGCATGTGGGCTAATTTTTGGGGTCTGGAATGGCCGACACTTACTTCTTTATCCTGTGAATGCCTAATGTTTTAGACTGGAATTGAAAATCAATTTGTCTGTAAACGTTTCACCAAATTGTGGAATGGATGCGGACCCATTTTACAGATGCGTGAATGGTCCCTATATGTATTTGACATGTATTTACCGGCTGCTATCAGTTCTGGCTGATTTAGGGAATTTTTTTTTTTTTCGCCGTACTTCTGTTATGACATTGTCCATGTGGTGGGACTATGTGTGCACAGCTAGTAAGTCTTTTGTGGCTGCAAATATGACCTAAAGGTTTTTAAAGTTCACCTCCCATTAAAGTCAATGGGGCCCGCCACGAACTTGTGGTTTGCGGACAATTGAGAAAGTTTGCGGCTAACGTTCGCAAAGCGCCCCGGCCGATGTTCGTCCATCACTATTCCACAGTAGTGTCACTCTCCCAGTCTGAGTGCTGCTGTTTAGGTGAAAAATGATGCCAATATCAAGACGTCAGCTACGTGCACTAGCTATATTAAAAAAAAAAAAAAAAAGGAATACATACCTGCATTAATTAACCATTTGTTTTTTCTATTCTGCCTGATTTTTAGCTGTAATTAGTGCCCCTACAGTCTGCTCCCCCATTTTCTCTTTTCCCATTCCCCACTTTCCTCTTTCCCCATTCTAATTTCTGCCTCCTCTGCACAGGACGCCTACCTTTGGCAGGGAAGAGGCTATGCTCAGTCCATGTGTCCTCTGCTGGCTCCCCCGCCCGTCCGACAATGTCATCCTATCAGCAGGGCAGGGGGCGGGAGGAGCTCTCTATTCCAGTCTGCAGCTCCTCCCACCCTCTGCCCTGCTGATAGGATGACATAGTCGGCATGGGCGGGCGGAGGAGCTAGGAGAGGACACACAGCATGGCTGAACAGCAGGTAATCTGTGATAGCCCTGTGCAGACCGTGGTCACTGCTCATCTCCAAACAGTGGAGGCTGGTGCTCAAAATTTTTTGGGGGGGGGGGGGGGGCACAAACAGAAAAAATCGAATAGGCATTGCTTTGCGGCAAAAAACGCGGCAAAAAATTGCATGACTTTGAGGTCACAAAAGTGTGAAAGGGGCCTTCAGTAATCAAAGTATAGTGTGCCCCCTTTCAATGCAGAGTTACCACAGCATGCCACCATCAATGCAGAGTTACTACAGCGTGCCCCCATCAATGCAGAGTTACCACAGCATGCCACCATCAATGCAGGGTTACCACAGCATGCCACCATCAATGCAGAGTTACCACAGCGTGCCCCCATCAATGCAGAGTTACCACAGCGTGCCCCATCAATGCAGAGTTACCACAGCATGCCACCCTCAATGCAGAGTTACCACAGCATGCCACCATCAATGCAGAGTTACTACAGCGTGCCCCCATCAATGCAGAGTTACCACAGCATGCCACCATCAATGCAGGGTTACCACAGCATGCCACCTTCAATGCAGAGTTACCACAGCGTGTTCCCATCAATGCAGAGTTACCACAGCGTGCCCCATCAATGCAGAGTTACCACAGCATGCCACCCTCAATGCAGAGTTACCACAGCATGCCACCATCAATGCAGAGTTACCACAGCATGCCACCATCAATGCAGAGTTACCACAGCATGCCACCATCAATGCAGAGTTACCACAGCATGCATGCCACCATCAATGCAGAGTTACCACAGCATGCCACCATCAATGCAGAGTTACCACAGCATGCCACCATCAATGCAGAGTTACCACAGCGTGCATGCCACCATCAATGCAGAGCTATCACAGCATGCATGCCACCATCAATGCAGAGTTACCACAGCATGCATGCCACCATCAATGCAGAGTTACCACAGCATGCCACCATCAATGAAGAGTTACCACAGCATGCATGCCACCATCAATGCAGAGTTACCACAGCATGCATGCCACCATCAATGTAGAGTTACCACAGCATGCCACCATCAATGCAGAGTTACCACAGCATGCATGCCACCATCAATGCAGAGTTACCACAGCATGCAACCATCAATGCAAAGTTACCACAGCGTGCATGCCACCATCAATGCAGAGTTACCACAGCATGCCAGCATCAATGCAGAGTTACCACAGCATGCCACCATCAATGCAGAGTTACCACAGCATGCATGCCACCATCAATGCAGAGTTACCACAGCATGCATGCCACCATCAATGCAGAGTTACCACAGCATGCCACCATCAATGCAGTGACCAGCGTGCGTGCCCCCTTCAATGCAGTGTGGGCCCCCCCCCAGACCAGTGCACTTACCTGGAGCCCTGGAGCAGCCCAGCGGCGACGGCTACTGTCTTCTGTCCCGGCGGGCGGCTTCTCCTCACTCGGCGACGGCTTCTGTCTTCTGTCCCAACGGGCGGCTTCTTCTCACTCGGCAACGGCTTCTGTCTTCTGTCCCGGCGGGCGGCTTCTTCTCACTCGGTGACGGCTTCGGCGGGCGGCTTTTTCTCACTCTGGCGGTGGTCTTTTGAGTCCTCCTCTCGCTCCCGCCTCCTCCTCGGCCAATGGCATGGGGTTTGCCATGCGGCCAATCAGGAAGCCGGTATTAGACCGGCTTTCTGATTGGCCAGGAGGAGGATAGGTGTGACAATAGCGAATTTTCATTCGCTATTGTCACACAATGGGTGGGCTCTGGGCGCACTGCTCTGCGCCCCGGGTCCACCCTTTGCATCACCCTATTAGAGCCTCGGGCTCTAATCAGGTGATTGAAAAAAAAACCCATTGAGATCCATGCGTCCGGCGCCCCTGCATGCAGATTAGGGGGCCGGATGCATGGAAAGGGGGGGCGGCGCCCCTGCGCCCTCAATAGACCGGCCACCGCTGTCTCCAAATGTGCGACATGGTCATTAACAAGCCATGGATGGGCACTAGTCCGCGCCCTGGGGGTTGGGAAGCCCTGTTTTCATCCGCTTTGCAAAGTTATATAGTTGTGTAGCATTAAGAAGTGGACAATACAACAGTTAGATACCATGTTACTACTCTGTCTCCTGCCTATTCTGTAAAGTAGAACAGCCAGATATGGTCAACCTGATCCCCAAAATTTCCACTATCCTTTATAAGTAACTGCTTATACCACCCATCACAAATAATAAGCTCTGTTGTGCACAGTGCAGCATAAAATGTTTCCCAAAATGTTGTTCACCCTTAGAGGATGACTGGAGCTTAGAATATATGGCAGGTCTTGTTTTGGATTAGGTGGTTGTTCAGTCTTAATCAGGGCCAGATTAACGTAGGGGCTATTGGAGCTGCAGCTCCAGGCCCCTACCTTTATATAGGCCCCGGGTTGGCCATATTCACTGTTACCGCTCTTCTGTCACTTGTAAACACAGAAGTCTGCCTTCTATGCTCGCTTCCCCAGGCAGCTCCCTCAGAACCTCCCCACACAGCACGAAGTCCGGACAAGGAGGGACAGTTGCCGATGCATGGATGTGTCTATGGGCTTCAGAGACAGCATCCCATGTTGAATTAGACATGCATGGCTGCACCCTTCCTCCTCTGGGTGCATGCCAAGGCACGGCCCTTAAGGCCCTTCAAAATCCTCAGCACCAAGCCCATGATGCTCTTAATCCGGCCCTGGTCTTAATGCATCTGTTACTCCCCAAAAAAAAAAAAAAGATCCTGTTCCCTTAAAGCATGTTATACAGCATAGTGCTTGTGCTGTGTCATTTGGCCCACCATATCACCTAAAAAAACTGGCTGATCTACCCTCCCCTCTGTAAACTGACCACGGTGTATCAGGGCTACTGAGCCCTGTCACCGCGGTCAGTTTACGTGCCTTTGTCATTCACAGCTCTCTGTCCTTCTCTGTGCTCCTCTCCCCCCTCCCATCCCTGTCTGTCAGTTCTTGTGTCAGTGCCCTCCCGATCCCCTTCTGCTGCTATTAAAACTTTTATTATCTTATATAATCCTCTCTGTACCCTGATTACAAGTGCTCCTGTCTCTGTGTTTTATAAAATACCATCTTTTCAATGCGATTCCCGGTGATCACGTGACCGGCCGGTTCTCTCTCTCTCCTCTCCTCCTCTTGCCCTGTCTGATGTCAGCAAGTGAATCTCAGCCCCACCCCCTGCATCTATCAGATGGGGAGAAGAAAGAGTCGGCTGGTCACGTGATCGTCGGGTGCCCCTCTGAAATACGGTAAAGGCGGCATTTTTTTATAAAAACACAGAGAAAGGAGCACTTGTAATCCAGGCACAGAGAGGATTATATAAAGTTGTTAAAGTGGGTTAACAAACACTTTAAGTAAAAAGGCAAAACCAGCTGCCTAATCTTTCCTGCAGGAAAGGGTTCTCCACAGGGGAAGACGGAGATTTTAGCCAAATCTTTTTTTATCGATTATTAAGTGAAAATAGCTTGACTGGAGTATTTAAACTAGGATTAAGGGGGGAGGGTGAACTAGAATTCAATTGGGCAGACAGGTCAGTTAGGAGTCCGACATTAAACAAAACACAAGATCAAAATGTAATAATGCATTAAAGTGTTTTTTCACCAATGCAAGAAGTCTGCCAAGCAAAATAGGTGAGTTGGAAGCCTTGGTACATGAAGAGAAGTATGATTTAATCAGTATTGCTGAATCTTGGCTCTATTCTTAACATGACTGGGCTATTAATATTCCTGGCTGTGCACTCTTTCGTTGAGACAGGGTAAAAAGGAAAGGTGGCAGTGACTGTCTCTATGTAAGAAGTGATCTCAAAGCGAGTGCGAAAGAGGACCTAGCTGATGGAGAGTGTAATGCGTCTGAAGCATTATAAGTGGAAATGTACATGAGTGTGTGTACTACAAAGGTTATCATTGGAGTTTGTTATAGACCTCCCAGTGTTAATGAGGAGGTGGAGACTCAGCTCCTTGCACAGATAGAAAGGGCTGCAAGGGCTGGTGGGACAGTGATAATAATGGGGAATTTTAACTACACAGAAATTTACTGGAGTAATGGCACTGCTGGAACAGTTAAAGGGCAAACATTTATGAACCTATTACAAGACAATTTTATAGTCCAGTTTATTCAGGCCCCGACTAGGAATAATGCTCTACTGGACATGGTAATCTCAAACCGTGCAGAGTTTATTACCAATATTTATATAAAAGAACATCTGGGTAGCAGTGACTATAACATGATTTCATTTAATGTAAGCAACAAAAACATACGGGAAATATAAAATAAAACCCTTAACTTTAAAAGAGTACATTTTCCAAGGATGAGGGCTGCTCTCCAAGACTTAGACTGGGAGGTAATATTGGCATCAATGAACAGAAATGGGAATTCTTCAAAAAGTCTGTATGTAGACTCACTGCAAAGTATATTCCTATGAGCAATCCCTTAAAAGGCTAAAAACAAAACCTATGTGGCTCACTGCCAAAGTTAAAAAAGCTATAAAAATAAGAAAAGAGCTTTTAAAAAATATAAAAATTAAGGAATACTATCATCGTTTACATTTTTTAAAGAATATAACAAAATATGTAAAAGGGAAATCAAGGATGCAAAAAATTCAAAACGAATGACAGTTTGCAAAAGATAGTAGGACAAATCCCCAAAAATTATTCAAATATATTAATAGTAAAAGGGTCAGGTCTGAGCATGTAGGCTTTTTTACAAAAAAATCTGCAGTGGGTGACTGAGGACAAAGAGAAGGCAAATTTATAGAATACTTTATTCAGCTCTGTGTATACAAAGGAGCATGGGAGAGCTCATGTCCATAATGGGTATTATATTGAAACAGCCCCAAATGATTCACAATGGCTCAAAAGTGACATGGTCCAGAAATATTTAGACAGAATAAAGGTGTATAAAGCACCTGGACCAGATGGCATCCACCCACGGATGCTAAGGCTCCATTCACACCTGAGCGTATCGTTTTCAGGGGGTTTTTTTTGGCGTTTTTCTGGCATTTTTTTCAGGCGTTTTTTTGCAGGTGTTTGGAGGAAGGCATTGACGTCTAACAAAAATGCTTGTAATCTGCCAAAAAAGAAGTTCATGTTCTTTTTTGAGCCTCAGGCATTTTACTTTAGGCGACAAAATGCTCATATGCTATTGAAATGAATAGGGTTTTACTTGTTGGGCGTTTTGAGACTTCAGAGATGCGCGTTTTTGAGCTAAAAAATGCTCAGGTGTGAACAGGGCCTAAAAGAAATGAACTCTGTCATTTCAAAGCTATTGTTTCTAATTTTTAGGGACTTGGTAATGACCGGAATAGTACCACTGGATTGGCGTAGGGTCAATGTGGTGCCTATATTTAAAAAGTGATCAAAGTATTTACCAAAGAAACTATAGACCTGTTAGACCACTTAAGGACCAGGCCTATTTGTGACATTTGTTGTTTACAAGTTAAAATCAGTGTATTTTGCTAGAAAATTTCTTCTCAAACTCTATATATATTGTTTGAAAAGACCCTAGAGAATAAAATGGAGATCATTGCAATACTTTGTCACACCGTATTTGCGCAGCAGTCTTACAAACACAATTTTTTTTAAAAAAATACACCTTTTTGAATAAAAAAAAAAAGAAACAGTAAATTTAGCCCGATTCTTTTCTATAATGTGAAAGGTAATGTTATGCCAAGTAAATTGATACCTAACATGTCATGCTTCAAAATTGTGCACGCTTGTGGAATGGCAAAAAACTTTGGTATTTAAAAATCTACATAGGCGAAGCTTTAAAGAGTTACAGAGGAGGTTTAGGGCTAGAATTATTGTTCTCACTCTAACGATCGCGGCAATTCCTCACATGTGTGGTTTGAACACCGTTTACATATGTGAGCACGACTTGAGTATACGTTCGCTTCTGCGCGCAAGCTCAGAGAGACAGGGAGCTTTACATTTTTTTTCTTACGTTTTTTACTTTTTATTTTTACACTATCCATTTAAAAACATTTTTTTAATTACTTTTGTTCCTATTAAAAGGAATGTAAACATCCCTTGTAATCCAGTAGAAAAAATCATGACAGGTATTCTTTAGGCTCGGTTTCCACTAGTGCGACTTGCGGTGCGACTTGACACATGTCAAGTCGCACAGCAAGTCAAAACCCATTGTTTTCAATGGGGACCGTTTCCACTGCCGCGGCTTCAGTTGCCGCGACCTCAAAAGTAAATCGTGTACTACTTTTGAGCGCGACTTCCCTCTATATATGAGGGACAAGTCTAACTGAAGCCGCGGTTTACTTTTGCTACGAAGTCGTGCTAGAAGTAGCACGACTTCGTAGCCGCACTAGTGGAAACCGAGGCTTAATCACTTGCCGACCGCCTGCCGCAGTTTTACTAATCAACGTAGGGGTGCGTTGGTTCGCAGGAGCCTGGGGGCGAGTGCGTGCTGCAAACGGCTGCCCCCACTAGGTAGCGGGGATGGTGATCCATTGCCGCCGGACACCCGCGATCACTCCCCGCTGAGAGAGAAGGACGGTCAGCTGTTGTAAACACAGCTGACCATTCTTCTCTCTGAAATGATCACAGAGCCCCTGTGTTCCTTCTATATAGGATCACGGGTCTCTATGATCCTTTCACAAGTCTCTCCCCCCACCTTGATCACCCCTAGGTTAACCCCTTCCCTGCCAGTATCATTAATACAATAACAGTGCATACTTTTAGCACTGATTACTGTAGTAATGTCACTGGTCCCCCTAAAATTGTAAAAAATGTCAGTTAGGGGTCCAATCTGTCCGCCGCAATGTCGCAGTCCCGCTAAAAATCACAGATTGCTGCCATTACTAGTAAAGAAATAAAAAATAAAAATGACATAAATCTTTCCCTAGTTTGTAGACATGATAACTTTTGCGTAAACCAATTAAAATAGGCTTATTGCATTTTTTTTTTTTTTTTAACCAAAAATATTTTACAGAATACAAATTGGTCTAAATAAGGATGAAAAAACTGGATTTTTGTCTTACCGTAAAATATTTTTCTCTGAAGTTCATTGACAGACATAGCGCCATATAATTCTTGACAATTGGGTTATGCTGTCCCCTACAGGAGTAGAACACTAGGCAGGAAAAAGCTTTACCACGTCTATGGGGCCGTCAATGCAGGCATACACCCACACACTCTGCTATAGGCTTCAGTTTAGTTGCAAGCAGTGTTTAGAGGAAAAAACCCAACCCACTCAAGATAGAGGGGTGGGTGCTGCGTCTGTCAATGAACTTCAGAGAAAAGGATTTTACGGTAAGACAAAAATCCAGTTTTCTCTATCGTTCATTGACAGACGCAGCTCCATATAATTCTTGACCAGGTCCATTGGGACATCCCAAAGCAGTATTTACATGAGGGGTGGAAAAACAATGCAGAAAAAGAACGTAATTCCAAACAAGGCTAAAACTTTAGCCAACCAGAGAATATAGAGCTCAACCAGGAACAACAGGCGCTCACCTGGACAAACACCCTCAAAGGACTAAGGGGGAGATTTACTAAAGCTGGTGAACACAGAATCTGCATAGTAACCAATCAGGTTTCAACCTCAGCTTGTTCAGTTAAGCTTGGACTATGAAACCTGGAAGCTGATAGGTTACTATGCACGGCTGCACCAGATTCTGTGTTCACCAGCTTTAGTAAATCTCTCCCAATGTCTCTTTCAAACAGCAGCCTGCAAAACCTTGCGGCCAAAAGAAGCATCCGAGGATGTCAACACATCTACCAAGTTCCCGCTTGCAAACTTGTATCACTGACGCCTGATGGCGAAAAGCCCAAGAAGCACTCAGCGCCCTGGTAGAATGCACCTTCACCGGGAAAGGTGGAACATGACCCTTCAGTGAATAAGCCTGAACCACCGCCTGCCTGATCCACCTAGAAATGTTCACAGCAGACCAAAAAGACAAAAAGAGAATCTGATTTCCTGAAAGATTCAGTAGCCGTTAGGTAAACCCTAATTGCTGTACCACATCCAAAGAATGCAAAGCAATTTCCTTAGGATGCCTAGGCTTAGGACATAAAGAAGGCAGCACAGTGTCCTCATTTAGATGA